>NC_133565.1:6561456-7186456 GCF_048773025.1 Camelus bactrianus
TGCTAGATGAACGAACGTCTCTCCACATGCTCAGTTCTGAGAGATAAGTGTGTGTGAAAGCCGTCCTTCACCTTGCTTGTTGGGAACACAAAGTTTCTCTTCAGTTGCAAACTCCACTCCATACATATATATGGGGTGGTACTAGCTCCAACTCGGTTTTACAGTGAAAACTGCAGGAACTTCAAAT
Organism: Camelus bactrianus; assembly: GCF_048773025.1. Lineage (NCBI taxonomy): Eukaryota > Metazoa > Chordata > Mammalia > Artiodactyla > Camelidae > Camelus > Camelus bactrianus. The sequence goes on from NC_133565.1 coordinate 6,561,644, forward strand.
CGGCACTAGGAAACAGACTGAGAAACCAGAGTAAAAGTTTCTCCTGCAACCCGTTCCCTTTGTGCTAGATGAACGAACGTCTCTCCACATGCTCAATTCTGAGAGATAAGTGTGTGTGAAAGCCGTCCTTCACCTAGCTTGTTGGGAACACAAAGTTTCTCTTCAGTTGAAAACTCCTCTCCATACATATATATGGGGAGGTACTAGCTCCAACTCGGTTTTACAGTGAAAACTGCAGGAACATCAAACCGGCACTAGGAAACAGACCGAGAAACCAGAGTAAAAGTTTCTCCTGCAACCCGTTCCCTTTGTGCTAGATGAACGAACGTCTCTCCACATGCTCAGTTCTGAGAGATAAGTGTGTGTGAAAGCTGTCCTTCAACTAGCTTGTTGGGAACACAAAGTTTCTCTTCAGTTGCAAACTCCATTCCACACATATATATGGGGAGGTACTAGCTCCAACTCGGTTTTACAGTGAAAACTGCAGGAACTTCAAACCAGCAGTAGTAAACAGACTGAGAAACCAGAGTAAAAGTTTCTCCTGCAACCCGTTCCCTTTGTGCTAGATGAACGAAAGTCTCTCCACATGCTCAGTTCTGAGATATAAGTGTGTGTGAAAGCCGTCCTTCACCTAGCTTGTTGGGAACACAAAGTTTCTCTTCAGTGGCAAATTCCACTCCATACATATATATGGGGAGGTACTATCTCCAACTCGGTTTTACAGTGAAAACTGCAGGAACTTCAAACCGGCACTAGGAAACAGATAGAGAAACCAGAGTAAAAGTTTCTCCTGCAACCCGTTCCCTTTCTGCTAGATGAACGAACGTCTCTCCACATGCTCAGTTCTGAGAGATAAGTGTGTGTGAAAGCCGTACTTCACCTAGCTTGTTGGGAACACAAAGTTTCTCTTCAGTTGTAAACTCCACTCCCTAGATATATATGGGGAGGTACTAGCTCCAACTCGGTTTTACAGTGAAAACTGCAGGAACTTCAAACCGGCACTAGGAAACAGACCGAGAAACCAGAGTAAAAGTTTCCCCTGCAACCCGTTCCCTTTGTGCTAGATGAACGAACGTCTCTCCACATGCTCAGTTCTGAGAGATAAGTGTGTGTGAAAGCCGTCCTTCACCTAGCTTGTTGGGAACACAAAGTTACTCTTCAGTGGAAAACTACACTCCATACATATATATGGGGAGGTACTAGCTCCAACTCGGTTTTACAGTGAAAACTGCAGGAACTTCAAACCGGCACTAGGAAACAGACTGAGAAACCAGAGTAAAAGCTTCTCCTGCAACCCGTTCCCTTTGTGCTACATGAACGAACGTCTCTCCACATGCTCAGTTCTGAGAGATAAGTGTGTGTGAAAGCCGTCCTTCACCTAGCTTGTTGGGAACACAAAGTTTCTCTTCAGTTGTAAACCCCACTCCCTAAATATATATTGGGAGGTACTAGCTCCAACTCGGTTTTACAGTGAAAACTGCAGGAACTTCAGACCGGCACTAGGAAACAGACTGAGAAACCAGAGTAAAAGTTTCCCTGCAACCCGTTCCCTTTGTGCTAGATGAACGAACGTCTGTCCACATGCTCAGTTCTGAGAGATAATTGTGTGTGAAAGCCGTCCTCCACATAGCTTGTTGGGAACACAAAGTTTCTCTTAAGTTGCAAACTCCACTCCATACATATATATGGGAGGTACTAGCTCAAACTCGGTTTTACAGTGAAAACTGCAGGAACTTCAAACCGGCACTAGGAAACAGACTGAGAAACCAGAGTAAAAGTTTTTCCTGCAACCCGTTCCCTTTGTGCTAGATGAACGAACGTCTCTCCACATGCTCAGTTCTGAGAGATAAGTGTGTGTGAAAGCCGTCCTTCACCTTGCTTGTTGGGAACACAAAGTTTCTCTTCAGTTGCAAACTCCACTCCATACATATATATGGGGTGGTACTAGCTCCAACTCGGTTTTACAGTGAAAACTGCAGGAACTTCAAATCGGCACTAGGAAACAGACTGAGAAACCAGAGTAAAAGTTTCTCCTGCAACCCGTTCCCTTTGTGCTAGATGAACGAACGTCTCTCCACATGCTCAATTCTGAGAGATAAGTGTGTGTGAAAGCCGTCCTTCACCTAGCTTGTTGGGAACACAAAGTTTCTCTTCAGTTGCAAACTCCTCTCCATACATATATATGGGGAGGTACTAGCTCCAACTCGGTTTTACAGTGAAAACTGCAGGAACTTCAAACCGGCACTAGGAAACAGACCGAGAAACCAGAGTAAAAGTTTCTCCTGCAACCCGTTCCCTTTGTGCTAGATGAACGAACGTCTCTCCACATGCTCAGTTCTGAGAGATAAGTGTGTGTGAAAGCTGTCCTTCAACTAGCTTGTTGGGAACACAAAGTTTCTCTTCAGTTGCAAACTCCATTCCACACATATATATGGGGAGGTACTAGCTCCAACTCGGTTTTACAGTGAAAACTGCAGGAACTTCAAACCAGCAGTAGTAAACAGACTGAGAAACCAGAGTAAAAGTTTCTCCTGCAACCCGTTCCCTTTGTGCTAGATGAACGAACGTCTCTCCACATGCTCAGTTCTGAGAGATAAGTGTGTGTGAAAGCCGTCCTTCACCTAGCTTGTTGGGAACACAAAGTTACTCTTCAGTGGAAAACTACACTCCATACATATATATGGGGAGGTACTAGCTCCAACTCGGTTTTACAGTGAAAACTGCAGGAACTTCAAACCGGCACTAGGAAACAGACTGAGAAACCAGAGTAAAAGCTTCTCCTGCAACCCGTTCCCTTTGTGCTAGATGAACGAACGTCTCTCCACATGCTCAGTTCTGAGAGATAAGTGTGTGTGAAAGCCGTCCTTCACCTAGCTTGTTGGGAACACAAAGTTTCTCTTCAGTTGTAAACCCCACTCCCTACATATATATTGGGAGGTACTAGCTCCAACTCGGTTTTACAGTGAAAACTGCAGGAACTTCAGACCGGCACTAGGAAACAGACTGAGAAACCAGAGTAAAAGTTTCCCTGCAACCCGTTCCCTTTGTGCTAGATGAACGAACGTCTGTCCACATGCTCAGTTCTGAGAGATAATTGTGTGTGAAAGCCGTCCTCCACATAGCTTGTTGGGAACACAAAGTTTCTCTTAAGTTGCAAACTCCACTCCATACATATATATGGGAGGTACTAGCTCAAACTCGGTTTTACAGTGAAAACTGCAGGAACTTCAAACCGGCACTAGGAAACAGACTGAGAAACCAGAGTAAAAGTTTTTCCTGCAACCCGTTCCCTTTGTGCTAGATGAACGAACGTCTCTCCACATGCTCAGTTCTGAGAGATAAGTGTGTGTGAAAGCCGTCCTTCACCTTGCTTGTTGGGAACACAAAGTTTCTCTTCAGTTGCAAACTCCACTCCATACATATATATGGGGAGGTACTAGCTCCAACTCGGTTTTACAGTGAAAACTGCAGGAACTTCAAATCGGCACTAGGAAACAGACTGAGAAACCAGAGTAAAAGTTTCTCCTGCAACCCGTTCCCTTTGTGCTAGATGAACGAACGTCTCTCCACATGCTCAATTCTGAGAGATAAGTGTGTGTGAAAGCCGTCCTTCACCTAGCTTGTTGGGAACACAAAGTTTCTCTTCAGTTGCAAACTCCTCTCCATACATATATATGGGGAGGTACTAGCTCCAACTCGGTTTTACAGTGAAAACTGCAGGAACTTCAAACCGGCACTAGGAAACAGACCGAGAAACCAGAGTAAAAGTTCCTCCTGCAACCCGTTCCCTTTGTGCTAGATGAACGAACGTCTCTCCACATGCTCAGTTCTGAGAGATAAGTGTGTGTGAAAGCTGTCCTTCACCTAGCTTGTTGGGAACACAAAGTTTCTCTTCAGTTGCAAACTCCATTCCACACATATATATGGGGAGGTACTAGCTCCAACTCGGTTTTACAGTGAAAACTGCAGGAACTTCAAACCAGCAGTAGTAAACAGACTGAGAAACCAGAGTAAAAGTTTCTCCTGCAACCCGTTCCCTTTGTCCTAGATGAACGAACGTCTCTCCACATGCTCAGTTCTGAGAGATAAGTGTGTGTGAAAGCCGTTCTTCACCTAGCTTGTTGGGAACACAAAGTTTCTCTTCAGTTGCAAATTCCACTCCATACATATATATGGGGAGGTTCTAGCTCCAACTCGGTTTTACAGTGAAAACTGCAGGAACTTCAAACCGGCACTAGGAAACAGACCGAGAACCCATAGTAAAAGTTTCTCCTGCAACCCGTTCCCTTTATGCTAGATGAACGAACGTCTCTCCACATGCTCAGTTCTGAGAGATAAGTGTGTGTGAAAGCCGTCCTTCACCTAGCTTGTTGGGAACACAAAGTTTCTCTTCAGTTGCAAACTCCTCTCCATACATATATATGGGGAGGTACTAGCTCCAACTCGTATTTACAGTGAAAATTGCAGGAACTTCAAACCGGCACTAGGAAACAGACCGAGAACCCATAGTAAAAGTTTCTCCTGCAACCCGTTCCTTTTGTGCTTGATGAACGAAAGTCTCTCCACATGCTCAGTTCTGAGAGATAAGTGTGTGTGAAAGCCGTCCTTCACCTAGCTTGTTGGGAACACAAAGTTTCTCTTCAGTGGCAAATTCCACTCCATACATATATATGGGGAGGTACTATCTCCAACTCGGTTTTACAGTGAAAACTGCAGGAACTTCAAACCGGCACTAGGAAACAGATAGAGAAACCAGAGTAAAAGTTTCTCCTGCAACCCGTTCCCTTTCTGCTAGATGAACGAACGTCTCTCCACATGCTCAGTTCTGAGAGATAAGTGTGTGTGAAAGCCGTCCTTCACCTAGCTTGTTGGGAACACAAAGTTTCTCTTCAGTTGTAAACTCCACTCCCTAGATATATATGGGGAGGTACTAGCTCCAACTCGGTTTTACAGTGAAAACTGCAGGAAGTTCAGACCGGCACTAGGAAACAGACTGAGAAACCAGAGTAAAAGTTTCTCCTGCAACCCGTTCCCTTTGTGCTAGATGAACGAACGTCTCTCCACATGCTCAGTTCTGAGAGATAAGTGTGTGTGAAAGCCGTCCTTCACCTAGCTTGTTGGGAACACAAAGTTACTCTTCAGTGGAAAACTACACTCCATACATATATATGGGGAGGTACTAGCTCCAACTCGGTTTTACAGTGAAAACTGCAGGAACTTCAAACCGGCACTAGGAAACAGACTGAGAAACCAGAGTAAATGTTTCTCCTGCAACCCGTTCCCTTTGTGCTAGATGAACGAACGTCTCTCCACATGCTCATTTCTGAGAGATAAATGTGTGTGAAAGCCGTCCTTCACCTAGCTTGTTGGGAACACAAAGTTTCTCTTCAGTTGTAAACCCCACTCCCTACATATATATTGGGAGGTACTAGCTCCAACTCGGTTTTACAGTGAAAACTGCAGGAACTTCAGACCGGCACTAGGAAACAGACTGAGAAACCAGAGTAAAAGTTCCCCTGCAACCCGTTCCCTTTGTGCTAGATGAACGAACGTCTGTCCACATGCTCAGTTCTGAGAGATAATTGTGTGTGAAAGCCGTCCTCCACATAGCTTGTTGGGAACACAAAGTTTCTCTTAAGTTGCAAACTCCACTCCATACATATATATGGGAGGTACTAGCTCAAACTCGGTTTTACAGTGAAAACTGCAGGAACTTCAAACCGGCACTAGGAAACAGACTGAGAAACCAGAGTAAAAGTTTTTCCTGCAACCCGTTCCCTTTGTGCTAGATGAACGAACGTCTCTCCACATGCTCAGTTCTGAGAGATAAGTGTGTGTGAAAGCCGTCCTTCACCTTGCTTGTTGGGAACACAAAGTTTCTCTTCAGTTGCAAACTCCACTCCATATATATATATGGGGAGGTACTAGCTCCAACTCGGTTTTACAGTGAAAACTGCAGGAACTTCAAATCGGCACTAGGAAACAGACTGAGAAACCAGAGTAAAAGTTTCTCCTGCAACCCGTTCCCTTTGTGCTAGATGAACGAACGTCTCTCCACATGCTCAATTCTGAGAGATAAGTGTGTGTGAAAGCCGTCCTTCACCTAGCTTGTTGGGAACACAAAGTTTCTCTTCAGTTGCAAACTCCTCTCCATACATATATATGGGGAGGTACTAGCTCCAACTCGGTTTTACAGTGAAAACTGCAGGAACTTCAAACCGGCACTAGGAAACAGACCGAGAAACCAGAGTAAAAGTTTCTCCTGCAACCCGTTCCCTTTGTGCTAGATGAACGAACGTCTCTCCACATGCTCAGTTCTGAGAGATAAGTGTGTGTGAAAGCTGTCCTTCACCTAGCTTGTTGGGAACACAAAGTTTCTCTTCAGTTGCAAACTCCATTCCACACATATATATGGGGAGGTACTAGCTCCAACTCGGTTTTACAGTGAAAACTGCAGGAACTTCAAACCAGCAGTTGTAAACAGACTGAGAAACCAGAGTAAAAGTTTCTCCTGCAACCCGTTCCCTTTGTCCTAGATGAACGAACGTCTCTCCACATGCTCAGTTCTGAGAGATAAGTGTGTGTGAAAGCCGTTCTTCACCTAGCTTGTTGGGAACACAAAGTTTCTCTTCAGTTGCAAATTCCACTCCATACATATATATGGGGAGGTACTAGCTCCAACTCGGTTTTACAGTGAAAACTGCAGGAACTTCAAACCGGCACTAGGAAACAGACTGAGAAACCAGAGTAAAAGTTTCTCCTGCAACCCGTTCCCTTTGTGCTAGATGAACGAACGTCTCTCCACATGCTCAGTTCTGAGAAATAAGTGTGTGTGAAAGCCGTCCTTCACCTAGCTTGTTGGGAACACAAAGTTTCTCTTCAGTTGCAAACTCCACTCCATACATATATATGGGGAGGTACTAGCTCCAACTCGCTTTTACAGTGAAAACTGCAGGAACTTCAAACCGGCACTAGGAAACAGACCGAGAAACCATAGTAAAAGTTTCTCCTGCAACCCGTTCCCTTTGTGCTAGATGAACGAACGTCTCTCCACATACTCACTTCTGAGAGATAAGTGTGTGTGAAAGCCGTCCTTCACCTAGATTGTTGGGAACACAAAGTTTCTCTTCAGTTGCTAACTCCACTCCATACATATATATTTGGAGGTACTAGCTCCAACTCAGTTTTACAGTGAAAACTGCAGGAACTTCAAACCGGCACTAGGAAACAGACCGAGAAACCAGAGTAAAAGTTTCTCCTACAACCCGTTCCCTTTGTGCTAGATGAACGAACGTCTCTCCACATGCTCAGTTCTGAGAGATAAGTGTGTGTGAAAGCCGTTCTTCACCTAGCTTGTTGGGAACACAAAGTTTCTCTTCAGTTGCAAACTCCACTCCATACATATATATGGGGAGGTACTAGCTCCAACTCGGTTTTACAGTGAAAACTGCAGGAACTTCAAACCGGCACTAGGAAACAGACTGAGAAACCAGAGTAAAAGTTTCTCCTGCAACCCGTTCCCTTTGTGCTAGATGAACGAACGTCTCTCCACATGCTCAGTTCTGAGAGATAAGTGTGTGTGAAAGCCGTTCTTCACCTAGCTTGTTGGGAACACAAAGTTTCTCTTCAGTTGCAAATTCCACTCCATACATATATATGGGGAGGTACTAGCTCCAACTCGGTTTTACAGTGAAAACTGCAGGAACTTCAAACCGGCACTAGGAAACAGACTGAGAAACCAGAGTAAAAGTTTCTCCTGCAACCCGTTCCCTTTGTGCTAGATGAACGAACGTCTCTCCACATGCTCAGTTCTGAGAAATAAGTGTGTGTGAAAGCCGTCCTTCACCTAGCTTGTTGGGAACACAAAGTTTCTCTTCAGTTGCAAACTCCACTCCATACATATATTTGGGGATGTACTAGCTCCAACTCGCTTTTACAGTGAAAACTGCAGGAACTTCAAACCGGCACTAGGAAACAGACTGAGAAACCAGAGTAAAAGTTTCTCCTGCAACCCGTTCCCTTTGTGCTAGATGAACGAACGTCTCTCCACATGCTCAGTTCTGAGAGATAAGTGTGTGTGAAAGCCGTTCTTCACCTAGCTTGTTGGGAACACAAAGTTTCTCTTCAGTTGCAAATTCCACTCCATACATATATATGGGGAGGTACTAGCTCCAACTCGGTTTTACAGTGAAAACTGCAGGAACTTCAAACCGGCACTAGGAAACAGACTGAGAAACCAGAGTAAAAGTTTCTCCTGCAACCCGTTCCCTTTGTGCTAGATGAACGAACGTCTCTCCACATGCTCAGTTCTGAGAAATAAGTGTGTGTGAAAGCCGTCCTTCACCTAGCTTGTTGGGAACACAAAGTTTCTCTTCAGTTGCAAACTCCACTCCATACATATATATGGGGAGGTACTAGCTCCAACTCGCTTTTACAGTGAAAAATGCAGGAACTTCAAACCGGCATTAGGAAACAGACCGAGAAACCAGAGTAACAGTTTCTCCTGCAACCCGTTCCCTTTGTGCTAGATGAACGAACGTCTCTCCACATGCTCAGTTCTGAGAGATAAGTGTGTGTGAAAGCCGTCCTTCACCTAGCTTGTTGGGAACACAAAGTTTCTCTTCAGTTGCAAACTCCTCTCCATACATATATATGGGGAGGTTCTAGCTCCAACTCGGTTTTACAGTGAAAACTGCAGGAACTTCAAACCGGCACTCGGAAACAGACCGAGAACCCATAGTAAAAGTTTCTCCTGCAACCCGTTCCCTTTGTGCTAGATGAACGAACGTCTCTCCACATGCTCAGTTCTGAGAGATAAGTGTGTGTGAAAGCCGTCCTTCACCTAGCTTGTTGGGAACACAAAGTTTCTCTTCAGTTGCAAACTCCTCTCCATACATATATATGGGGAGGTACTAGCTCCAACTCGTATTTACAGTGAAAATTGCAGGAACTTCAAACCGGCACTAGGAAACAGACCGAGAACCCATAGTAAAAGTTTCTCCTGCAACCCGTTCCTTTTGTGCTAGATGAACGAAAGTCTCTCCACATGCTCAGTTCTGAGAGATAAGTGTGTGTGAAAGCCGTCCTTCACCTAGCTTGTTGGGAACACAAAGTTTCTCTTCAGTGGCAAATTCCACTCCATACATATATAAGGGGAGGTACTATCTCCAACTCGGTTTTACAGAGAAAACTGCAGGAACTTCAAACCGGCACTAGGAAACAGATAGAGAAACCAGAGTAAAAGTTTCTCCTGCAACCCGTTCCCTTTCTGCTAGATGAACGAACGTCTCTCCACATGCTCAGTTCTGAGAGATAAGTGTGTGTGAAAGCCGTCCTTCACCTAGCTTGTTGGGAACACAAAGTTTCTCTTCAGTTGTAAACTCCACTCCCTAGATATATATGGGGAGGTACTAGCTCCAACTCGGTTTTACAGTGAAAACTGCAGGAAGTTCAGACCGGCACTAGGAAACAGACTGAGAAACCAGAGTAAAAGTTTCTCCTGCAACCTGTTCCCTTTGTGCTAGATGAACGAACGTATCTTCACATGCTCAGTTCTGAGAGATAAGTGTGTGTGAAAGCCGTCCTTCACCTAGCTTGTTGGGAACACAAAGTTACTCTTCAGTGGAAAACTACACTCCATACATATATATGGGGAGGTACTAGCTCCAACTCGGTTTTACAGTGAAAACTGCAGGAACTTCAAACCGGCACTAGGAAACAGACTGAGAAACCAGAGTAAAAGCTTCTCCTGCAACCCGTTCCCTTTGTGCTAGATGAACGAACGTCTCTCCACATGCTCAGTTCTGAGAGATAAGTGTGTGTGAAAGCCGTCCTTCACCTAGCTTGTTGGGAACACAAAGTTTCTCTTCAGTTGTAAACCCCACTCCCTACATATATATTGGGAGGTACTAGCTCCAACTCGGTTTTACAGTGAAAACTGCAGGAACTTCAGACCGGCACTAGGAAACAGACTGAGAAACCAGAGTAAAAGTTTCCCTTCAACCCGTTCCCTTTGTGCTAGATGAACGAACGTCTGTCCACATGCTCAGTTCTGAGAGATAATTGTGTGTGAAAGCCGTCCTCCACATAGCTTGTTGGGAACACAAAGTTTCTCTTCAGTTGCAAACTCCACTCCATACATATATATGGGAGGTACTAGCTCAAACTCGGTTTTACAGTGAAAACTGCAGGAACTTCAAACCGGCACTAGGAAACAGACTGAGAAACCAGAGTAAAAGTTTTTCCTGCAACCCGTTCCCTTTGTGCTAGATGAACGAACGTCTCTCCACATGCTCAGTTCTGAGAGATAAGTGTGTGTGAAAGCCGTCCTTCACCTTGCTTGTTGGGAACACAAAGTTTCTCTTCAGTTGCAAACTCCACTCCATACATATATATGGGGAGGTACTAGCTCCAACTCGGTTTTACAGTGAAAACTGCAGGAACTTCAAATCGGCACTAGGAAACAGACTGAGAAACCAGAGTAAAAGTTTCTCCTGCAACCCGTTCCCTTTGTGCTAGATGAACGAACGTCTCTCCACATGCTCAAATCTGAGAGATAAGTGTGTGTGAAAGCCGTCCTTCACCTAGCTTGTTGGGAACACAAAGTTTCTCTTCAGTTGCAAACTCCTCTCCATACATATATATGGGGAGGTACTAGCTCCAACTCGGTTTTACAGTGAAAACTGCAGGAACTTCAAACCGGCACTAGGAAACAGACCGAGAAACCAGAGTAAAAGTTTCTCCTGCAACCCGTTCCCTTTGTGCTAGATGAACGAACGTCTCTCCACATGCTCAGTTCTGAGAGATAAGTGTGTGTGAAAGCTGTCCTTCACCTAGCTTGTTGGGAACACAAAGTTTCTCTTCAGTTGCAAACTCCATTCCACACATATATATGGGGAGGTACTAGCTCCAACTCGGTTTTACAGTGAAAACTGCAGGAACTTCAAACCAGCAGTAGTAAACAGACTGAGAAACCAGAGTAAAAGTTTCTCCTGCAACCCGTTCCCTTTGTCCTAGATGAACGAACGTCTCTCCACATGCTCAGTTCTGAGAGATAAGTGTGTGTGAAAGCCGTTCTTCACCTAGCTTGTTGGGAACACAAAGTTTCTCTTCAGTTGCAAATTCCACTCCATACATATATATGGGGAGGTTCTAGCTCCAACTCGGTTTTACAGTGAAAACTGCAGGAACTTCAAACCGGCACTAGGAAACAGACCGAGAACCCATAGTAAAAGTTTCTCCTGCAACCCGTTCCCTTTGTGCTAGATGAACGAACGTCTCTCCACATGCTCAGTTCTGAGAGATAAGTGTGTGTGAAAGCCGTCCTTCACCTAGCTTGTTGGGAACACAAAGTTTCTCTTCAGTTGCAAACTCCTCTCCATACATATATATGGGGAGGTACTAGCTCCAACTCGTATTTACAGTGAAAATTGCAGGAACTTCAAACCGGCACTAGGAAACAGACCGAGAACCCATAGTAAAAGTTTCTCCTGCAACCCGTTCCTTTTGTGCTAGATGAACGAAAGTCTCTCCACATGCTCAGTTCTGAGAGATAAGTGTGTGTGAAAGCCGTCCTTCACCTAGCTTGTTGGGAACACAAAGTTTCTCTTCAGTGGCAAATTCCACTCCATACATATATATGGGGAGGTACTATCTCCAACTCGGTTTTACAGTGAAAACTGCAGGAACTTCAAACCGGCACTAGGAAACAGATAGAGAAACCAGAGTAAAAGTTTCTCCTGCAACCCGTTCCCTTTCTGCTAGATGAACGAACGTCTCTCCACATGCTCAGTTCTGAGAGATAAGTGTGTGTGAAAGCCGTCCTTCACCTAGCGTGTTCGGAACACAAAGTTTCTCTTCAGTTGTAAACTCCACTCCCTAGATATATATGGGGAGGTACTAGCTCCAACTCGGTTTTACAGTGAAAACTGCAGGAAGTTCAGACCGGCACTAGGAAACAGACTGAGAAACCAGAGTAAAAGTTTCTCCTGCAACCCGTTCCCTTTGTGCTAGATGAACGAACGTCTCTCCACATGCTCAGTTCTGAGAGATAAGTGTGTGTGAAAGCCGTCCTTCACCTAGCTTGTTGGGAACACAAAGTTACTCTTCAGTGGAAAACTACACTCCATACATATATATGGGGAGGTACTAGCTCCAACTCGGTTTTACAGTGAAAACTGCAGGAACTTCAAACCGGCACTAGGAAACAGACTGAGAAACCAGAGTAAAAGCTTCTCCTGCAACCCGTTCCCTTTGTGCTAGATGAACGAACGTCTCTCCACATGCTCAGTTCTGAGAGATAAGTGTGTGTGAAAGCCGTCCTTCACCTAGCTTGTTGGGAACACAAAGTTTCTCTTCAGTTGTAAACCCCACTCCCTACATATAAATTGGGAGGTACTAGCTCCAACTCGGTTTTACAGTGAAAACTGCAGGAACTTCAGACCGGCACTAGGAAACAGACTGAGAAACCAGAGTAAAAGTTTCCCTGCAACCCGTTCCCTTTGTGCTAGATGAACGAACGTCTGTCCACATGCTCAGTTCTGAGAGATAATTGTGTGTGAAAGCCGTCCTCCACATAGCTTGTTGGGAACACAAAGTTTCTCTTAAGTTGCAAACTCCACTCCATACATATATATGGGAGGTACTAGCTCAAACTCGGTTTTACAGTGAAAACTGCAGGAACTTCAAACCGGCACTAGGAAACAGACTGAGAAACCAGAGTAAAAGTTTTTCCTGCAACCCGTTCCCTTTGTGCTAGATGAACGAACGTCTCTCCACATGCTCAGTTCTGAGAGATTAGTGTGTGTGAAAGCCGTCCTTCACCTTGCTTGTTGGGAACACAAAGTTTCTCTTCAGTTGCAAACTCCAATCCATACATATATATGGGGAGGTACTAGCTCCAACTCGGTTTTACAGTGAAAACTGCAGGAACTTCAAATCGGCACTAGGAAACAGACTGAGAAACCAGAGTAAAAGTTTCTCCTGCAACCCGTTCCCTTTGTGCTAGATGAACGAACGTCTCTCCACATGCTCAATTCTGAGAGATATGTGTGTGTGAAAGCCGTCCTTCACCTAGCTTGTTGGGAACACAAAGTTTCTCTTCAGTTGCAAACTCCTCTCCATACATATATATGGGGAGGTACTAGCTCCAACTCGGTTTTACAGTGAAAACTGCAGGAACTTCAAACCGGCACTAGGAAACAGACCGAGAAACCAGAGTAAAAGTTTCTCCTGCAACCCGTTCCCTTTGTGCTAGATGAACGAACGTCTCTCCACATGCTCAGTTCTGAGAGATAAGTGTGTGTGAAAGCTGTCCTTCACCTAGCTTGTTGGGAACACAAAGTTTCTCTTCAGTTGCAAACTCCATTCCACACATATATATGGGGAGGTACTAGCTCCAACTCGGTTTTACAGTGAAAACTGCAGGAACTTCAAACCAGCAGTAGTAAACAGACTGAGAAACCAGAGTAAAAGTTTCTCCTGCAACCCGTTCCCTTTGTCCTAGATGAACGAACGTCTCTCCACATGCTCAGTTCTGAGAGATAAGTGTGTGTGAAAGCCGTTCTTCACCTAGCTTGTTGGGAACACAAAGTTTCTCTTCAGTTGCAAATTCCACTCCATACATATATATGGGGAGGTACTAGCTCCAACTCGGTTTTACAGTGAAAACTGCAGGAACTTCAAACCGGCACTAGGAAACAGACTGAGAAACCAGAGTAAAAGTTTCTCCTGCAACCCGTTCCCTTTGTGCTAGATGAACGAACGTCTCTCCACATGCTCAGTTCTGAGAAATAAGTGTGTGTGAAAGCCGTCCTTCACCTAGCTTGTTGGGAACACAAAGTTTCTCTTCAGTTGCAAACTCCACTCCATACATATATATGGGGAGGTACTAGCTCCAACTCGCTTTTACAGTGAAAACTGCAGGAACTTCAAACCGGCACTAGGAAACAGACCGAGAAACCATAGTAAAAGTTTCTCCTGCAACCCGTTCCCTTTGTGCTAGATGAACGAACGTCTCTCCACATACTCACTTCTGAGAGATAAGTGTGTGTGAAAGCCGTCCTTCACCTAGATTGTTGGGAACACAAAGTTTCTCTTCAGTTGCTAACTCCACTCCATACATATATATTTGGAGGTACTAGCTCCAACTCAGTTTTACAGTGAAAACTGCAGGAACTTCAAACCGGCACTAGGAAACAGACCGAGAAACCAGAGTAAAAGTTTCTCCTACAACCCGTTCCCTTTGTGCTAGATGAACGAACGTCTCTCCACATGCTCAGTTCTGAGAGATAATTGTGTGTGAAAGCCGTTCTTCACCTAGCTTGTTGGGAACACAAAGTTTCTCTTCAGTTGCAAATTCCACTCCATACATATATATGGGGAGGTACTAGCTCCAACTCGGTTTTACAGTGAAAACTGCAGGAACTTCAAACCGGCACTAGGAAACAGACTGAGAAACCAGAGTAAAAGTTTCTCCTGCAACCCGTTCCCTTTGTGCTAGATGAACGAACGTCTCTCCTCATGCTCAGTTCTGAGAGATAATTGTGTGTGAAAGCCGTTCTTCACCTAGCTTGTTGGGAACACAAAGTTTCTCTTCAGTTGCAAATTCCACTCCATACATATATATGGGGAGGTACTAGCTCCAACTCGGTTTTACAGTGAAAACTGCAGGAACTTCAAACCGGCAGTAGGAAACAGACTGAGAAACCAGAGTAAAAGTTTCTCCTGCAACCCGTTCCCTTTGTGCTAGATGAACGAACGTCTCTCCACATGCTCAGTTCTGAGAGAGAAGTGTGTGTGAAAGCCGTCCTTCACCTAGCTTGTTGGGAACACAAAGTTTCTCTTCAGTTGCAAACTCCTCTCCACACATATATATGAGGAGGTATTAGCTCCAACTCAGTTTTACAGTGAAAACTGCAGGAACTTCAAACCGGCACTAGGAAACAGACCGAGAAACCAGAGTAACAGTTTCTCCTGCAACCCGTTCCCTTTGTGCTAGATGAACGAACGTCTCTCCACATGCTCAGTTCTGAGAGATATGTGTGTGTGAAAGCCGTCCTTCACCTATCTTGTTGGGAACACAAAGTTTCTCTTCAGTTGCAAACTCCACTCCATACATATATATGGGGAGGTACTAGCTCCAACTCGCTTTTACAGTGAAAACTGCAGGAACTTCAAACCGGCACTAGGAAACAGACCGAGAAACCATAGTAAAAGTTTCTCCTGCAACCCGTTCCCTTTGTGCTAGATGAACGAACGTCTCTCCACATACTCACTTCTGAGAGATAAGTGTGTGTGAAAGCCGTCCTTCACCTAGATTGTTGGGAACACAAAGTTTCTCTTCAGTTGCTAACTCCACTCCATACATATATATTTGGAGGTACTAGCTCCAACTCAGTTTTACAGTGAAAACTGCAGGAACTTCAAACCGGCAGTAGGAAACAGACCGAGAAACCAGAGTAAAAGTTTCTCCTACAACCCGTTCCCTTTGTGCTAGATGAACGAACGTCTCTCCACATGCTCAGTTCTGAGAGATAAGTGTGTGTGAAAGCCGTTCTTCACCTAGCTTGTTGGGAACACAAAGTTTCTCTTCAGTTGCAAATTCCACTCCATACATATATATGGGGAGGTACTAGCTCCAACTCGGTTTTACAGTGAAAACTGCAGGAACTTCAAACCGGCACTAGGAAACAGACTGAGAAACCAGAGTAAAAGTTTCTCCTGCAACCCGTTCCCTTTGTGCTAGATGAACGAACGTCTCTCCACATGCTCAGTTCTGAGAGATAAGTGTGTGTGAAAGCCGTCCTTCACCTAGCTTGTTGGGAACACAAAGTTTCTCTTCAGTTGCAAATTCCACTCCATACATATATATGGGGAGGTACTAGCTCCAACTCGGTTTTACAGTGAAAACTGCAGGAACTTCAAACCGGCACTAGGAAACAGACTGAGAAACCAGAGTAAAAGTTTCTCCTGCAACCCGTTCCCTTTGTGCTAGATGAACGAACGTCTCTTCACATGCTCAGTTCTGAGAAATAAGTGTGTGTGAAAGCCGTCCTTCACCTAGCTTGTTGGGAACACAAAGTTTCTCTTCAGTTGCAAACTCCACTCCATACATATATATGGGGAGGTACTAGCTCCAACTCGCTTTTACAGTGAAAACTGCAGGAACTTCAAACCGGCACTAGGAAACAGACCGAGAAACCATAGTAAAAGTTTCTCCTGCAACCCGTTCCCTTTGTGCTAGATGAACGAACGTCTCTCCACATACTCAGTTCTGAGAGATAAGTGTGTGTGAAAGCCGTCCTTCACCTAGATTGTTGGGAACACAAAGTTTCTCTTCAGTTGCTAACTCCACTCCATACATATATATTAGGAGGTACTAGCTCCAACTCAGTTTTACAGTGAAAACTGCAGGAACTTCAAACCGGCACTAGGAAACAGACCGAGAAACCAGAGTAAAAGTTTCTCCTACAACCCGTTCCCTTTGTGCTAGATGAACGAACGTCTCTCCACATGCTCAGTTCTGAGAGAGAAGTGTGTGTGAAAGCCGTCCTTCACCTAGCTTGTTGGGAACACAAAGTTTCTCTTCAGTTGCAAACTCCATTCCACACATATATATGGGGAGGTACTAGCTCCAACTCGGTTTTACAGTGAAAACTGCAGGAACTTCAAACCTGCAGTAGGAAACAGACTGAGAAACCAGAATAAATGTTTCTCCTGCAACCCGTTCCCTTTGTGCTAGATGAACGAACGTCTCTCCACATGCTCAGTTCTGAGAGATAAGTGTGTGTGAAAGCCGTCCTTCACCTAGCTTGTTGGGAACACAAAGTTTCTCTTCAGTTGCAAACTCCACTCCATACATATATATGGGGAGGTACTAGCCCCAACTCGGTTTTACAGTGAAAACTGCAGGAAATTCAAACCGGCACTAAGAAACAGACTGAGAAACCAGAGTAAAAGTTTCTCCTGCAACCCGTTCCCTTTGTGCTAGATGAACGAACGTCTCTCCACATGCTCAGTTCTGAGAGATAAGTGTGTGTGATAGCCGTCCTTCACCTAGCTCGTTGGGAACACAAAGTTTCTCTTCAGTTGCAAACTCCTCTCCACACATATATATGGGGAGGTACTAGCTCCAACTCAGTTTTACATTGAAAACTGCAGGAACTTCAAACCGGCACTAGGAAACAGACCGAGAAACCAGAGTAACAGTTTCTCCTGCAACCCGTTCCCTTTGTGCTAGATGAACGAACGTCTCTCCACATGCTCAGTTCTGAGAGATAAGTGTGTGTGAAAGCCGTCCTTCACCTAGCTTGTAGGGAACACAAAGTTTCTCTTCAGTTGCAAACTCCATTCCACACATATATATGGGGAGGTACAAGCTCCAACTCGGTTTTACAGTGAAAACTGCAGGAAATTCAAACCGGCAGTAGGAAACAGACTGAGAAACCAGAGTAAATGTTTCTCCTGCAACCCGTTCCCTTTGTGCTAGATGAACGAACGTCTCTCCACATGCTCAGTTCTGAGAGATAAGTGTGTGTGAAAGCCGTCCTTCACCTAGCTTGTTGGGAACACAAAGTTTCTCTTCAGGTGCAAACTCCACTCCATACGTATATATGGGGAGGTACTAGCCCCAACTCGGTTTTACAGTGAAAACTGCAGGAAATTCAAACCGGCACTAGGAAACAGACTGAGAAACCAGAGTAAAAGTTTCTCCTGCAACCCGTTCCCTTTGTGCTAGATGAACGAACGTCTCTCCACATGCTCAGTTCTGAGAGATAAGTGTGTGTGAAAGCCGTCCTTCACCTAGCTTGTTGTGAACACAAAGTTTCTCTACAGTTGCAAACTCCATTCCACACATATATATGGGGAGGTACTAGCTCCAACTCGGTTTTACAGTGAAAACTGCAGAAACTTCAAAAAGGCAGTAGGAAACAGACTGAGAAATCAGAGTAAATGTTTCTCCTGCAACCCGTTCCTTTTGTGCTAGATGAACGAACGTCTCTCCACATGCTCAGTTCTGAGAGATAAGTGTGTGTGAAAGCCGTCCTTCACCTAGCTTGTTGGGAACACAAAGTTTCTCTTCTGTTGCAAACTCCACTCCATACATATATAAGGGGAGGTACTAGCTCCAACTCGGTTTTACAGTGAAAACTGCAGGAACTTCAAACCGGCACTAGGAAACAGACTGAGAAACCAGAGTAAAAGTTTTTCCTGCAACCCATTCCCATTGTGCTAGATGAACGAACGTCTCTCCACATGCTCAGTTCTGAGAGATAAGTGTGTGTGAAAGCCGTCCTGCACTTTGCTTGTTGGGAACACAAAGTTTCTTTTCAGTTGCAAACACCACTCCATACATATATATGGGGAGGTACTAGCTCCAACTCGGTTTTACAGTGAAAACTGCAGGTACTTCATACTGGCACTTGGAAACAGACCGAGAAACCAGAGTAAATGTTTCTCCTGCAACCCGATCCCTTTGTGCTAGATGAACGAACGTCTCTCCACATGCTCAGTTCTGAGAGATAAGTGTGTGTGAAAGCCGTCCTTCACCTAGCTTGTTGGGAACACAAAGTTTCTCTTCATTTGCAAACTCCACTCCATACATATATATGGGGAGGTACTAGCTCCAACTCGGTTTTACAGTGAAAACTGCAGGAACTTCAAACCGGCACTAGGAAACAGACTGAGATAACAGAGTAAAAGTTTCTCATGCAACCCGTTCCCTTTGTGCTAGATGAACGAACGTCTCTCCACATGCTCAGTTCTGAGAGATAAGTGTGTGTGAAAGCCGTCCTTCACCTAGCTTGTTGGGAACACAAAGTTTCTCTTCAGTTGCAAACTCCACTCCATACATATATATGGGGAGGTACTAGCTCCAACTCGGTTTTACATTGAAAACTGCAGGAACTTCAAACCGGCACTAGGAAACAGACTGAGAAACCAGAGTAAAAGTTTCTCCTGCAACCCGTTCCCTTTGTGCTAGATGAACGAACGTCTTTCCACATGCTCAGTTCTGAGAGATAAGTGTGTGTGAAAGCCATCCTTCACCTAGCTTGTTGGGAACACAAAGTTTCTCTTCAGTTGCAAACTCCCTTCCATACATATATATGGGGAGGTACTAGCTCCAACTCGGTTTTACAGTGAAAACTGCAGGAACTTCAAACCGGCACTAGGAAACAGACTGAGAAACCAGAGTAAAAGTTTCTCCTGCAACCCGTTCCCTTTGTGCTAGATGAACGAACGTCTCTCCACATGCTCAGTTCTGAGAGATAAGTGTGCGTGAAAGCCATCCTTCACCTATCTTGTTGGGAACACAAAGTTTCTCTTCAGTTGCAAACTCCCCTCCATACATATATATGTGGAGGTACTAGCTCCAACTCGATTTTACAGTGAAAAGTGTAGGAACGTCAAACCGGCACTAGGAAACAGACTGAGAAACCAGAGTAAAAGTTTTTCCTGCAACCCATTCCCATTGTGCTAGATGAACGAACGTCTCTCCACATGCTCAGTTCTGAGAAATAAGTGTGTGTGAAAGCCGTCCTGCACCTTGCTTGTTGGGAACACAAAGTTTGTCTTCAGTTGCAAACACCACTCGATACATATATATGGTGAGGTACTAGCTCCAACTCGGTTTTACAGTGAAAACTGCAGGAACTTCATACTGGCACTAGGAAACAGACCGAGAAACCAGAGTAAATGTTTCTCCTGCAACCCGTTCCCTTTGTGCTAGATGAACGAACGTCTCTCCACATGCTCAGTTCTGAGAGATAAGTGTGTGTGAAAGCCGTCCTTCAACTTGCTTGTTGGGAACACAAAGTTTCTCTTCAGTTGCAAACTCCACTCCATACATATATATGGGTAGGTACTAGCTCCAACTCGGTTTTACAGTGAAAACTGCAGGAACTTCAAACCGGCACTAGGAAACAGACTGAGAAACCAGAGTAAAAGTTTCTCCAGCAACCCGTTCCCTTTGTGCTAGATGAACGAACGTCTCTCCACATGCTCAGTTCTGAGAGATAAGTGTGTGTGAAAGCCGTCCTTCACCTAGCTTGTTGGGAACACAAAGTTTCTCTTCAGTTGCAAACTCCACTCCATACATATATATGGGGAGGTACTAGCTCCAACTCGGTTTTACACTGAAAACTGCAGGAACTTCAAACAGGCACTAGGAAACAGACTGAGAAACCAGAGTAAAAGTTTTTCCTGCAACCCATTCCCATTGTGCTAGATGAACGAACGTCTCTCCACATGCTCAGTTCTGAGAAATAAGTGTGTGTGAAAGCCGTCCTGCACCTTGCTTGTTGGGAACACAAAGTTTCTCTTCAGTTGCAAACACCACTCGATACATATATATGGGGAGGTACTAGCTCCAACTCGGTATTACAGTGAAAACTGCAGGAACTTCATACTGGCACTAGGAAACAGACCGAGAAACCAGAGTAAATATTTCTCCTGCAAACCATTCCCTTTGTGCTAGATGAACGAACGTCTCTCCACATGCTCAGTTCTGAGAGATAAGTGTGTGTGAAAGCCGTCCTTCACCTTGCTTGTTGGGAACACAAAGTTTCTCTTCAGTTGCAAACTCCACTCCATACATATATATGGGGAGGTACTAGCTCCAACTCGGTTTTACAGTGAAAACTGCAGGAACTTCAAACCGGCACTAGGAAACAGACTGAGAATCCAGAGTAAAAGTTTCTCCTGCAAACCGTTCCCTTTGTGCTAGATGAACGAACGTCTCTCCACATGCTCAGTTCTGAGAGATAAGTGTGTGTGAAAGCCGTCCTTCACCTAGCTTGTTGGGAACACAAAGTTTCTCTTCAGTTGCAATCTCCACTCCATACATATATATGGGGAGGTACTAGCTCCAACTCGATTTTACAGTGAAAAGTGCAGGAATTTCAAACAGGCACTAGGAAACAGACTGAGAAACCAGAGTAAAAGTTTTTCCTGCAACCCATTCCCATTGTGCTAGATGAACGAACGTCTCTCCACATGCTCAGTTCTGAGAAATAAGTGTGTGTGAAAGCCGTCCTGCACCTTGCTTGTTGGGAACACAAAGTTTCTCTTCAGTTGCAAACACCACTCGATACATATATATGGGGAGGTACTAGCTCCAACTCGGTTTTACAGTGAAACCTGCAGGAACTTCATACTGGCACTAGGAAACAGACCGAGAAACCAGAGTAAATGTTTCTCCTGCAACCCGTTCTCTTTGTGCTAGATGAACGAACGTCTCTCCACATGCTCAGTTCTGAGAGATAAGTGTGTGTGAAAGCCGTCCTTCACCTTGCTTGTTGGGAACACAAAGTTTCTCTTCAGTTGCAAACTCCACTCCATACATATATATGGGGAGGTACTAGCTCCAACTCGGTTTTACAGTGAAAACTGCAGGAACTTCAAACCGGCACTAGGAAACAGACTGAGAAACCAGAATAAAAGTTTCTACTGCAACGCGTTCCCTTTGTGCTAGATGAACGAACGTCTCTCCACATGCTCAGTTCTGAGAGATAAATGTGTGTGAAAGCCGTACTTCACCTAGCTTGTTGGGAACACAAAGTTTCTCTTCAGTTGCAAACTCCACTCCATACATATATATGGGGAGGTACTAGCTCCAACTCGGTTTTACAGTGAAAACTGCAGGAACTTCAAACCGGCACTAGGAAACAGACTGAGAAACCAGAGTAATAGTTTCTCCTGCAACCCTTTCCCTTTGTGCTAGATGAACGAACGTCTCTCCACATGCTCAGTTCTGAGAGATAAGTGTGTGTGAAAGCCGTCCTTCACCTAGCTTGTTGGGAACACAAAGTTTCTCTTCAGTTGCAAACTCCTCTCCATACATATATATGGGGAGGAACTAGCTCCAACTCGGTTTTACAGTGAAAACTGCAGGAACTTCAAACCGGCACTAGGAAACAGACCGAGAAACCAGAGTAAAAGTTTCCCCTGCAACCCGTTCCCTTTGTGCTAGATGAACGAACGTCTCTCCACATGCTCAGTTCTGAGAGATAAGTGTGTGTGAAAGCCGTCCTTCACCTAGCTTGTTGGGAACACAAAGTTTCTCTTCAGTTGCAAACTCCACTCCATACATATATATGGGGAGGTACTAGCTCCAACTCGGTTTACACTGAAAACTGCAGGAACTTCAAACAGGCACTAGGAAACAGACTGAGAAACCAGAGTAAAAGTTTTTCCTGCAACCCATTCCCATTGTGCTAGATGAACGAACGTCTCTCCACATGCTCAGTTCTGAGAGATAAGTGTGTGTGAAAGCCGTCCTGCACCTTGCTTGTTGGGAACACAATGTTTCTCTTCAGTTGCAAACACCACTCGATACATATATATGGGGAGGTACTAGCTCCAACTCGGTTTTACAGTGAAAACTGCAGGAACTTCATACTGGCACTAGGAAACAAACCGAGAAACCAGAGTAAATGTTTCTCCTGCAACCCGTTCCCTTTGTGCTAGATGAACGAACGTCTCTCCACATGCTCAGTTCTGAGAGATAAGTGTGTGTGAAAGCCGTCCTTCACCTTGCTTGTTGGGAACACAAAGTTTCTCTTCAGTTGCAAACTCCACTCCATACATATATATGGGGAGGTACTAGCTCCAACTCGGTTTTACAGTGAAAACTGCAGGAACTTCAAACCGGCACTAGGAAACAGACTGAGAAACCAGAGTAAAAGTTTCTCCTGAAACCCGTTCCCTTTTTGCTAGATGAACGAACGTCTCTCCACATGCTCAGTTCTGAGAGATAAGTGTGTGTGAAAGCCGTACTTCACCTAGCTTGTTGGGAACACAAAGTTTCTCTTCAGTTGCAAACTCCACTCCATACATATATATGGGGAGGTACTAGCTCCAACTCGGTTTTACAGTGAAAACTGCAGGAACTTCAAACCGGCACTAGGAAACAGACTGAGAAACCAGAGTAAAAGTTTCTCCTGCAACCCGTTCCCTTTGTGCTAGATGAACGAACGTCTCTCCACATGCTCAGTTCTGAGAGATAAGTGTGTGTGAAAGCCGTCCTTCACCTAGCTTGTTGGGAACACAAAGTTTCTCTTCAGTTGCAAACTCCTCTCCATACATATATATGGGGAGGTACTAGCTCCAACTCGGTTTTACAGTGAAAACTGCAGGAACTTCAAACCGGCACTAGGAAACAGACCGAGAAACCAGAGTAAAAGTTTCCCCTGCAACCCGTTCCCTTTGTGCTAGATGAACGAACGTCTCTCCACATGCTCAGTTCTGAGAGATAAGTGTGTGTGAAAGCCGTCCTTCACCTAGCTTGTTGGGAACACAAAGTTTCTCTTCAGTTGCAAACTCCTCTCCATACATATATATGGGGAGGTACTAGCTCCAACTCGGTTTTACAGTGAAAACTGCAGGAACTTCAAACCGGCACTAGGAAACAGACTGAGAAACCAGAGTAAAAGTTTCTCCTGCAACCCGTTCCCTTTTTGCTAGATGAACGAACGTCTCTCCACATGCTCATTTCTGAGAGATAAGTGTGTGTGAAAGCCGTCCTTCACCTAGCTTGTTGGGAACACAAAGTTTCTCTTCAGTTGCAAACTCCACTCCATACATATATATGGGGAGGTACTAGCTCCAACTCGGTTTTACAGTGAAAACTGCAGGAACTTCAAACAGGCACTAGGAAACAGACTGAGAAACCAGAGTAAAAGTTTTTCCTGCAACCCGTTCCCTTTGTGCTAGATGAACGAACGTCTCTCCACATGCTCAGTTCTGAGAGATAAGTGTGTGTGAAAGCCGTCCTGAAACTTGCTGGTTGGGAACACAAAGTTTCTCTTCAGTTGCAAACACCACTCGATACATATATATGGGGAGGTACTAGCTCCAACTCGGTTTTACAGTGAAAACTGCAGGAACTTCATACTGGCACTAGGAAACAAACCGAGAAACCAGAGTAAATGTTTCTCCTGCACCCGTTCCCTTTGTGCTAGATGAACGAACGTCTCTCCACATGCTCAGTTCTGAGAGATAAGTGTGTGTGAAAGCCGTCCTTCACCTTGCTTGTTGGGAACACAAAGTTTCTCTTCAGTTGCAAACTCCACTCCATACATATATATGGGGAGGTACTAGCTCCAACTCGGTTTTACAGTGAAAACTGCAGGAACTTCAAACCGGCACTAGGAAACAGACTGAGAAACCAGAGTAAAAGTTTCTCCTGCAACCCGTTCCCTTTTTGCTAGATGAACGAACGTCTCTCCACATGCTCAGTTCTGAGAGATAAGTGTGTGTGAAAGCCGTACTTCACCTAGCTTGTTGGGAACACAAAGTTTCTCTTCATTTGTAAACTCCACTCCATACATATATATGGGGAGGTACTAGCTCCAACTCGGTTTTACAGTGAAAACTGCAGGAACTTCAAACCGGCACTAGGAAACAGACTGAGAAACCAGAGTAAAAGTTTCTCCTGCAACCCGTTCCATTTGTGCTAGATGAATTAACGTCTCTCCACATGCTCAGTTCTGAGAGATAAGTGTGTGTGAAAGCCGTCCTTCACCTAGCTTGTTGGGAACACAAAGTTTCTCTTCAGTTGCAAACTCCACTCCATACATATATATGGGAGGTACAAGCTCCAACTCGGTTTTACAGTGAAAACTGCAGGAACTTCAAACCGGCACTAGGAAACAGACTGAGAAACCAGAGTAAAATTTTCTCCTGCAACCCGTTCCCTTTGTGCTAGATGAACGAACGTCTCTCCACATGCTCAGTTCTGAGAGATAAGTGTGTGTGAAAGCCGTCCTTCACCTAGCTTGTTGGGAACACAAAGTTTCTCTTCAGTTGCAAACTCCTCTCCATACATATATATGGGGAGGTACTAGCTCCAACTCGGTTTTACAGTGAAAACTGCAGGAACTTCAAACCGGCACTAGGAAACAGACCGAGAAACCAGAGTAAAAGTTTCCCCTGCAACCCGTTCCCTTTGTGCTAGATGAACGAACGTCTCTCCACATGCTCAGTTCTGAGAGATAAGTGTGTGTGAAAGCCGTCCTTCACCTAGCTTGTTGGGAACACAAAGTTTCTCTTCAGTTGCAAACTCCTCTCCATACATATATATGGGGAGGAACTAGCTCCAACTCGGTTTTACAGTGAAAACTGCAGGAACTTCAAACCGGCACTAGGAAACAGACCGAGAAACCAGAGTAAAAGTTTCCCCTGCAACCCGTTCCCTTTGTGCTAGATGAACGAACGTCTCTCCACATGCTCAGTTCTGAGAGATAAGTGTGTGTGAAAGCCGTCCTTCACCTAGCTTGTTGGGAACACAAAGTTTCTCTTCAGTTGCAAACTCCACTCCATACATATATATGGGGAGGTACTAGCTCCAACTCGGTTTTACAGTGAAAACTGCAGGAACTTCAAACAGGCACTAGGAAACAGACTGAGAAACCAGAGTAAAAGTTTTCCCTGCAACCCGTTCCCTTTGTGCTAGATGAACGAACGTCTCTCCACATGCTCAGTTCTGAGAGATAAGTGTGTGTGAAAGCCGTCCTGAACCTTGCTGGTTGGGAACACAAAGTTTCTCTTCAGTTGCAAACACCACTCGATACATATATATGGGGAGGTACTAGCTCCAACTCGGTTTTACAGTGAAAACTGCAGGAACTTCATACTGGCACTAGGAAACAAACCGAGAAACCAGAGTAAATGTTTCTCCTGCAACCCGTTCCCTTTGTGCTAGATGAATGAACGTCTCTCCACTTGCTCAGTTCTGAGAGATAAGTGTGTGTGAAAGCCGTCCTTCACCTTGCTTGTTGGGAACACATAGTTTCTCTTGAGTTGCAAACTCCACTCCATACATATATATGGGGAGGTACTAGCTCCAACTCGGTTTTACAGTGAAAACTGCAGGAACTTCAAACCGGCACTAGGAAACAGACTGAGAAACCAGAGTAAAAGTTTCTCCTGCAACCCGTTCCCTTTTTGCTAGATGAACGAACGTCTCTCCACATGCTCAGTTCTGAGAGAAAAGTGTGTGTGAAAGCCGTACTTCACCTAGCTTGTTGGGAACACAAAGTTTCTCTTCATTTGTAAACTCCACTCCATACATATATATGGGGAGGTACTAGCTCCAACTCGGTTTTACAGTGAAAACTGCAGGAACTTCAAACCGGCACTAGGAAACAGACTGAGAAACCAGAGTAAAAGTTTCTCCTGCAACCCGTTCCCTTTGTGCTAGATGAATTAACGTCTCTCCACATGCTCAGTTCTGAGAGATAAGTGTGTGTGAAAGCCGTCCTTCACCTAGCTTGTTGGGAACACAAAGTTTCTCTTCAGTTGCAAACTCCACTCCATACATATATATGGGAGGTACAAGCTCCAACTCGGTTTTACAGTGAAAACTGCAGGAACTTCAAACCGGCACTAGGAAACAGACTGAGAAACCAGAGTAAAATTTTCTCCTGCAACCCGTTCCCTTTGTGCTAGATGAACGAACGTCTCTCCACATGCTCAGTTCTGAGAGATAAGTGTGTGTGAAAGCCGTCCTTCACCTAGCTTGTTGGGAACACAAAGTTTCTCTTCAGTTGCAAACTCCTCTCCATACATATATATGGGGAGGTACTAGCTCCAACTCGGTTTTACAGTGAAACCTGCAGGAACTTCAAACCGGCACTAGGAAACAGACCGAGAAACCAGAGTAAAAGTTTCTCCTGCAACCCGTTCCCTTTGTGCTAGATGAACGAACGTCTCTCCACATGCTCAGTTCTGAGAGATAAGTGTGTGTGAAAGCCGTCCTTCACCTAGCTTGTTGGGAACACAAAGTTTCTCTTCAGTTGCAAACTCCACTCCATACATATATATAGGGAGATACTAGCTCCATCTCAGTTTTACAGTGAAAACTGCAGGAACTTCAAACCGGTACTAGGAAACGGACTGAGAAACCAGAGTAAAAGTTTCTCCTGCAGCCCGTTCCCATTGTGCTAGATGAACGAACGTCTCTCCACATGCTCAGTTCTGAGAGATAAGTGTGTGTGAAAGCCGTCCTTCACCTAGCTAGTTGGGAACACAAAGTTTCTCTTCAGTTGCAAACTCCACTCCATACATATATATGGGGAGTTACTAGCTCCAACTCGGTTTTACAGAGAAAACTGCAGGAACATCAACCAGGCACTAGGAAACAGACTGAGAAACCAGAGTAAAAGTTTCTCCTGCAACACGTTCCCTTTGTGCTACATGAACGAACATCTCTCCACATGCTCAGTTCTGAGAGATAAGTGTGTGTGAAAGCCGTCCTTCACCTAGCTTTTTGGGAACACAAAGTTTCTCTTCAGTTGCAATCTCCACTCCATACATATATAAGGGGAGGTACTAGCTCCAACTCGGTTTTACAGTGAAAACTGCAGGAACTTCAAACCGGCACTAGGAATCAGACCGAGAAACCAGAGTAAAAGTTTCTCCTGCAACGCGTTCCCTTTGTGCTAGATGAACGAACGTCTCTCCACATGCTCAGTTCTGAGAGATAAGTGTGTGTGAAAGCCGTCCTTCACCTAGCTTGTTGGGAACACAAAGTTTCTCTTCAGTTGCAAACTCCTCTCCATACATATATATGGGGAGGTACTAGCTCCAACTCGGTTTTACAGTGAAAACTGCAGGAACTTCAAACCGGCACTAGGAAATAGACCGAGAAACCAGAGTAAAAGTTTCCCCTGCAACCCGTTCCCTTTGTGCTAGATGAACGAACGTCTCTCCACATGCTCAGTTCTGAGAGATAAGTGTGTGTGAAAGCCGTCCTTCACCTAGCTTGTTGGTAACACAAAGTTTCTCTTCAGTTGCAAACTCCACTCCATACATATATATGGGGAGGTACTAGCTCCATCTCAGTTTTACAGTGAAAACTGCAGGAACTTCAAACCGGCACTAGGAAACAGACTGAGAAACCAGAGTAAAAGTTACTCCTGCAACCCGTTCCCTTTGTGCTAGATGAATGAACGTCTCTCCACATGCTCAGTTCTGAGAGATAAGTGTGTGTGAAAGCCGTCCTGCACCTTGCTTGTTGGGAACACAAAGTTTCTCTTCAGTTGCAAACACCACTCGATACATATATATGGGGAGGTAATAGCTCCAACTCGGTTTTACAGTGAAAACTGCAGGAACTTCATACTGGCACTAGGAAACAGACCGAGAAACCAGAGTAAATGTTTCTCCTGCAACCCGTTCCCTTTGTGCTAGATGAAAGAACGTCTCTCCACATGCTCAGTTCTGAGAGATAAGTGTGTGTGAAAGCCGTCCTTCACTTTGCTTGTTGGGAACACAAAGTTTCTCTTCAGTTGCAAACTCCACTCCATACATATATATGGGAGGTAGTAGCTCCTACTCGGTTTTACAGTGAAAACTGCAGGAACTTCAAACCGGCAGTAGGAAACAGACTGAGAAACCAGAGTAAAAGTTTCTCCTGCAACCCGTTCCCTTTGTGCTAGATGAACGAACGTCTCTCCACATGCTCAGTTCTGAGAGATAAGTGTGTGTGAAAGCCGTCCTTCACCTAGCTTGTTGGGAACACAAAGTTTCTCTTCAGTTGCAAACTCCACTCCATACATATATATGGGAGGTACAAGCTCCAACTCGGTTTTACAGTGAAAACTGCAGGAACTTCAAACCGGCACTAGGAAACAGACTGAGAAACCAGAGTAAAAGTTTCTCCTGCAACGCGTTCCCTTTGTGCTAGATGAACGAACGTCTCTCCACATGCTCAGTTCTGAGAGATAATTGTGTGTGAAAGCCGTCCTTCACCTAGCTTGTTGGGAACACAAAGTTTCTCTTCAGTTGCAAACTCCTCTCCATACATATATATGGGGAGGTACTAGCTCCAACTCGGTTTTACAGTGAAAACTGCAGGAACTTCAAACCGGCACTAGGAAACAGACCGAGAATCCAGAGTAAAAGTTTCCCCTGCAACCCGTTCCCTTTGTGCTAGATGAACGAACGTCTCTCCACATGCTCAGTTCTGAGAGATAAGTGTGTGTGAAAGCCGTCCTTCACCTAGCTTGTTGGGAACACAAAGTTTCTCTTCAGTTGCAAACTCCACTCCATACATATATATGGGGAGGTACTAGCTCCAACTCGGTTTTACAGTGAAAACTGCAGGAACTTCAAACCGGCACTAGGAAACAGACCGAGAAACCAGAGTAAAAGTTTCTCCTGCAACCCGTTCCCTTTGTGCTAGATGAACGAACGTCTCTCCACATGCTCAGTTCTGAGAGATAAGTGTGTGTGAAAGCCGTCCTTCACCTAGCTTGTTGGGAACACAAAGTTTCTCTTCAGTTGCAAACTCCATTCCACACATATATATGGGGAGGTACTAGCTCCAACTCGGTTTTACAGTGAAAACTGCAGGAACTTCAAACCGGCAGTAGGAAACAGACTGAGAAACCAGAGTAAAAGTTTCCCCTGCAAACCGTTCCCTTTGTGCTAGATGAACGAACGTCTCTCCACATGCTCAGTTCTGAGAGATAAGTGTGTGTGAAAGCCGTCCTTCACCTAGCTTGTTGGGAACACAAAGTTTCTCTTCAGGTGCAAACTCCACTCCATACATATATATGGGGAAGTAGTAGCTCCAACTCGGTTTTACAGTGAAAACTGCAGGAAATTCAAACCTGCACTAGGAAAAAGACTGAGAAAGCAGAGAAAAAGTTTCTCCTGCAACCCGTTCCCTTTGTGCTAGATGAACGAACGTCTCTCCACATGCTCAGTTCTGAGAGATAAGTGTGTGTGAAAGCCGTCCTTCACCTAGCTTGTTGGGAACACAAAGTTTCTCTTCAGTTGCAAACTCCACTCCATACGTATATATGGGGAGGAACTACCTCCAACTCTGTTTTACAGTGAAAACTGCAGGAACTTCAAACCGGCACTAGGAAACAGACCGAGAAACCAGAGTAAATGTTTCCCCTGCAACCCGTTCCCTTTGTGCTAGATGAACGAACGTCTCTCCACATGCTCAGTTCTGAGAGATAAGTGTGTGTGAAAGCCGTCCTTCACCTAGATTGTTGGGAACACAAAGTTTCTCTTTAGTGGCAAACTCCACTCCATACATATATATGGGGAGGTACTAGCTCCATCTCAGTTTTACAGTGAAAACTGCAGGAACTTCAAACCGGCACTAGGAAACAGACTGAGAAACCAGAGTAAAAGTTACTCCTGCAACCCATTCCCTTTGTGCTAGATGAACGAACGTCTCTCCACATGCTCAGTTCTGAGAGATAAGTGTGTGTGAAAGCCGTCCTTCACCTAGCTTGTTGGGAACACAAAGTTTCTCTTCAGTTGCAAACTCCACTCCATAAATATATATGGGGAGGTACTAGCTCCAACTCGGTTTTACACTGAAAACTGCAGGAACTTCAAACAGGCACTAGGAAACAGACTGAGAAAACAGAGTAAAAGTTTTTCCTGCAACCCATTCCCATTGTGCTAGATGAACGAACGTCTCTCCACATGCTCAGTTCTGAGAGATAAGTGTGTGTGAAAGCCGTCCTGCACCTTGCTTGTTGGGAACACAAAGTTTCTCTTCAGTTGCAAACACCACTCGATACATATATATGGGGAGGTACTAGCTCCAATTCGGTTTTACAGTGAAAACTGCAGGAACTTCAAACCGGCACTAGGAAACAGACTGAGAAAGCAGAGAAAAATTTCTCCTGCAACTGGTTCCCTTTGTGCTAGATGAACGAACGTCTCTCCACATGCTCAGTTCTGAGAGATAAGTGTGTGTGAAAGCCATCCTTCACCTAGCTTGTTGGGAACACAAAGTTTCTCTTCAGTTGCAAACTCCAATCCCTACATATATATGCGGAGGTACTAGCTCCAACTCGCTTTTACAGTGAAAACTGCAGGAACATCAACCAGGCACTAGGAAACAGACTGAGAAACCAGAGTAAAAGTTTCTCCTGCAACCCGTTCCCTTTGTGCTAGATGAACGAACGTCTCTCCACATGCTCAGTTCTGAGAGATAAGTGTGTGTGAAAGCCGTCCTTCACCTAGCTTGTTGGGAACACAAAGTTTCTCTTCAGTTGCAAACTCCTCTCCATACGTACATATGGGGAGGAACTAGCTCCAACTCGGTTTTACAGTGAAAACTGCAGGAACTTCAAACCGGCACTAGGAAACAGACCGAGAAACCAGAGTAAAAGTTTCCCCTGCAACCCGTTCCCTTTGTGCTAGATGAACGAACGTCTCTCCACATGCTCAGTTCTGAGAGATAAGTGTGTGTGAAAGCCGTCCTTCACCTAGCTTGTTGGGAACACAAAGTTTCTCTTTAGTGGCAAACTCCACTCCATACATATATATGGGGAGGTACTAGCTCCATCTCAGTTTTACAGTGAAAACTGCAGGAACTTCAAACCGGCACTAGGAAACAGACTGAGAAACCAGAGTAAAAGTTACTCCTGCAACCCATTCCCTTTGTGCTAGATGAACGAACGTCTCTCCACATGCTCAGTTCTGAGAGATAAGTGTGTGTGAAAGCCGTCCTTCACCTAGCTTGTTGGGAACACAAAGTTTCTCTTCAGTTGCAAACTCCACTCCATAAATATATATGGGGAGGTACTAGCTCCAACTCGGTTTTACACTGAAAACTGCAGGAACTTCAAACAGGCACTAGGAAACAGACTGAGAAAACAGAGTAAAAGTTTTTCCTGCAACCCATTCCCATTGTGCTAGATGAACGAACGTCTCTCCACATGCTCAGTTCTGAGAGATAAGTGTGTGTGAAAGCCGTCCTGCACCTTGCTTGTTGGGAACACAAAGTTTCTCTTCAGTTGCAAACACCACTCGATACATATATATGGGGAGGTACTAGCTCCAATTCGGTTTTACAGTGAAAACTGCAGGAACTTCAAACCGGCACTAGGAAACAGACTGAGAAACCAGAGTAAAAGTTTCTCCTGCAACTGGTTCCCTTTGTGCTAGATGAACGAACGTCTCTCCACATGCTCAGTTCTGAGAGATAAGTGTGTGTGAAAGCCATCCTTCACCTAGCTTGTTGGGAACACAAAGTTTCTCTTCAGTTGCAAACTCCAATCCCTACATATATATGCGGAGGTACTAGCTCCAACTCGCTTTTACAGTGAAAACTGCAGGAACATCAACCAGGCACTAGGAAACAGACTGAGAAACCAGAGTAAAAGTTTCTCCTGCAACCCGTTCCCTTTGTGCTAGATGAACGAACGTCTCTCCACATGCTCAGTTCTGAGAGATAAGTGTGTGTGAAAGCCGTCCTTCACCTAGCTTGTTGGGAACACAAAGTTTCTCTTCAGTTGCAAACTCCTCTCCATACGTACATATGGGGAGGAACTAGCTCCAACTCGGTTTTACAGTGAAAACTGCAGGAACTTCAAACCGGCACAAGGAAACAGACCGAGAAACCAGAGTAAAAGTTTCCCCTGCAACCCGTTCCCTTTGTGCTAGATGAACGAACGTCTCTCCACATGCTCAGTTCTGAGAGATAAGTGTGTGTGAAAGCCGTCCTTCACCTAGCTTGTTGGGAACACAAAGTTTCTCTTCAGTTGCAAACTCCACTCCATACATATATAAGGGGAGGTACTAGCTCCATCTCAGTTTTACAGTGAAAACTGCAGGAACATCAAACCGGCACTAGGAAACAGACTGAGAAACCAGAGTAAAAGTTATTCCTGCAACCCATTCCCTTTGTGCTAGATGAACGAACGTCTCTCCACATGCTCAGTTCTGAGAGATAAGTGTGTGTGAAAGCCGTCCTTCACCTAGCTTGTTGGGAACACAAAGTTTCTCTTCAGTTGCAAACTCCACTCCATACATATATATGGGGAGGTACTAGCTCCAACTCGGTTTTACACTGAAAACTGCAGGAACTTCAAACCGGCACTAGGAAACAGACTGAGAAACCAGAGTAAAAGTTTTTCCTGCAACCCATTCCCATTGTGCTAGATGAACGAACGTCTCTCCACATGCTCAGTTCTGAGAGATAAGTGTGTGTGAAAGCCGTCCTGCACCTTGCTTGTTGGGAACACAAAGTTTCTCTTCAGTTGCAAACACCACTCGATACATATATATGGGGAGGTACTAGCTCCAACTCGGTTTTACAGTGAAAACTGCAGGAACTTCATACTGGCACTAGGAAACAAACCGAGAAACCAGAGTAAATGTTTCTCCTGCAACCCGTTCCCTTTGTGCTAGATGAACGAACGTCTCTCCACATGCTGAATTCTTAGTGATAAGTGTGTGTGAAAGCCGTCCTTCACCTTGCTTGTTGGGAACACAAAGTTTCTCTTCAGTTGCAAACTCCACTCCATACATATATATGGGGAGGTACTAGCTCCAACTCGGTTTTACAGTGAAAACTGCAGGAACTTCAAACCGGCACTAGGAAACAGACTGAGAAACCAGAGTAAAAGTTTCTCCTGCAACCCGTTCCCTTTTTGCTAGATGAACGAACGTCTCTTCACATGCTCAGTTCTGAGAGATAAGTGTGTGTGAAAGCCGTACTTCACCTAGCTTGTTGGGAACACAAAGTTTCTCTTCAGTTGCAAACTCCACTCCATACATATATATGGGGATGTACTAGCTCCAACTCGGTTTTACAGTGAAAACTGCAGGAACTTCAAACCGGCACTAGGAAACAGACTGAGAAACCAGAGTAAAAGTTTCTCCTGCAACCCGTTCACTTTGTGCTAGATGAATGAACGTCTCTCCACATGCTCAGTTCTGAGAGATAATTGTGTGTGAAAGCCGTCCTTCACCTAGCTTGTTGGGAACACAAAGTTTCTCTTCAGTTGCAAACTCCCCTCCATACATATATATGGGGAGGTACTAGCTCCATCTCAGTTTTACAGTGAAAACTGCAGGAACTTCATACTGGCACTAGGAAACAGACCGAGAAACCAGAGTAAATGTTTCTCCTGCAACCCGTTCCCTTTGTGCTAGATGAAAGAACGTCTCTCCACATGCTCAGTTCTGAGAGATAAGTGTGTGTGAAAGCCGTCCTTCACTTTGCTTGTTGGGAACACAAAGTTTCTCTTCAGTTGCAAACTCCACTCCATACATATATATGGGAGGTAGTAGCTCCTACTCGGTTTTACAGTGAAAACTGCAGGAACTTCAAACCGGCAGTAGGAAACAGACTGAGAAACCAGAGTAAAAGTTTCTCCTGCAACCCGTTCCCTTTGTGCTAGATGAACGAACGTCTCTCCACATGCTCAGTTCTGAGAGATAAGTGTGTGTGAAAGCCGTCCTTCACCTAGCTTGTTGGGAACACAAAGTTTCTCTTCAGTTGCAAACTCCACTCCATACATATATATGGGAGGTACAAGCTCCAACTCGGTTTTACAGTGAAAACTGCAGGAACTTCAAACCGGCACTAGGAAACAGACTGAGAAACCAGAGTAAAAGTTTCTCCTGCAACGCGTTCCCTTTGTGCTAGATGAACGAACGTCTCTCCACATGCTCAGTTCTGAGAGATAATTGTGTGTGAAGCCGTCCTTCACCTAGCTTGTTGGGAACACAAAGTTTCTCTTCAGTTGCAAACTCCTCTCCATACATATATATGGGGAGGTACTAGCTCCAACTCGGTTTTACAGTGAAAACTGCAGGAACTTCAAACCGGCACTAGGAAACAGACCGAGAATCCAGAGTAAAAGTTTCCCCTGCAACCCGTTCCCTTTGTGCTAGATGAACGAACGTCTCTCCACATGCTCAGTTCTGAGAGATAAGTGTGTGTGAAAGCCGTCCTTCACCTAGCTTGTTGGGAACACAAAGTTTCTCTTCAGTTGCAAACTCCACTCCATACATATATATGGGGAGGTACTAGCTCCAACTCGGTTTTACAGTGAAAACTGCAGGAACTTCAAACCGGCACTAGGAAACAGACCGAGAAACCAGAGTAAAAGTTTCTCCTGCAACCCGTTCCCTTTGTGCTAGATGAACGAACGTCTCTCCACATGCTCAGTTCTGAGAGATAAGTGTGTGTGAAAGCCGTCCTTCACCTAGCTTGTTGGGAACACAAAGTTTCTCTTCAGTTGCAAACTCCATTCCACACATATATATGGGGAGGTACTAGCTCCAACTCGGTTTTACAGTGAAAACTGCAGGAACTTCAAACCGGCAGTAGGAAACAGACTGAGAAACCAGAGTAAAAGTTTCCCCTGCAACCCGTTCCCTTTGTGCTAGATGAACGAACGTCTCTCCACATGCTCAGTTCTGAGAGATAAGTGTGTGTGAAAGCCGTCCTTCACCTAGCTTGTTGGGAACACAAAGTTTCTCTTCAGGTGCAAACTCCACTCCATACATATATATGGGGAAGTAGTAGCTCCAACTCGGTTTTACAGTGAAAACTGCAGGAAATTCAAACCTGCACTAGGAAAAAGACTGAGAAAGCAGAGAAAAAGTTTCTCCTGCAACCCGTTCCCTTTGTGCTAGATGAACGAACGTCTCTCCACATGCTCAGTTCTGAGAGATAAGTGTGTGTGAAAGCCGTCCTTCACCTAGCTTGTTGGGAACACAAAGTTTCTCTTCAGTTGCAAACTCCACTCCATACGTATATATGGGGAGGAACTACCTCCAACTCTGTTTTACAGTGAAAACTGCAGGAACTTCAAACCGGCACTAGGAAACAGACCGAGAAACCAGAGTAAATGTTTCCCCTGCAACCCGTTCCCTTTGTGCTAGATGAACGAACGTCTCTCCACATGCTCAGTTCTGAGAGATAAGTGTGTGTGAAAGCCGTCCTTCACCTAGCTTGTTGGGAACACAAAGTTTCTCTTTAGTGGCAAACTCCACTCCATACATATATATGGGGAGGTACTAGCTCCATCTCAGTTTTACAGTGAAAACTGCAGGAACTTCAAACCGGCACTAGGAAACAGACTGAGAAACCAGAGTAAAAGTTACTCCTGCAATCCATTCCCTTTGTGCTAGATGAACGAACGTCTCTCCACATGCTCAGTTCTGAGAGATAAGTGTGTGTGAAAGCCGTCCTTCACCTAGCTTGTTGGGAACACAAAGTTTCTCTTCAGTTGCAAACTCCACTCCATAAATATATATGGGGAGGTACTAGCTCCAACTCGGTTTTACACTGAAAACTGCAGGAACTTCAAACAGGCACTAGGAAACAGACTGAGAAAACAGAGTAAAAGTTTTTCCTGCAACCCATTCCCATTGTGCTAGATGAACGAACGTCTCTCCACATGCTCAGTTCTGAGAGATAAGTGTGTGTGAAAGCCGTCCTGCACCTTGCTTGTTGGGAACACAAAGTTTCTCTTCAGTTGCAAACACCACACGATACATATATATGGGGAGGTACTAGCTCCAATTCGGTTTTACAGTGAAAACTGCAGGAACTTCAAACCGGCACTAGGAAACAGACCGAGAAACCAGAGTAAAAGTTTCCCCTGCAACCCGTTCCCTTTGTGCTAGATGAACGAACGTCTCTCCACATGCTCAGTTCTGAGAGATAAGTGTGTGTGAAAGCCGTCCTTCACCTAGCTTGTTGGGAACACAAAGTTTCTCTTTAGTGGCAAACTCCACTCCATACATATATATGGGGAGGTACTAGCTCCATCTCAGTTTTACAGTGAAAACTGCAGGAACTTCAAACCGGCACTAGGAAACAGACTGAGAAACCAGAGTAAAAGTTACTCCTGCAAACCATTCCCTTTGTGCTAGATGAACGAACGTCTCTCCACATGCTCAGTTCTGAGAGATAAGTGTGTGTGAAAGCCGTCCTTCACCTAGCTTGTTGGGAACACAAAGTTTCTCTTCAGTTGCAAACTCCACTCCATAAATATATATGGGGAGGTACTAGCTCCAACTCGGTTTTACACTGAAAACTGCAGGAACTTCAAACAGGCACTAGGAAACAGACTGAGAAAACAGAGTAAAAGTTTTTCCTGCAACCCATTCCCATTGTGCTAGATGAACGAACGTCTCTCCACATGCTCAGTTCTGAGAGATAAGTGTGTGTGAAAGCCGTCCTGCACCTTGCTTGTTGGGAACACAAAGTTTCTCTTCAGTTGCAAACACCACTCGATACATATATATGGGGAGGTACTAGCTCCAATTCGGTTTTACAGTGAAAACTGCAGGAACTTCAAACCGGCACTAGGAAACAGACTGAGAAACCAGAGTAAAAGTTTCTCCTGCAACTGGTTCCCTTTGTGCTAGATGAACGAACGTCTCTCCACATGCTCAGTTCTGAGAGATAAGTGTGTGTGAAAGCCATCCTTCACCTAGCTTGTTGGGAACACAAAGTTTCTCTTCAGTTGCAAACTCCAATCCCTACATATATATGCGGAGGTACTAGCTCCAACTCGCTTTTACAGTGAAAACTGCAGGAACATCAACCAGGCACTAGGAAACAGACTGAGAAACCAGAGTAAAAGTTTCTCCTGCAACCCGTTCCCTTTGTGCTAGATGAACGAACGTCTCTCCACATGCTCAGTTCTGAGAGATAAGTGTGTGTGAAAGCCGTCCTTCACCTAGCTTGTTGGGAACACAAAGTTTCTCTTCAGTTGCAAACTCCTCTCCATACGTACATATGGGGAGGAACTAGCTCCAACTCGGTTTTACAGTGAAAACTGCAGGAAA
Source organism: Camelus bactrianus (assembly GCF_048773025.1). Classification (NCBI taxonomy): domain Eukaryota; kingdom Metazoa; phylum Chordata; class Mammalia; order Artiodactyla; family Camelidae; genus Camelus; species Camelus bactrianus. Next base: position 6,599,216 of record NC_133565.1, read on the forward strand.
TTCAAACCGGCACAAGGAAACAGACCGAGAAACCAGAGTAAAAGTTTCCCCTGCAACCCGTTCCCTTTGTGCTAGATGAACGAACGTCTCTCCACATGCTCAGTTCTGAGAGATAAGTGTGTGTGAAAGCCGTCCTTCACCTAGCTTGTTGGGAACACAAAGTTTCTCTTCAGTTGCAAACTCCACTCCATACATATATAAGGGGAGGTACTAGCTCCATCTCAGTTTTACAGTGAAAACTGCAGGAACATCTAACCGGCACTAGGAAACAGACTGAGAAACCAGAGTAAAAGTTATTCCTGCAACCCATTCCCTTTGTGCTAGATGAACGAACGTCTCTCCACATGCTCAGTTCTGAGAGATAAGTGTGTGTGAAAGCCGTCCTTCACCTAGCTTGTTGGGAACACAAAGTTTCTCTTCAGTTGCAAACTCCACTCCATACATATATATGGGGTGGTACTAGCTCCAACTCGGTTTTACACTGAAAACTGCAGGAGCTTCAAACAGGCACTAGGAAACAGACTGAGAAACCAGAGTAAAAGTTTTTCCTGCAACCCATTCCCATTGTGCTAGATGAACGAACGTCTCTCCACATGCTCAGTTCTGAGAGATAAGTGTGTGTGAAAGCCGTCCTGCACCTTGCTTGTTGGGAACACAAAGTTTCTCTTCAGTTGCAAACACCACTCGATACATATATATGGGGAGGTACTAGCTCCAACTCGGTTTTACAGTGAAAACTGCAGGAACTTCATACTGGCACTAGGAAACAAACCGAGAAACCAGAGTAAATGTTTCTCCTGCAACCCGTTCCCTTTGTGCTAGATGAACGAACGTCTCTCCACATGCTGAATTCTTAGTGATAAGTGTGTGTGAAAGCCGTCCTTCACCTTGCTTGTTGGGAACACAAAGTTTCTCTTCAGTTGCAAACTCCACTCCATACATATATATGGGGAGGTACTAGCTCCAACTCGGTTTTACAGTGAAAACTGCAGGAACTTCAAACCGGCACTAGGAAACAGACTGAGAAACCAGAGTAAAAGTTTCTCCTGCAACCCGTTCCCTTTTTGCTAGATGAACGAACGTCTCTCCACATGCTCAGTTCTGAGAGATAAGTGTGTGTGAAAGCCGTACTTCACCTAGCTTGTTGGGAACACAAAGTTTCTCTTCAGTTGCAAACTCCACTCCATACATATATATGGGGAGGTACTAGCTCCAACTCGGTTTTACAGTGAAAACTGCAGGAACTTCAAACCGGCACTAGGAAACAGACTGAGAAACCAGAGTAAAAGTTTCTCCTGCAACCCGTTCACTTTGTGCTAGATGAATGAACGTCTCTCCACATGCTCAGTTCTGAGAGATAATTGTGTGTGAAAGCCGTCCTTCACCTAGCTTGTTGGGAACACAAAGTTTCTCTTCAGTTGCAAACTCCCCTCCATACATATATATGGGGAGGTACTAGCTCCATCTCAGTTTTACAGTGAAAACTGCAGGAACTTCAAACCGGTACTAGGAAACAGACTGAGAAACCAGAGTAAAAGTTTCTCCTGCAACCCGTTCCCTTTGTGCTAGATGAACGAACGTCTCTCCACATGCTCAGTTCTGAGAGATAAGTGTGTGTGAAAGCCGTCTTCACCTAGCTAGTTGGGAACACAAAGTTTCTCTTCAGTTGCAAACTCCACTCCATACATATATATGGGGAGTTACTAGCTCCAACTCGGTTTTACAGTGAAAACTGCAGGAACATCAACCAGGCACTAGGAAACAGACTGAGAAACCAGAGTAAAAGTTTCTCCTGCAACCCGTTCCCTTTGTGCTAGATGAACGAACGTCTCTCCACATGCTCAGTTCTGAGAGATAAGTGTGTGTGAAAGCCGTCCTTCACCTAGCTTGTTGGGAACACAAAGTTTCTCTTCAGTTGCAAACTCCTCTCCATACGTACATATGGGGAGGAACTAGCTCCAACTCGGTTTTACAGTGAAAACTGCAGGAACTTCAAACCGGCACTAGGAAACAGACCGAGAAACCAGAGTAAAAGTTTCCCCTGCAACCCGTTCCCTTTGTGCTAGATGAACGAACGTCTCTCCACATGCTCAGTTCTGAGAGATAAGTGTGTGTGAAAGCCGTCCTTCACCTAGCTTGTTGGGAACACAAAGTTTCTCTTTAGTGGCAAACTCCACTCCATACATATATATGGGGAGGTACTAGCTCCATCTCAGTTTTACAGTGAAAACTGCAGGAACTTCAAACCGGCACTAGGAAACAGACTGAGAAACCAGAGTAAAAGTTACACCTGCAACCCATTCCCTTTGTGCTAGATGAACGAACGTCTCTCCACATGCTCAGTTCTGAGAGATATGTGTGTGTGAAAGCCGTCCTTCACCTAGCTTGTTGGGAACACAAAGTTTCTCTTCAGTTGCAAACTCCACTCCATAAATATATATGGGGAGGTACTAGCTCCAACTCGGTTTTACACTGAAAACTGCAGGAACTTCAAACAGGCACTAGGAAACAGACTGAGAAAACAGAGTAAAAGTTTTTCCTGCAACCCATTCCCATTGTGCTAGATGAACGAACGTCTCTCCACATGCTCAGTTCTGAGAGATAAGTGTGTGTGAAAGCCGTCCTGCACCTTGCTTGTTGGGAACACAAAGTTTCTCTTCAGTTGCAAACACCACTCGATACATATATATGGGGAGGTACTAGCTCCAATTCGGTTTTACAGTGAAAACTGCAGGAACTTCAAACCGGCACTAGGAAACAGACTGAGAAACCAGAGTAAAAGTTTCTCCTGCAACTGGTTCCCTTTGTGCTAGATGAACGAACGTCTCTCCACATGCTCAGTTCTGAGAGATAAGTGTGTGTGAAAGCCATCCTTCACCTAGCTTGTTGGGAACACAAAGTTTCTCTTCAGTTGCAAACTCCAATCCCTACATATATATGCGGAGGTACTAGCTCCAACTCGCTTTTACAGTGAAAACTGCAGGAACATCAACCAGGCACTAGGAAACAGACTGAGAAACCAGAGTAAAAGTTTCTCCTGCAACCCGTTCCCTTTGTGCTAGATGAACGAACGTCTCTCCACATGCTCAGTTCTGAGAGATAAGTGTGTGTGAAAGCCGTCCTTCACCTAGCTTGTTGGGAACACAAAGTTTCTCTTCAGTTGCAAACTCCTCTCCATACGTACATATGGGGAGGAACTAGCTCCAACTCGGTTTTACAGTGAAAACTGCAGGAACTTCAAACCGGCACAAGGAAACAGACCGAGAAACCAGAGTAAAAGTTTCCCCTGCAACACGTTCCCTTTGTGCTAGATGAACGAACGTCTCTCCACATGCTCAGTTCTGAGAGATAAGTGTGTGTGAAAGCCGTCCTTCACCTAGCTTGTTGGGAACACAAAGTTTCTCTTCAGTTGCAAACTCCACTCCATACATATATAAGGGGAGGTACTAGCTCCATCTCAGTTTTACAGTGAAAACTGCAGGAACATCAAACCGGCACTAGGAAACAGACTGAGAAACCAGAGTAAAAGTTATTCCTGCAACCCATTCCCTTTGTGCTAGATGAACGAACGTCTCTCCACATGCTCAGTTCTGAGAGATAAGTGTGTGTGAAAGCCGTCCTTCACCTAGCTTGTTGGGAACACAAAGTTTCTCTTCAGTTGCAAACTCCACTCCATACATATATATGGGGAGGTACTAGCTCCAACTCGGTTTTACACTGAAAACTGCAGGAACTTCAAACAGGCACTAGGAAACAGACTGAGAAACCAGAGTAAAAGTTTTTCCTGCAACCCATTCCCATTGTGCTAGATGAACGAACGTCTCTCCACATGCTCAGTTCTGAGAGATAAGTGTGTGTGAAAGCCGTCCTGCACCTTGCTTGTTGGGAACACAAAGTTTCTCTTCAGTTGCAAACACCACTCGATACATATATATGGGGAGGTACTAGCTCCAACTCGGTTTTACAGTGAAAACTGCAGGAACTTCATACTGGCACTAGGAAACAAACCGAGAAACCAGAGTAAATGTTTCTCCTGCAACCCGTTCCCTTTGTGCTAGATGAACGAACGTCTCTCCACATGCTGAGTTCTTAGTGATAAGTGTGTGTGAAAGCCGTCCTTCACCTTGCTTGTTGGGAACACAAAGTTTCTCTTCAGTTGCAAACTCCACTCCATACATATATATGGGGAGGTACTAGCTCCAACTCGGTTTTACAGTGAAAACTGCAGGAACTTCAAACCGGCACTAGGAAACAGACTGAGAAACCAGAGTAAAAGTTTCTCCTGCAACCCGTTCCCTTTTTGCTAGATGAACGAACGTCTCTCCACATGCTCAGTTCTGAGAGATAAGTGTGTGTGAAAGCCGTACTTCACCTAGCTTGTTGGGAACACAAAGTTTCTCTTCAGTTGCAAACTCCACTCCATACATATATATGGGGAGGTACTAGCTCCAACTCGGTTTTACAGTGAAAACTGCAGGAACTTCAAACCGGCACTAGGAAACAGACTGAGAAACCAGAGTAAAAGTTTCTCCTGCAACCCTTTCCCTTTGTGCTAGATGAATGAACGTCTCTCCACATGCTCAGTTCTGAGAGATAATTGTGTGTGAAAGCCGTCCTTCACCTAGCTTGTTGGGAACACAAAGTTTCTCTTCAGTTGCAAACTCCCCTCCATACATATATATGGGTAGGTACTAGCTCCATCTCAGTTTTACAGTGAAAACTGCAGGAACTTCAAACCGGTACTAGGAAACAGACTGAGAAACCAGAGTAAAAGTTTCTCCTGCAACCCGTTCCCTTTGTGCTAGATGAACGAACGTCTCTCCACATGCTCAGTTCTGAGAGATAAGTGTGTGTGAAAGCCGTCTTCACCTAGCTAGTTGGGAACACAAAGTTTCTCTTCAGTTGCAAACTCCACTCCATACATATATATGGGGAGTTACTAGCTCCAACTCGGTTTTACAGTGAAAACTGCAGGAACATCAACCAGGCACTAGGAAACAGACTGAGAAACCAGAGTAAAAGTTTCTCCTGCAACACGTTCCCTTTGTGCTAGATGAACGAACATCTCTCCACATGCTCAGTTCTGAGAGATAAGTGTGTGTCAAAGCCGTCCTTCACCTAGCTTGTTGGGAACACAAAGTTTCTCTTCAGTTGCAATCTCCACTCCATATATATATATGGGGAGGTACTAGCTCCAACTCGGTTTTACAGTGAAAACTGCAGGAACTTCAAACCGGCACTAGGAATCAGACCGAGAAACCAGAGTAAAAGTTTCTCCAGCAACCCGTTCCCTTTGTGCTAGATGAACGAACGTCTCTCCACATGCTCAGTTCTGAGAGATAAGTGTGTGTGAAAGCCGTCCTTCAACTAGCTTGTTGGGAACACAAAGTTTCTCTTCAGTTGCAAACTCCTCTCCATACATTTATATGGGGAGGTACTAGCTCCAACTCGGTTTTACAGTGAAAACTGCAGGAACTTCAAACCGGCACTAGGAAACAGACCGAGAAACCAGAGTAAAAGTTTCCCCTGCAACCCGTTCCCTTTGTGCTAGATGAACGAACGTCTCTCCACATGCTCAGTTCTGAGAGATAAGTGTGTGTGAAAGCCGTCCTTCACCTAGCTTGTTGGGAACACAAAGTTTCTCTTCAGTTGCAAACTCCACTCCATACATATATATGGGGAGGTACTAGCTCCATCTCAGTTTTACAGTGAAAACTGCAGGAACTTCAAACCGGCACTAGGAAACAGACTGAGAAACCAGAGTAAAAGTTTCTCCTGCAACCCGTTCCCTTTGTGCTAGATGAACGAACGTCTCTCCACATGCTCAGTTCTGAGAGATAAGTGTGTGTGAAAGCCGTCCTGCACCTTGCTTGTTGGGAACACAAAGTTTCTCTTCAGTTGCAAACACCACTCGATACATATATATGGGGAGGTACTAGCTCCAACTCGGTTTTACAGTGAAAACTGCAGGAACTTCATACTGGCACTAGGAAACAGACCGAGAAACCAGAGTAAATGTTTCTCCTGCAACCCGTTCCCTTTGTGCTAGATGAACGAACGTCTCTCCACATGCTCAGTTCTGAGAGATAAGTGTGTGTGAAAGCCGTCCTTCACCTAGCTTGTTGGGAACACAAAGTTTCTCTTCAGTTGCAAACCCCTCTCCTTACGTACATATGGGGAGGAACTAGCTCCAACTCGGTTTTACAGTGAAAACTGCAGGAACTTCAAACCGGCACTAGGAAACAGACTGAGAAACCAGAGTAAAAGTTACTCCTGCAAACCATTCCCTTTGTGCTAGATGAACGAACGTCTCTCCACATGCTCAGTTCTGAGAGATTAGTGTGTGTGAAAGCCGTCCTTCACCTAGCTTGTTGGGAACACAAAGTTTCTCTTCAGTTGCAAACTCCACGCCATACATATATATGGGGAGGTACTAGCTCCATCTCAGTTTTACAGTGAAAACTGCAGGAACTTCAAACCGGTACTAGGAAACAGACTGAGAAACCAGAGTAAAAGTTTCTCCTGCAACCCGTTCCCTTTGTGCTAGATGAACGAACGTCTCTCCACATGCTCAGTTCTGAGAGATAAGTGTGTGTCAAAGCCGTCCTTCACCTAGCTTGTTGGGAACACAAAGTTTCTCTTCAGTTGCAATCTCCACTCCATACATATATATGGGGAGGTACTAGCGCCAACTCGGTTTTACAGTGAAAACTGCAGGAACTTCAAACCGGCACTAGGAATCAGACCGAGAAACCAGAGTAAAAGTTTCTCCAGCAACCCGTTCCCTTTGTGCTAGATGAACGAACGTCTCTCCACATGCTCAGTTCTGAGAGATAAGTGTGTGTGAAAGCCGTCCTTCAACTAGCTTGTTGGGAACACAAAGTTTCTCTTCAGTTGCAAACTCCTCTCCATACATTTATATGGGGAGGTACTAGCTCCAACTCGGTTTTACAGTGAAAACTGCAGGAACTTCAAACCGGCACTAGGAAACAGACTGAGAAACCAGAGTAAAAGTTTCTCCTGCAACCCGTTCCCTTTGTGCTAGATGAACGAAAGTCTCTCCACATGCTCAGTTCTGAGAGATAAGTGTGTGTGAAAGCCGTCCTTCACCTAGCTTGTTGGGAACACAAAGTTTCTCTTCAGTTGCAAACTCCACTCCATACATATATATGGGAGGTACAAGCTCCAACTCGGTTTTACAGTGAAAACTGCAGGAACTTCAAACCGGCACTAGGAAACAGACTGAGAAACCAGAGTAAAAGTTTCTCCAGCAACCCGTTCCCTTTGTGCTAGATGAACGAACGTCTCTCCACATGCTCAGTTCTGAGAGATATGTGTGTGTGAAAGCCGTCCTGCACCTTGCTTGTTGGGAACACAAAGTTTCTCTTCAGTTGCAAACACCACTCGATACATATATATGGGGAGGTACTAGCTCCAACTCGGTTTTACAGTGAAAACTGCAGGAACTTCATACTGGCACTAGGAAACAAACCGAGAAACCAGAGTAAATGTTTCTCCTGCAACCCGTTCCCTTTGTGCTAGATGAACGAACGTCTCTCCACATGCTGAGTTCTGAGTGATAAGTGTGTGTGAAAGCCGTCCTTCACCTTGCTTGTTGGGAACACAAAGTTTCTCTTCAGTTGCAAACTCCACTCCATACATATATATGGGGAGGTACTAGCTCCAACTCGGTTTTACAGTGAAAACTGCAGGAACTTCAAACCGGCACTAGGAAACAGATAGAGAAACCAGAGTAAAAGTTTCTCCTGCAACCCGTTCCCTTTTTGCTAGATGAACGAACGTCTCTCCACATGCTCAGTTCTGAGAGATAAGTGTGTGTGAAAGCCGTACTTCACCTAGCTTGTTGGGAACACAAAGTTTCTCTTCAGTTGCAAACTCCACTCCATACATATATATGGGGAGGTACTAGCTCCAACTCGGTTTTACAGTGAAAACTGCAGGAACTTCAAACCGGCACTAGGAAACACACTGAGAAACCAGAGTAAAAGTTTCTCCTGCAACCCGTTCCCTTTGTGCTAGATGAATGAACGTCTCTCCACATGCTCAGTTCTGAGAGATAAGTGTGTGTGAAAGCCGTCCTTCACCTAGCTTGTTGGGAACACAAAGTTTCTCTTCAGTTGCAAACTCCACGCCATACATATATATGGGGAGGTACTAGCTCCATCTCAGTTTTACAGTGAAAACTGCAGGAACTTCAAACTGGTACTAGGAAACAGACTGAGAAACCAGAGTAAAAGTTTCTCCTGCAACCCGTTCCCTTTGTGCTAGATGAACGAACGTCTCTCCACATGCTCAGTTCTGAGAGATAAGAGTGTGTGAAAGCCGTCCTTCACCTAGCTAGTTGGGAACACAAAGTTTCTCTTCAGTTGCAAACTCCACTCCATACATATATATGGGGAGTTACTAGCTCCAACTCGGTTTTACAGTGAAAACTGCAGGAACATCAACCAGGCACTAGGAAACAGACTGAGAAACCAGAGTAAAAGTTTCTCCTGCAACACGTTCCCTTTGTGCTAGATGAACGAACATCTCTCCACATGCTCAGTTCTGAGAGATAAGTGTGTGTCAAAGCCGTCCTTCACCTAGCTTGTTGGGAACACAAAGTTTCTCTTCAGTTGCAATCTCCACTCCATACATATATATGGGGAGGTACTAGCTCCAACTCGGTTTTACAGTGAAAACTGCAGGAACTTCAAACCGGCACTAGGAATCAGACCGAGAAACCAGAGTAAAAGTTTCTCCTGCAACCCGTTCCCTTTGTGCTAGATGAACGAACGTCTCTCCACATGCTCAGTTCTGAGAGATAAGTGTGTGTGAAAGCCGTCCTTCACCTAGCTTGTTGGGAACACAAAGTTTCTCTTCAGTTGCAAACTCCTCTCCATACATATATATGGGGAGGTACTAGCTCCAACTCGGTTTTACAGTGAAAACTGCAGGAACTTCAAACCGGCACTAGGAAATAGACCGAGAAACCAGAGTAAAAGTTTCCCCTGCAACCCGTTCCCTTTGTGCTAGATGAACGAACGTCTCTCCACATGCTCAGTTCTGAGAGATAAGTGTGTGTGAAAGCCGTCCTTCACCTAGCTTGTTGGTAACACAAAGTTTCTCTTCAGTTGCAAACTCCACTCCATACATATATATGGGGAGGTACTAGCTCCATCTCAGTTTTACAGTGAAAACTGCAGGAACTTCAAACCGGCACTAGGAAACAGACTGAGAAACCAGAGTAAAAGTTTCTCCTGCAACCCGTTCCCTTTGTGCTAGATGAACGAACGTCTCTCCACATGCTCAGTTCTGAGAGATAAGTGTGTGTGAAAGCCGTCCTTCACCTAGCTTGTTGGGAACACAAAGTTTCTCTTCAGTTGCAAACTCCACTCCATACATATATATGGGGAGGTACTAGCTCCAACTCGGTTTTACAGTGAAAACTGCAGGAACTTCAAACCGGCACTAGGAAACAGACCGAGAATCCAGAGTAAAAGTTTCCCCTGCAACCCGTTCCCTTTGTGCTAGATGAACGAACGTCTCTCCACATGCTCAGTTCTGAGAGATAAGTGTGTGTGAAAGCCGTCCTTCACCTAGCTTGTTGGGAACACAAAGTTTCTCTTCAGTTGCAAACTCCACTCCATACATATATATGGGGAGGTACTAGCTCCAACTCGGTTTTACAGTGAAAACTGCAGGAACTTCAAACCGGCACTAGGAACCAGACCGAGAAACCAGAGTAAAAGTTTCTCCTGCAACCCGTTCCCTTTGTGCTAGATGAACGAACGTCTCTCCACATGCTCAGTTCTGAGAGATAAGTGTGTGTGAAAGCCGTCCTTCACCTAGCTTGTTGGGAACACAAAGTTTCTCTTCAGTTGCAAACTCCATTCCACACATATATATGGGGAGGTACAAGCTCCAACTCGGTTTTACAGTGAAAACTGCAGGAACTTCAAACCGGCAGTAGGAAACAGACTGAGAATCCAGAGTAAAAGTTTCCCCTGCAACCCGTTCCCTTTGTGCTAGATGAACGAACGTCTCTCCACATGCTCAGTTCTGAGAGATAAGTGTGTGTGAAAGCCGTCCTTCACCTAGCTTGTTGGGAACACAAAATTTCTCTTCAGGTGCAAACACCACTCCATACATATATATGGGGAAGTAGTAGCTCCAACTCGGTTTTACAGTGAAAACTGCAGGAAATTCAAACCTGCACTAGGAAAAAGACTGAGAAAGCAGAGAAAAAGTTTCTCCTGCAACCCGTTCCCTTTGTGCTAGATGAACGAACGTCTCTCCACATGCTCAGTTCTGAGAGATAAGTGTGTGTGAAAGCCGTCCTTCACCTAGCTTGTTGGGAACACAAAGTTTCTCTTCAGTTGCAAACTCCACTCCATACGTATATATGGGGAGGAACTAGCTCCAACTCGGTTTTACAGTGAAAACTGCAGGAACTTCAAACCGGCACTAGGAAACAGACCGAGAAACCAGAGTAAAAGTTTCCCCTGCAACCCGTTCCCTTTGTGCTAGATGAACGAACGTCTCTCCACATGCTCAGTTCTGAGAGATAAGTGTGTGTGAAAGCAGTCCTTCACCTAGCTTGTTGGGAACACAAAGTTTCTCTTCAGTTGCAAACTCCACTCCATACATATATATGGGGAGGTACTAGCTCCAACTCGGTTTTACACTGAAAACTGCAGGAACTTCAAACAGGCACTAGGAAACAGACTGAGAAAACAGAGTAAAAGTTTTTCCTGCAACCCATTCCCATTGTGCTAGATGAACGAACGTCTCTCCACATGCTCAGTTCTGAGAGATAAGTGTGTGTGAAAGCCGTCCTGCACCTTGCTTGTTGGGAACACAAAGTTTCTCTTCAGTTGCAAACACCACTCGATACATATATATGGGGAGGTACTAGCTCCAATTCGGTTTTACAGTGAAAACTGCAGGAACTTCAAACCGGCACTAGGAAACAGACTGAGAAACCAGAGTAAAAGTTACTCCTGCAACCCATTCCCTTTGTGCTAGATGAACGAACGTCTCTCCACATGCTCAGTTCTGAGAGATAAGTGTGTGTGAAAGCCGTCCTTCACCTAGCTTGTTGGGAACACAAAGTTTCTCTTCAGTTGCATACTCCACTCCATAAATATATATGGGGAGGTACTAGCTCCAACTCGGTTTTACACTGAAACCTGCAGGAACTTCAAACAGGCACTAGGAAACAGACTGAGAAAACAGAGTAAAAGTTTTTCCTGCAACCCATTCCCATTGTGCTAGATGAACGAACGTCTCTCCACATGCTCAGTTCTGAGAGATAAGTCTGTGTGAAAGCCGTCCTGCACCTTGCTTGTTGGGAACACAAAGTTTCTCTTCAGTTGCAAACACCACTCGATACATATATATAGGGAGGTACTAGCTCCAATTCGGTTTTACAGTGAAAACTGCAGGAACTTCAAACCGGCACTAGGAAACAGACTGAGAAACCAGAGTAAAAGTTTCTCCTGCAACCCGTTCCCTTTGTGCTAGATGAACGAACGTCTCTCCACATGCTCAGTTCTGAGAGATATGTGTGTGTGAAAGCCATCCTTCACCTAGCTTGTTGGGAACACAAAGTTTCTCTTCAGTTGCAAACTCCAATCCCTACATATATATGCGGAGGTACTAGCTCCAACTCGCTTTTACAGTGAAAACTGCAGGAACATCAACCAGGCACTAGGAAACAGACTGAGAAACCAGAGTAAAAGTTTCTCCTGCAACCCGTTCCCTTTGTGCTAGATGAACGAACGTCTCTCCACATGCTCAGTTCTGAGAGATAAGTGTGTGTGAAAGCCGTCCTTCACCTAGCTTGTTGGGAACACAAAGTTTCTCTTCAGTTGCAATCTCCTCTCCATACGTACATATGGGGAGGAACTAGCTCCAACTCGGTTTTACAGTGAAAACTGCAGGAACTTCAAACCGGCACTAGGAAACAGACCGAGAAACCAGAGTAAAAGTTTCCCCTGCAACCCGTTCCCTTTGTGCTAGATGAACGAACGTCTCTCCACATGCTCAGTTCTGAGAGATAAGTGTGTGTGAAAGCCGTCCTTCACCTAGCTTGTTGGGAACACAAAGTTTCTCTTCAGTTGCAAACTCCACTCCATACATATATAAGGGGAGGTACTAGCTCCATCTCAGTTTTACAGTGAAAACTGCAGGAACTTCAAACCGGCACTAGGAAACAGACTGAGAAACCAGAGTAAAAGTTACACCTGCAACCCATTCCCTTTGTGCTAGATGAACGAACGTCTCTCCACATGCTCAGTTCTGAGAGATAAGTGTGTGTGAAAGCCGTCCTTCACCTAGCTTGTTGGGAACACAAAGTTTCTCTTCAGTTGCAAACTCCACTCCATACATATATATGGGGAGGTACTAGCTCCAACTCGGTTTTACACTGAAAACTGCAGGAACTTCAAACAGGCACTAGGAAACAGACTGAGAAACCAGAGTAAAAGTTTTTCCTGCAACCCATTCCCATTGTGCTAGATGAACGAACGTCTCTCCACATGCTCAGTTCTGAGAGATAAGTGTGTGTGAAAGCCGTCCTGCACCTTGCTTGTTGGGAACACAAAGTTTCTCTTCAGTTGCAAACACCACTCGATACATATATATGGGGAGGTACTAGCTCCAACTCGGTTTTACAGTGAAAACTGCAGGAACTTCATACTGGCACTAGGAAACAAACCGAGAAACCAGAGTAAATGTTTCTCCTGCAACCCGTTCCCTTTGTGCTAGATGAACGAACGTCTCTCCACATGCTGAGTTCTTAGTGATAATTGTGTGTGAAAGCCGTCCTTCACCTTGCTTGTTGGGAACACAAAGTTTCTCTTCAGTTGCAAACTCCACTCCATACATATATATGGGGAGGTACTAGCTCCAACTCGGTTTTACAGTGAAAACTGCAGGAACTTCAAACCGGCACTAGGAAACAGACTGAGAAACCAGAGTAAAAGTTTCTCCTGCAACCCGTTCCCTTTGTGCTAGATGAACGAACGTCTCTCCACATGCTCAGTTCTGAGAGATAAGTGTGTGTGAAAGCCGTCCTTCACCTAGCTTGTTGGGAACACAAAGTTTCTCTTCAGTTGCAAACTCCACTCCATACATATATATGGGGAGGTACTAGCTCCAACTCGGTTTTACAGTGAAAACTGCAGGAACTTCAAACCGGCACTAGGAAACAGACTGAGAAACCAGAGTAAAAGTTTCTCCTGCAACCCGTTCCCTTTGTGCTAGATGAATGAACGTCTCTCCACATGCTCAGTTCTGAGAGATAATTGTGTGTGAAAGCCGTCCTTCACCTAGCTTGTTGGGAACACAAAGTTTCTCTTCAGTTGCAAACTCCCCTCCATACATATATATGGGGAGGTACTAGCTCCATCTCAGTTTTACAGTGAAAACTGCAGGAACTTCAAACCGGTACTAGGAAACAGACTGAGAAACCAGAGTAAAAGTTTCTCCTGCAACCCGTTCCCTTTGTGCTAGATGAACGAACGTCTCTCCACATGCTCAGTTCTGAGAGATAAGTGTGTGTGAAAGCCGTCTTCACCTAGCTAGTTGGGAACACAAAGTTTCTCTTCAGTTGCAAACTCCACTCCATACATATATATGGGGAGTTACTAGCTCCAACTCGGTTTTACAGTGAAAACTGCAGGAACATCAACCAGGCACTAGGAAACAGACTGAGAAACCAGAGTAAAAGTTTCTCCTGCAACACGTTCCATTTGTGCTAGATGAACGAACATCTCTCCACATGCTCAGTTCTGAGAGATAAGTGTGTGTCAAAGCCGTCCTTCACCTAGCTTGTTGGGAACACAAAGTTTCTCTTCAGTTGCAATCTCCACTCCATACATATATATGGGGAGGTACTAGCTCCAACTCGGTTTTACAGTGAAAACTGCAGGAACTTCAAACCGGCACTAGGAATCAGACCGAGAAACCAGAGTAAAAGTTTCTCCAGCAACCCGTTCCCTTTGTGCTAGATGAACGAACGTCTCTCCACATGCTCAGTTCTGAGAGATAAGTGTGTGTGAAAGCCGTCCTTCAACTAGCTTGTTGGGAACACAAAGTTTCTCTTCAGTTGCAAACTCCTCTCCATACATTTATATGGGGAGGTACTAGCTCCAACTCGGTTTTACAGTGAAAACTGCAGGAACTTCAAACCGGCACTAGGAAACAGACCGAGAAACCAGAGTAAAATTTCCCCTGCAACCCGTTCCCTTTGTGCTAGATGAACGAACGTCTCTCCACATGCTCAGTTCTGAGAGATAAGTGTGTGTGAAAGCCGTCCTGCACCTTGCTTGTTGGGAACACAAAGTTTCTCTTCAGTTGCAAACACCACTCGATACATATATATGGGGAGGTACTAGCTCCAACTCGGTTTTACAGTGAAAACTGCAGGAACTTCATACTGGCACTAGGAAACAGACCGAGAAACCAGAGTAAATGTTTCTCCTGCAACCCGTTCCCTTTGTGCTAGATGAACGAACGTCTCTCCACATGCTCAGTTCTGAGAGATAAGTGTGTGTGAAAGCCGTCCTTCACCTAGCTTGTTGGGAACACAAAGTTTCTCTTCAGTTGCAAACTCCTCTCCTTACGTACATATGGGGAGGAACTAGCTCCAACTCGGTTTTACAGTGAAAACTGCAGGAACTTCAAACCGGCACTAGGAAACAGACTTAGAAACCAGAGTAAAAGTTACTCCTGCAACCCGTTCCCTTTGTGCTAGATGAACGAACGTCTCTCCACATGCTCAGTTCTGAGAGATAAGTGTGTGTGAAAGCCGTCCTTCACCTAGCTTGTTGGGAACACAAAGTTTCTCTTCAGTTGCAAACTCCACGCCATACATATATATGGGGAGGTACTAGCTCCATCTCAGTTTTACAGTGAAAACTGCAGGAACTTCAAACCGGCACTAGGAAACAGACTGAGAAACCAGAGTAAAAGTTTCTCCTGCAACCCGTTCCCTTTGTGCTAGATGAACGAACGTCTCTCCACATGCTCAGTTCTGAGAGATAAGTGTGTGTGAAAGCCGTCCTTCACCTAGCTAGTTGGGAACACAAAGTTTCTCTTCAGTTGCAAACTCCACTCCATACATATATATGGGGAGTTACTAGCTCCAACTCGGTTTTACAGTGAAAACTGCAGGAACATCAACCAGGCACTAGGAAACAGACTGAGAAACCAGAGTAAAAGTTTCTCCTGCAACACGTTCCCTTTGTGCTAGATGAACGAACATCTCTCCACATGCTCAGTTCTGAGAGATAAGTGTGTGTCAAAGCCGTCCTTCACCTAGCTTGTTGGGAACACAAAGTTTCTCTTCAGTTGCAATCTCCACTCCATACATATATATGGGGAGGTACTAGCTCCAACTCGGTTTTACAGTGAAAACTGCAGGAACTTCAAACCGGCACTAGGAATCAGACCGAGAAACCAGAGTAAAAGTTTCTCCAGCAACCCGTTCCCTTTGTGCTAGATGAACGAACGTCTCTCCACATGCTCAGTTCTGAGAGATAAGTGTGTGTGAAAGCCGTCCTTCAACTAGCTTGTTGGGAACACAAAGTTTCTCTTCAGTTGCAAACTCCTCTCCATACATTTATATGGGGAGGTACTAGCTCCAACTCGGTTTTACAGTGAAAACTGCAGGAACTTCAAACCGGCACTAGGAAACCGACTGAGAAACCAGAGTAAAAGTTTCTCCTGCAACCCGTTCCCTTTGTGCTAGATGAACGAACGTCTCTCCACATGCTCAGTTCTGAGAGATAAGTGTGTGTGAAAGCCGTCCTTCACATAGCTTGTTGGGAACACAAAGTTTCTCTTCAGTTGCAAACTCCACTCCATACATATATATGGGAGGTACAAGCTCCAACTCGGTTTTACAGTGAAAACTGCAGGAACTTCAAACCGGCACTAGGAAACAGACTGAGAAACCAGAGTAAAAGTTTCTCCTGCAACCCGTTCCCTTTGTGCTAGATGAACGAACGTCTCTCCACATGCTCAGTTCTGAGAGATAAGTGTGTGTGAAAGCCGTCCTGCACCTTGCTTGTTGGGATCACAAAGTTTCTCTTCAGTTGCAAACTCCACTCCATACATATATATGGGGAGGTACTAGCTCCAACTCGGTTTTACAGTGAAAACTGCAGGAACTTCAAACCGGCACTAGGAAACAGACTGAGAAACCAGAGTAAAAGTTTCTCCTGCAACCCGTTCCCTTTGTGCTAGATGAATGAAAGTCTCTCCACATGCTCAGTTCTGAGAGATAAATGTGTGTGAAAGCCGTCCTTCACCTAGCTTGTTGGGAACACAAAGTTTCTCTTCAGTTGCAAACTCCACGCCATACATATATATGGGGAGGTACTAGCTCCATCTCAGTTTTACAGTGAAAACTGCAGGAACTTCAAACCGGTACTAGGAAACAGACTGAGAAACCAGAGTAAAAGTTTCTCCTGCAACCCGTTCCCTTTGTGCTAGATGAACGAACGTCTCTCCACATGCTCAGTTCTGAGAGATAAGTGTGTGTGAAAGCCGTCCTTCACCTAGCTAGTTGGGAACACAAAGTTTCTCTTCAGTTGCAAACTCCACTCCATACATATATATGGGGAGTTACTAGCTCCAACTCGGTTTTACAGTGAAAACTGCAGGAACATCAACCAGACACTAGGAAACAGACTGAGAAACCAGAGTAAAAGTTTCTCCTGCAACACGTTCCCTTTGTGCTAGATGAACGAACATCTCTCCACATGCTCAGTTCTGAGAGATAAGTGTGTGTCAAAGCCGTCCTTCACCTAGCTTGTTGGGAACACAAAGTTTCTCTTCAGTTGCAATCTCCACTCCATACATATATATGGGGAGGTACAAGCTCCAACTCGGTTTTACAGTGAAAACTGCAGGAACTTCAAACCGGCACTAGGAATCAGACCGAGAAACCAGAGTAAATGTTTCTCCAGCAACCCGTTCCCTTTGTGCTAGATGAACGAACGTCTCTCCACATGCTCAGTTCTGAGAGATAAGTGTGTGTGAAAGCCGTCCTTCAACTAGCTTGTTGGGAACACAAAGTTTCTCTTCAGTTGCAAACTCCTCTCCATACATTTATATGGGGAGGTACTAGCTCCAACTCGGTTTTACAGTGAAAACTGCAGGAACTTCAAACCGGCACTAGGAAACAGACCGAGATCCCAGAGTAAAAGTTTCCCCTGCAACCCGTTCCCTTTGTGCTAGATGAACGAACGTCTCTCCACATGCTCAGTTCTGAGAGATAAGTGTGTGTGAAAGCCGTCCTTCACCTAGCTTGTTGGGAACACAAAGTTTCTCTTCAGTTGCAAACTCCACTCCATACATATATATGGGGAGGTACTAGCTCCATCTCAGTTTTACAGTGAAAACTGCAGGAACTTCAAACCGGCACTAGGAAACAGACTGAGAAACCAGAGTAAAAGTTTCTCCTGCAACCCGTTCCCTTTGTGCTAGATGAACGAACGTCTCTCCACATGCTCAGTTCTGAGAGATAAGTGTGTGTGAAAGCCGTCCTGCACCTTGCTTGTTGGGAACACAAAGTTTCTCTTCAGTTGCAAACACCACTCGATACATATATATGGGGAGGTACTAGCTCCAACTCGGTTTTACAGTGAAAACTGCAGGAACTTCATACTGGCACTAGGAAACAGACCGAGAAACCAGAGTAAATGTTTCTCCTGCAACCCGTTCCCTTTGTGCTAGATGAACGAACGTCTCTCCACATGCTCAGTTCTGAGAGATAAGTGTGTGTGAAAGCCGTCCTTCACCTAGCTTGTTGGGAACACAAAGTTTCTCTTCAGTTGCAAACTCCTCTCCATACGTACATATGGGGAGGAACTAGCTCCAACTCGGTTTTACAGTGAAAACTGCAGGAACTTCAAACCGGCACTAGGAAACAGACTGAGAAACCAGAGTAAAAGTTACACCTGCAACCCATTCCCTTTGTGCTAGATGAACGAACGTCTCTCCACATGCTCAGTTCTGAGAGAAAAGTGTGTGTGAAAGCCGTCCTTCACCTAGCTTGTTGGGAACACAAAGTTTCTCTTCAGTTGCAAACTCCACGCCATACATATATATGGGGAGGTACTAGCTCCATCTCAGTTTTACAGTGAAAACTGCAGGAACTTCAAACCGGTACTAGGAAACAGACTGAGAAACCAGAGTAAAAGTTTCTCCTGCAACCCTTTCCCTTTGTGCTAGATGAACGAACGTCTCTCCCCATGCTCAGTTCTGAGAGATAAGTGTGTTTGAAAGCCGTCCTTCACCTAGCTAGTTGGGAACACAAAGTTTCTCTTCAGTTGCAAACTCCACTCCATACATATATATGGGGAGTTACTAGCTCCAACTCGGTTTTACAGTGAAAACTGCAGGAACATCAACCAGGCACTAGGAAACAGACTGAGAAACCAGAGTAAAAGTTTCTCCTGCAACACGTTCCCTTTGTGCTAGATGAACGAACATCTCTCCACATGCTCAGTTCTGAGAGATAAGTGTGTGTCAAAGCCGTCCTTCACCTAGCTTGTTGGGAACACAAAGTTTCTCTTCAGTTGCAATCTCCACTCCATACATATATATGGGGAGGTACTAGCTCCAACTCGGTTTTACAGTGAAAACTGCAGGAACTTCAAACCGGCACTAGGAATCAGACCGAGAAACCAGAGTAAAAGTTTCTCCAGCAACCCGTTCCCTTTGTGCTAGATGAACGAACGTCTCTCCACATGCTCAGTTCTGAGAGATAAGTGTGTGTGAAAGCCGTCCTTCAACTAGCTTGTTGGGAACACAAAGTTTCTCTTCAGTTGCAAACTCCTCTCCATACATTTATATGGGGAGGTACTAGCTCCAACTCGGTTTTACAGTGAAAACTGCAGGAACTTCAAACCGGCACTAGGAAACAGACCGAGAAACCAGAGTAAAAGTTTCCCCTGCAACCCGTTCCCTTTGTGCTAGATGAACGAACGTCTCTCCACATGCTCAGTTCTGAGAGATAAGTGTGTGTGAAAGCCGTCCTTCACCTAGCTTGTTGGGAACACAAAGTTTCTCTTCAGTTGCAAACTCCACTCCATACATATATATGGGGAGGTACTAGCTCCATCTCAGTTTTACAGTGAAAACTGCAGGAACTTCAAACCGGCACTAGGAAACAGACTGAGAAACCAGAGTAAAAGTTTCTCCTGCAACCCGTTCCCTTTGTGCTAGATGAACGAACGTCTCTCCACATGCTCAGTTCTGAGAGATAAGTGTGTGTGAAAGCCGTCCTGCACCTTGCTTGTTGGGAACACAAAGTTTCTCTTCAGTTGCAAACACCATCGATACATATATATGGGGAGGTACTAGCTCCAACTCGGTTTTACAGTGAAAACTGCAGGAACTTCATACAGGCACTAGGAAACAGACCGAGAAACCAGAGTAAATGTTTCTCCTGCAACCCGTTCCCTTTGTGCTAGATGAACGAACGTCTCTCCACATGCTCAGTTCTGAGAGATAAGTGTGTGTGAAAGCCGTCCTTCACCTAGCTTGTTGGGAACACAAAGTTTCTCTTCAGTTGCAAACTCCACTCCATACATATATATGGGGAGGTACTAGCTCCAACTCGGTTTTACAGTGAAAACTGCAGGAACTTCAAACCGGCACTAGGAAACAGACTGAGAAACCAGAGTAAAAGTTTCTCCTGCAACCCGTTCCCTTTGTGCTAAATGAACGAACGTCTCTCCACATGCTCAGTTCTGAGAGATAAGTGTGTGTGAAAGCCGTCCTTCACCTAGCTTGTTGGGAACACAAAGTTTCTCTTCAGTTGCAAACTCCACTCCATACATATATATGGGAGGTACAAGCTCCAACTCGGTTTTACAGTGAAAACTGCAGGAACTTCAAACCGGCACTAGGAAACAGACTGAGAAACCAGAGTAAAAGTTTCTCCTGCAACCCGTTCCCTTTGTGCTAGATGAACGAACGTCTCTCCACATGCTCATTTCTGAGAGATAATTGTGTGTGAAAGCCGTCCTTCACCTAGCTTGTTGGGAACACAAAGTTTCTCTTCAGTTGCAAACTCCTCTCCATACATATATATGGGGAGGTACTAGCTCCAACTCGGTTTTACAGTGAAAACTGCAGGAACTTCAAACCGGCACTAGGAAACAGACCGAGAAACCAGAGTAAAAGTTTCCCCTGCAACCCGTTCCCTTTGTGCTAGATGAACGAACGTCTCTCCACATGCTCAGTTCTGAGAGATAAGTGTGTGTGAAAGCCGTCCTTCACCTAACTTGTTGGGAACACAAAGTTTCTCTTCAGTTGCAAACTCCACTCCATACATATATATGGGGAGGTACTAGATCCAAATCGGTTTTACAGTGAAAACTGCAGGAACTTCAAACCGGCACTAGGAAACAGACCGAGAAACCAGAGTAAAAGTTTCTCCTGCAACCCGTTCCCTTTGTGCTAGATGAACGAACGTCTCTCCACATGCTCAGTTCTGAGAGATAAGTGTGTGTGAAAGCCGTCCTTCACCTAGCTTGTTGGGAACACAAAGTTTCTCTTCAGTTGCAAACTCCATTCCACACATATATATGGGGAGGTACTAGCTCCAACTCGGTTTTACAGTGAAAACTGCAGGAACTTCAAACCGGCAGTAGGATACAGACTGAGAAACCAGAGTAAAAGTTTCTCCTGCAACCCGTTCCCTTTGTGCTAGATGAACGAACGTCTCTCCACATGCTCAGTTCTGAGAGATAAGTGTGTGTGAAAGCCGTCCTTCACCTAGCTTGTTGGGAACACAAAGTTTCTCTTCAGGTGCAAACTCCACTCCATACATATATATGGGGAAGTAGTAGCTCCAACTCGTTTTTACAGTGAAAACTGCAGGAAATTCAAACCTGCACTAGGAAAAAGACTGAGAAAGCAGAGAAAAAGTTTCTCCTGCAACCCGTTCCCTTTGTGCTAGATGAACGAACGTCTCTCCACATGCTCAGTTCTGAGAGATAAGTGTGTGTGAAAGCCGTCCTTCATCTAGCTTGTTGGGAACCCAAAGTTTCTCTTCAGTGGCAAACTCCACTCCATACATATATATGGGGAGGTACTAGCTCCAACTCGGTTTTATAGTGAAAAATGCAGGAACTTCAAACCGGCACTAGGAAACAGACTGAGAAACCAGAGTAAAAGTTTCTCCTGCAACCCGTTCCCTTTGTGCTAGATGAACGAACGTCTCTCCACATGCTCAGTTCTGAGAGATAAGTGTGTGTGAAAGCCGTCCTTCACCTAGCTTGTTGGGAACACAAAGTTTCTCTTCAGTTGCAAACTCCAATCCCTACATATATATGCGGAGGTACTAGCTCCAACTCGGTTTTACAGTGAAAACTGCAGGAACTTCAAACCGGCACTAGGAAACAGACTGAGAAACCAGAGTAAAAGTTTCTCCTGCAACCCGTTCCCTTTGTGCTAGATGAACGAACGTCTCTCCACATGCTCAGTTCTGAGAGATAAGTGTGTGTGAAAGCCGTCCTTCACCTAGCTTGTTGGGAACACAAAGTTTCTCTTCAGTTGCAAACTCCAATCCCTACATATATATGCGGAGGTACTAGCTCCAACTCGGTTTTACAGTGAAAACTGCTGGAACTTCAAACCGGCACTAGGAAACAGACTGAGAAACCAGAGTAAAAGTTTCTCCTGCAACCCGTTCCCTTTGTGCTAGATGAACGAACGTCTCTCCACATGCTCAGTTCTGAGAGATAAGTGTGTGTGAAAGCCGTCCTTCACCTAGCTTGTTGGGAACACAAAGTTTCTCTTCAGTTGCAAACTCCTCTCCATACATATATATGGTGATGTACTAGCTCCATCTCTGTTTTACAGTGAAAACTGCAGGAACTTCAAACCGGCACTAGGAAACAGACTGAGAAACCAGAGTAAATGTTTCTCCTGCAACCCGTTCCCTTTGTGCTAGATGAACGAACGACTCTTCACATGCTCAGTTCTGAGAGATAAGTGTGTGTGAAAGCCGTCCTTCCCCTAGCTTGTTGGGAACACAATGTTTCTCTTCAGTTACAAACTCCACTCCATACATATATATGGGTAGGTACAAGCTCCAACTTGGTTTTACAGTGAAAACTGAGGAACTTCAAACCGGCACTAGGAAAAAGACTGAGAAACCAGAGTAAAAGTTTTTCCTGCAACCCATTCCTTTGTGCTAGATGAACGAACGTCTCTCCACATGCTCAGTTCTGAGAGATAAGTGTGTGTGAAAGCCGTCCTTCACCTAGGTCGTTGGGAACACAAAGTTTCTCTTCACTTGCAAATTCCACTCCATACATATATATGGGGAGGTACTAGCTCCAATTCGGTTTTACAGTGAAAACTGCAGGAACTTCAAACCGGCACTAGGAAACAGACTGAGAAACCAGAGTAAAAGTTTCTCCTGCAACCCGTTCACTTTGTGCTAGATGAACAAACGTCTCTCCACATGCTCAGTTCTGAGAGATAAGTGTGTGTGAAAGCCGTCCTTCACCTAGCTAGTTGGCAACACAAAGTTTCTCTTCAGTTGCAAACTCCACTCCATACATATATATGGGGAGTTACTAGCTCCAACTCGCTTTTACAGTGAAAACTGCAGGAACATCAACCAGGCACTAGGAAACAGACTGAGAAACCAGAGTAAAAGTTTCTCCTGCAACACGTTCCCTTTGTGTTAGATGAACGAACATCTCTCCACATGCTCAGTTCTGAGAGATAAGTGTGTGTCAAAGCCGTCCTTCACCTAACTTGTTGGGAACACAAAGTTTCTCTTCAGTTGCAAACTCCACTCCATACATATATATGGGAGGTACAAGCTCCAACTCGGTTTTACAGTGAAAACTGCAGGAACTTCAAACCGGCACTAGGAAACAGACTGAGAAACCAGAGTAAAAGTTTCTCCTGCAACCCATTCCTTTGTGCTAGATGAACGAACGTCTCTCCACATGCTCAGTTCTGAGAGATAAGTGTGTGTGAAAGCCGTCCTTCACCTAGCTTGTTGGGAACACAAAGTTTCTCTTCAGTTGCAAACTCCACTCCATACATATATATGGGGAGGTACTAGCTCCAACTCGGTTTTACAGTGAAAACTGCAGGAACTACAAACCGGCACTAGGAAACAGACTGAGAAACCAGAGTAAAAGTTTCTCCTGCAACCCGTTCCCTTTGTGCTAGATGAACGAACATCTCTCCACATGCTGAGTTCTGAGTGATAAGTGTGTGTGAAAGCCGTCCTTCACCTAGCTTGTTGGGAACACAAAGTTTCTCTACAGTTGCAAACTCCACTCCATACATATATATGGGAGGTAAAAGCTCCAACTCGGTTTTACAGTGAAAACTGCAGGAACTTCAAACCGGCACTAGGAAACAGACTGAGAAACCAGAGTAAAAGTTTCTCCTGCAACCCGTTCCCTTTGTGCTAGATGAACGAACGTCTCTCCACATGCTCAGTTCTGAGAGATAATTGTGTGTGAAAGCCGTCCTTCACCTAGCTTGTTGGGAACACAAGGTTTGTCTTCAGTTGCAAACTCCTCTCCATACATATATATGGGGAGGTACTAGCTCCAACTCGGTTTTACAGTGAAAACTGCAGGAACTTCAAACCGGCACTAGGAAACAGACCGAGAAACCAGAGTAAAAGTTTCCCCTGCAACCCGTTCCCTTTGTGCTAGATGAACGAACGTCTCTCCACATGCTCAGTTCTGAGAGATAAGTGTGTGTGAAAGCCGTCCTTCACCTAGCTTGTTGGGAACACAAAGATTCTCTTCAGTTGCAAACTCCACTCCATACATATATATGGGGAGGTACTAGATCCAAATCGGTTTTACAGTGAAAACTGCAGGAACTTCAAACCGGCCCTAGGAAACAGACCGAGAAACCAGAGTAAAAGTTTCTCCTGCAACCCGTTCCCTTTGTGCTAGATGAACGATCGTCTCTCCACATGCTCAGTTCTGAGAGATAAGTGTGTGTGAAAGCCGTCCTTCACCTAGCTTGTTGGGAACACAAAGTTTCTCTTCAGTTGCAAACTCCATTCCACACATATATATGGGGAGGTACTAGCTCCAACTCGGTTTTACAGTGAAAACTGCAGGAACTTCAAACCGGCAGTAGGATACAGACTGGGAAACCAGAGTAAAAGTTTCCCCTGCAACCCGTTCCCTTTGTGCTAGATGAACGAACGTCTCTCCACATGCTCAGTTCTGAGAGATAAGTGTGTGTGAAAGCCGTCCTTCACCTAGCTTGTTGGGAACACAAAGTTTCTCTTCAGTTGCAAACTCCACTCCATACATATATATGGGGAGGTACTAGATCCAAATCGGTTTTACAGTGAAAACTGCAGGAACTTCAAACCGGCACTAGGAAACAGACCGAGAAACCAGAGTAAAAGTTTCTCCTGCAACCCGTTCCCTTTGTGCTAGATGAACGAACGTCTCTCCACATGCTCAGTTCTGAGAGATAAGTGTGTGTGAAAGCCGTCCTTCACCTAGCTTGTTGGGAACACAAAGTTTCTCTTCAGTTGCAAACTCCATTCCACACATATATATGGGGAGGTACTAGCTCCAACTCGGTTTTACAGTGAAAACTGCAGGAACTTCAAACCGGCACTAGGAAACAGACTGAGAAACCAGAGTAAAAGTTTCTCCTGCAACCCGTTCCCTTTGTGCTAGATGAACGAACGTCTCTCCACATGCTCAGTTCTGAGAGATAAGTGTGTGTGAAAGCCGTCCTTCACCTAGCTTGTTGGGAACACAAAGTTTCTCTTCAGGTGCAAACTCCAATCCATACATATATATGGGGAAGTAGTAGCTCCAACTCGGTTTTACAGTGAAACCTGCAGGAAATTCAAACCTGCACTAGGAAAAAGACTGAGAAAGCAGAGAAAAAGTTTCTCCTGCAACCCGTTCCCTTTGTGCTAGATGAACGAACGTCTCCCCACATGCTCAGTTCTGAGAGATAAGTGTGTGTGAAAGCCGTAGTTCACCTAGCTCGTTGGGAACACAAAGTTTCTCTTCAGTTGCAAACTCCACTCCATACATATATATGGGGAGGTACTAGCTCCAATTCGGTTTTACAGTGAAAACTGCAGGAACTTCAAACCGGCACTAGGAAACAGACTGAGAAACCAGAGTAAAAGTTTCTCCTGCAACCCGTTCCCTTTGTGCTAGATGAACGAAAGTCTCTCCACATGCTCAGTTCTGAGAGATAAGTGTGTGTGAAAGCCGTCCTTCAACTAGCTTGTTGGGAACCCAAAGTTTCTCTTCAGTGGCAAACTCCACTCCATACATATATATGGGGAGGTACTAGCTCCAACTCGGTTTTATAGTGAAAACTGCAGGAACTTCAAACCGGCACTAGGAAACAGACTGAGAAACCAGAGTAAAAGTTTCTCCTGCAACCCATTCCTTTGTGCTAGATGAACGAACGTCTCTCCACATGCTCAGTTCTGAGAGATAAGTGTGTGTGAAAGCCGTTCTTCACCTAGCTCGTTGGGAACACAAAGTTTCTCTTCAGTTGCAAACTCCATTCCACACATATATATGGGGAGGTACTAGCTCCAACTCGGTTTTACAGTGAAAACTGCAGGAACTTCAAACCGGCACTAGGAAACAGACTGAGAAACCAGAGTAAAAGTTTCTCCTGCAACCCGTTCCCTTTGTGCTAGATGAACGAACGTCTCTCCACATGCTCAGTTCTGAGAGATAAGTGTGTGTGAAAGCCGTCCTTCACCTAGCTTGTTGGGAACCCAAAGTTTCTCTTCAGTGGCAAACTCCACTCCATACATATATATGGGGAGGTACTAGCTCCAACTCGGTTTTACAGTGAAAACTGCAGGAACTTGAAACCGGCACTAGGAAACAGACCGAGAAACCAGAGTAAAAGTTTCTCCTGCAACCCGTTCCCTTTGTGCTAGATGAACGAACGTCTCTCCACATGCTCAGTTCTGAGAGATACGTGTGTGTGAAAGCCGTCCTTCACATAGCTTGTTGGGAACACAAAGTTTCTCTTCAGTTGCAAACACCACTCCATACATATATATGGTGATGTACTAGCTCCATCTCTGTTTTACAGTGAAAACTGCAGGAACTTCAAACCGGCACTAGGAAACAGACTGAGAAACCAGAGTAAAAGTTTCTCCTGCAACCAGTTCCCTTTGTGCTAGATGAATGAACGTCTCTCCACATGCTCAGTTCTGAGAGATAAGTGTGTGTGAAAGCCGTCCTTCACCTAGCTTGTTGGGAACCCAAAGTTTCTCTTCAGGTGCAAACTCCACTCCATACATATATATGGGGAGGTACTAGCCCCAACTCGGTTTTACAGTGAAAACTGCAGGAAATTCAAACCGGCACTATGAAACAGACTGAGAAACCAGAGTAAAAGTTTCTCCTGCAACCCATTCCTTTGTGCTAGATGAACGAACGTCTCTCCACATGCTCAGTTCTGAGAGATAAGTGTGTGTGAAAGCCGTTCTTCACCTAGCTCGTTGGGAACACAAAGTTTCTCTTCAGTTGCAAACTCCATTCCACACATATATATGGGGAGGTACTAGCTCCAACTAGGTTTTACAGTGAAAACTGCAGGAACTTCAAACCGGCACTAGGAAACAGACTGAGAAACCAGAGTAAAAGTTTCTCCTGCAACCCGTTCCCTTTGTGCTAGATGAACGAACGTCTCTCCACATGCTCAGTTCTGAGAGATAAGTGTGTGTGAAAGCCGTCCTTCACCTAGCTTGTTGGGAACCCAAAGTTTCTCTTCAGTGGCAAACTCCACTCCATACATATATATTTGGAGGTACTACCTCTAACTCGGTTTTACAGTGAAAACTGCAGGAACTTCAAACCGGCACTAGGAAACAGACTGAGAAACAAGAGTAAAAGTTTCTCCTGCAACCCGTTCCCTTTGTGCTAGATGAACGAACGTCTCTCCACATGCTCAGTTCTGAGAGATACGTGTGTGTGAAAGCCGTCCTTCACCTAGCTTGTTGGGAACACAAAGTTTCTCTTCAGTTGCAAACACCACTCCATACATATATATGGTGATGTACTAGCTCCATCTCTGTTTTACAGTGAAAACTGCAGAACTTCAAACCGGCACTAGGAAACAGACTGAGAAACCAGAGTAAAAGTTTCTCCTGCAAACCGTTCCCTTTGTGCTAGATGAACGAACGACTCTTCACATGCTCAGTTCTGAGAGATAAGTGTGTGTGAAAGCCGTCCTTCCCCTAGCTTGTTGGGAACAGAATGTTTCTCTTCAGTTACAAACTCCACTCCATACATATATATGGGTAGGTACAAGCTCCAACTTGGTTTTACAGTGAAAACTGAGGAACTTCAAACCGGCACTAGGAAACAGACTGAGAAACCAGAGTAAATTTTTTCCTGCAACCCATTCCTTTGTGCTAGATGAACGAACGTCTCTCCACATGCTCAGTTCTGAGAGATAAGTGTGTGTGAAAGCCGTCCTTCACCTAGCTCGTTGGGAACACAAAGTTTCTCTTCAGGTGCAAATTCCATTCCATACATATATATGGGGAGGTACTAGCTCCAATTCGGTTTTACAGTGAAAACTGCAGGAACTTCAAACCGGCACTAGGAAACAGACTGAGAAACCAGAGTAAAAGTTTCTCCTGCAACCCGTTCCCTTTGTGCTAGATGAACGAACGTCTCTCCACATGCTCAGTTCTGAGAGATAAGTGTGTGTGAAAGCCGTCCTTCACCTAGCTTTTTGGGAACACAAAGTTTCTCTTCAGTGGCAAAATCCACTCCATACATATATATGGGGAGGTGCTAGCTCCAACTCGGTTTTACAGTGAAAACTGCAGGAACTTCAAACCGGCACTAGGAAACAGACTGAGAAACCAGAGTAAAAGTTTCTCCTGCAACCCGTTCCCTTTGTGCTAGATGAACGAACGTCTCTCCACATGCTCAGTTCTGAGAGATAAGTGTGTGTGAAAGCCGTCCTTCACCTAGCTTGTTGGGAACACAAAGTTTCTCTTCAGTTGCAAACTCCACTCCCTAAATATATATGCGGAGGTACTAGCTCCAACTCGGTTTTACAGTGAAAACTGCAGGAACTTCAAACCGGCACTAGGAAACAGACTGAGAAACCAGAGTAAAAGTTTCTCCTGCAACCCGTTCCCTTTGTGCTAGATGAACGAACGTCTCTCCACATGCTCAGTTCTGAGAGATACGTGTGTGTGAAAGCTGTCCTTCACCTAGCTTGTTTTGAACACAAAGTTTCTCTTCAGTTGCAAACACCATTCCATACATATATATGGGGAGGTACTAGCTCCAACTCAGTTTTACAGTGAAAACTGCAGGAACTTCCAACCGGCACTAGGAAACAGACTGAGAAACCAGAGAAAAAGTTTCTCCTGCAACCCGTTCCCATTGTGTTAGATGAACGAAAGTCTCTCCACATGCTCAGTTCTGAGAGATAAGTGTGTGTGAAAGCCGTCCATCACCTAGCTTGTTGGGAACACAAAGTTTCTCTTCAGGTGCAAACTCCACTCCATACATATATATGGGGAGGTACTAGCCCCAACTCGGTTTTACAGTGAAAACTGCAGGAAATTCAAACCGGCACTAGGAAACAGACTGAGAAACCAGAGTAAAAGTTTCTCCTGCAACCCATTCCTTTGTGCTAGATGAACGAACGTCTCTCCACATGCTCAGTTCTGAGAGATAAGTGTGTGTGAAAGCCGTTCTTCACCTAGCTCGTTGGGAAAACAAAGTTTCTCTTCAGTTGCAAACTCCATTCCACACATATATATGGGGAGGTACTAGCTCCAACTCGGTTTTACAGTGAAAACTGCAGGAACTTCAAACCGGCACTAGGAAACAGACTGAGAAACCAGAGTAAAAGTTTCTCCTGCAACCCGTTCCCTTTGTGCTAGATGAACGAACGTCTCTCCACATGCTCAGTTCTGAGAGATAAGTGTGTGTGAAAGCCGTCCTTCACCTAGCTTGTTGGGAACCCAAAGTTTCTCTTCAGTGGCAAACTCCACTCCATACATATATATGGGCAGGTACTAGCTCCAACTCGGTTTTACAGTGAAAACTGCAGGAACTTCAAACCGGCACTAGGAAACAGACCGAGAAACCAGAGTAAAAGTTTCTCCTGCAACCCGTTCCCTTTGTGCTAGATGAACGAACGTCTCTCCACATGCTCAGTTCTGAGAGATACGTGTGTGTGAAAGCCGTCCTTCACATAGCTTGTTTTGAACACAAAGTTTCTCTTCAGTTGCAAACACAACTCCATACATATATATGGTGATGTACTAGCTCCATCTCTGTTTTACAGTG
This sequence comes from Camelus bactrianus, assembly GCF_048773025.1. NCBI lineage: Eukaryota > Metazoa > Chordata > Mammalia > Artiodactyla > Camelidae > Camelus > Camelus bactrianus. Next base: position 6,628,564 of record NC_133565.1, read on the forward strand.
AAAACTGCAGGAACTTCAAACCGGCACTAGGAAACAGACTGAGAAACCAGAGTAAAAGTTTCTCCTGCAACCAGTTCCCTTTGTGCTAGATGAATGAACGTCTCTCCACATGCTCAGTTCTGAGAGATAAGTGTGTGTGAAAGCCGTCCTTCACCTAGCTTGTTGGGAACCCAAAGATTCTCTTCAGGTGCAAACTCCACTCCATACATATATATGGGGAGGTACTAGCCCCAACTCGGTTTTACAGTGAAAACTGCAGGAAATTCAAACCGGCACTATGAAACAGACTGAGAAACCAGAGTAAAAGTTTCTCCTGCAACCCATTCCTTTGTGCTAGATGAACGAACGTCTCTCCACATGCTCAGTTCTGAGAGATAAGTGTGTGTGAAAGCCGTTCTTCACCTAGCTCGTTGGGAACACAAAGTTTCTCTTCAGTTGCAAACTCCATTCCACACATATATATGGGGAGGTACTAGCTCCAACTAGGTTTTACAGTGAAAACTGCAGGAACTTCAAACCGGCACTAGGAAACAGACTGAGAAACCAGAGTAAAAGTTTCTCCTGCAAACCGTTCCCTTTGTGCTAGATGAACGAACGTCTCTCCACATGCTCAGTTCTGAGAGATAAGTGTGTGTGAAAGCCGTCCTTCACCTAGCTTGTTGGGAACCCAAAGTTTCTCTTCAGTGGCAAACTCCACTCCATACATATATATGGGGAGGTGCTAGCTCCAACTCGGTTTTACAGTGAAAACTGCAGGAACTTCAAACCGGCACTAGGAAACAGACTGAGAAACCAGAGTAAAAGTTTCTCCTGCAACCCGTTCCCTTTGTGCTAGATGAACGAACGTCTCTCCACATGCTCAGTTCTGAGAGATAAGTGTGTGTGAAAGCCGTCCTTCACCTAGCTTGTTGGGAACACAAAGTTTCTCTTCAGTGGCAAACTCCACTCCATACATATATATGGGGAGGTGCTAGCTCCAACTCGGTTTTACAGTGAAAACTGCAGGAACTTCAAACCGGCACTAGGAAACAGACTGAGAAACCAGAGTAAAAGTTTCTCCTGCAACCCGTTCCCTTTGTGCTAGATGAACGAACGTCTCTCCACATGCTCAGTTCTGAGAGATAAGTGTGTGTGAAAGCCGTCCTTCACCTAGCTTGTTGGGAACACAAAGTTTCTCTTCAGTTGCAAACTCCACTCCCTAAATATATATGCGGAGGTACTAGCTCCAACTCGGTTTTACAGTGAAAACTGCAGGAACTTCAAACCGGCACTAGGAAACAGACTGAGAAACCAGAGTAAAAGTTTCTCCTGCAACCCGTTCCCTTTGTGCTAGATGAACGAACGTCTCTCCACATGCTCAGTTCTGAGAGATACGTGTGTGTGAAAGCCGTCCTTCACCTAGCTTGTTTTGAACACAAAGTTTCTCTTCAGTTGCAAACACCATTCCATACATATATATGGGGAGGTACTAGCTCCAACTCAGTTTTACAGTGAAAACTGCAGGAACTTCAAACCGGCACTAGGAAACAGACTGAGAAACCAGAGTAAAAGTTTCTCCTGCAACCCGTTCCCTTTGTGCTAGATGAACGAACGTCTCTCCACATGCTCAGTTCTGAGAGATAAGTGTGTGTGAAAGCCGTCCTTCACCTAGCTTGTTGGGAACCCAAAGTTTCTCTTCAGTGGCAAACTCCACTCCATACATATATATGGGGAGGTACTAGCTCCAACTCGGTTTTACAGTGAAAACTGCAGGAACTTCAAACCGGCACTAGGAAACAGACCGAGAAACCAGAGTAAAAGTTTCTCCTGCAACCCGTTCCCTTTGTGCTAGATGAACGAACGTCTCTCCACATGCTCAGTTCTGAGAGATACGTGTGTGTGAAAGCCGTCCTTCACATAGCTTGTTGGGAACACAAAGTTTCTCTTCAGTTGCAAACACCACTCCATACATATATATGGTGATGTACTAGCTCCATCTCTGTTTTACAGTGAAAACTGCAGGAACTTCAAACCGGCACTAGGAAACAGACTGAGAAACCAGAGTAAAATTTTCTCCTGCAACCCGTTCCCTTTGTGCTAGATGAACGAACGTCTCTCCACATGCTCAGTTCTGAGAGATAAGTGTGTGTGAAAGCCGTCCTTCACCTAGCTTGTTGGGAACACAAAGTTTCTCTTCAGTGGCAAACTCCACTCCATACATATATATGGGGAGGTGCTAGCTCCAACTCGGTTTTACAGTGAAAACTGCAGGAACTTCAAACCGGCACTAGGAAACAGACTGAGAAACCAGAGTAAAAGTTTCTCCTGCAACCCGTTCCCTTTGTGCTAGATGAACGAACGTCTCTCCACATGCTCAGTTCTGAGAGATAAGTGTGTGTGAAAGCCGTCCTTCACCTAGCTTGTTGGGAACACAAAGTTTCTCTTCAGTTGCAAACTCCACTCCCTAAATATATATGCGGAGGTACTAGCTCCAACTCGGTTTTACAGTGAAAACTGCTGGAACTTCAAACCGGCACTAGGAAACAGACTGAGAAACCAGAGTAAAAGTTTCTCCTGCAACCCGTTCCCTTTGTGCTAGATGAACGAACGTCTCTCCACATGCTCAGTTCTGAGAGATACGTGTGTGTGAAAGCCGTCCTTCACCTAGCTTGTTTTGAACACAAAGTTTCTCTTCAGTTGCAAACACCATTCCATACATATATATGGGGAGGTACTAGCTCCAACTCAGTTTTACAGTGAAAACTGCAGGAACTTCAAACCGGCACTAGGAAACAGACTGAGAAACCAGAGTAAAAGTTTCTCCTGCAACCCGTTCCCTTTGTGCTAGATGAACGAACGTCTCTCCACATGCTCAGTTCTGAGAGATAAGTGTGTGTGAAAGCCGTCCTTCACCTAGCTTGTTGGGAACCCAAAGTTTCTCTTCAGTGGCAAACTCCACTCCATACATATATATGGGGAGGTACTAGCTCCAACTCGGTTTTACAGTGAAAACTGCAGGAACTTCAAACCGGCACTAGGAAACAGACCGAGAAACCAGAGTAAAAGTTTCTCCTGCAACCCGTTCCCTTTGTGCTAGATGAACGAACGTCTCTCCACATGCTCAGTTCTGAGAGATACGTGTGTGTGAAAGCCGTCCTTCACATAGCTTGTTGGGAACACAAAGTTTCTCTTCAGTTGCAAACACCACTCCATACATATATATGGTGATGTACTAGCTCCATCTCTGTTTTACAGTGAAAACTGCAGGAACTTCAAACCGGCACTAGGAAACAGACTGAGAAACCAGAGTAAAAGTTTCTCCTGCAACCAGTTCCCTTTGTGCTAGATGAATGAACGTCTCTCCACATGCTCAGTTCTGAGAGATAAGTGTGTGTGAAAGCCGTCCTTCACCTAGCTTGTTGGGAACCCAAAGTTTCTCTTCAGGTGCAAACTCCACTCCATACATATATATGGGGAGGTACTAGCCCCAACTCGGTTTTACAGTGAAAACTGCAGGAAATTCAAACCGGCACTATGAAACAGACTGAGAAACAAGAGTAAAAGTTTCTCCTGCAACCCATTCCTTTGTGCTAGATGAACGAACGTCTCTCCACATGCTCAGTTCTGAGAGATAAGTGTGTGTGAAAGCCGTTCTTCACCTAGCTCGTTGGGAACACAAAGTTTCTCTTCAGTTGCAAACTCCATTCCACACATATATATGGGGAGGTACTAGCTCCAAATAGGTTTTACAGTGAAAACTGCAGGAACTTCAAACCGGCACTAGGAAACAGACTGAGAAACCAGAGTAAAAGTTTCTCCTGCAACCCGTTCCCTTTGTGCTAGATGAACGAACGTCTCTCCACATGCTCAGTTCTGAGAGATAAGTGTGTGTGAAAGCCGTCCTTCACCTAGCTTGTTGGGAACCCAAAGTTTCTCTTCAGTGGCAAACTCCACTCCATACATATATATGGGGAGGTGCTAGCTCCAACTCGGTTTTACAGTGAAAACTGCAGGAACTTCAAACCGGCACTAGGAAACAGACTGAGAAACCAGAGTAAAAGTTTCTCCTGCAACCCGTTCCCTTTGTGCTAGATGAACGAACGTCTCTCCACATGCTCAGTTCTGAGAGATAAGTGTGTGTGAAAGCCGTCCTTCACCTAGCTTGTTGGGAACACAAAGTTTCTCTTCAGTGGCAAACTCCACTCCATACATATATATGGGGAGGTGCTAGCTCCAACTCGGTTATACAGTGAAAACTGCAGGAACTTCAAACCGGCACTAGGAAACAGACTGAGAAACCAGAGTAAAAGTTTCTCCTGCAACCCGTTCCCTTTGTGCTAGATGAACGAACGTCTCTCCACATGCTCAGTTCTGAGAGATAAGTGTGTGTGAAAGCCGTCCTTCACCTAGCTTGTTGGGAACACAAAGTTTCTCTTCAGTTGCAAACTCCACTCCCTAAATATATATGCGGAGGTACTAGCTCCAACTCGGTTTTACAGTGAAAACTGCAGGAACTTCAAACCGGCACTAGGAAACAGACTGAGAAACCAGAGTAAAAGTTTCTCCTGCAACCCGTTCCCTTTGTGCTAGATGAACGAACGTCTCTCCACATGCTCAGTTCTGAGAGATACGTGTGTGTGAAAGCCGTCCTTCACCTAGCTTGTTTTGAACACAAAGTTTCTCTTCAGTTGCAAACACCATTCCATACATATATATGGGGAGGTACTAGCTCCAACTCAGTTTTACAGTGAAAACTGCAGGAACTTCAAACCGGCACTAGGAAACAGACTGAGAAACCAGAGTAATAGTTTCTCCTGCAAACCGTTCCCTTTGTGCTAGATGAACGAACGTCTCTCCACATGCTCAGTTCTGAGAGATAAGTGTGTGTGAAAGCCGTCCTTCACCTAGCTTGTTGGGAACCCAAAGTTTCTCTTCAGTGGCAAACTCCACTCCATACATATATATGGGGTGGTACTAGCTCCAACTCGGTTTTACAGTGAAAACTGCAGGAACTTCATACTGGCACTAGGAAACAGACCGAGAAACCAGAGTAAAAGTTTCTCCTGCAACCCGTTCCCTTTGTGCTAGATGAACGAACGTCTCTCCACATGCTCAGTTCTGAGAGATACGTGTGTGTGAAAGCCGTCCTTCACCTAGCTTGTTGGGAACACAAAGTTTCTCTTCAGTTGCAAACTCCACTCCCTAAATATATATGCGGAGGTACTAGCTCCAACTCGGTTTTACAGTGAAAACTGCAGGAACTTCAAACCGGCACTAGGAAACAGACTGAGAAACCAGAGTAAAAGTTTCTCCTGCAACCCGTTCCCTTTGTGCTAGATGAACGAACGTCTCTCCACATGCTCAGTTCTGAGAGATACGTGTGTGTGAAAGCCGTCCTTCACCTAGCTTGTTTTGAACACAAAGTTTCTCTTCAGTTGCAAACACCATTCCATACATATATATGGGGAGGTACTAGCTCCAACTCAGTTTTACAGTGAAAACTGCAGGAACTTCAAACCGGCACTAGGAAACAGACTGAGAAACCAGAGTAAAAGTTTCTCCTGCAACCCGTTCCCATTGTGTTAGATGAACGAAAGTCTCTCCACATGCTCAGTTCTGAGAGATAAGTGTGTGTGAAAGCCGTCCATCACCTAGCTTGTTGGGAACACAAAGTTTCTCTTCAGGTGCAAACTCCACTCCATACATATATATGGGGAGGTACTAGCCCCAACTCGGTTTTACAGTGAAAACTGCAGGAAATTCAAACCGGCACTAGGAAACAGACTGAGAAACCAGAGTAAAAGTTTCTCCTGCAACCCATTCCTTTGTGCTAGATGAACGAACGTCTCTCCACATGCTCAGTTCTGAGAGATAAGTGTGTGTGAAAGCCGTTCTTCACCTAGCTCGTTGGGAACACAAAGTTTCTCTTCAGTTGCAAACTCCATTCCACACATATATATGGGGAGGTACTAGCTCCAACTCGGTTTTACAGTGAAAACTGCAGGAACTTCAAACCGGCACTAGGAAACAGACTGAGAAACCAGAGTAAAAGTTTCTCCTGCAACCCGTTCCCTTTGTGCTAGATGAACGAACGTCTCTCCACATGCTCAGTTCTGAGAGATAAGTGTGTGTGAAAGCCGTCCTTCACCTAGCTTGTTGGGAACCCAAAGTTTCTCTTCAGTGGCAAACTCCACTCCATACATATATATGGGGAGGTACTAGCTCCAACTCAGTTTTACAGTGAAAACTGCAGGAACTTCAAACCGGCACTAGGAAACAGACTGAGAAACCAGAGTAAAAGTTTCTCCTGCAACCTGTTCCCATTGTGTTAGATGAACGAAAGTCTCTCCACATGCTCAGTTCTGAGAGATAAGTGTGTGTGAAAGCCGTCCATCACCTAGCTTGTTGGGAACACAAAGTTTCTCTTCAGGTGCAAACTCCACTCCATACATATATATGGGGAGGTACTAGCCCCAACTCGGTTTTACAGTGAAAACTGCAGGAAATTCAAACCGGCACTAGGAAACAGACTGAGAAACCAGAGTAAAAGTTTCTCCTGCAACCCATTCCTTTGTGCTAGATGAACGAACGTCTCTCCACATGCTCAGTTCTGAGAGATAAGTGTGTGTGAAAGCCGTTCTTCACCTAGCTCGTTGGGAACACCAAGTTTCTCTTCAGTTGCAAACTCCATTCCACACATATATATGGGGAGGTACTAGCTCCAACTCGGTTTTACAGTGAAAACTGCAGGAACTTCAAACCGGCCCTAGGAAACAGCCTGAGCAACCAGAGTAAAATTTTCTCCTGCAACCCGTTCCCTTTGTGCTAGATGAATGAACGTCTCTCCACATGCTCAGTTCTGAGAGATAAGTGTGTGTGAAAGCCGTCCTTCACCTAGCTTGTTGGGAACAGAATGTTTCTCTTCAGTTACAAACTCCACTCCATACATATATATGGGTAGGTACAAGCTCCAACTTGGTTTTACAGTGAAAACTGAGGAACTTCAAACCGGCACTAGGAAACAGACTGAGAAACCAGAGTAAATTTTTTCCTGCAACCCATTCCTTTGTGCTAGATGAACGAACGTCTCTCCACATGCTCAGTTCTGAGAGATAAGTGTGTGTGAAAGCCATCCTTCACCTAGCTCGTTGGGAAAACAAAGTTTCTCTTCAGTTGCAAATTCCATTCCATACATATATATGGGGAGGTACTAGCTCCAATTCGGTTTTACAGTGAAAACTGCAGGAACTTCAAACCGGCACTAGGAAACAGACTGAGAAACCAGAGTAAAAGTTTCTCCTGCAACCCGTTCCCTTTGTGCTAGATGAACGAACGTCTCTCCACATGCTCAGTTCTGAGAGATAAGTGTGTGTGAAAGCCGTCCTTCACCTAGCTTGTTGGGAACACAAAGTTTCTTTTCAGTGGCAAACTCCACTCCATACATATATATGGGGAGGTGCTAGCTCCAACTCGGTTTTACAGTGAAAACTGCAGGAACTTCAAACCGGCACTAGGAAACAGACTGAGAAACCAGAGTAAAAGTTTCTCCTGCAACCCGTTCCCTTTGTGCTAGATGAACGAACGTCTCTCCACATGCTCAGTTCTGAGAGATAAGTGTGTGTGAAAGCCGTCCTTCACCTAGCTTGTTGGGAACACAAAGTTTCTCTTCAGTTGCAAACTCCACTCCCTAAATATATATGCGGAGGTACTAGCTCCAACTCGGTTTTACAGTGAAAACTGCAGGAACTTCAAACCGGCACTAGGAAACAGACTGAGAAACCAGAGTAAAAGTTTCTCCTGCAACCCGTTCCCTTTGTGCTAGATGAACGAACGTCTCTCCACATGCTCAGTTCTGAGAGATACGTGTGTGTGAAAGCCGTCCTTCACCTAGCTTGTTTTGAACACAAAGTTTCTCTTCAGTTGCAAACACCATTCCATACATATATATGGGGAGGTACTAGCTCCAACTCAGTTTTACAGTGAAAACTGCAGGAACTTCAAACCGGCACTAGGAAACAGACTGAGAAACCAGAGTAAAAGTTTCTCCTGCAACCCGTTCCCATTGTGTTAGATGAACGAAAGTCTCTCCACATGCTCAGTTCTGAGAGATAAGTGTGTGTGAAAGCCGTCCATCACCTAGCTTGTTGGGAACACAAAGTTTCTCTTCAGGTGCAAACTCCACTCCATACATATATATGGGGAGGTACTAGCCCCAACTCGGTTTTACAGTGAAAACTGCAGGAAATTCAAACCGGCACTAGGAAACAGACTGAGAAACCAGAGTAAAAGTTTCTCCTGCAACCCATTCCTTTGTGCTAGATGAACGAACGTCTCTCCACATGCTCAGTTCTGAGAGATAAGTGTGTGTGAAAGCCGTTCTTCACCTAGCTCGTTGGGAACACAAAGTTTCTCTTCTGTTGCAAACTCCATTCCACACATATATATGGGGAGGTACTAGCTCCAACTCGGTTTTACAGTGAAAACTGCAGGAACTTCAAACCGGCACTAGGAAACAGACTGAGAAACCAGAGTAAAAGTTTCTCCTGCAACCCGTTCCCTTTGTGCTAGATGAACGAACGTCTCTCCACATGCTCAGTTCTGAGAGATAAGTGTGTGTGAAAGCCGTCCTTCACCTAGCTTGTTGGGAACCCAAAGTTTCTCTTCAGTGGCAAACTCCACTCCATACATATATATGGGGAGGTACTAGCTCCAACTCGGTTTTACAGTGAAAACTGCAGGAACTTCAAACCGGCACTAGGAAACAGACCGAGAAACCAGAGTAAAAGTTTCTCCTGCAAACCGTTCCCTTTGTGCTAGATGAACGAACGTCTCTCCACATGCTCAGTTCTGAGAGATACGTGTGTGTGAAAGCCGTCCTTCACATAGCTTGTTGGGAACACAAAGTTTCTCTTCAGTTGCAAACACCACTCCATACATATATATGGTGATGTACTAGCTCCATCTCAGTTTTACAGTGAAAACTGCAGGAACTTCAAACCGGCACTAGGAAACAGACTGAGAAACCAGAGTAAAAGTTTCTCCTGCAACCAGTTCCCTTTGTGCTAGATGAATGAACGTCTCTCCACATGCTCAGTTCTGAGAGATAAGTGTGTGTGAAAGCCGTCCTTCACCTAGCTTGTTGGGAACCCAAAGTTTCTCTTCAGGTGCAAACTCCACTCCATACATATATATGGGGAGGTACTAGCCCCAACTCGGTTTTACAGTGAAAACTGCAGGAAATTCAAACCGGCACTATGAAACAGACTGAGAAACCAGAGTAAAAGTTTCTCCTGCAACCCATTCCTTTGTGCTAGATGAACGAACGTCTCTCCACATGCTCAGTTCTGAGAGATAAGTGTGTGTGAAAGCCGTTCTTCACCTAGCTCGTTGGGAACACAAAGTTTCTCTTCAGTTGCAAACTCCATTCCACACATATATATGGGGAGGTACTAGCTCCAACTAGGTTTTACAGTGAAAACTGCAGGAACTTCAAACCGGCACTAGGAAACAGACTGAGAAACCAGAGTAAAAGTTTCTCCTGCAACCCGTTCCCTTTGTGCTAGATGAACGAACGTCTCTCCACATGCTCAGTTCTGAGAGATAAGTGTGTGTGAAAGCCGTCCTTCACCTAGCTTGTTGGGAACACAAAGTTTCTCTTCAGTGCCAAACTCCACTCCATACATATATATGGGGAGGTGCTAGCTCCAACTCGGTTTTACAGTGAAAACTGCAGGAACTTCAAACCGGCACTAGGAAACAGACTGAGAAACCAGAGTAAAAGTTTCTCCTGCAACCCGTTCCCTTTGTGCTAGATGAACGAACGTCTCTCCACATGCTCAGTTCTGAGAGATAAGTGTGTGTGAAAGCCGTCCTTCACCTAGCTTGTTGGGAACACAAAGTTTCTCTTCAGTGGCAAACTCCACTCCATACATATATATGGGGAGGTGCTAGCTCCAACTCGGTTTTACAGTGAAAACTGCAGGAACTTCAAACCGGCACTAGGAAACAGACTGAGAAACCAGAGTAAAAGTTTCTCCTGCAACCAGTTCCCTTTGTGCTAGATGAACGAACGTCTCTCCACATGCTCAGTTCTGAGAGATAAGTGTGTGTGAAAGCCGTCCTTCACCTAGCTTGTTGGGAACACAAAGTTTCTCTTCAGTTGCAAACTCCACTCCCTAAATATATATGCGGAGGTACTAGCTCCAACTCGGTTTTACAGTGAAAACTGCAGGAACTTCAAACCGGCACTAGGAAACAGACTGAGAAACCAGAGTAAAAGTTTCTCCTGCAACCCGTTCCCTTTGTGCTAGATGAACGAACGTCTCTCCACATGCTCAGTTCTGAGAGATACGTGTGTGTGAAAGCCGTCCTTCACCTAGCTTGTTTTGAACACAAAGTTTCTCTTCAGTTGCAAACACCATTCCATACATATATATGGGGAGGTACTAGCTCCAACTCAGTTTTACAGTGAAAACTGCAGGAACTTCAAACCGGCACTAGGAAACAGACTGAGAAACCAGAGTAAAAGTTTCTCCTGCAACCCGTTCCCATTGTGTTAGATGAACGAACGTCTCTCCACATGCTCAGTTCTGAGAGATAAGTGTGTGTGAAAGCCGTACATCACCTAGCTTGTTGGGAACACAAAGTTTCTCTTCAGGTGCAAACTCCACTCCATACATATATATGGGGAGGTACTAGCCCCAACTCGGTTTTACAGTGAAAACTGCAGGAAATTCAAACCGGCACTAGGAAACAGACTGAGAAACCAGAGTAAAAGTTTCTCCTGCAACCCATTCCTTTGTGCTAGATGAACGAACGTCTCTCCACATGCTCAGTTCTGAGAGATAAGTGTGTGTGAAAGCCGTTCTTCACCTAGCTCGTTGGGAACACAAAGTTTCTCTTCAGTTGCAAACTCCATTCCACACATATATATGGGGAGGTACTAGCTCCAACTCGGTTTTACAGTGAAAACTGCAGGAACTTCAAACCGGCACTAGGAAACAGACTGAGAAACCAGAGTAAAAGTTTCTCCTGCAACCCGTTCCCTTTGTGCTAGATGAACGAACGTCTCTCCACATGCTCAGTTCTGAGAGATAAGTGTGTGTGAAAGCCGTCCTTCACCTAGCTTGTTGGGAACCCAAAGTTTCTCTTCAGTGGCAAACTCCACTCCATACATATATATGGGGAGGTACTAGCTCCAACTCAGTTTTACAGTGAAAACTGCAGGAACTTCAAACCGGCACTAGGAAACAGACTGAGAAACCAGAGTAAAAGTTTCTCCTGCAACCCGTTCCCATTGTGTTAGATGAACGAAAGTCTCTCCACATGCTCAGTTCTGAGAGATAAGTGTGTGTGAAAGCCGTCCATCACCTAGCTTGTTGGGAACACAAAGTTTCTCTTCAGGTGCAAACTCCACTCCATACATATATATGGGGAGGTACTAGCCCCAACTCGGTTTTACAGTGAAAACTGCAGGAAATTCAAACCGGCACTAGGAAACAGACTGAGAAACCAGAGTAAAAGTTTCTCCTGCAACCCATTCCTTTGTGCTAGATGAACGAACGTCTCTCCACATGCTCAGTTCTGAGAGATAAGTGTGTGTGAAAGCCGTTCTTCACCTAGCTCGTTGGGAACACAAAGTTTCTCTTCAGTTGCAAACTCCATTCCACACATATATATGGGGAGGTACTAGCTCCAACTCGGTTTTACAGTGAAAACTGCAGGAACTTCAAACCGGCACTAGGAAACACACTGAGAAACCAGAGTAAAAGTTTCTCCTGCAACCCGTTCCCTTTGTGCTAGATGAACGAACGTCTCTCCACATGCTCAGTTCTGAGAGATACGTGTGTGTGAAAGCCGTCCTTCACCTAGCTTGTTGGGAACACAAAGTTTCTCTTCAGTTGCAAACACCACTCCATACATATATATGGTGATGTACTAGCTCCATCTCTGTTTTACAGTGAAAACTGCAGGAACTTCAAACCGGCACTAGGAAACAGACTGAGAAACCAGAGTAAAAGTTTCTCCTGCAACCCGTTCCCTTTGTGCTAGATGAACGAACGACTCTTCACATGCTCAGTTCTGAGAGATAAGTGTGTGTGAAAGCCGTCCTTCCCCTAGCTTGTTGGGAACAGAATGTTTCTCTTCAGTTACAAACTCCACTCCATACATATATATGGGTAGGTACAAGCTCCAACTTGGTTTTACAGTGAAAACTGAGGAACTTCAAACCGGCACTAGGAAACAGACTGAGAAACCAGAGTAAATTTTTTCCTGCAACCCATTCCTTTGTGCTAGATGAACGAACGTCTCTCCACATGCTCAGTTCTGAGAGATAAGTGTGTGTGAAAGCCGTCCTTCACCTAGCTCGTTGGGAACACAAAGTTTCTCTTCAGTTGCAAATTCCATTCCATACATATATATGGGGAGGTACTAGCTCCAATTCGGTTTTACAGTGAAAACTGCAGGAACTTCAAACCGGCACTAGGAAACAGACTGAGAAACCAGAGTAAAAGTTTCTCCTGCAACCCGTTCCCTTTGTGCTAGATGAACGAACGTCTCTCCACATGCTCAGTTCTGAGAGATAAGTGTGTGTGAAAGCCGTCCTTCACCTAGCTTGTTGGGAACACAAAGTTTCTCTTCAGTGGCAAACTCCACTCCATACATATATATGGGGAGGTGCTAGCTCCAACTCGGTTTTACAGTGAAAACTGCAGGAACTTCAAACCGGCACTAGGAAACAGACTGAGAAACCAGAGTAAAAGTTTCTCCTGCAACCCGTTCCCTTTGTGCTAGATGAACGAACGTCTCTCCACATGCTCAGTTCTGAGAGATAAGTGTGTGTGAAAGCCGTCCTTCACCTAGCTTGTTGGGAACACAAAGTTTCTCTTCAGTTGCAAACTCCACTCCCTAAATATATATGCGGAGGTACTAGCTCCAACTCGGTTTTACAGTGAAAACTGCAGGAACTTCAAACCGGCACTAGGAAACAGACTGAGAAACCAGAGTAAAAGTTTCTCCTGCAACCCGTTCCCTTTGTGCTAGATGAACGAACGTCTCTCCACATGCTCAGTTCTGAGAGATACGTGTGTGTGAAAGCCGTCCTTCACCTAGCTTGTTTTGAACACAAAGTTTCTCTTCAGTTGCAAACACCATTCCATACATATATATGGGGAGGTACTAGCTCCAACTCAGTTTTACAGTGAAAACTGCAGGAACTTCAAACCGGCACTAGGAAACAGACTGAGAAACCAGAGTAAAAGTTTCTCCTGCAACCCGTTCCCATTGTGTTAGATGAACGAAAGTCTCTCCACATGCTCAGGTCTGAGAGATAAGTGTGTGTGAAAGCCGTCCATCATCTAGCTTGTTGGGAACACAAAGTTTCTCTTCAGGTGCAAACTCCACTCCATACATATATATGGGGAGGTACTAGCCCCAACTCGGTTTTACAGTGAAAACTGCAGGAAATTCAAACCGGCACTAGGAAACAGACTGAGAAACCAGAGTAAAAGTTTCTCCTGCAACCCATTCCTTTGTGCTAGATGAACGAACGTCTCTCCACATGCTCAGTTCTGAGAGATAAGTGTGTGTGAAAGCCGTTCTTCACCTAGCTCGTTGGGAACACAAAGTTTCTCTTCAGTTGCAAACTCCATTCCACACATATATATGGGGAGGTACTAGCTCCAACTCGGTTTTACAGTGAAAACTGCAGGAACTTCAAACCGGCACTAGGAAACAGACTGAGAAACCAGAGTAAAAGTTTCTCCTGCAACCCGTTCCCTTTGTGCTAGATGAACGAACGTCTCTCCACATGCTCAGTTCTGAGAGATAAGTGTGTGTGAAAGCCGTCCTTCAACTAGCTTGTTGGGAACCCAAAGTTTCTCTTCAGTGGCAAACTCCACTCCATACATATATATGGGGAGGTACTAGCTCCAACTCGGTTTTACAGTGAAAACTGCAGGAACTTCAAACCGGCACTAGGAAACAGACCGAGAAACCAGAGTAAAAGTTTCTCCTGCAACCCGTTCCCTTTGTGCTAGATGAACGAACGTCTCTCCACATGCTCAGTTCTGAGAGATACGTGTGTGTGAAAGCCGTCCTTCACATAGCTTGTTGGGAACACAAAGTTTCTCTTCAGTTGCAAACACCACTCCATACATATATATGGTGATGTACTAGCTCCATCTCTGTTTTACAGTGAAAACTGCAGGAACTTCAAACCGGCACTAGGAAACAGACTGAGAAACCAGAGTAAAAGTTTCTCCTGCAACCAGTTCCCTTTGTGCTAGATGAATGAACGTCTCTCCACATGCTCAGTTCTGAGAGATAAGTGTGTGTGAAAGCCGTCCTTCACCTAGCTTGTTGGGAACACAAAGTTTCTCTTCAGGTGCAAACTCCACTCCATACATATATATGGGGAGGTACTAGCCCCAACTCGGTTTTACAGTGAAAACTGCAGGAAATTCAAACCGGCACTATGAAACAGACTGAGAAACCAGAGTAAAAGTTTCTCCTGCAACCCATTCCTTTGTGCTAGATGAACGAACGTCTCTCCACATGCTCAGTTCTGAGAGATAAGTGTGTGTGAAAGCCGTTCTTCACCTAGCTCGTTGGGAACACAAAGTTTCTCTTCAGTTGCAAACTCCATTCCACACATATATATGGGGAGGTACTAGCTCCAACTAGGTTTTACAGTGAAAACTGCAGGAACTTCAAACCGGCACTAGGAAACAGACTGAGAAACCAGAGTAAAAGTTTCTCCTGCAACCCGTTCCCTTTGTGCTAGATGAACGAACGTCTCTCCACATGCTCAGTTCTGATAGATAAGTGTGTGTGAAAGCCGTCCTTCACCTAGCTTGTTGGGAACCCAAAGTTTCTCTTCAGTGGCAAACTCCACTCCATACATATATATGGGGAGGTGCTAGCTCCAACTCGGTTTTACAGTGAAAACTGCAGGAACTTCAAACCGGCACTAGGAAACAGACTGAGAAACCAGAGTAAAAGTTTCTCCTGCAACCCGTTCCCTTTGTGCTAGATGAACGAACGTCTCTCCACATGCTCAGTTCTGAGAGATAAGTGTGTGTGAAAGCCGTCCTTCACCTAGCTTGTTGGGAACACAAAGTTTCTCTTCAGTGGCAAACTCCACTCCATACATATATATGGGGAGGTGCTAGCTCCAACTCGGTTTTACAGTGAAAACTGCAGGAACTTCAAACCGGCACTAGGAAACAGACTGAGAAACCAGAGTAAAAGTTTCTCCTGCAACCCGTTCCCTTTGTGCTAGATGAACGAACGTCTCTCCACATGCTCAGTTCTGAGAGATAAGTGTGTGTGAAAGCCGTCCTTCACCTAGCTTGTTGGGAACACAAAGTTTCTCTTCAGTTGCAAACTCCACTCCCTAAATATATATGCGGAGGTACTAGCTCCAACTCGGTTTTACAGTGAAAACTGCAGGAACTTCAAACCGGCACTAGGAAACAGACTGAGAAACCAGAGTAAAAGTTTCTCCTGCAACCCGTTCCCTTTGTGCTAGATGAACGAACGTCTCTCCACATGCTCAGTTCTGAGAGATACGTGTGTGTGAAAGCCGTCCTTCACCTAGCTTGTTTTGAACACAAAGTTTCTCTTCAGTTGCAAACACCATTCCATACATATATATGGGGAGGTACTAGCTCCAACTCAGTTTTACAGTGAAAACTGCAGGAACTTCAAACCGGCACTAGGAAACAGACTGAGAAACCAGAGTAAAAGTTTCTCCTGCAACCCGTTCCCATTGTGTTAGATGAACGAAAGTCTCTCCACATGCTCAGTTCTGAGAGATAAGTGTGTGTGAAAGCCGTCCATCACCTAGCTTGTTGGGAACACAAAGTTTCTCTTCAGGTGCAAACTCCACTCCATACATATATATGGGGAGGTACTAGCCCCAACTCGGTTTTACAGTGAAAACTGCAGGAAATTCAAACCGGCACTAGGAAACAGACTGAGAAACCAGAGTAAAAGTTTCTCCTGCAACCCATTCCTTTGTGCTAGATGAACGAACGTCTCTCCACATGCTCAGTTCTGAGAGATAAGTGTGTGTGAAAGCCGTTCTTCACCTAGCTCGTTGGGAACACAAAGTTTCTCTTCAGTTGCAAACTCCATTCCACACATATATATGGGGAGGTACTAGCTCCAACTCGGTTTTACAGTGAAAACTGCAGGAACTTCAAACCGGCACTAGGAAACAGACTGAGAAACCAGAGTAAAAGTTTCTCCTGCAACCCGTTCCCTTTGTGCTAGATGAACGAACGTCTCTCCACATGCTCAGTTCTGAGAGATAAGTGTGTGTGAAAGCCGTCCTTCACCTAGCTTGTTGGGAACCCAAAGTTTCTCTTCAGTGGCAAACTCCACTCCATACATATATATGGGGAGGTACTAGCTCCAACTCAGTTTTACAGTGAAAACTGTAGGAACTTCAAACCGGCACTAGGAAACAGACTGAGAAACCAGAGTAAAAGTTTCTCCTGCAACCCGTTCCCATTGTGTTAGATGAACGAAAGTCTCTCCACATGCTCAGTTCTGAGAGATAAGTGTGTGTGAAAGCCGTCCATCACCTAGCTTGTTGGGAACACAAAGTTTCTCTTCAGGTGCAAACTCCACTCCATACATATATATGGGGAGGTACTAGCCCCAACTCGGTTTTACAGTGAAAACTGCAGGAAATTCAAACCGGCACTAGGAAACAGACTGAGAAACCAGAGTAAAAGTTTCTCCTGCAACCCATTCCTTTGTGCTAGATGAACGAACGTCTCTCCACATGCTCAGTTCTGAGAGATAAGTGTGTGTGAAAGCCGTTCTTCACCTAGCTCGTTGGGAACACAAAGTTTCTCTTCAGTTGCAAACTCCATTCCACACATATATATGGGGAGGTACTAGCTCCAACTCGGTTTTACAGTGAAAACTGCAGGAACTTCAAACCGGCACTAGGAAACAGACTGAGAAACCAGAGTAAAAGTTTCTCCTGCAACCCGTTCCCTTTGTGCTAGATGAACGAACGTCTCTCCACATGCTCAGTTCTGAGAGATACGTGTGTGTGAAAGCCGTCCTTCACCTAGCTTGTTGGGAACCCAAAGTTTCTCTTCAGTTGCAAACACCACTCCATACATATATATGGTGATGTACTAGCTCCATCTCTGTTTTACAGTGAAAACTGCAGGAACTTCAAACCGGCACTAGGAAACAGACTGAGAAACCAGAGTAAAAGTTTCTCCTGCAACCCGTTCCCTTTGTGCTAGATGAACGAACGACTCTTCACATGCTCAGTTCTGAGAGATAAGTGTGTGTGAAAGCCGTCCTTCCCCTAGCTTGTTGGGAACAGAATGTTTCTCTTCAGTTACAAACTCCACTCCATACATATATATGGGTAGGTACAAGCTCCAACTTGGTTTTACAGTGAAAACTGAGGAACTTCAAACCGGCAGTAGGAAACAGACTGAGAAACCAGAGTAAATTTTTTCCTGCAACCCATTCCTTTGTGCTAGATGAACGAACGTCTCTCCACATGCTCAGTTCTGAGAGATAAGTGTGTGTGAAAGCCGTCCTTCACCTAGCTCGTTGGGAACACAAAGTTTCTCTTCAGTTGCAAATTCCATTCCATACATATATATGGGGAGGTACTAGCTCCAATTCGGTTTTACAGTGAAAACTGCAGGAACTTCAAACCGGCACTAGGAAACAGACTGAGAAACCAGAGTAAAAGTTTCTCCTGCAACCCGTTCCCTTTGTGCTAGATGAACGAACGTCTCTCCACATGCTCAGTTCTGAGAGATAAGTGTGTGTGAAAGCCGTCCTTCACCTAGCTTGTTGGGAACACAAAGTTTCTCTTCAGTGGCAAACTCCACTCCATACATATATATGGGGAGGTGCTAGCTCCAACTCGGTTTTACAGTGAAAACTGCAGGAACTTCAAACCGGCACTAGGAAACAGACTGAGAAACCAGAGTAAAAGTTTCTCCTGAAACCCGTTCCATTTGTGCTAGATGAACGAACGTCTCTCCACATGCTCAGTTCTGAGAGATAAGTGTGTGTGAAAGCCGTCCTTCACCTAGCTTGTTGGGAACACAAAGTTTCTCTTCAGTTGCAAACTCCACTCCCTAAATATATATGCGGAGGTACTAGCTCCAACTCGGTTTTACAGTGAAAACTGCAGGAACTTCAAACCGGCACTAGGAAACAGACTGAGAAACCAGAGTAAAAGTTTCTCCTGCAACCCGTTCCCTTTGTGCTAGATGAACGAACGTCTCTCCACATGCTCAGTTCTGAGAGATACGTGTGTGTGAAAGCCGTCCTTCACCTAGCTTGTTTTGAACACAAAGTTTCTCTTCAGTTGCAAACACCATTCCATACATATATATGGGGAGGTACTAGCTCCAACTCAGTTTTACAGTGAAAACTGCAGGAACTTCAAACCGGCACTAGGAAACAGACTGAGAAACCAGAGTAAAAGTTTCTCCTGCAACCCGTTCCCATTGTGTTAGATGAACGAAAGTCTCTCCACATGCTCAGTTCTGAGAGATAAGTGTGTGTGAAAGCCGTCCATCACCTAGCTTGTTGGGAACACAGAGTTTCTCTTCAGTGGCAAACTCCACTCCATACATATATATGGGGAGGTACTAGCCCCAACTCGGTTTTACAGTGAAAACTGCAGGAAATTCAAACCGGCACTAGGAAACAGACTGAGAAACCAGAGTAAAAGTTTCTCCTGCAACCCATTCCTTTGTGCTAGATGAACGAACGTCTCTCCACATGCTCAGTTCTGAGAGATAAGTGTGTGTGAAAGCCGTTCTTCACCTAGCTCGTTGGGAACACAAAGTTTCTCTTCAGTTGCAAACTCCATTCCACACATATATATGGGGAGGTACTAGCTCCAACTCGGTTTTACAGTGAAAACTGCAGGAACTTCAAACCGGCACTAGGAAACAGACTGAGAAACCAGAGTAAAAGTTTCTCCTGCAACCCGTTCCCTTTGTGCTAGATGAACGAACGTCTCTCCACATGCTCAGTTCTGAGAGATAAGTGTGTGTGAAAGCCGTCCTTCACCTAGCTTGTTGGGAACCCAAAGTTTCTCTTCAGTGGCAAACTCCACTCCATACATATATATGGGGAGGTACTAGCTCCAACTCGGTTTTACAGTGAAAACTGCAGGAACTTCAAACCGGCACTAGGAAACAGACCGAGAAACCAGAGTAAAAGTTTCTCCTGCAACCCGTTCCCTTTGTGCTAGATGAACGAACGTCTCTCCACATGCTCAGTTCTGAGAGATACGTGTGTGTGAAAGCCGTCCTTCACATAGCTTGTTGGGAACACAAAGTTTCTCTTCAGTTGCAAACACCACTCCATACATATATATGGTGATGTACTAGCTCCATCTCTGTTTTACAGTGAAAACTGCAGGAACTTCAAACCGGCACTAGGAAACAGACTGAGAAACCAGAGTAAAAGTTTCTCCTGCAACCAGTTCCCTTTGTGCTAGATGAATGAACGTCTCTCCACATGCTCAGTTCTGAGAGATAAGTGTGTGTGAAAGCCGTCCTTCACCTAGCTTGTTGGGAACCCAAAGTTTCTCTTCAGGTGCAAACTCCACTCCATACATATATATGGGGAGGTACTAGCCCCAACTCGGTTTTACAGTGAAAACTGCAGGAAATTCAAACCGGCACTATGAAACAGACTGAGAAACCAGAGTAAAAGTTTCTCCTGCAACCCATTCCTTTGTGCTAGATGAACGAACGTCTCTCCACATGCTCAGTTCTGAGAGATAAGTGTGTGTGAAAGCCGTTCTTCACCTAGCTCGTTGGGAACACAAAGTTTCTCTTCAGTTGCAAACTCCATTCCACACATATATATGGGGAGGTACTAGCTCCAACTAGGTTTTACAGTGAAAACTGCAGGAACTTCAAACCGGCACTAGGAAACAGACTGAGAAACCAGAGTAAAAGTTTCTCCTGCAACCCGTTCCCTTTGTGCTAGATGAACGAACGTCTCTCCACATGCTCAGTTCTGAGAGATAAGTGTGTGTGAAAGCCGTCCTTCACCTAGCTTGTTGGGAACCCAAAGTTTCTCTTCAGTGGCAAACTCCACTCCATACATATATATGGGGAGGTGCTAGCTCCAACTCGGTTTTACAGTGAAAACTGCAGGAACTTCAAACCGGCACTAGGAAACAGACTGAGAAACCAGAGTAAAAGTTTCTCCTGCAACCCGTTCCCTTTGTGCTAGATGAACGAACGTCTCTCCACATGCTCAGTTCTGAGAGATAAGTGTGTGTGAAAGCCGTCCTTCACATAGCTTGTTGGGAACACAAAGTTTCTCTTCAGTGGCAAACTCCACTCCATACATATATATGGGGAGGTGCTAGCTCCAACTCGGTTTTACAGTGAAAACTGCAGGAACTTCAAACCGGCACTAGGAAACAGACTGAGAAACCAGAGTAAAAGTTTCTCCTGCAACCCGTTAACATTGTGTTAGATGAACGAAAGTCTCTCCACATGCTCAGTTCTGAGAGATAAGTGTGTGTGAAAGCCGTCCATCACCTAGCTTGTTGGGAACACAAAGTTTCTCTTCAGGTGCAAACTCCACTCCATACATATATATGGGGAGGTACTAGCCCCAACTCGGTTTTACAGTGAAAACTGCAGGAAATTCAAACCGGCACTAGGAAACAGACTGAGAAACCAGAGTAAAAGTTTCTCCTGCAACCCATTCCTTTGTGCTAGATGAACGAACGTCTCTCCACATGCTCAGTTCTGAGAGATAAGTGTGTGTGAAAGCCGTTCTTCACCTAGCTCGTTGGGAACACAAAGTTTCTCTTCAGTTGCAAACTCCATTCCACACATATATATGGGGAGGTACTAGCTCCAACTCGGTTTTACAGTGAAAACTGCAGGAACTTCAAACCGGCACTAGGAAACAGACTGAGAAACCAGAGTAAAAGTTTCTCCTGCAACCCGTTCCCTTTGTGCTAGATGAACGAACGTCTCTCCACATGCTCAGTTCTGAGAGATAAGTGTGTGTGAAAGCCGTCCTTCACCTAGCTTGTTGGGAACCCAAAGTTTCTCTTCAGTGGCAAACTCCACTCCATACATATATATGGGGAGGTACTAGCTCCAACTCAGTTTTACAGTGAAAACTGCAGGAACTTCAAACCGGCACTAGGAAACAGACTGAGAAACCAGAGTAAAAGTTTCTCCTGCAACCCGTTCCCATTGTGTTAGATGAACGAAAGTCTCTCCACATGCTCAGTTTTGAGAGATAAGTGTGTGTGAAAGCCGTCCATCACCTAGCTTGTTGGGAACACAAAGTTTCTCTTCAAGTGCAAACTCCACTCCATACATATATATGGGGAGGTACTAGCCCCAACTCGGTTTTACAGTGAAAACTGCAGGAACTTCAAACCGGCACTAGGAAACAGACTGAGAAACCAGAGTAAAAGTTTCTCCTGCAACCCGTTCCCTTTGTGCTAGATGAACGAACGTCTCTCCACATGCTCAGTTCTGAGAAATAAGTGTGTGTGAAAGCCGTTCTTCACCTAGCTCGTTGGGAACACAAAGTTTCTCTTCAGTTGCAAACTCCATTCCACACATATATATGGGGAGGTACTAGCTCCAACTCGGTTTTACAGTGAAAACTGCAGGAACTTCAAACCGGCACTAGGAAACAGACTGAGAAACCAGAGTAAAAGTTTCTCCTGCAACCCGTTCCCTTTGTGCTAGATGAACGAACGTCTCTCCACATGCTCAGTTCTGAGAGATAAGTGTGTGTGAAAGCCGTCCTTCACCTAGCTTGTTGGGAACCCAAAGTTTCTCTTCAGTGGCAAACTCCACTCCATACATATATATGGGGAGGTACTAGCTCCAACTCGGTTTTACAGTGAAAACTGCAGGAACTTCAAACCGGCACTAGGAAACAGACCGAGAAACCAGAGTAAAAGTTTCTCCTGCAACCCGTTCCCTTTGTGCTAGATGAACGAACGTCTCTCCACATGCTCAGTTCTGAGAGATACGTGTGTGTGAAAGCCGTCCTTCACCTAGCTTGTTGGGAACACAAAGTTTCTCTTCAGTTGCAAACACCACTCCATACATATATATGGTGATGTACTAGCTCCATCTCTGTTTTACAGTGAAAACTGCAGGAACTTCAAACCGGCACTAGGAAACAGACTGAGAAACCAGAGTAAAAGTTTCTCCTGCAACCCGTTCCCTTTGTGCTAGATGAACGAACGACTCTTCACATGCTCAGTTCTGAGAGATAAGTGTGTGTGAAAGCCGTCTTCCCCTAGCTTGTTGGGAACAGAATGTTTCTCTTCAGTTACAAACTCCACTCCATACATATATATGGGTAGGTACAAGCTCCAACTTGATTTTACAGTGAAAACTGAGGAACTTCAAACCGGCACTAGGAAACAGACTGAGAAACCAGAGTAAATTTTATCCTGCAACCCATTCATTTGTGCTAGATGAACGAACGTCTCTCCACATGCTCAGTTCTGAGAGATAAGTGTGTGTGAAAGCCGTCCTTCACCTAGCTCGTTGGGAACACAAAGTTTCTCTTCAGTTGCAAATTCCATTCCATACATATATATGGGGAGGTACTAGCTCCAATTCGGTTTTACAGTGAAAACTGCAGGAACTTCAAACCGGCACTAGGAAACAGACTGAGAAACCAGAGTAAAAGTTTCTCCTGCAACCCGTTCCCTTTGTGCTAGATGAACGAACGTCTCTCCACATGCTCAGTTCTGAGAGATAAGTGTGTGTGAAAGCCGTCCTACACCTAGCTTGTTGGGAACACAAAGTTTCTCTTCAGTGGCAAACTCCACTCCATACATATATATGGGGAGGTGCTAGCTCCAACTCGGTTTTACAGTGAAAACTGCAGGAACTTCAAACCGGCACTAGGAAACAGACTGAGAAACCAGAGTAAAAGTTTCTCCTGCAACCCGTTCCCTTTGTGCTAGATGAACGAACGTCTCTCCACATGCTCAGTTCTGAGAGATAAGTGTGTGTGAAAGCCGTCCTTCACCTAGCTTGTTGGGAACACAAAGTTTCTCTTCAGGTGCAAACTCCACTCCATACATATATATGGGAAGGTACTAGCTCCAACTCGGTTTTACAGTGAAAACTGCAGGAACTTCAAACCGGCACTAGGAAACAGACTGAGAAACCAGAGTAAAAGTTTCTCCTGCAACCCGTTCCCTTTGTGCTAGATGAACGAACGTCTCTCCACATGCTCAGTTCTGAGAGATACGTGTGTGTGAATGCCGTCCTTCACCTAGCTTGTTTTGAACACAAAGTTTCTCTTCAGTTGCAAACACCATTCCATACATATATATGGTGATGTACTAGCTCCATCTCTGTTTTACAGTGAAAACTGCAGGAACTTCAAACCGGCACTAGGAAACAGACTGAGAAACCAGAGTAAAAGTTTCTCCTGCAACCCGTTCCCTTTGTGCTAGATGAACGAACGACTCTTCACATGCTCAGTTCTGAGAGATAAGTGTGTGTGAAAGCCGTCCTTCCCCTAGCTTGTTGGGAACACAATGTTTCTCTTCAGTTACAAACTCCACTCCATACATATATATGGGTAGGTACAAGCTCCAACTTGGTTTTACAGTGAAAACTGAGGAACTTCAAACCGGCACTAGGAAACAGACTGAGAAACCAGAGTAAATTTTTTCCTGCAACCCATTCCTTTGCGCTAGATGAACGAACGTCTCTCCACATGCTCAGTTCTGAGAGATAAGTGTGTGTGAAAGCCGTACTTCACCTAGCTCGTTGGGAACACAAAGTTTCTCTTCACTTGCAAATTCCACTCCATACATATATATGGGGAGGTACTAGCTCCAATTCGGTTTTACAGTGAAAACTGCAGGAACTTCAAACCGGCACTAGGAATCAGACTGAGAAACCAGAGTAAAAGTTTCTCCAGCAACCCGTTCCCTTTGTGCTAGATGAACGAACGTCTCTCCACATGCTCAGTTCTGAGAGATAAGTGTGTGTGAAAGCCGTCCTTCACCTAGCTAGTTGGGAACACAAAGTTTCTTTTCAGTTGAAAACTCCACTCCATACATATATATGGGGAGTTACTAGCTCCAACTCGGTTTTACAGTGAAAACTGCAGGAACTTCAAACCGGCACTAGGAAACAGACTGAGAAACCAGAGTAAAAGTTTCTCCTGCAACACGTTCCCTTTGTGCTAGATGAACGAACATCTGTCCACATGCTCAGTTCTGAGAGATAAGTGTGTGTGAAAGCCGTCCTTCACCTAGCTTGTTGGGAACACAAAGTTTCTCTTCAGTTGCAATCTCCACTCCATACATATATATGGGGAGGTACTAGCTCCAACTCGGTTTTACAGTGAAAACTGCAGGAACTTCAAACCGGCACTAGGAAACAGACTGAGAAACCAGAGTAAAAGTTTCTCCTGCAACCCGTTCCCTTTGTGCTAGATGAACGAACGTCTCTCCACATGCTCAGTTCTGAGAGATAAGTGTGTGTGAAAGCCGTCCTTCACCTAGCTTGTTGGGAACACAAAGTTTCTCTTCAGTTGCAAACTCCACTCCCTAAATATATATGCGGAGGTACTAGCTCCAACTCGGTTTTACAGTGAAAACTGCAGGAACTTCAAACCGGCACTAGGAAACAGACTGAGAAACCAGAGTAAAAGTTTCTCCTGCAACCCGTTCCCTTTGTGCTAGATGAACGAACGTCTCTCCACATGCTCAGTTCTGAGAGATACGTGTGTGTGAAAGCCGTCCTTCACCTAGCTTGTTTTGAACACAAAGTTTCTCTTCAGTTGCAAACACCATTCCATACATATATATGGGGAGGTACTAGCTCCAACTCAGTTTTACAGTGAAAACTGCAGGAACTTCAAACCGGCACTAGGAAACAGACTGAGAAACCAGAGTAAAAGTTTCTCCTGCAACCCGTTCCCATTGTGTTAGATGAACGAAAGTCTCTCCACATGCTCAGTTCTGAGAGATAAGTGTGTGTGAAAGCCGTCCATCACCTAGCTTGTTGGGAACACAAAGTTTCTCTTCAGGTGCAAACTCCACTCCATACATATATATGGGGAGGTACTAGCCCCAACTAGGTTTTACAGTGAAAACTGCAGGAAATTCAAACCGGCACTAGGAAACAGACTGAGAAACCAGAGTAAAAGTTTCTCCTGCAACCCATTCCTTTGTGCTAGATGAACGAACGTCTCTCCACATGCTCAGTTCTGAGAGATAAGTGTGTGTGAAAGCCGTTCTTCACCTAGCTCGTTGGGAACACAAAGTTTCTCTTCAGTTGCAAACTCCATTCCACACATATATATGGGGAGGTACTAGCTCCAACTCGGTTTTACAGTGAAAACTGCAGGAACTTCAAACCGGCACTAGGAAACAGACTGAGAAACCAGAGTAAAAGTTTCTCCTGCAACCCGTTCCCATTGTGTTAGATGAACGAAAGTCTCTCCACATGCTCAGTTCTGAGAGATAAGTGTGTGTGAAAGCCGTCCATCACCTAGCTTGTTGGGAACACAAAGTTTCTCTTCAGGTGCAAACTCCACTCCATACATATATATGGGGAGGTACTAGCCCCAACTCGGTTTTACAGTGAAAACTGCAGGAAATTCAAACCGGCACTAGGAAACAGACTGAGAAACCAGAGTAAAAGTTTCTCCTGCAACCCATTCCTTTGTGCTAGATGAACGAACGTCTCTCCACATGCTCAGTTCTGAGAGATAAGTGTGTGTGAAAGCCGTTCTTCACCTAGCTCGTTGGGAACACAAAGTTTCTCTTCAGTTGCAAACTCCATTCCACACATATATATGGGGAGGTACTAGCTCCAACTCGGTTTTACAGTGAAAACTGCAGGAACTTCAAACCGGCACTAGGAAACAGACTGAGAAACCAGAGTAAAAGTTTCTCCTGCAACCCGTTCCCTTTGTGCTAGATGAACGAACGTCTCTCCACATGCTCAGTTCTGAGAGATAAGTGTGTGTGAAAGCCGTCCTTCACCTAGCTTGTTGGGAACCCAAAGTTTCTCTTCAGTGGCAAACTCCACTCCATACATATATATGGGGAGGTACTAGCTCCAACTCGGTTTTACAGTGAAAACTGCAGGAACTTCAAACCGGCACTAGGAAACAGACCGAGAAACCAGAGTAAAAGTTTCTCCTGCAACCCGTTCCCTTTGTGCTAGATGAACGAACGTCTCTCCACATGCTCAGTTCTGAGAGATACGTGTGTGTGAAAGCCGTCCTTCACATAGCTTGTTGGGAACACAAAGTTTCTCTTCAGTTGCAAACACCACTCCATACATATATATGGTGATGTACTAGCTCCATCTCTGTTTTACAGTGAAAACTGCAGGAACTTCAAACCGGCACTAGGAAACAGACTGAGAAACCAGAGTAAAAGTTTCTCCTGCAACCAGTTCCCTTTGTGCTAGATGAATGAACGTCTCTCCACATGCTCAGTTCTGAGAGATAAGTGTGTGTGAAAGCCGTCCTTCACCTAGCTTGTTGGGAACCCAAAGTTTCTCTTCAGGTGCAAACTCCACTCCATACATATATATGGGGAGGTACTAGCCCCAACTCGGTTTTACAGTGAAAACTGCAGGAAATTCAAACCGGCACTATGAAACAGACTGAGAAACCAGAGTAAAAGTTTCTCCTGCAACCCATTCCTTTGTGCTAGATGAACGAACGTCTCTCCACATGCTCAGTTCTGAGAGATAAGTGTGTGTGAAAGCCGTTCTTCACCTAGCTCGTTGGGAACACAAAGTTTCTCTTCAGTTGCAAACTCCATTCCACACATATATATGGGGAGGTACTAGCTCCAACTAGGTTTTACAGTGAAAACTGCAGGAACTTCAAACCGGCACTAGGAAACAGACTGAGAAACCAGAGTAAAAGTTTCTCCTGCAACCCGTTCCCTTTGTGCTAGATGAACGAACGTCTCTCCACATGCTCAGTTCTGAGAGATAAGTGTGTGTGAAAGCCGTCCTTCACCTAGCTTGTTGGGAACCCAAAGTTTCTCTTCAGTGGCAAACTCCACTCCATACATATATATGGGGAGGTGCTAGCTCCAACTCGGTTTTACAGTGAAAACTGCAGGAACTTCAAACCGGCACTAGGAAACAGACTGAGAAACCAGAGTAAAAGTTTCTCCTGCAACCCGTTCCCTTTGTGCTAGATGAACGAACGTCTCTCCACATGCTCAGTTCTGAGAGATAAGTGTGTGTGAAAGCCGTCCTTCACCTAGCTTGTTGGGAACACAAAGTTTCTCTTCAGTGGCAAACTCCACTCCATACATATATATGGGGAGGTGCTAGCTCCAACTCGGTTTTACAGTGAAAACTGCAGGAACTTCAAACCGGCACTAGGAAACAGACTGAGAAACCAGAGTAAAAGTTTCTCCTGCAACCCGTTCCCATTGTGTTAGATGAACGAAAGTCTCTCCACATGCTCAGTTCTGAGAGATAAGTGTGTGTGAAAGCCGTCCATCACCTAGCTTGTTGGGAACACAAAGTTTCTCTTCAGGTGCAAACTCCACTCCATACATATATATGGGGAGGTACTAGCCCCAACTCGGTTTTACAGTGAAAACTGCAGGAAATTCAAACCGGCACTAGGAAACAGACTGAGAAACCAGAGTAAAAGTTTCTCCTGCAACCCATTCCTTTGTGCTAGATGAACGAACGTCTCTCCACATGCTCAGTTCTGAGAGATAAGTGTGTGTGAAAGCCGTTCTTCACCTAGCTCGTTGGGAACACAAAGTTTCTCTTCAGTTGCAAACTCCATTCCACACATATATATGGGGAGGTACTAGCTCCAACTCGGTTTTACAGTGAAAACTGCAGGAACTTCAAACCGGCACTAGGAAACAGACTGAGAAACCAGAGTAAAAGTTTCTCCTGCAACCCGTTCCCTTTGTGCTAGATGAACGAACGTCTCTCCACATGCTCAGTTCTGAGAGATAAGTGTGTGTGAAAGCCGTCCTTCACCTAGCTTGTTGGGAACCCAAAGTTTCTCTTCAGTGGCAAACTCCACTCCATACATATATATGGGGAGGTACTAGCTCCAACTCAGTTTTACAGTGAAAACTGCAGGAACTTCAAACCGGCACTAGGAAACAGACTGAGAAACCAGAGTAAAAGTTTCTCCTGCAACCCGTTCCCATTGTGTTAGATGAACGAAAGTCTCTCCACATGCTCAGTTTTGAGAGATAAGTGTGTGTGAAAGCCGTCCATCACCTAGCTTGTTGGGAACACAAAGTTTCTCTTCAGGTGCAAACTCCACTCCATACATATATATGGGGAGGTACTAGCCCCAACTCGGTTTTACAGTGAAAACTGCAGGAAATTCAAACCGGCACTAGGAAACAGACTGAGAAACCAGAGTAAAAGTTTCTCCTGCAACCCATTCCTTTGTGCTAGATGAACGAACGTCTCTCCACATGCTCAGTTCTGAGAAATAAGTGTGTGTGAAAGCCGTTCTTCACCTAGCTCGTTGGGAACACAAAGTTTCTCTTCAGTTGCAAACTCCATTCCACACATATATATGGGGAGGTACTAGCTCCAACTCGGTTTTACAGTGAAAACTGCAGGAACTTCAAACCGGCACTAGGAAACAGACTGAGAAACCAGAGTAAAAGTTTCTCCTGCAACCCGTTCCCTTTGTGCTAGATGAACGAACGTCTCTCCACATGCTCAGTTCTGAGAGATAAGTGTGTGTGAAAGCCGTCCTTCACCTAGCTTGTTGGGAACCCAAAGTTTCTCTTCAGTGGCAAACTCCACTCCATACATATATATGGGGAGGTACTAGCTCCAACTCGGTTTTACAGTGAAAACTGCAGGAACTTCAAACCGGCACTAGGAAACAGACCGAGAAACCAGAGTAAAAGTTTCTCCTGCAACCCGTTCCCTTTGTGCTAGATGAACGAACGTCTCTCCACATGCTCAGTTCTGAGAGATACGTGTGTGTGAAAGCCGTCCTTCACCTAGCTTGTTGGGAACACAAAGTTTCTCTTCAGTTGCAAACACCACTCCATACATATATATGGTGATGTACTAGCTCCATCTCTGTTTTACAGTGAAAACTGCAGGAACTTCAAACCGGCACTAGGAAACAGACTGAGAAACCAGAGTAAAAGTTTCTCCTGCAACCCGTTCCCTTTGTGCTAGATGAACGAACGACTCTTCACATGCTCAGTTCTGAGAGATAAGTGTGTGTGAAAGCCGTCCTTCCCCTAGCTTGTTGGGAACAGAATGTTTCTCTTCAGTTACAAACTCCACTCCATACATATATATGGGTAGGTAGAAGCTCCAACTTGGTTTTACAGTGAAAACTGAGGAACTTCAAACCGGCACTAGGAAACAGACTGAGAAACCAGAGTAAATTTTATCCTGCAACCCATTCATTTGTGCTAGATGAACGAACGTCTCTCCACATGCTCAGTTCTGAGAGATAAGTGTGTGTGAAAGCCGTCCTTCACCTAGCTCGTTGGGAACACAAAGTTTCTCTTCAGTTGCAAATTCCATTCCATACATATATATGGGGAGGTACTAGCTCCAATTCGGTTTTACAGTGAAAACTGCAGGAACTTCAAACCGGCACTAGGAAACAGACTGAAAAACCAGAGTAAAAGTTTCTCCTGCAACCCGTTCCCTTTGTGCTAGATGAACGAACGTCTCTCCACATGCTCAGTTCTGAGAGATAAGTGTGTGTGAAAGCCGTCCTACACCTAGCTTGTTGGGAACACAAAGTTTCTCTTCAGTGGCAAACTCCACTCCATACATATATATGGGGAGGTGCTAGCTCCAACTCGGTTTTACAGTGAAAACTGCAGGAACTTCAAACCGGCACTAGGAAACAGACTGAGAAACCAGAGTAAAAGTTTCTCCTGCAACCCGTTCCCTTTGTGCTAGATGAACGAACGTCTCTCCACATGCTCAGTTCTGAGAGATAAGTGTGTGTGAAAGCCGTCCTTCACCTAGCTTGTTGGGAACACAAAGTTTCTCTTCAGTTGCAAACTCCACTCCATACATATATATGGGAAGGTACTAGCTCCAACTCGGTTTTACAGTGAAAACTGCAGGAACTTCAAACCGGCACTAGGAAACAGACTGAGAAACCAGAGTAAAAGTTTCTCCTGCAACCCGTTCCCTTTGTGCTAGATGAACGAACGTCTCTCCACATGCTCAGTTCTGAGAGATACGTGTGTGTGAATGCCGTCCTTCACCTAGCTTGTTTTGAACACAAAGTTTCTCTTCAGTTGCAAACACCATTCCATACATATATATGGTGATGTACTAGCTCCATCTCTGTTTTACAGTGAAAACTGCAGGAACTTCAAACCGGCACTAGGAAACAGACTGAGAAACCAGAGTAAAAGTTTCTCCTGCAACCCGTTCCCTTTGTGCTAGATGAACGAACGACTCTTCACATGCTCAGTTCTGAGAGATAAGTGTGTGTGAAAGCCGTCCTTCCCCTAGCTTGTTGGGAACACAATGTTTCTCTTCAGTTACAAACTCCACTCCATACATATATATGGGTAGGTACAAGCTCCAACTTGGTTTTACAGTGAAAACTGAGGAACTTCAAACCGGCACTAGGAAACAGACTGAGAAACCAGAGTAAATTTTTTCCTGCAACCCATTCCTTTGCGCTAGATGAACGAACGTCTCTCCACATGCTCAGTTCTGAGAGATAAGTGTGTGTGAAAGCCGTCCTTCACCTAGCTCGTTGGGAACACAAAGTTTCTCTTCACTTGCAAATTCCACTCCATACATATATATGGGGAGGTACTAGCTCCAATTCGGTTTTACAGTGAAAACTGCAGGAACTTCAAACCGGCACTAGGAATCAGACTGAGAAACCAGAGTAAAAGTTTCTCCAGCAACCCGTTCCCTTTGTGCTAGATGAACGAACGTCTCTCCACATGCTCAGTTCTGAGAGATAAGTGTGTGTGAAAGCCGTCCTTCACCTAGCTAGTTGGGAACACAAAGTTTCTTTTCAGTTGCAAACTCCACTCCATACATATATATGGGGAGTTACTAGCTCCAACTCGGTTTTACAGTGAAAACTGCAGGAACTTCAAACCGGCACTAGGAAACAGACTGAGAAACCAGAGTAAAAGTTTCTCCTGCAACACGTTCCCTTTGTGCTAGATGAACGAACATCTGTCCACATGCTCAGTTCTGAGAGATAACTGTGTGTGAAAGCCGTCCTTCACCTAGCTTGTTGGGAACACAA
Source organism: Camelus bactrianus (assembly GCF_048773025.1). Taxonomy (NCBI): domain Eukaryota; kingdom Metazoa; phylum Chordata; class Mammalia; order Artiodactyla; family Camelidae; genus Camelus; species Camelus bactrianus. The sequence continues at coordinate 6,659,821 of NC_133565.1, forward strand.
AGTTTCTCTTCAGTTGCAATCTCCACTCCATACATATATATGGGGAGGTACTAGCTCCAACTCGGTTTTACAGTGAAAACTGCAGGAACTTCAAACCGGCACTAGGAAACAGACTGAGAAACCAGAGTAAAAGTTTCTCCTGCAACCCGTTCCCTTTGTGCTAGATGAACGAACATCTCTCCACATGCTCAGTTCTGAGTGATAAGTGTGTGTGAAAGCCGTCCTTCACCTAGCTTGTTGGGAACACAAAGTTTCTCTTCAGTTGCAAACTCCACTCCATACATATATATGGGGAGGTACTAGCTCCAACTCGGATTTACAGTGAAAAATGCAGGAACTTCAAACCGGCACTAGGAAACAGACCGAGAAACCAGAGTAAAATTTCTCCTGCAACCCGTTCCTTTGTGCTAGATGAACGAACGTCTCTCCACATGCTCAGTTCTGAGAGATAAGTGTGTGTGAAAGCCGTCCTTCACCTAGCTTGTTGGGAACACAAAGTTTCTCTTCAGTTTCCAACTCCACTCCATACATATATATGGGGATTTAATAGCTCCAACTCGGTTTTACAGTGAAAACTGCAGGAACTTCAAACCGGCACTAGGAAACAGACTGAGAAACCAGAGTAAAAGTTTCTCCTGCAACCCGTTCCCTTTGTGCTAGATGAACGAACTTCTCTCCAAATGCTCAGTTCTGAGAGATAAGTGTGTGTGAAAGCCGTCCTTCACCTAGCTTGTTGGGAACACAAGTTTCTCTTCAGTTGCAAACTCCACTCCATACATATATATGGGAGGTACTAGCTCCAACTCGGTTTTACAGTGAAAACTGCAGGAACTTCAAACCGGCACTAGGAAACAGACTGAGAAACCAGAGTAAAAGTTTCTCCTGCAACCCGTTCCCTTTGTGCTAGATGAACGAACCTCTCTCCACATGCTCAGTTCTGAGAGATAAGTGTGTGTGAAAGCCGTCCTTCACCTAGCTTGTTGGGAACACAAAGTTTCTCTTCAGTTGCAAACTCCTCTCCATACATATATATGGGGAGGTACTAGCTCCAACTCGGTTTTACAGTGAAAACTGCAGGAACTTCAAACCGGCACTAGGAAACAGACCGAGAAACCAGAGTAAAAGTTTCTCCTGCAACCCGTTCCCTTTGTGCTAGATGAACGAACGTCTCTCCACATGCTCAGTTCTGAGAGATAAGTGAGTGTGAAAGCCGTCCTTCACCAAGATTGTTGGGAACACAAAGTTTCTCTTCAGTAGCAAACTCCACTCCATACATATATATGGGGAGGTACTAGCTCCAACTCAGTTTTACAGTGAAAACTGCAGGAACTTCAAACCGGCACTAGGAAACAGACTGAGAAACCAGAGTAAAAGTTTCTCCTGCAAACCATTCCTTTGTGCTAGATGAACGAACGTCTCTCCACATGCTCAGTTCTGAGAGATAAGTGTGTGTGAAAGCCGTCCTTCACCTAGCTCGTTGGGAACACAAAGTTTCTCTTCACTTGCAAATTCCACTCCATACATATATATGGGGAGGTACTAGCTCCAATTCGGTTTTACAGTGAAAACTGCAGGAACTTCCAACCGGCACTAGGAAACAGACTGAGAAACCAGAGTAAAAGTTTCTCCTTCAACCCGTTCCCTTTGTGCTAGATGAACGAACGTCTCTCCACATGCTCAGTTCTGAGAGATAAGTGTGTGTGAAAGCCGTCCTTCACCTAGCTCGTTGGGAACACAAAGTTTCTCTTAAGTGGCAAACTCCACTCCATACATATATATGGGGAGGTACTAGCTCCAACTCGGTTTTACAGTGAAAACTGCAGGAACTTCAAACCGGCACTAGGAAACAGACTGAGAAACCAGAGTAAAAGTTTCTCCTGCAACCCGATCCCTTTGTGCAAGATGAACGAACGTCTATCCACATGCTCAGTTCTGAGAGATAAGTGTGTGTGAAAGCCGTCCTTCACCTAGCTTGTTGGGAACACAAAGTTTCTCTTCTGGTGCAAACTCCACTCCATACATATATATGGGGAGGTACTAGCCCCAACTCGGTTTTACAGTGAAAACTGCAGGAACTTCAAACCGGCACTAGGAAACAGACTGAGAAACCAGAGTAAAAGTTTCTCCTGCAACCCATTCCTTTGTGCTAGATGAACGAACGTCTCTCCACATGCTCAGTTCTGAGAGATAAGTGTGTGTGAAAGCCGTCCTTCACCTAGCTCGTTGGGAACACAAAGTTTCTCTTCACTTGCAAATTCCACTCCATACATATATATGGGGAGGTACTAGCTCCAATTCGGTTTTACAGTGAAAACTGCAAGAACTTCCAACCGGCACTAGGAAACAGACTGAGAAACCAGAGTAAAAGTTTCTCCTGCAACCCGTTCCCTTTGTGCTAGATGAACGAACGTCTCTCCACATGCTCAGTTCTGAGAGATAAGTGTGTGTGAAAGCCGTCCTTCACCAAGCTTGTTGGGAACACAAAGTTTCTCTTCAGTGGCAAACTCCACTCCATACATATATATGGGGAGGTACTAGCTCCAACTCGGTTTTACAGTGAAAACTGCAGGAACTTCAAACCGGCACTAGGAAACAGACTGAGAAACCAGAGTAAAAGTTTCTCCTGCAACCCGTTCCCTTTGTGCTAGATGAACGAACGTCTCTCAACATGCTCAGTTCTGAGAGATAAGTGTGTGTGAAAGCCGTCCTTCACCTAGCTTGTTGGGAACACAAAGTTTCTCTTCTGGTGCAAACTCCACTCCATACATATATATGGGGAGGTACTAGCTCCATCTCTGTTTTACAGTGAAAACTGCAGGAACTTCAAACTGGCACTAGGAATCAGACCGAGAAACCAGAGTAAAAGTTTCTCCTGCAACCCGTTCCCTTTGTGCTAGATGAACGAACGTCTCTCCACATGCTCAGTTCTGAGAGATAAGTGTGTGTGAAAGCCGTCCTTCACCTAGCTCGTTGGGAACACAAAGTTTCTCTTCACTTGCAAATTCCACTCCATACATATATATGGGGAGGTACTAGCTCCAATTCGGTTTTACAGTGAAAACTGCAGGAACTTCCAACCGGCACTAGGAAACAGACTGAGAAACCAGAGTAAAAGTTTCTCCTGCAACCCGTTCCCTTTGTGCTAGATGAACGAAGGTCTCTCCACATGCTCAGTTCTGAGAGATAATTGTGTGTGAAAGCCGTCCTTCACCTAGCTTGTTGGGAACACAAAGTTTCTCTTCAGTGGCAAACTCCACTCCATACATATATATGGGGAGGAACTAGCTCCAACTCGGTTTTACAGTGAAAACTGCAGGAACTTCAAACCGGAACTAGGAAACAGACTGAGAAACCAGAGTAAAAGTTTCTCCTGCAACCCGTTCCCTTTGTGCTAGATGAACGAACGTCTCTCCACATGCTCAGTTCTGAGAGATAAGTGTGTGTGAAAGCCGTCCTTCACCTAGCTTGTTGGGAACACAAAGTTTCTCTTCAGTTGTAAACTCCACTCATTACATATACATGGGGGGGTACTAGCACCAACTCGGTTTTACAGTGAAAACTGCAGGAACTTCAGACCGGCACTAGGAAACAGACTGAGAAACCAGAGTAAAAGTTTCTCTTGCAACCCGTTCCCTTTGTGCTAGATGAACGAACGTCTCTCCACATACTCAGTTCTGAGACATAAGTGTGTGTGAAAGCCGTCCTTCACCTAGCTTGTTGGGAACACAAAGTTTCTCTTCTGGTGCAAACTCCACTCCATACATATATATGGGGAGGTACTAGCTCCATCTCTGTTTTACAGTGAAAACTGCAGGAACTTCAAACCGGCACTAGGAATCAGACCGAGAAACCAGAGTAAAAGTTTCTCCTGCAACCCATTCCTTTGTGCTAGATGAACGAACGTCTCTCCACATGCTCAGTTCTGAGAGATAAGTGTGTGTGAAAGCCGTCCTTCACCTAGCTCGTTGGGAACACAAAGTTTCTCTTCACTTGCAAATTCCACTCCATACATATATATGGGGAGGTACTAGCTCCAATTCGGTTTTACAGTGAAAACTGCAGGAACTTCCAACCGGCACTAGGAAACAGACTGAGAAACCAGAGTAAAAGTTTCTCCTGCAACCCGTTCCCTTTGTGCTAGATGAACGAACGTCTCTCCACATGCTCAGTTCTGAGAGATAAGTGTGTGTGAAAGCCGTCCTTCACCTAGCTTGTTGGGAACACAAAGTTTCTCTTCAGCGGCAAACTCCACTCCATACATATATATGGGGAGGTACTAGCTCCAACTCGGTTTTACAGTGAAAACTGCAGGAACTTCAAACCGGCACTAGGAAACAGACTGAGAAACCAGAGTAAAAGTTTCTCCTGCAACCCGTTCCCTTTGTGCTAGATGAACGAACGTCTCTCCACATGCTCAGTTCTGAGAGATAAGTGTGTGTGAAAGCCGTCCTTCACCTAGCTTGTTGGGAACAAAAAGTTTCTCTTCTGGTGCAAACTCCACTCCATACATATATATGGGGAGGTACTAGCCCCAACTCGGTTTTACAGTGAAAACTGCAGGAAATTCAAACCGGCACTAGGAAACAGACTGAGAAACCATAGTAAAAGTTTCTCCTGCAACCCATTCCTTTGTGCTAGATGAACGAACGTCTCTCCACATGCTCAGTTCTGAGAAATAAGTGTGTGTGAAAGCCGTCCTTCACCTAGCTCGTTGGGAACACAAAGTTTCTCTTCACTTGCAAATTCCACTCCATACATATATATGGGGAGGTACTATCTCCAATTCGGTTTTACAGTGAAAACTGCAGGAACTTCCAACCGGCACTAGGAAACAGACTGAGAAACCAGAGTAAAAGTTTCTCCTGCCACCCGTTCCCTTTGTGCTAGATGAACGAACGTCTCTCCACATGCTCAGTTCTGAGAGATAAGTGTGTGTGAAAGCCGTCCTTCACCTAGCTTGTTGGGAACACAAAGTTTCTCTTCAGTGGCAAACTCCACTCCATACATATATATGGGGAGGTACAAGCCCCAACTCGGTTTTACAGTGAAAACTGCAGGAACTTCAAACCGGCACTAGGAAACAGACTGAGAAACCAGAGTAAAAGTTTCTCCTGCAACCCGTTCCATTTGTGCTAGATGAACGAACGTCTCTCCACATGCTCAGTTCTGAGAGATAAATGTGTTTGAAACCCTTCCTTCACCTAGCTTGTTGGGAACACAAAATTTCTCTTCAGTTGCAAACTCCACTCATTACATATACATGGGGGGGTACTAGCACCAACTCGGTTTTACAGTGAAAACTGCAGGAACTTCAGACCGGCACTAGGAAACAGACTGAGAAACCAGAGTAAAAGTTTCTCTTGCAACCCGTTCCCTTTGTGCTAGATGAACGAACGTCTCTCCACATGCTCAGTTCTGAGAGATAAGTGTGTGTGAAAGCCGTCCTTCACCTAGCTTGTTGGGAACACAAAGTTTCTCTTCAGTTGCAAACTCCACTCCATACATATATATGGGGAGGTACTAGCTCCATCTCTGTTTTACAGTGAAAACTGCAGGAACTTCAAACCGGCACTAGGAATCAGACCGAGAAACCAGAGTAAAAGTTTCTCATGCAACCCGTTCCCTTTGTGCTAGATGAACGAACGTCTCTCCACATGCTCAGTTCTGAGAGATAAGTGTGTGTGAAAGCCGTCCTTCACCTAGATTGTTGGAAACACAAAGTTTCTCTTCAGTTGCAAACTCCACTTCACACATATATATATGGGGAGGTACTAGCTCAAACTCGGTTTTACAGTGATAACTGCAGGAATTTCAAATCGGCACTAGGAAATAGACTGAGAAACCAGAGTAAAAGTTTCTCCTGCAACCCGTTCCCTTTGTGCTAGTGAACGAACGTCTCTCCACATGCTAAGTTCTGAGAGTTAAGTGTGTGTGAAAGCCGTCCTTCACCTAGCTTGTTGTGAACACAAAGTTTCTCTTCATTTGCAAACTCCAGTCCGTACATATATATGGGGAGGTACTAGCTCCAACTCGGTTTTACAGTGAAAACTGCAGGAAGTTCAAACCGGGACTAGGAAACAGACCGAGAAACCAGAGTAAAAGTTTCTCCTGCAACCCGTTCCCTTTGTGCTAGATGAACGAACTTCTCTCCACATGCTCAGTTCTGAGAGATAAGTGTGTGTGAAGCCGTACTTCACCTAGCTTGTTGGGAACACAAAGTTTCTCTTCAGGTGCAAACTCCACTCCATACATATATATGGGGAGGTACTAGCCCCAACTCGGTTTTACAGTGAAAACTGCAGGAAATTCAAACCGGCACTAGGAAACAGACTGAGAAACCAGAGTAAAAGTTTCTCCTGCAACCCATTCCTTTGTGCTAGAGGAACGAACGTCTCTCCACATGCTCAGTTCTGAGAGATAAGTGTGTGTGAAAGCCGTCCTTCACCTAGCTCGTTGGGAACACAAAGTTTCTCTTCACTTGCAAATTCCACTCCATACATATATATGGGGAGGTACTAGCTCCAACCCGGTGTTACAGTGAAAACTGCAGGAACTTCAAACCGGCACTAGGAAACAGACTGAGAAACCAGAGTAAAAGTTTCTCCTGCAACCCGATCCCTTTGTGCAAGATGAACGAACGTCTATCCACATGCTCAGTTCTGAGAGATAAGTGTGTGTGAAAGCCGTCCTTCACCTAGCTTGTTGGGAACACAAAGTTTCTCTTCTGGTGCAAACTCCACTCCATACATATATATGGGGAGGTACTAGCCCCAACTCGGTTTTACAGTGAAAACTGCAGGAACTTCAAACCGGCACTAGGAAACAGACTGAGAAACCAGAGTAAAAGTTTCTCCTGCAACCCATTCCTTTGTGCTAGATGAACGAACGTCTCTCCACATGCTCAGTTCTGAGAGATAAGTGTGTGTGAAAGCCGTCCTTCACCTAGCTAGTTGGGAACACAAAGTTTCTCTTCACTTGCAAATTCCACTCCATACATATATATGGGGAGGTACTAGCTCCAATTCGGTTTTACAGTGAAAACTGCAGGAACTTCCAACCGGCACTAGGAAACAGACTGAGAAACCAGAGTAAAAGTTTCTCTTGCAACCCGTTCCCTTTGTGCTAGATGAACGAACGTCTCTCCACATGCTCAGTTCTGAGAGATAAGTGTGTGTGAAAGCCGTCCTTCACCTAGCTTGTTGGGAACACAAAGTTTCTCTTCTGGTGCAAACTCCACTCCATACATATATATGGGGAGGTACTAGCTCCATCTCTGTTTTACAGTGAAAACTGCAGGAACTTCAAACTGGCACTAGGAATCAGACCGAGAAACCAGAGTAAAAGTTTCTCCTGCAACCCGTTCCCTTTGTGCTAGATGAACGAACGTCTCTCCACATGCTCAGTTCTGAGAGATAAGTGTGTGTGAAAGCCGTCCTTCACCTAGCTCGTTGGGAACACAAAGTTTCTCTTCACTTGCAAATTCCACTCCATACATATATATGGGGAGGTACTAGCTCCAATTCGGTTTTACAGTGAAAACTGCAGGAACTTCCAACCGGCACTAGGAAACAGACTGAGAAACCAGAGTAAAAGTTTCTCCTGCAACCCGTTCCCTTTGTGCTAGATGAACGAAGGTCTCTCCACATGCTCAGTTCTGAGAGATAATTGTGTGTGAAAGCCGTCCTTCACCTAGCTTGTTGGGAACACAAAGTTTCTCTTCAGTGGCAAACTCCACTCCATACATATATATTGGGAGGAACTAGCTCCAACTCGGTTTTACAGTGAAAACTGCAGGAACTTCAAACCGGAACTAGGAAACAGACTGAGAAACCAGAGTAAAAGTTTCTCCTGCAACCCGTTCCCTTTGTGCTAGATGAACGAACGTCTCTCCACATGCTCAGTTCTGAGAGATAAGTGTGTGTGAAAGCCGTCCTTCACCTAGCTTGTTGGGAACACAAAGTTTCTCTTCAGTTGTAAACTCCAATCATTACATATACATGGGGGGGTACTAGCACCAACTCGGTTTTACAGTGAAAACTGCAGGAACTTCAGACCGGCACTAGGAAACAGACTGAGAAACCAGAGTAAAAGTTTCTCTTGCAACCCGTTCCCTTTGTGCTAGATGAACGAACGTCTCTCCACATACTCAGTTCTGAGACATAAGTGTGTGTGAAAGCCGTCCTTCACCTAGCTTGTTGGGAACACAAAGTTTCTCTTCTGGTGCAAACTCCACTCCATACATATATATGGGGAGGTACTAGCTCCATCTCTGTTTTACAGTGAAAACTGCAGGAACTTCAAACCGGCACTAGGAATCAGACCGAGAAACCAGAGTAAAAGTTTCTCCTGCAACCCATTCCTTTGTGCTAGATGAACGAACGTCTCTCCACATGCTCAGTTCTGAGAGATAAGTGTGTGTGAAAGCCGTCCTTCACCTAGCTCGTTGGGAACACAAAGTTTCTCTTCACTTGCAAATTCCACTCCATACATATATATGGGGAGGTACTAGCTCCAATTCGGTTTTACAGTGAAAACTGCAGGAACTTCCAACCGGCACTAGGAAACAGACTGAGAAACCAGAGTAAAAGTTTCTCCTGCAACCCGTTCCCTTTGTGCTAGATGAACGAACGTCTCTCCACATGCTCAGTTCTGAGAGATAAGTGTGTGTGAAAGCCGTCCTTCACCTAGCTTGTTGGGAACACAAAGTTTCTCTTCAGCGGCAAACTCCACTCCATACATATATATGGGGAGGTACTAGCTCCAACTCGGTTTTACAGTGAAAACTGCAGGAACTTCAAACCGGCACTAGGAAACAGACTGAGAAACCAGAGTAAAAGTTTCTCCTGCAACCCGTTCCCTTTGTGCTAGATGAACGAACGTCTCTCCACATGCTCAGTTCTGAGAGATAAGTGTGTGTGAAAGCCGTCCTTCACCTAGCTTGTTGGGAACAAAAAGTTTCTCTTCTGGTGCAAACTCCACTCCATACATATATATGGGGAGGTACTAGCCCCAACTCGGTTTTACAGTGAAAACTGCAGGAAATTCAAACCGGCACTAGGAAACAGACTGAGAAACCATAGTAAAAGTTTCTCCTGCAACCCATTCCTTTGTGCTAGATGAACGAACGTCTCTCCACATGCTCAGTTCTGAGAAATAAGTGTGTGTGAAAGCCGTCCTTCACCTAGCTCGTTGGGAACACAAAGTTTCTCTTCACTTGCAAATTCCACTCCATACATATATATGGGGAGGTACTATCTCCAATTCGGTTTTACAGTGAAAACTGCAGGAACTTCCAACCGGCACTAGGAAACAGACTGAGAAACCAGAGTAAAAGTTTCTCCTGCCACCCGTTCCCTTTGTGCTAGATGAACGAACGTCTCTCCACATGCTCAGTTCTGAGAGATAAGTGTGTGTGAAAGCCGTCCTTCACCTAGCTTGTTGGGAACACAAAGTTTCTCTTCAGTGGCAAACTCCACTCCATACATATATATGGGGAGGTACAAGCCCCAACTCGGTTTTACAGTGAAAACTGCAGGAACTTCAAACCGGCACTAGGAAACAGACTGAGAAACCAGAGTAAAAGTTTCTCCTGCAACCCGTTCCATTTGTGCTAGATGAACGAACGTCTCTCCACATGCTCAGTTCTGAGAGATAAATGTGTTTGAAACCCTTCCTTCACCTAGCTTGTTGGGAACACAAAATTTCTCTTCAGTTGCAAACTCCACTCATTACATATACATGGGGGGGTACTAGCACCAACTCGGTTTTACAGTGAAAACTGCAGGAACTTCAGACCGGCACTAGGAAACAGACTGAGAAACCAGAGTAAAAGTTTCTCTTGCAACCCGTTCCCTTTGTGCTAGATGAACGAACGTCTCTCCACATGCTCAGTTCTGAGAGATAAGTGTGTGTGAAAGCCGTCCTTCACCTAGCTTGTTGGGAACACAAAGTTTCTCTTCAGTTGCAAACTCCACTCCATACATATATATGGGGAGGTACTAGCTCCATCTCTGTTTTACAGTGAAAACTGCAGGAACTTCAAACCGGCACTAGGAATCAGACCGAGAAACCAGAGTAAAAGTTTCTCCTGCAACCCGTTCCCTTTGTGCTAGATGAACGAACGTCTCTCCACATGCTCAGTTCTGAGAGATAATTGTGTGTGAAAGCCGTCCTTCACCTAGATTGTTGGAAACACAAAGTTTCTCTTCAGTTGCAAACTCCACTTCACACATATATATATGGGGAGGTACTAGCTCAAACTCGGTTTTACAGTGATAACTGCAGGAATTTCAAATCGGCACTAGGAAATAGACTGAGAAACCAGAGTAAAAGTTTCTCCTGCAACCCGTTCCCTTTGTGCTAGTGAACGAACGTCTCTCCACATGCTAAGTTCTGAGAGTTAAGTGTGTGTGAAAGCCGTCCTTCACCTAGCTTGTTGTGAACACAAAGTTTCTCTTCATTTGCAAACTCCAGTCCGTACATATATATGGGGAGGTACTAGCTCCAACTCGGTTTTACAGTGAAAACTGCAGGAAGTTCAAACCGGGACTAGGAAACAGACCGAGAAACCAGAGTAAAAGTTTCTCCTGCAACCCGTTCCCTTTGTGCTAGATGAACGAACTTCTCTCCACATGCTCAGTTCTGAGAGATAAGTGTGTGTGAAGCCGTACTTCACCTAGCTTGTTGGGAACACAAAGTTTCTCTTCAGGTGCAAACTCCACTCCATACATATATATGGGGAGGTACTAGCCCCAACTCGGTTTTACAGTGAAAACTGCAGGAAATTCAAACCGGCACTAGGAAACAGACTGAGAAACCAGAGTAAAAGTTTCTCCTGCAACCCATTCCTTTGTGCTAGAGGAACGAACGTCTCTCCACATGCTCAGTTCTGAGAGATAAGTGTGTGTGAAAGCCGTCCTTCACCTAGCTCGTTGGGAACACAAAGTTTCTCTTCACTTGCAAATTCCACTCCATACATATATATGGGGAGGTACTAGCTCCAACCCGGTGTTACAGTGAAATCTGCAGGAACTTCCAACCGGCACTAGGAAACAAACTGAGAAACCAGAGTAAAATTTCACTGCAACCCGTTCCCTTTGTGCTAGATGAACGAACGTCTCTCCACATGCTCAGTTCTGAGAGATAAGTGTGTGTGAAAGCCGTACTTAACCTAGATTGTTGGGAACACAAAGTTTCTCTTCAGTTGCAAACTCCACTCCACACATATATATGGGGAGGTACTAGCCCCAACTCGGTTTTACAGTGAAAACTGCAGGAAATTCAAACCGGCACTAGGAAACAGAGTGAGAAACCAGAGTAAAAGTTTCTCCTGCAACCCATTCCTTTGTGCTAGATGAACGAACGTCTCTCCACATGCTCAGTTCTGAGAGATAAGTGTGTGTGAAGCCGTACTTCACCTAGCTTGTTGGGAACACAAAGTTTCTCTTCAGGTGCAAACTCCACTCCATACATATATAAGGGGTGGTACTAGACCCAACTCGGATTTACAGTGAAAAATGCAGGAAGTTCAAACCGACACTAGGAAACAGACTGAGAAACCAGAGTAAACGTTTCTCCTGCAACCCATTCCTTTGTGCTAGATGAACGAACGTCTCTCCACATGCTCAGTTCTGAGAGATAAGTGTGTGTGAAAGCCGTCCTTCACCTAGCTCGTTGGGAACACAAAGTTTCTCTTCACTTGCAAATTCCACTCCATACATATATATGGGGAGGTACTAGCTCCAACCCGGTGTTACAGTGAAAACTGCAGGAACTTCAAACCGGCACTAGGAAACAGACTGAGAAACCAGAGTAAAGTTTCTCCTGAAACCCTTTCCCTTTGTGCTAGATGAACGAACGTCTCTCCACATGCTCAGTTCTGAGAGATAAGTGTGTGTGAAAGCCGTCCTTCACCTAGCTTGTTGGGAACACAAAAATTCTCTTCAGTTTCAAATTCCACTCCATACATATATATGGGGAGGTACTAGCTCCAACGCGGTTTTACAGTTAAATCTGCAGGAACTTCAAACCGGCACTAAGAAACAGACTGAGAAACCAGAGTAAAAGTTTCACTGCAATCCGTTCCCTTTGTGCTAGATGAACGAACGTCTCTCCACATGCTCAGTTCTGAGAGATAAGTGTGTGTGAAAGCCGTCCTTCACCTAGCTTGTTGGGAACACAAAGTTTCTCTTCAGTGGCAAACTCCACTCCATACATATATATGGGGAGGTACTAGCTCCAACTCGCTTTTACAGTGAAAACTGCAGGAACTTCAAACCGGCACTAGGAAACAGACTGAGAAACCAGAGTTAAAGTTTCTCCTGCAACCCGTTCCCTTTCTGCTAGATGAACGAACGTCTATCCACATGCTCAGTTCTGAGAGATAAGTGTGTGTGAAAGCCGTCCTTCACCTAGCTTGTTGGGAACACAAAGTTTCTCTTCAGTGGCAAACTCCACTCCATACATATATATGGGGAGGTACTAGCTCCAACTCGGTTTTACAGTGAAAACTGCAGGAACTTCAAACCGGCACTAGGAAACAGACTGAGAAACCAGAGTAAAAGTTTCTCCTGCAACCCGTTCCCTTTGTGCTAGATGAACGAACGTCTCTCCACATGCTCAGTTCTGAGAGATAAGTGTGTGTGAAAGCCGTCCTTCACCTAGCTCGTTGGGAACACAAAGTTTCTCTTCACTTGCAAATTCCACTCCATACATATATATGGGGAGGTACTAGCTCCAACCCGGTGTTACAGTGAAATCTGCAGGAACTTCCAACCGGCACTAGGAAACAAACTGAGAAACCAGAGTAAAAGTTTCACTGCAACCCGTTCCCTTTGTGCTAGATGAACGAACGTCTCTCCACATGCTCAGTTCTGAGAGATAAGTGTGTGTGAAAGCCGTACTTAACCTAGATTGTTGGGAACACAAAGTTTCTCTTCAGTTGCAAACTCCACTCCACACATATATATGGGGAGGTACTAGCCCCAACTCGGTTTTACAGTGAAAACTGCAGGAAATTCAATCCGGCACTAGGAAACAGACTGAGAAACCAGAGTAAAAGTTTCTCCTGCAACCCATTCCTTTGTGCTAGATGAACGAACGTCTCTCCACATGCTTAGTTCTGAGAGATAAGTGTGTGTGTAGCCGTACTTCACCTAGCTTGTTGGGAACACAAAATTTCTCTTCAGGTTCAAAACCACTCCATACATATATATGGGGAGGTACTAGCCCCAACTCGGTTTTACAGTGAAAACTGCAGGAAATTCAAACCGGCACTAGGAAACAGACTGAGAAACCAGAGTAAAAGTTTCTCCTGCAACCCATTCCTTTGTGCTAGATGAACGAACGTCTCTCCAAATGCTCAGTTCTGAGAGATAAATGTGTGTGAAAGCCGTCCTTCACCTAGCTCGTTGGGAACACAAAGTTTCTCTTCAGTTGCAAACTCCACTCCATACATATATATGGGGAGGTTCTAGTTCCAACCCGGTGTTACATTGAAAACTGCAGGAACTTCCAACCGGCACTAGGAAACAGACTGAGAAACCAGAGTAAAGTTTCTCCTGAAACCCTTTCCCTTTTTGCTAGATGAACGAACGTCTCTCCACATGCTCAGTTCTGAGAGATAAGTGTGTGTGAAAGCCTTCCTTCACCTAGCTTGTTGGGAACACAAAGTTTCTCTTCAGTTGCAAACTCCTCTCCATACATATATATGGGGAGGTACTAGCTCCAACTCGGTTTTACAGTGAAAACTGCAGGAACTTCAAACCGGCACTAGGAAACAGACTGAGAAACCAGAGTATAAGTTTCTCCTGCAACCCGTTCCCTTTGTGCTAGATGAACGAACGTCTCTCCACATGCTCAGTTCTGAGAGATAAGTGTGTGTGAAAGCCTTCCTTCACCTAGCTTGTTGGGAACACAAAGTTTCTCTTCAGTTGCAAACTCCACTCCATACATATATATGGGAGGTACAAGCTCCAACTCGGTTTTACAGTGAAAACTGCAGGAACTTCAAACCGGCACTAGGAAACAGACTGAGAAACCAGAGTAAAAGTTTCTCCTGCAACCCGTTCCCTTTGTGCTAGATGAACGAACGTCTCTCCACATGCTCAGTTCTGAGAGATAAGTGTGTGTGAAAGCCGTCCTTCACCTAGCTTGTTGGGAACACAAAGTTTCTCTTCAGTTGCAAACTCCACTCCATACATATATATGGGGATGTACTAGCTCCAACTCGGTTTTACAGTAAAAACTGCAGGAACTTCAGACCGGCACTAGGAAACAGACTGAGAAACCAGAGTAAAAGTTTCCCTGCAACCCGTTCCCTTTGTGCTAGATGAACGAACGTCTCTCCACATGCTCAGTTCTGAGAGATAAGTGTGTGTGAAAGCCGTCCTCCACATAGCTTGTTGGGAACACAATGTTTCTCTTCAGTTGCAAACTCCATTCCATACATATATATGGGAGGTACTAGCTCCAACTCGGTTTTACAGTGAAAACTGCAGGAACTTCAAACCGGCACTAGGAAACAGACTGAGAAACCAGAGTAAAAGTTTCTCCTGCAACCCGTTCCCTTTGTGCTAGATGAACGAACGTCTCTCCACATGCTCAGTTCTGAGAGATAAGTGTGTGTGAAAGCCGTCCTTCACCTAGCTTGTTGGAAACACAAAGTTTCTCTTCAGTTGCAAACTCCAGTCAGTACATATATATGGGGAGGTACTAGCTCCAACTCGCTTTTACAGTGAAAACTGCAGGAACTTCAAACCGGCACTAGGAAACAGACTGAGAAACCAGAGTTAAAGTTTCTCCTCAACCCGTTCCCTTTCTGCTAGATGAACGAACGTCTATCCACATGCTCAGTTCTGAGAGATAAGTGTGTGTGAAAGCCGTCCTTCACCTAGCTTGTTGGGAACACAAAGTTTCTCTTCAGTGGCAAACTCCACTCCATACATATATATGGGGAGGTACTAGCTCCAACTCGGTTTTACAGTGAAAACTGCAGGAACTTCAAACCGGCACTAGGAAACAGACTGAGAAACCAGAGTAAAAGTTTCTCCTGCAACCCGTTCCCTTTGTGCTAGATGAACGAACGTCTCTCCACATGCTCAGTTCTGAGAGATAAGTGTGTGTGAAAGCCGTCCTTCACCTAGCTCGTTGGGAACACAAAGTTTCTCTTCACTTGCAAATTCCACTCCATACATATATATGGGGAGGTACTAGCTCCAACCCGGTGTTACAGTGAAATCTGCAGGAACTTCCAACCGGCACTAGGAAACAAACTGAGAAACCAGAGTAAAAGTTTCACTGCAACCCGTTCCCTTTGTGCTAGATGAACGAACGTCTCTCCACATGCTCAGTTCTGAGAGATAAGTGTGTGTGAAAGCCGTACTTAACCTAGATTGTTGGGAACACAAAGTTTCTCTTCAGTTGCAAACTCCACTCCACACATATATATGGGGAGGTACTAGCCCCAACTCGGTTTTACAGTGAAAACTGCAGGAAATTCAATCCGGCACTAGGAAACAGACTGAGAAACCAGAGTAAAAGTTTCTCCTGCAACCCATTCCTTTGTGCTAGATGAACGAACGTCTCTCCACATGCTTAGTTCTGAGAGATAAGTGTGTGTGTAGCCGTACTTCACCTAGCTTGTTGGGAACACAAAGTTTCTCTTCAGGTGCAAAACCACTCCATACATATATATGGGGAGGTACTAGCCCCAACTCGGTTTTACAGTGAAAACTGCAGGAAATTCAAACCGGCACTAGGAAACAGACTGAGAATCCAGAGTAAAAGTTTCTCCTGCAACCCATTCCTTTGTGCTAGATGAACGAACGTCTCTCCACATGCTCAGTTCTGAGAGATAAGTGTGTGTGAAAGCCGTCCTTCACCTAGCTCGTTGGGAACACAAAGTTTCTCTTCAGTTGCAAACCCCACTCCATACATATATATGGGGAGGTACTAGTTCCAACCCGGTGTTACAGTGAAAACTGCAGGAACTTTCAAACGGCACTAGGAAACAGACTGAGAAACCAGAGTAAAGTTTCTCCTGAAACCCTTTCCCTTTGTGCTAGATGAACGAACGTCTCTCCACATGCTCAGTTCTGAGTGATAAGTGTGTGTGAAAGCCGTCCTTCACCTAGCTTGTTGGGAACACAAAGTTACTCTTCAGTGGCAAACTACACTCCATACATATATATGGGGAGGTACTAGCTCCAACTCGGTTTTACAGTGAAAACTGCAGGAACTTCAAACCGGCACTAGGAAACAGACTGAGAAACCAGAGTAAAAGTTTCTCCTGCAACCCGTTCCCTTTGTGCTAGATGAACGAACGTCTCTCCACATGCTCAGTTCTGAGAGATAAGTGTGTGTGAAAGCCGTCCTTCACCTAGCTTGTTGGGAACACAAAGTTTCTCTTCTCGTGCAAACTCCACTCCATACATATATATGGGGAGGTACTAGCCCAAACTCGGTTTTACAGTGAAAACTGCCGGAAATTCAAACCGGCACTAGGAAACAGACTGAGAAACCAGAGTAAAAGTTTCTCTTGCAACCCATTCCTTTGTGCTAGATGAACGAACGTCTCTCCACATGCTCAGTTCTGAGAGATAAGTGTGTGTGAAAGCCGTCCTTCACCTAGCTCGTTGGGAACACAAAGTTTCTCTTCACTTGCAAATTCCACTCCATACATATATATGGGGAGGTACTAGCTCCAATTCGGTTTTACAGTGAAAACTGCAGGAACTTCCAACCGGCACTAGGAAACAGACTGAGAAACCAGAGTAAAAGTTTCTCCTGCAACCCGTTCCCTTTGTGCTAGATGAACGAACGTCTCTTCACATGCTCAGTTCTGAGAGATAAGTGTGTGTGAAAGCCGTCCTTCACCTAGCTTGTTGGGAACACAAAGTTTCTCTTCAGTGGCAAACTCCACTCCATACATATATATGGGGAGGTACTAGCTCCAACTCGCTTTTACTGTGAAAACTGCAGGAACTTCAAACCAGCACTAGGAAACAGACTGAGAAACCAGAGTTAAAGTTTCTCCTGCAACCCGTTCCCTTTGTGCTAGATGAACGAACGTCTCTCCACATGCTCAGTTCTGAGAGATAAGTGTGTGTGAAAGCCGTCCTTCACCTAGCTTGTTGGGAACACAAAGTTTCTCTTCAGTGGCAAACTCCACTCCATACATATATATGGGGAGGTACTAGCTCCAACTAGCTTTTACAGTGAAAACTGCAGGAACTTCAAACCGGCACTAGGAAACAGACTGAGAAACCAGAGTAAAAGTTTCTCCTGCAACCCGTTCCCTTTGTGCTAGATGAACGAACGTCTCTCCACATGCTCAGTTCTGAGAGATAAGTGTGTGTGAAAGCCGTCCTTCCCCTAGCTCGTTGGGAACACAAAGTTTCTCTTCACTTGCAAATTCCACTCCAGACATATATATGGGGAGGTACTAGCTCCAACTTGGTGTTACAGTGAAATCTGCAGGAACTTCCAACCGGCACTAGGAAACAAACTGAGAAACCATAGTAAAAGTTTCTCCTGCAACCCATTCCTTTGTGCTAGATGAACGAACGTCTCTCCACATGCTCAGTTCTGAGAAATAAGTGTGTGTGAAAGCCGTCCTTCACCTAGCTCGTTGGGAACACAAAGTTTCTCTTCACTTGCAAATTCCACTCCATACATATATATGGGGAGGTACTATCTCCAATTCGGTTTTACAGTGAAAACTGCAGGAACTTCCAACCGGCACTAGGAAACAGACTGAGAAACCAGAGTAAAAGTTTCTCCTGCCACCCGTTCCCTTTGTGCTAGATGAACGAACGTCTCTCCACATGCTCAGTTCTGAGAGATAAGTGTGTGTGAAAGCCGTCCTTCACCTAGCTTGTTGGGAACACAAAGTTTCTCTTCAGTGGCAAACTCCACTCCATACATATATATGGGGAGGTACAAGCCCCAACTCGGTTTTACAGTGAAAACTGCAGGAACTTCAAACCGGCACTAGGAAACAGACTGAGAAACCAGAGTAAAAGTTTCTCCTGCAACCCGTTCCATTTGTGCTAGATGAACGAACGTCTCTCCACATGCTCAGTTCTGAGAGATAAATGTGTTTGAAACCCTTCCTTCACCTAGCTTGTTGGGAACACAAAATTTCTCTTCAGTTGCAAACTCCACTCATTACATATACATGGGGGGGTACTAGCACCAACTCGGTTTTACAGTGAAAACTGCAGGAACTTCAGACCGGCACTAGGAAACAGACTGAGAAACCAGAGTAAAAGTTTCTCTTGCAACCCGTTCCCTTTGTGCTAGATGAACGAACGTCTCTCCACATGCTCAGTTCTGAGAGATAAGTGTGTGTGAAAGCCGTCCTTCACCTAGCTTGTTGGGAACACAAAGTTTCTCTTCAGTTGCAAACTCCACTCCATACATATATATGGGGAGGTACTAGCTCCATCTCTGTTTTACAGTGAAAACTGCAGGAACTTCAAACCGGCACTAGGAATCAGACCGAGAAACCAGAGTAAAAGTTTCTCCTGCAACCCGTTCCCTTTGTGCTAGATGAACGAACGTCTCTCCACATGCTCAGTTCTGAGAGATAAGTGTGTGTGAAAGCCGTCCTTCACCTAGCTTGTTGGAAACACAAAGTTTCTCTTCAGTTGCAAACTCCACTTCACACATATATATATGGGGAGGTACTAGCTCAAACTCGGTTTTACAGTGATAACTGCAGGAATTTCAAATCGGCACTAGGAAATAGACTGAGAAACCAGAGTAAAAGTTTCTCCTGCAACCCGTTCCCTTTGTGCTAGTGAACGAACGTCTCTCCACATGCTAAGTTCTGAGAGTTAAGTGTGTGTGAAAGCCGTCCTTCACCTAGCTTGTTGTGAACACAAAGTTTCTCTTCATTTGCAAACTCCAGTCCGTACATATATATGGGGAGGTACTAGCTCCAACTCGGTTTTACAGTGAAAACTGCAGGAAGTTCAAACCGGGACTAGGAAACAGACCGAGAAACCAGAGTAAAAGTTTCTCCTGCAACCCGTTCCCTTTGTGCTAGATGAACGAACTTCTCTCCACATGCTCAGTTCTGAGAGATAAGTGTGTGTGAAGCCGTACTTCACCTAGCTTGTTGGGAACACAAAGTTTCTCTTCAGGTGCAAACTCCACTCCATACATATATATGGGGAGGTACTAGCCCCAACTCGGTTTTACAGTGAAAACTGCAGGAAATTCAAACCGGCACTAGGAAACAGACTGAGAAACCAGAGTAAAAGTTTCTCCTGCAACCCATTCCTTTGTGCTAGAGGAACGAACGTCTCTCCACATGCTCAGTTCTGAGAGATAAGTGTGTGTGAAAGCCGTCCTTCACCTAGCTCGTTGGGAACACAAAGTTTCTCTTCACTTGCAAATTCCACTCCATACATATATATGGGGAGGTACTAGCTCCAACCCGGTGTTACAGTGAAATCTGCAGGAACTTCCAACCGGCACTAGGAAACAAACTGAGAAACCAGAGTAAAATTTCACTGCAACCCGTTCCCTTTGTGCTAGATGAACGAACGTCTCTCCACATGCTCAGTTCTGAGAGATAAGTGTGTGTGAAAGCCGTACTTAACCTAGATTGTTGGGAACACAAAGTTTCTCTTCAGTTGCAAACTCCACTCCACACATATATATGGGGAGGTACTAGCCCCAACTCGGTTTTACAGTGAAAACTGCAGGAAATTCAAACCGGCACTAGGAAACAGAGTGAGAAACCAGAGTAAAAGTTTCTCCTGCAACCCATTCCTTTGTGCTAGATGAACGAACGTCTCTCCACATGCTCAGTTCTGAGAGATAAGTGTGTGTGAAGCCGTACTTCACCTAGCTTGTTGGGAACACAAAGTTTCTCTTCAGGTGCAAACTCCACTCCATACATATATAAGGGGTGGTACTAGACCCAACTCGGATTTACAGTGAAAAATGCAGGAAGTTCAAACCGACACTAGGAAACAGACTGAGAAACCAGAGTAAACGTTTCTCCTGCAACCCATTCCTTTGTGCTAGATGAACGAACGTCTCTCCACATGCTCAGTTCTGAGAGATAAGTGTGTGTGAAAGCCGTCCTTCACCTAGCTCGTTGGGAACACAAAGTTTCTCTTCACTTGCAAATTCCACTCCATACATATATATGGGGAGGTACTAGCTCCAACCCGGTGTTACAGTGAAAACTGCAGGAACTTCAAACCGGCTCTAGGAAACAGACTGAGAAACCAGAGTAAAGTTTCTCCTGAAACCCTTTCCCTTTGTGCTAGATGAACGAACGTCTCTCCACATGCTCAGTTCTGAGAGATAAGTGTGTGTGAAAGCCGTCCTTCACCTAGCTTGTTGGGAACACAAAAATTCTCTTCAGTTTCAAATTCCACTCCATACATATATATGGGGAGGTACTAGCTCCAACGCGGTTTTACAGTTAAATCTGCAGGAACTTCAAACCGGCACTAAGAAACAGACTGAGAAACCAGAGTAAAAGTTTCACTGCAATCCGTTCCCTTTGTGCTAGATGAACGAACGTCTCTCCACATGCTCAGTTCTGAGAGATAAGTGTGTGTGAAAGCCGTCCTTCACCTAGCTTGTTGGGAACACAAAGTTTCTCTTCAGTGGCAAACTCCACTCCATACATATATATGGGGAGGTACTAGCTCCAACTCGCTTTTACAGTGAAAACTGCAGGAACTTCAAACCGGCACTAGGAAACAGACTGAGAAACCAGAGTTAAAGTTTTTCCTGCAACCCGTTCCCTTTCTGCTAGATGAACGAACGTCTATCCACATGCTCAGTTCTGAGAGATAAGTGTGTGTGAAAGCCGTCCTTCACCTAGCTTGTTGGGAACACAAAGTTTCTCTTCAGTGGCAAACTCCACTCCATACATATATATGGGGAGGTACTAGCTCCAACTCGGTTTTACAGTGAAAACTGCAGGAACTTCAAACCGGCACTAGGAAACAGACTGAGAAACCAGAGTAAAAGTTTCTCCTGCAACCCGTTCCCTTTGTGCTAGATGAACGAACGTCTCTCCACATGCTCAGTTCTGAGAGATAAGTGTGTGTGAAAGCCGTCCTTCACCTAGCTCGTTGGGAACACAAAGTTTCTCTTCACTTGCAAATTCCACTCCATACATATATATGGGGAGGAACTAGCTCCAACCCGGTGTTACAGTGAAATCTGCAGGAACTTCCAACCGGCACTAGGAAACAAACTGAGAAACCAGAGTAAAAGTTTCACTGCAACCCGTTCCCTTTGTGCTAGATGAACGAACGTCTCTCCACATGCTCAGTTCTGAGAGATAAGTGTGTGTGAAAGCCGTACTTAACCTAGATTGTTGGGAACACAAAGTTTCTCTTCAGTTGCAAACTCCACTCCACACATATATATGGGGAGGTACTAGCCCCAACTCGGTTTTACAGTGAAAACTGCAGGAAATTCAATCCGGCACTAGGAAACAGACTGAGAAACCAGAGTAAAAGTTTCTCCTGCAACCCATTCCTTTGTGCTAGATGAACGAACGTCTCTCCACATGCTTAGTTCTGAGAGATAAGTGTGTGTGTAGCCGTACTTCACCTAGCTTGTTGGGAACACAAAGTTTCTCTTCAGGTTCAAAACCACTCCATACATATATATGGGGAGGTACTAGCCCCAACTCGGTTTTACAGTGAAAACTGCAGGAACTTCAAACCGGCACTAGGAAACAGACTGAGAAACCAGAGTAAAAGTTTCTCCTGCAACCCATTCCTTTGTGCTAGATGAACGAACGTCTCTCCACATGCTCAGTTCTGAGAGATAAATGTGTGTGAAAGCCGTCCTTCACCTAGCTCGTTGGGAACACAAAGTTTCTCTTCAGTTGCAAACTCCACTCCATACATATATATGGGGAGGTTCTAGTTCCAACCCGGTGTTACATTGAAAACTGCAGGAACTTCCAACCGGCACTAGGAAACAGACTGAGAAACCAGAGTAAAGTTTCTCCTGAAACCCTTTCCCTTTGTGCTAGATGAACGAACGTCTCTCCACATGCTCAGTTCTGAGAGATAAGTGTGTGTGAAAGCCTTCCTTCACCTAGCTTGTTGGGAACACAAAGTTTCTCTTCAGTTGCAAACTCCTCTCCATACATATATATGGGGAGGTACTAGCTCCAACTCGGTTTTACAGTGAAAACTGCAGGAACTTCAAACCGGCACTAGGAAACAGACTGAGAAACCAGAGTATAAGTTTCTCCTGCAACCCGTTCCCTTTGTGCTAGATGAACGAACGTCTCTCCACATGCTCAGTTCTGAGAGATAAGTGTGTGTGAAAGCCTTCCTTCACCTAGCTTGTTGGGAACACAAAGTTTCTCTTCAGTTGCAAACTCCACTCCATACATATATATGGGAGGTACAAGCTCCAACTCGGTTTTACAGTGAAAACTGCAGGAACTTCAAACCGGCACTAGGAAACAGACTGAGAAACCAGAGTAAAAGTTTCTCCTGCAACCCGTTTCCTTTGTGCTAGATGAACGAACGTCTCTCCACATGCTCAGTTCTGAGAGATAAGTGTGTGTGAAAGCCGTCCTTCACCTAGCTTGTTGGGAACACAAAGTTTCTCTTCAGTTGCAAACTCCACTCCATACATATATATGGGGATGTACTAGCTCCAACTCGGTTTTACAGTAAAAACTGCAGGAACTTCAGACCGGCACTAGGAAACAGACTGAGAAACCAGAGTAAAAGTTTCCCTGCAACCCGTTCCCTTTGTGCTAGATGAACGAACGTCTCTCCACATGCTCAGTTCTGAGAGATAAGTGTGTGTGAAAGCCGTCCTCCACATAGCTTGTTGGGAACACAATGTTTCTCTTCAGTTGCAAACTCCACTCCATACATATATATGGGAGGTACTAGCTCCAACTCGGTTTTACAGTGAAAACTGCAGGAACTTCAAACCGGCACTAGGAAACAGACTGAGAAACCAGAGTAAAAGTTTCTCCTGCAACCCGTTCCCTTTGTGCTAGATGAACGAACGTCTCTCCACATGCTCAGTTCTGAGAGATAAGTGTGTGTGAAAGCCGTCCTTCACCTAGCTTGTTGGAAACACAAAGTTTCTCACAGTTGCAAACTCCAGTCAGTACATATATATGGGGAGGTACTAGCTCCAACTCGCTTTTACAGTGAAAACTGCAGGAACTTCAAACCGGCACTAGGAAACAGACTGAGAAACCAGAGTTAAAGTTTCTCCTCAACCCGTTCCCTTTCTGCTAGATGAACGAACGTCTATCCACATGCTCAGTTCTGAGAGATAAGTGTGTGTGAAAGCCGTCCTTCACCTAGCTTGTTGGGAACACAAAGTTTCTCTTCAGTGGCAAACTCCACTCCATACATATATATGGGGAGGTACTAGCTCCAACTCGGTTTTACAGTGAAAACTGCAGGAACTTCAAACCGGCACTAGGAAACAGACTGAGAAACCAGAGTAAAAGTTTCTCCTGCAACCCGTTCCCTTTGTGCTAGATGAACGAACGTCTCTCCACATGCTCAGTTCTGAGAGATAAGTGTGTGTGAAAGCCGTCCTTCACCTAGCTCGTTGGGAACACAAAGTTTCTCTTCACTTGCAAATTCCACTCCATACATATATATGGGGAGGTACTAGCTCCAACCCGGTGTTACAGTGAAATCTGCAGGAACTTCCAACCGGCACTAGGAAACAAACTCAGAAACCAGAGTAAAAGTTTCACTGCAACCCGTTCCCTTTGTGCTAGATGAACGAACGTCTCTCCACATGCTCAGTTCTGAGAGATAAGTGTGTGTGAAAGCCGTACTTAACCTAGATTGTTGGGAACACAAAGTTTCTCTTCAGTTGCAAACTCCACTCCACACATATATATGGGGAGGTACTAGCCCCAACTCGGTTTTACAGTGAAAACTGCAGGAAATTCAATCCGGCACTAGGAAACAGACTGAGAAACCAGAGTAAAAGTTTCTCCTGCAACCCATTCCTTTGTGCTAGATGAACGAACGTCTCTCCACATGCTTAGTTCTGAGAGATAAGTGTGTGTGTAGCCGTACTTCACCTAGCTTGTTGGGAACACAAAGTTTCTCTTCAGGTGCAAAACCACTCCATACATATATATGGGGAGGTACTAGCCCCAACTCGGTTTTACAGTGAAAACTGCAGGAAATTCAAACCGGCACTAGGAAACAGACTGAGAAACCAGAGTAAAAGATTCTCCTGCAACCCATTCCTTTGTGCTAGATGAACGAACGTCTCTCCACATGCTCAGTTCTGAGAGATAAGTGTGTGTGAAAGCCGTCCTTCACCTAGCTCGTTGGGAACACAAAGTTTCTCTTCAGTTGCAAACCCCACTCCATACATATATATGGGGAGGTACTAGTTCCAACCCGGTGTTACAGTGAAAACTGCAGGAACTTTCAAACGGCACTAGGAAACAGACTGAGAAACCAGAGTAAAGTTTCTCCTGAAACCCTTTCCCTTTGTGCTAGATGAACGAACGTCTCTCCACATGCTCAGTTCTGAGTGATAAGTGTGTGTGAAAGCCGTCCTTCACCTAGCTTGTTGGGAACACAAAGTTACTCTTCAGTGGCAAACTACACTCCATACATATATATGGGGAGGTACTAGCTCCAACTCGGTTTTACAGTGAAAACTGCAGGAACTTCAAACCGGCACTAGGAAACAGACTGAGAAACCAGAGTAAAAGTTTCTCCTGCAACCCGTTCCCTTTGTGCTAGATGAACGAACGTCTCTCCACATGCTCAGTTCTGAGAGATAAGTGTGTGTGAAAGCCGTCCTTCACCTAGCTTGTTGGGAACACAAAGTTTCTCTTCTGGTGCAAACTCCACTCCATACATATATATGGGGAGGTACTAGCCCAAACTCGGTTTTACAGTGAAAACTGCCGGAAATTCAAACCGGCACTAGGAAACAGACTGAGAAACCAGAGTAAAAGTTTCTCTTGCAACCCATTCCTTTGTGCTAGATGAACGAACGTCTCTCCACATGCTCAGTTCTGAGAGATAAGTGTGTGTGAAAGCCGTCCTTCACCTAGCTCGTTGGGAACACAAAGTTTCTCTTCATTTGCAAATTCCACTCCATACATATATATGGGGAGGTACTAGCTCCAATTCGGTTTTACAGTGAAAACTGCAGGAACTTCCAACCGGCACTAGGAAACAGACTGAGAAACCAGAGTAAAAGTTTCTCCTGCAACCCGTTCCCTTTGTGCTAGATGAACGAACGTCTCTTCACATGCTCAGTTCTGAGAGATAAGTGTGTGTGAAAGCCGTCCTTCACCTAGCTTGTTGGGAACACAAAGTTTCTCTTCAGTGGCAAACTCCACTCCATACATATATATGGGGAGGTACTAGCTCCAACTCGCTTTTACTGTGAAAACTGCAGGAACTTCAAACCAGCACTAGGAAACAGACTGAGAAACCAGAGTTAAAGTTTCTCCTGCAACCCGTTCCCTTTGTGCTAGATGAACGAACGTCTCTCCATATGCTCAGTTCTGAGAGATAAGTGTGTGTGAAAGCCGTCCTTCACCTAGCTTGTTGGGAACACAAAGTTTCTCTTCAGTGGCAAACTCCACTCCATACATATATATGGGGAGGTACTAGCTCCAACTAGCTTTTACAGTGAAAACTGCAGGAACTTCAAACCGGCACTAGGAAACAGACTGAGAAACCAGAGTAAAAGTTTCTCCTGCAACCCGTTCCCTTTGTGCTAGATGAACGAACGTCTCTCCACATGCTCAGTTCTGAGAGATAAGTGTGTGTGAAAGCCGTCCTTCCCCTAGCTCGTTGGGAACACAAAGTTTCTCTTCACTTGCAAATTCCACTCCAGACATATATATGGGGAGGTACTAGCTCCAACTTGGTGTTACAGTGAAATCTGCAGGAACTTCCAACCGGCACTAGGAAACAAACTGAGAAACCAGAGTAAAAGTTTCACTGCAACCCGTTCCCTTTGTGCTAGATGAAGGAACGTCTCTCCACATGCTCAGTTCTGAGAGATATGTGTGTGTGAAAGCCGTACTTAACCTAGATTGTTGGGAACACAAAGTTTCTCTTCAGTTGCAAACTCCAATCCACACATATATATGGGGAGGTACTAGCCCCAACTCGGTTTTACAGTGAAAACTGCAGGAAATTCAAACCGGCACTAGGAAACAGACTGAGAAACCAGAGTAAAAGTTTCTCCTGCAACCCATTCCTTTGTGCTAGATGAACGAACGTCTCTCCACATGCTTAGTTCTGAGAGATAAGTGTGTGTGTAGCCGTACTTCACCTAGCTTGTTGGGAACACAAAGTTTCTCTTCAGGTGCAAAACCACTCCATACATATATATGGGGAGGTACTAGCCCCAACTCGGTTTTACAGTGAAAACTGCAGGAAATTCAAACCGGCACTAGGAAACAGACTGAGAAACCAGAGTAAAAGTTTCTCCTGCAACCCATTCCTTTGTGCTAGATGAACGAACGTCTCTCCACATGCTCAGTTCTGAGAGATAAGTGTGTGTGAAAGCCGTCCTTCACCTAGCTCGTTGGGAACACAAAGTTTCTCTTCACTTGCAAATTCCACTCCATACATATATATGGGGAGGTACTAGCTCCAACCCGGTGTTACAGTGAAAACTGCAGGAACTTCCAACCGGCACTAGGAAACAGACTGAGAAACCAGAGTAAAGTTTCTCCTGAAACACTTTCCCTTTGTGCTAGATGAACGAACGTCTCTCCACATGCTCAGTTCTGAGAGATAAGTGTGTGTGAAAGCCGTCCTTCACCTAGCTTGTTGGGAACACAAAAATTCTCTTCAGTTTCAAATTCCACTCCATACATATATATGGGGAGGTACTAGCTCCAACGCGGTTTTACAGTGAAATCTGCAGGAACTTCCAACCGGCACTAGGAAACAGACTGAGAAACCAGAGTAAAAGTTTCTCCTGCAACCCGTTCCCTTTGTGCTAGATGAACGAACGTCTCTCCACATGCTCAGTTCTGAGAGATAAATGTGTGTGAAAGCCATACTTCACCTAGCTTGTTGGGAACACAAAGTTTCTCTTCAGTTGCAAACTCCACTCCATACATATATATGGAGAAGTATTAGCTCCAACTCGCTTTTACAGTGAAAACTGCAGGAACTTCAAACCGGCACTAGGAAACAGACTGAGAAAGCAGAGAAAAAGTGTTTCCTGCAACCCGTTCCCTTGGTGCTAGATGAAGGAACGTCTCTCCACATGCTCAGTTCTGAGAGATAAGTGTGTGTGAAGCCGTACTTCACCTAGCTTGTTGGGAACACAAAGTTTCTCTTCAGTGGCAAACTCCACTCCATACATATATATGGGGAGGTACTAGCTCCAACTCGCTTTTACTGTGAAAACTGCAGGAACTTCAAACCAGCACTAGGAAACAGACTGAGAAACCAGAGTAAAAGTTTCTCCTGCAACCCATTCCTTTGTGCTAGATGAACGAACGTCTCTCCACATGCTCAGTTCTGAGAGATAAGTGTGTGTGAAAGCCGTCCTTTACCTAGCTCGTTGGGAACACAAAGTTTCTCTTCACTTGCAAATTCCACTCCAGACATATATATGGGGAGGTACTAGCTCCAACCCTGTGTTACAGTGAAATCTGCAGGAACTTCCAACCGGCACTAGGAAACAAACTGAGAAACCAGAGTAAAAGTTTCACTGCAACCCGTTCCCTTTGTGCTAGATGAACGAACGTCTCTCCACATGCTCAGTTCTGAGAGATAAGTGTGTGTGAAAGCCGTACTTAACCTAGATTGTTGGGAACACAAAGTTTCTCTTCAGTTGCAAACTCCACTCCACACATATATATGGGGAGGTACTAGCCCCAAATCGGTTTTACAGTGAAAACTGCAGGAAATTCAAACCGGCACTAGGAAACAGACTGAGAAACCAGAGTAAAAGTTTCTCCTGCAACCCATTCCTTTGTGCTAGATGAACGAACGTCTCTCCACATGCTTAGTTCTGAGAGATAAGTATGTGTGTAGCCGTACTTCACCTAGCTTGTTGGGAACACAAAGTTTCTCTTCAGGTGCAAAACCACTCCATACATATATATGGGGAGGTACTAGCCCCAACTCGGTTTTACAGTGAAAACTGCAGGAAATTCAAACCGGCACTAGGAAACAGACTGAGAAACCAGAGTAAAAGTTTCTCCTGCAACCCATTCCTTTGTGCTAGATGAACGAACGTCTCTCCACATGCTCAGTTCTGAGAGATAAGTGTGTGTGAAAGCCGTCCTTCACCTAGCTCGTTGGGAACACAAAGTTTCTCTTCACTTGCAAATTCTACTCCATACATATATATGGGGAGGTACTAGTTCCAACCCGGTGTTACAGTGAAAACTGGAGGAACTTCCAACCGGCACTAGGAAACAGACTGAGAAACCAGAGTAAAGTTTCTCCTGAAACTCTTTCCCTTTGTGCTAGATGAACGAACGTCTCTCCACATGCTCAGTTCTGAGAGATAAGTGTGTGTGAAAGCCGTCTTTCACCTAGCTTGTTGGGAACACAAAAATTCTCTTCAGTTTCAAATTCCACTCCATACATATATATGGGGAGGTACTAGCTCCAACGCGGTTTTACAGTGAAATCTGCAGGAACTTCCAACCGGCACTAGGAAACAGACTGAGAAACCAGAGTAAAAGTTTCTCCTGCAACACGTTCCCTTTGTGCTAGATGAACGAACGTCTCTCCACATGCTCAGTTCTGAGAGATAAATGTGTGTGAAAGCCATACTTCACCTAGCTTGTTGGGAACACAAAGTTTCTCTTCAGTTGCAAACTCCACTCCATACATATATATGGAGAAGTATTAGCTCCAACTCGCTTTTACAGTGAAAACTGCAGGAACTTCAAACCGGCACTAGGAAACAGACTGAGAAAGCAGAGAAAAAGTGTCTCCTGCAACCCGTTCCCTTGGTGCTAGATGAAGGAACGTCTCTCCACATGCTCAGTTCTGAGATATAAGTGGGTGTGAAAGCCGTCCTTAACCTAGCTTGTTGGGAACACAAAAATTCTCTTCAGTTGCAAATTCCACTCCATACATATATATGGGGAAGTACTAGCTCCAACACGGTTTTACAGTGAAATCTGCAGGAACTTCCAACCGGCACTAGGAAACAGACTGAAAAACCAGAGTAAAATTTTCACTGCAACCCGTTCCCTTTGTGCTAGATGAACTAACGTCTCTCCACATGCTCAGTTCTGAGAGATAAGTGTGTGTGAAAGCCGTACTTAACCTAGATTGTTGGGAACACAAAGTTTCTCTTCAGTTGCAAACTCCACTCCACACATATATATGGGGAGGTACTAGCCCCAACACGGTTTTACAGTGAAAACTGCAGGAAATTCAATCCGGCACTAGGAAACAGACTGAGAAACCAGAGTAAAAGTTTCTCCTGCAACCCATTCCTTTGTGCTAGATGAACGAACGTCTCTCCACATGCTTAGTTCTGAGAGATAAGTGTGTGTGTAGCCGTACTTCACCTAGCTTGTTGGGAACACAAAGTTTCTCTTCAGGTGCAAAACCACTCCATACATATATATGGGGAGGTACTAGCCCCAACTCGGTTTTACAGTGAAAACTGCAGGAAATTCAAACCGGCACTAGGAAACAGACTGAGAAACCAGAGTAAAAGTTTCTCCTGCAACCCATTCCTTTGTGCTAGATGAACGAACGTCTCTCCACATGCTCAGTTCTGAGAGATAAGTGTGTGTGAAAGCCGTCCTTCACCTAGCTCGTTGGGAACACAAAGTTTCTCTTCAGTTGCAAACTCCACTCCATACATATATATGGGGAGGTACTAGTTCCAACCCGGTGTTACAGTGAAAACTGCAGGAACTTCCAACCGGCACTAGGAAACAGACTGAGAAACCAGAGTAAAGTTTCTCCTGAAACCCTTTCCCTTTGTGCTAGATGAACGAACGTCTCTCCACATGCTCAGTTCTGAGAGATAAGTGTGTGTGAAAGCCGTCCTTCACCTAGCTTGTTGGGAACACAAAGTTACTCTTCAGTGGCAAACTACACTCTATACATATATATGGGGAGGTACTAGCTCCAACTCGGTTTTACAGTGAAAACTGCAGGAACTTCAAACCGGCACTAGGAAACAGACTGAGAAACCAGAGTAAAAGTTTCTCCTGCAAACCGTTCCCTTTGTGCTAGATGAACGAACGTCTCTCCACATGCTCAGTTCTGAGAGATAAGTGTGTGTGAAAGCCGTCCTTCACCTAGCTTGTTGGGAACACAAAGTTTCTCTTCTGGTGCAAACTCCACTCCATACATATATATGGGGAGGTACTAGCCCTAACTCGGTTTTACAGTGAAAACTGCCGGAAATTCAAACAGGCACTAGGAAACAGACTGAGAAACCAGAGTAAAAGTTTCTCTTGCAACCCATTCCTTTGTGCTAGATGAACGAACGTCTCTCCACATGCTCAGTTCTGAGAGATAAGTGTGTGTGAAAGCCGTCCTTCACCTAGCTCGTTGTGAACACAAAGTTTCTCTTCACTTGCAAATTCCACTCCATACATATATATGGGGAGGTACTAGCTCCAATTCGGTTTTACAGTGAAAACTGCAGGAACTTCCAACCGGCACTAGGAAACAGACTGAGAAACCAGAGTAAAAGTTTCTCCTGCAACCCGTTCCCTTTGTGCTAGATGAACGAACGTCTCTTCACATGCTCAGTTCTGAGAGATAAGTGTGTGTGAAAGCCGTCCTTCACCTAGCTTGTTGGGAACACAAAGTTTCTCTTCAGTGGCAAACTCCACTCCATACATATATATGGGGAGGTACTAGCTCCAACTCGCTTTTACTGTGAAAACTGCAGGAACTTCAAACCAGCACTAGGAAACAGACTGAGAAACCAGAGTTAAAGTTTCTCCTGCAACCCGTTCCCTTTGTGCTAGATGAACGAACGTCTCTCCACATGCTCAGTTCTGAGAGATAAGTGTGTGTGAAAGCCGTCCTTCACCTAGCTTGTTGGGAACACAAAGTTTCTCTTCACTTGCAAATTCCACTCCAGACATATATATGGGGAGGTACAAGCTCCAACTTGGTGTTACAGTGAAATCTGCAGGAACTTCCAACCGGCACTAGGAAACAAACTGAGAAACCAGAGTAAAAGTTTCACTGCAACCCGTTCCCTTTGTGCTAGATGAACGAACGTCTCTCCACATGCTCAGTTCTGAGAGATAAGTGTGTGTGAAAGCCGTACTTAACCTAGATTGTTGGGAACACAAAGTTTCTCTTCAGTTGCAAACTCCAATCCACACATATATATGGGGAGGTACTAGCCCCAACTCGGTTTTACAGTGAAAACTGCAGGAAATTCAAACCGGCACTAGGAAACAGACTGAGAAACCAGAGTAAAAGTTTCTCCTGCAACCCATTCCTTTGTGCTAGATGAACGAACGTCTCTCCACATGCTTAGTTCTGAGAGATAAGTGTGTGTGTAGCCGTACTTCACCTAGCTTGTTGGGAACACAAAGTTTCTCTTCAGGTGCAAAACCACTCCATACATATATATGGGGAGGTACTAGCCCCAACTCGGTTTTACAGTGAAAACTGCAGGAAATTCAAACCGGCACTAGGAAACAGACTGAGAAACCAGAGTAAAAGTTTCTCCTGCAACCCATTCCTTTGTGCTAGATGAACGAACGTCTCTCCACATGCTCAGTTCTGAGAGATAAGTGTGTGTGAAAGCCGTCCTTCACCTAGCTCGTTGGGAACACAAAGTTTCTCTTCACTTGCAAATTCCACTCCATACATATATATGGGGAGGTACTAGCTCCAACCCGGTGTTACAGTGAAAACTGCAGGAACTTCCAACCGGCACTAGGAAACAGACTGAGAAACCAGAGTAAAGTTTCTCCTGAAACCCTTTCCCTTTGTGCTAGATGAACGAACGTCTCACCACATGCTCAGTTCTGAGAGATAAGTGTGTGTGAAAGCCGTCCTTCACCTAGCTTGTTGGGAACACAAAAATTCTCTTCAGTTTCAAATTCCACTCCATACATATATATGGGGAGGTACTAGCTCCAACGCGGTTTTACAGTGAAATCTGCAGGAACTTCCAACCGGCACTAGGAAACAGACTGAGAAACCAGAGTAAAAGTTTCTCCTGCAACACATTCCTTTGTGCTAGATGAACGAACGTCTCTCCACATGCTCAGTTCTGAGAGATAAGTGTGTGTGAAAGCCGTCCTTCACCTAGCTCGTTGGGAACACAAAGTTTCTCTTCAGTTGCAAACTCCACTCCACACATATATATGGGGAGGTACTAGCCCCAACTCGGTTTTACAGTGAAAACTGCAGGAAATTCAATCCGGCACTAGGAAACAGACTGAGAAACCAGAGTAAAAGTTTCTCCTGCAACCCATTCCTTTGTGCTAGATGAACGAACGTCTCTCCACATGCTTAGTTCTGAGAGATAAGTGTGTGTGTAGCCGTACTTCACCTAGCTTGTTGGGAACACAAAGTTTCTCTTCAGGTGCAAAATCACTCCATACATATATATGGGGAGGTACTAGCCCCAACTCGGTTTTACAGTGAAAACTGCAGGAACTTCAAACCGGCACTAGGAAACAGACTGAGAAACCAGAGTAAAAGTTTCTCCTGCAAACCGTTCCCTTTGTGCTAGATGAACGAACGTCTCTCCACATGCTCAGTTCTGAGAGATAAGTGTGTGTGAAAGCCGTCCTTCACCTAGCTTGTTGGGAACACAAAGTTTCTCTTCTGGTGCAAACTCCACTCCATACATATATATGGGGAGGTACTAGCCCTAACTCGGTTTTACAGTGAAAACTGCCGGAAATTCAAACCGGCACTAGGAAACAGACTGAGAAACCAGAGTAAAAGTTTCTCTTGCAACCCATTCCTTTGTGCTAGATGAACGAACGTCTCTCCACATGCTCAGTTCTGAGAGATAAGTGTGTGTGAAAGCCGTCCTTCACCTAGCTCGTTGTGAACACAAAGTTTCTCTTCACTTGCAAATTCCACTCCATACATATATATGGGGAGGTACTAGCTCCAATTCGGTTTTACAGTGAAAACTGCAGGAACTTCCAACCGGCACTAGGAAACAGACTGAGAAACCAGAGTAAAAGTTTCTCCTGCAACCCGTTCCCTTTGTGCTAGATGAACGAACGTCTCTTCACATGCTCAGTTCTGAGAGATAAGTGTGTGTGAAAGCCGTCCTTCACCTAGCTTGTTGGGAACACAAAGTTTCTCTTCAGTGGCAAACTCCACTCCATACATATATATGGGGAGGTACTAGCTCCAACTCGCTTTTACTGTGAAAACTGCAGGAACTTCAAACCAGCACTAGGAAACAGACTGAGAAACCAGAGTTAAAGTTTCTCCTGCAACCCGTTCCCTTTGTGCTAGATGAACGAACGTCTCTCCACATGCTCAGTTCTGAGAGATAAGTGTGTGTGAAAGCCGTCCTTCACCTAGCTTGTTGGGAACACAAAGTTTCTCTTCACTTGCAAATTCCACTCCAGACATATATATGGGGAGGTACAAGCTCCAACTTGGTGTTACAGTGAAATCTGCAGGAACTTCCAACCGGCACTAGGAAACAAACTGAGAAACCAGAGTAAAAGTTTCACTGCAACCCGTTCCCTTTGTGCTAGATGAACGAACGTCTCTCCACATGCTCAGTTCTGAGAGATAAGTGTGTGTGAAAGCCGTACTTAACCTAGATTGTTGGGAACACAAAGTTTCTCTTCAGTTGCAAACTCCAATCCACACATATATATGGGGAGGTACTAGCCCCAACTCGGTTTTACAGTGAAAACTGCAGGAAATTCAAACCGGCACTAGGAAACAGACTGAGAAACCAGAGTAAAAGTTTCTCCTGCAACCCATTCCTTTGTGCTAGATGAACGAACGTCTCTCCACATGCTTAGTTCTGAGAGATAAGTGTGTGTGTAGCCGTACTTCACCTAGCTTGTTGGGAACA
Source organism: Camelus bactrianus (assembly GCF_048773025.1). NCBI lineage: Eukaryota > Metazoa > Chordata > Mammalia > Artiodactyla > Camelidae > Camelus > Camelus bactrianus. The sequence continues at coordinate 6,693,832 of NC_133565.1, forward strand.
CAAAGTTTCTCTTCAGGTGCAAAACCACTCCATACATATATATGGGGAGGTACTAGCCCCAACTCGGTTTTACAGTGAAAACTGCAGGAAATTCAAACCGGCACTAGGAAACAGACTGAGAAACCAGAGTAAAAGTTTCTCCTGCAACCCATTCCTTTGTGCTAGATGAACGAACGTCTCTCCACATGCTCAGTTCTGAGAGATAAGTGTGTGTGAAAGCCGTCCTTCACCTAGCTCGTTGGGAACACAAAGTTTCTCTTCACTTGCAAATTCCACTCCATACATATATATGGGGAGGTACTAGCTCCAACCCGGTGTTACAGTGAAAACTGCAGGAACTTCCAACCGGCACTAGGAAACAGACTGAGAAACCAGAGTAAAGTTTCTCCTGAAACCCTTTCCCTTTGTGCTAGATGAACGAACGTCTCACCACATGCTCAGTTCTGAGAGATAAGTGTGTGTGAAAGCCGTCCTTCACCTAGCTTGTTGGGAACACAAAAATTCTCTTCAGTTTCAAATTCCACTCCATACATATATATGGGGAGGTACTAGCTCCAACGCGGTTTTACAGTGAAATCTGCAGGAACTTCCAACCGGCACTAGGAAACAGACTGAGAAACCAGAGTAAAAGTTTCTCCTGCAACACATTCCTTTGTGCTAGATGAACGAACGTCTCTCCACATGCTCAGTTCTGAGAGATAAGTGTGTGTGAAAGCCGTCCTTCACCTAGCTCGTTGGGAACACAAAGTTTCTCTTCAGTTGCAAACTCCACTCCACACATATATATGGGGAGGTACTAGCCCCAACTCGGTTTTACAGTGAAAACTGCAGGAAATTCAATCCGGCACTAGGAAACAGACTGAGAAACCAGAGTAAAAGTTTCTCCTGCAACCCATTCCTTTGTGCTAGATGAACGAACGTCTCTCCACATGCTTAGTTCTGAGAGATAAGTGTGTGTGTAGCCGTACTTCACCTAGCTTGTTGGGAACACAAAGTTTCTCTTCAGGTGCAAAATCACTCCATACATATATATGGGGAGGTACTAGCCCCAACTCGGTTTTACAGTGAAAACTGCAGGAAATTCAAACCGGCACTAGGAAACAGACTGAGAAACCAGAGTAAAAGTTTCTCCTGCAACCCATTCCTTTGTGCTAGATGAACGAACGTCTCTCCACATGCTCAGTTCTGAGAGATAAGTGTGTGTGAAAGCCGTCCTTCACCTAGCTCGTTGGGAACACAAAGTTTCTCTTCAGTTGCAAACTCCACTCCATACATATATATGGGGAGGTACTAGTTCCAACCCGGTGTTACAGTGAAAACTGCAGGAACTTCCAACCGGCATATGAAACAGACTGAGAAACCAGAGTAAAGTTTCTCCTGAAACCCTTTCCCTTTGTGCTAGATGAACGAACGTCTCTCCACATGCTCAGTTCTGAGAGATAAGTGTGTGTGAAAGCCGTCCTTCACCTAGCTTGTTGGGAACACAAAGTTACTCTTCAGTGGCAAACTACACTCCATACATATATATGGGGAGGTACTAGTTCCAACTCGGTTTTACAGTGAAAACTGCAGGAACTTCAAACCGGCACTAGGAAACAGACTGAGAAACCAGAGTAAAAGTTTCTCCTGCAACCCGTTCCCTTTGTGCTAGATGAACGAACGTCTCTCCACATGCTCAGTTCTGAGAGATAAGTGTGTGTGAAAGCCGTCCTTCACCTAGCTTGTTGGGAACACAAAGTTTCTCTTCTGGTGCAAACTCCACTCCATACATATATATGGGGAGGTACTAGCCCCAACTCGGTTTTACAGTGAAAACTGCCGGAAATTCAAACCGGCACTAGGAAACAGACTGAGAAACCAGAGTAAAAGTTTATCTTGCAACCCATTCCTTTGTGCTAGATGAACGAACGTCTCTCCACATGCTCAGTTCTGAGAGATAAGTGTGTGTGAAAGCCGTCCTTCACCTAGCTCATTGGGAACACAAAGTTTCTCTTCACTTGCAAATTCCACTCCATACATATATATGGGGAGGTACTAGCTCCAATTCGGTTTTACAGTGAAAACTGCAGGAACTTCCAACCGGCACTAGGAAACAGACTGAGAAACCAGAGTAAAAGTTTCTCCTGCAACCAGTTCCATTTGTGCTAGATGAACGAACGTCTCTTCACATGCTCAGTTCTGAGAGATAAGTGTGTGTGAAAGCCGTCCTTCACCTAGCTTGTTGGGAACACAAAGTTTCTCTTCAGTGGCAAACTCCACTCCATACATATATATGGGGAGGTACTAGCTCCAACTCGCTTTTACTGTGAAAACTGCAGGAACTTCAAACCAGCACTAGGAAACAGACTGAGAAACCAGAGTTAAAGTTTCTCCTGCAACCCGTTCCCTTTGTGCTAGATGAACGAACGTCTCTCCACATGCTCAGTTCTGAGAGATAAGTGTGTGTGAAAGCCGTCCTTCACCTAGCTTGTTGGGAACACAAAGTTTCTCTTCAGTGGCAAACTCCACTCCATACATATATATGGGGAGGTACTAGCTCCAACTCGCTTTTACAGTGAAAACTGCAGGAACTTCAAACCGGCACTAGGAAACAGACTGAGAAACCAGAGTAAAAGTTTCTCCTGCAACCCGTTCCCTTTGTGCTAGATGAACGAACGTCTCTCCACATGCTCAGTTCTGAGAGATAAGTGTGTGTGAAAGCCGTCCTTCACCTAGCTCGTTGGGAACACAAAGTTTCTCTTCACTTGCAAATTCCACTCCAGACATATATATGGGGAGGTACTAGCTCCAACTTGGTGTTACAGTGAAATCTGCAGGAACTTCCAACCGGCACTAGGAAACAAACTGAGAAACCAGAGTAAAAGTTTCACTGCAACCCGTTCCCTTTGTGCTAGATGAACGAACGTCTCTCCACATGCTCAGTTCTGAGAGATAAGTGTGTGTGAAAGCCGTACTTAACCTAGATTGTTGGGAACACAAAGTTTCTCTTCAGTTGCAAACTCCACTCCACACATATATATGGGGAGGTACTAGCCCCAACTCGGTTTTACAGTGAAAACTGCAGGAAATTCAAACCGGCACTAGGAAACAGACTGAGAAACCAGAGTAAAAGTTTCTCCTGCAACCCATTCCTTTGTGCTAGATGAACGAACGTCTCTCCACATGCTTAGTTCTGAGAGATAAGTGTGTGTGTAGCCGTACTTCACCTAGCTTGTTGGGAACACAAAGTTTCTCTTCAGGTGCAAAACCACTCCATACATATATATGGGGAGGTACTAGCCCCAACTCGGTTTTACAGTGAAAACTGCAGGAAATTCAAACCGGCACTAGGAAACAGACTGAGAAACCAGAGTAAAAGTTTCTCCTGCAACCCATTCCTTTGTGCTAGATGAACGAACGTCTCTCCACATGCTCAGTTCTGAGAGATAAGTGTGTGTGAAAGCCGTCCTTCACCTAGCTCGTTGGGAACACAAAGTTTCTCTTCACTTGCAAATTCCACTCCATACATATATATGGGGAGGTACTAGCTCCAACCCGGTGTTACAGTGAAAACTGCAGGAACTTCCAACCGGCACTAGGAAACAGACTGAGAAACCAGAGTAAAGTTTCTCCTGAAACCCTTTCCCTTTGTGCTAGATGAACGAACGTCTCTCCACATGCTCAGTTCTGAGAGATAAGTGTGTGTGAAAGCCGTCCTTCACCTAGCTTGTTGGGAACACAAAAATTCTCTTCAGTTTCAAATTCCACTCCATACATATATATGGGGAGGTACTAGCTCCAACGCGGTTTTACAGTGAAATCTGCAGGAACTTCCAACCGGCACTAGGAAACAGACTGAGAAAGCAGAGAAAAAGTGTCTCCTGCAACCCGTTCCCTTGGTGCTAGATGAAGGAACGTCTCTCCACATGCTCAGTTCTGAGAGATAAGTGTGTGTGAAGCCGTACTTCACCTAGCTTGTTGGGAACACAAAGTTTCTCTTCAGTGGCAAACTCCACTCCATACATATATATGGGGAGGTACTAGCTCCAACTCGCTTTTACTGTGAAAACTGCAGGAACTTCAAACCAGCACTAGGAAACAGACTGAGAAACCAGAGTAAAAGTTTCTCCTGCAACCCATTCCTTTGTGCTAGATGAACGAACGTCTCTCCACATGCTCAGTTCTGAGAGATAAGTGTGTGTGAAAGCCGTCCTTCACCTAGCTCGTTGGGAACACAAAGTTTCTCTTCACTTGCAAATTCCACTCCAGACATATATATGGGGAGGTACTAGCTCCAACCCGGTGTTACAGTGAAATCTGCAGGAACTTCCAACCGGCACTAGGAAACAAACTGAGAAAATAGAGTAAAAGTTTCACTGCAACCCGTTCCATTTGTGCTAGATGAACGAACGTCTCTCCACATGCTCAGTTCTGAGAGATAAGTGTGTGTGAAAGCCGTACTTAACCTAGATTGTTGGGAACACAAAGTTTCTCTTCAGTTGCAAACTCCACTCCACACATATATATGGGGAGGTACTAGCCCCAACTCGGTTTTACAGTGAAAACTGCAGGAAATTCAAACCGGCACTAGGAAACAGACTGAGAAACCAGAGTAAAAGTTTCTCCTGCAACCCATTCCTTTGTGCTAGATGAACGAACGTCTCTCCACATGCTTAGATCTGAGAGATAAGTGTGTGTGTAGCCGTACTTCACCTAGCTTGTTGGGAACACAAAGTTTCTCTTCAGGTGCAAAACCACTCCATACATATATATGGGGAGGTACTAGCCCCAACTCGGTTTTACAGTGAAAACTGCAGGAAATTCAAACCGGCACTAGGAAACAGACTGAGAAACCAGAGTAAAAGTTTCTCCTGCAACCCATTCCTTTGTGCTAGATGAACGAACGTCTCTCCACATGCTCAGTTCTGAGAGATAAGTGTGTGTGAAAGCCGTCCTTCACCTAGCTCGTTGGGAACTCAAAGTTTCTCTTCACTTGCAAATTCCACTCCATACATATATATGGGGAGGTACTAGTTCCAACCCGGTGTTACAGTGAAAACTGGAGGAACTTCCAACCGGCACTAGGAAACAGACTGAGAAACCAGAGTAAAGTTTCTCCTGAAACCCTTTCCCTTTGTGCTAGATGAACGAACGTCTCTCCACATGCTCAGTTCTGAGAGATAAGTGTTTGTGAAAGCCGTCCTTCACCTAGCTTGTTGGGAACACAAAAATTCTCTTCAGTTTCAAATTCCACTCCATACATATATATGGGGAGGTACTAGCTCCAACGCGGTTTTACAGTGAAATCTGCAGGAACTTCCAACCGGCACTGGGAAACAGACTGAGAAACCAGAGTAAAAGTTTCTCCTGCAACACGTTCCCTTTGTGCTAGATGAACGAACGTCTCTCCACATGCTCAGTTCTGAGAGATAAATGTGTGTGAAAGCCATACTTCACCTAGCTTGTTGGGAACACAAAGTTTCTCTTCAGTTGCAAACTCCACTCCATACATATATATGGAGAAGTATTAGCTCCAACTCGCTTTTACAGTGAAAACTGCAGGAACTTCAAACCGGCACTAGGAAACAGACTGAGAAAGCAGAGAAAAAGTGTCTCCTGCAACCCGTTCCCTTGGTGCTAGATGAAGGAACGTCTCTCCACATGCTCAGTTCTGAGATATAAGTGGGTGTGAAAGCCGTCCTTAACCTAGCTTGTTGGGAACACAAAAATTCTCTTCAGTTGCAAATTCCACTCCATACATATATATGGGGAAGTACTAGATCCAACGCGGTTTTACAGTGAAATCTGCAGGAACTTCCAACCGGCACTAGGAAACAGAATGAGAAACCAGAGTAAAAGTTTCACTGCAACCCGTTCCCTTTGTGCTAGATGAACGAACGTCTCTCCACATGCTCAGTTCTGAGAGATAAGTGTGTGTGAAAGCCGTACTTAACGTAGCTTGTTGGGAACACAAAGTTTCTCTTCAGTTGCAAACTCCTCTCCATACATATATATGGGGAGGTACTAGCTCCAACTCGGTTTTACAGTGAAAACTGCAGGAACTTCAAACCGGCACAATGAAACAGACTGAGAAACCACAGTAAAAGTTTCTCCTGCAAAACGTTCTTTTTGTGCTAGATGAACGAACGTCTCTCCACATGCTCAGTTCTGAGAGATAAGTGTGTGTGAAAACCGTCCTTCATCTAGCATGTTGGGAACACAAAGTTTCTCTTCAGTTGCAAACTCCACTCCATAAATATATATGGGGGGGTACTAGCTCCAACTCGTTTTTACAGTGAAAACTGCAGGAACTTCAAACCGGCACTAGGAAACAGACTGAGAAACCAGAGTAAAAGTTTTTCCTGCAACCCATTCCCATTGTGCTATATGAACGAACGTCTCTCCACATGCTCAGTTCTGAGAGATAAGTGTGTGTGAAAGCCGTCCTTCACCTAGCTTGTTGGGAACACAAAAATTCTCTTCAGTTTCAAATTCCACTCCATACATATATATGGGGTGGTACTAGCTCCAACGCGGTTTTACAGTGAAATCTGCAGGAACTTCCAACCGGCACTAGGAAACAGACTGAGAAAGCAGAGAAAAAGTGTCTCCTGCAACCCGTTCCCTTGGTGCTAGATGAAGGAACGTCTCTCCACATGCTCAGTTCTGAGAGATAAGTGTGTGTGAAGCCGTACTTCACCTAGCTTGTTGGGAACACAAAGTTTCTCTTCAGTGGCAAACTCCACTCCATACATATATATGGGGAGGTACTAGCTCCAACTCGCTTTTACTGTGAAAACTGCAGGAACTTCAAACCAGCACTAGGAAACAGACTGAGAAACCAGAGTAAAAGTTTCTCCTGCAACCCATTCCTTTGTGCTAGATGAACGAACGTCTCTCCACATGCTCAGTTCTGAGAGATAAGTGTGTGTGAAAGCCGTCCTTCACCTAGCTCGTTGGGAACACAAAGTTTCTCTTCACTTGCAAATTCCACTCCAGACATATATATGGGGAGGTACTAGCTCCAACCCGGTGTTACAGTGAAATCTGCAGGAACTTCCAACCGGCACTAGGAAACAAACTGAGAAAATAGAGTAAAAGTTTCACTGCAACCCGTTCCATTTGTGCTAGATGAACGAACGTCTCTCCACATGCTCAGTTCTGAGAGATAAGTGTGTGTGAAAGCCGTACTTAACCTAGATTGTTGGGAACACAAAGTTTCTCTTCAGTTGCAAACTCCACTCCACACATATATATGGGGAGGTACTAGCCCCAACTCGGTTTTACAGTGAAAACTGCAGGAAATTCAAAACGGCACTAGGAAACAGACTGAGAAACCAGAGTAAAAGTTTCTCCTGCAACCCATTCCTTTGTGCTAGATGAACGAACGTCTCTCCACATGCTTAGATCTGAGAGATAAGTGTGTGTGTAGCCGTACTTCACCTAGCTTGTTGGGAACACAAAGTTTCTCTTCAGGTGCAAAACCACTCCATACATATATATGGGGAGGTACTAGCCCCAACTCGGTTTTACAGTGAAAACTGCAGGAAATTCAAACCGGCACTAGGAAACAGACTGAGAAACCAGAGTAAAAGTTTCTCCTGCAACCCATTCCTTTGTGCTAGATGAACGAACGTCTCTCCACATGCTCAGTTCTGAGAGATAAGTGTGTGTGAAAGCCGTCCTTCACCTAGCTCGTTGGGAACACAAAGTTTCTCTTCACTTGCAAATTCCACTCCATACATATATATGGGGAGGTACTAGTTCCAACCCGGTGTTACAGTGAAAACTGGAGGAACTTCCAACCGGCACTAGGAAACAGACTGAGAAACCAGAGTAAAGTTTCTCCTGAAACCCTTTCCCTTTGTGCTAGATGAACGAACGTCTCTCCACATGCTCAGTTCTGAGAGATAAGTGTTTGTGAAAGCCGTCCTTCACCTAGCTTGTTGGGAACACAAAAATTCTCTTCAGTTTCAAATTCCACTCCATACATATATATGGGGAGGTACTAGCTCCAACGCGGTTTTACAGTGAAACCTGCAGGAACTTCCAACCGGCACTAGGAAACAGACTGAGAAACCAGAGTAAAAGTTTCTCCTGCAACACGTTCCCTTTGTGCTAGATGAACGAACGTCTCTCCACATGCTCAGTTCTGAGAGATAAATGTGTGTGAAAGCCATACTTCACCTAGCTTGTTGGGAACACAAAGTTTCTCTTCAGTTGCAAACTCCACTCCATACATATATATGGAGAAGTATTAGCTCCAACTCGCTTTTACAGTGAAAACTGCAGGAACTTCAAACCGGCACTAGGAAACAGACTGAGAAAGCAGAGAAAAAGTGTCTCCTGCAACCCGTTCCCTTGGTGCTAGATGAAGGAACGTCTCTCCACATGCTCAGTTCTGAGATATAAGTGGGTGTGAAAGCCGTCCTTAAACTAGCTTGTTGGGAACACAAAGTTTCTCTTCAGTTGCAAATTCCACTCCATACATATATATGGGGAAGTACTAGATCCAACGCGGTTTTACAGTGAAATCTGCAGGAACTTCCAACCGGCACTAGGAAACAGAATGAGAAACCAGAGTAAAAGTTTCACTGCAACCCGTTCCCTTTGTGCTAGATGAACGAACGTCTCTCCACATGCTCAGTTCTGAGAGATAAGTGTGTGTGAAAGCCGTACTTAACGTAGCTTGTTGGGAACACAAAGTTTCTCTTCAGTTGCAAACTCCTCTCCATACATATATATGGGGAGGTACTAGCTCCAACTCGGTTTTACAGTGAAAACTGCAGGAACTTCAAACCGGCACAATGAAACAGACTGAGAAACCACAGTAAAAGTTTCTCCTGCAAAACGTTCTTTTTGTGCTAGATGAACGAACGTCTCTCCACATGCTCAGTTCTGAGAGATAAGTGTGTGTGAAAACCGTCCTTCATCTAGCATGTTGGGAACACAAAGTTTCTCTTCAGTTGCAAACTCCACTCCATAAATATATATGGGGGGGTACTAGCTCCAACTCGTTTTTACAGTGAAAACTGCAGGAACTTCAAACCGGCACTAGGAAACAGACTGAGAAACCAGAGTAAAAGTTTCTCTTGCAACCCGTTCCCTTTGTGCTAGATGAACGAACGTCTCTCCACGTGCTCAATTCTGAGAGATAAGTGTGTGTGAAAGCCGTACTTAACCTAGATTGTTGGGAACACAAACTTTCTCTTCAGTTGCAAACTCCACTCCACACATATATATGGGGAGGTACTAGCCCCAACTCGGTTTTACAGTGAAAACTGCAGGAACTTCAAATCGGCACTAGGAAACAGACTGAGAAACCAGAGTAAAAGTTTCTCCTGCAACCCATTCCTTTGTGCTAGATGAACGAACGTCTCTCCACATGCTTAGTTCTGAGAGATAAGTGTGTTTGTAGCCGTACTTCACCTAGCTTGTTGGGAACACAAAGTTTCTCTACAGGTGCAAAACCACTCCATACATATATATGGGGAGGTACTAGCCCCAACTCGGTTTTACAGTGAAAACTGCAGGAAATTCAAACCGGCACTAGGAAACAGACTGAGAAACCAGAGTAAAAGTTTCTCCTGCAACCCATTCCTTTGTGCTAGATGAACGAACGTCTCTCCACATGCTCAGTTCTGAGAGATAAGTGTGTGTGAAAGCCGTCCTTCACCTAGCTCGTTGGGAACACAAAGTTTCTCTTCACTTGCAAATTCCACTCCATACATATATATGGGGAGGTACTAGATCCAACCCGGTGTTACAGTGAAAACTGCAGGAACTTCCAACCGGCACTAGGAAACAGACTGAGAAACCAGAGTAAAGTTTCTCCTGAAACCCTTTCCCTTTGTGCTAGATGAACGAACGTCTCTCCACATGCTCAGTTCTGAGAGATAAGTTTGTGTGAAAGCCGTCCTTCACCTAGCTTGTTGGGAACACAAAAATTCTCTTCAGTTTCAAATTCCACTCCATACATATATATGGGGAGGTACTAGCTCCAACGCGGTTTTACAGTGAAATCTGCAGGAACTTCCAACCGGCACTAGGAAACAGACTGAGAAACCAGAGTAAAAGTTTCTCCTGCAACACGTTCCCTTTGTGCTAGATGAACGAACGTCTCTCCACATGCTCAGTTCTGAGAGATAAATGTTTGTGAAAGCCGTACTTACCTAGCTTGTTGGGAACACAAAGTTTCTCTTCAGTTGCAAACTCCACTCCACACATATATATGGGGAGGTACTAGCTCCAACTCGGTTTTACAGTGAAAACTGCAGGAACTTCAAACCGGCACAAGGAAACAGACTGAGAAACCAGAGTAAAAGTTTCTCCTGCAAAACGTTCTTTTTGTGCTAGATGAACGAACGTCTCTCCACATGCTCAGTTCTGAGAGATAAGTGTGTGTGAAAACCGTCCTTCATCTAGCATGTTGGGAACACAAAGTTTCTCTTCAGTTGCAAACTCCACTCCATACATATATATGGGGGGGTACTAGCTCCAACTCGGTTTTACAGTGAAAACTGCAGGAACTTCAAACCGGCACTAGGAAACAGACTGAGAATCCAGAGTAAAAGTTTCTCTTGCAACCCGTTCCCTTTGTGCTAGATGAACGAACGTCTCTCCACATGCTCAATTCTGAGAGATAAGTGTGTGTGAAAGCCGTCCTTCACCTTGCTTGTTGGGAACACAAAGTTTCTCTTCAGTTGCAAACTCCACTCCATACATATATATGGAGAAGTATTAGCTCCAACTCGCTTTTACAGTGAAAACTGCAGGAACTTCAAACCGGCACTAGGAAACAGACTGAGAAAGCAGAGAAAAAGTGTCTCCTGCAACCCGTTCCCTTTGTGCTAGATGAACGAACGTCTCTCCACATGCTCAGTTCTGAGAGATAAGTGTGTGTGAAGCCGTACTTCACCTAGCTTGTTGGGAACACAAAGATTCTCTTCAGGTGCAAACTCCACTCCATACATATATATGGGGAGGTACTAGCCGCAACTCGGTTTTACAGTGAAAACTGCAGGAAATTAAAACCGGCACTAGGAAACAGACTGAGAAACCAGAGTAAAAGTTTCTCCTGCAACCCATTCCTTTGTGCTAGATGAACGAACGTCTCTCCACATGCTCAGTTCTGAGAGATAAGTGTGTGTGAAAGCCGTCCTTCACCTAGCTCGTTGGGAACACAAAGTTTCTCTTCACTTGCAAATTCCACTCCATACATATATATGTGGAGGTACGAGCTCCAACCCGGTGTTACAGTGAAAACTGCAGGAACTTCAAACCGGCACTAGGAAACAGCCTGAGAAACCAGAGTAAAGTTTCTCCTGCAACCCGTTCCCTTTGTGCTAGATGAACGAACGTCTCTCCACATGCTCAGTTCTGAGACATAAGTGTGTGTGAAAGCCGTCCTTCACCTAGCTTGTTGGGAACAGAAAAATTCTCTTCAGTTGCAAATTCCACTCCATACATATATATGGGGAAGTACTAGCTCCAACGCGGTTTTACAGTGAAATCTGCAGGAACTTCCAACCGGCACTAGGAAACAGACTGAGAAACCAGAGTAAAAGTTTCACTGCAACCCGTTCCCTTTGTGCTAGATGAACGAACGTCTCTCCACATGCTCAGTTCTGAGAGATAAGTGTGTGTGAAAGCCGTAATTACCTAGCTTGTTGGGAACACAAAGTTTCTCTTCAGTTGCAAACTCCACTCCACACATATATATGGAGAGGTACTAGCTCCAACTCGGTTTTACAATGAAAACTGCAGGAACTTCAAACCGGCACAAGGAAACAGACTGAGAAACCAGAGTAAAAGTTTCTCCTGCAAAACGTTCTTTTTGTGCTAGATGAACGAACGTCTCTCCACATGCCCAGTTCTGAGAGATAAGTGTGTGTGAAAACCGTCCTTCATCTAGCATGTTGGGAACACAAAGTTTCTCTTCAGTTGCAAACTCCACTCCATACATATATATGGGGAGGTACTAGCTCCAACTCGGTTTTACAGTGAAAACTGCAGGAACTTCAAACCGGCACTAGGAAACAGACTGAGAATCCAGAGTAAAAGTTTCTGTTGCAACCCGTTCCCTTTGTGCTAGATGAACGAACGTCTCTCCACATGCTCAATTCTGAGAGATAAGTGTGTGTGAAAGCCGTCCTTCACCTTGCTTGTTGGGAACACAAAGTTTCTCTTCAGATGCAAACTCCACTCCGTACATATATATGGGGTGGTACTAGCTCCAACTCGGTTTTACAGTGAAAACTGCAGGAACTTCAAACCGGCACTAGGAAACAGACCGAGAAACCAGAGTAAAAGTTTCTCCTGCAACCCGTTCCCTTTGTGCTAGATGAACGAACGTCTCTCCACATGCTCAGTTCTGAGAGATAAGTGTGTGTGAAAGCCGTCCTTCACCTAGCTTGTTGGGAACACAAAGTTTCTCTACAGTTGCAAACTCCTCTCAATACATATATATGGGGAGGTACTAGCTCCAACTCGGTTTTACAGTGAAAACTGCAGGAACTTCAAACCGGCACTAGGAAACAGACTGAGAAACCAGAGTAAAAGTTTCACCTGCAACCCGTTCCCTTTGTGCTAGATGAACGAACGTCTCTCCACATGCTCAGTTCTGAGAGATAATTGTGTGTGAAAGCCGTCCTTCACCTAGCTTGTTGGGAACACAAAGTTTCTCTTCAGTTGCAAACTCCAATCCATACATATATATGGGAAGGTACTAACTCCAACTCGGTTTTGCAGTGAAAACTGCAGGAACTTCAAACCGGCACTAGGAAACAAACTGAGAAACCAGAGTAAAAGTTTCTCCTGCAACCCGTTCCCTTTGTGCTAGATGAACGAACGTCTCTCCACATGCTCAGTTCTGAGAGATAAGTGTGTGTGAAAGCCGTCCTTCACCTAGCTTGTTGGGAACACAAAGTTTCTCTTCAGTTGCAAACTCCATTCCACACATATATATGGGGAGGTACTAGCTCCAACTCGGTTTTACAGTGAAAACTGCAGGAACTTCAGACCGGCAGTAGGAAACAGACTGAGAAACCAGAGTAAATGTTTCTCCTGCAACCCGTTCCCTTTGTGCTAGATGAACGAACGTCTCTCCACATGCTCAGTTCTGAGAGATAAGTGTGTGTGAAAGCCGTCCTTCACCTAGATTGTTGGGAAAACAAAGTTTCTCTTCAGGTGCAAACTCCACTCCATACTTATATATGGGGAGGTACTAGCCCCAACTCGATTTTACAGTGAAAACTGCAGGAAATTCAAACCGGCACTAGGAAACAGACTGAGAAACCAGAGTAAAAGTTTTCCCTGCAACCCGTTCCCTTTGTGCTAGATGAACGAACGTCTCTCCACATGCTCAGTTCTGAGAGATAAGTGTGTGTGAAAGCCGTCCTTCACTTTGCTTGTTGTGAACACAAAGTTTCTCTTCAGTTGCAAATTCCATTCCACACATATATATGGGGAGGTACTAGCTCCAACTCGGTTTTACAGTGAAAACTGCAGGAACTTCAAACCGGCAGTAGGAAACAGACTGAGAAACCAGAGTAAATGTTTCTCCTGCAACCCGTTCCCTTTGTGCTAGATGAAAGAACGTCTCTCCACATGCTCAGTTCTGAGAGATAAGTGTGTGTGAAAGCCGTCCTTCAACTAGCTTGTTGGGAACACAAAGTTTCTCTTCAGGTGCAAACTCCACTCCATACATATATATGGGGAGGTACTAGCCCCAACTCGGTTTTACAGTGATAACTGCAGGAAATTCAAACCGGCACTAGGAAACAGACTGAGAAACCAGAGTAAAAGTTTCTCCTGCAACCCGTTCCCTTTGTGCTAGATGAACGAACGTCTCTCCACATGCTCAGTTCTGAGAGATAAGTGTGTGTGAAAGCCGTCCTTCACCTAGCTTGTTGGGGACACAAAGTTTCTCTTAAGTGGCAAAATCCTCTCCATACATATATATGGGGAGGTACTAGCTCCAACACGGTTTTACAGTGAAAACTGCAGGAACTTCAAACCGGCACTAGGAAACAGACTGAGAAACCAGAGTAAAAGTTTCTCCTGCAACCCGTTCCCTTTGTGCTAGATGAACGAACGTCTCTCCACATGCTCAGTTCAGAGAGATAAGTGTGTGTGACAGCCGTCCTTCACATAGCTTGTTGTGAACACAAAGTTTCTCTTCAGTTGCAAACTCCATTCCACACATATATATGGGGAGGTACTAGCTCCAACTCGGTTTTACAGTGAAAACTGGAGGAACTTCAAACCGGCAGTAGGAAACAGACTGAGAAACCAGAGTAAATGTTTCTCCTGCAACCCGTTCCCTTTGTGCTAGATGAACGAACGTCTCTCCACATGCTCAGTTCTGAGAGATAAATGTGTGTGAAAGCCATACTTCACCTAGCTTGTTGGGAAAACAAAGTTTCTCTTCAGTTGCAAACCCCACTCCATACATATATATGGAGAAGTATTAGCTCCAACTCGCTTTTACAGTGAAAACTGCAGGAACTTCAAACCGGCACTAGGAAACAGACTGAGAAAGCAGAGAAAAAGTGTCTCCTGCAACCCGTTCCCTTGGTGCTAGATGAAGGAACGTCTCTCCACATGCTCAGTTCTGAGAGATAAGTGTGTGTGAAGCCGTACTTCACCTAGCTTGTTGGGAACACAAAGTTTCTCTTCAGGTGCAAACTCCACTCCATACATATATATGGGGAGGTACTAGCCGCAACTCGGTTTTACAGTGAAAACTGCAGGAAATTCAAACCGGCACTAGGAAACAGACTGAGAAACCAGAGTAAAAGTTTCTCCTGCAACCCATTCCTTTGTGCTAGATGAACGAACGTCTCTCCACATGCTCAGTTCTGAGAGATAAGTGTGTGTGAAAGCCGTCCTTCACCTAGCTCGTTGGGAACACAAAGTTTCTCTTCAGGTGCAAATTCCACTCCATACGTATATATGTGGAGGTACTAGCTCCAACCCGGTGTTACAGTGAAAACTGCAGGAACTTCAAACCGGCACTAGGAAACAGCCTGAGAAACCAGAGTAAAGTTTCTCCTGCAACCCGTTCCATTTGTGCTAGATGAACGAACGTCTCTCCACATGCTCAGTTCTGAGACATAAGTGTGTGTGAAAGCCGTCCTTCACCTAGCTTGTTGGGAACACAAAAATTCTCTTCAGTTGCAAATTCCACTCCATACATATATATGGGGAAGTACTAGCTCCGACGCGGTTTTACAGTGAAATCTGCAGGAACTTCCAACCGGCACTAGGAAACAGACTGAGAAACCAGAGTAAAAATTTCACTGCAACCCGTTCCCTTTGTGCTAGATGAACGAACGTCTCTCCACATGCTCAGTTCTGAGAGATAAGTGTGTGTGAAAGCCGTACTTACCTAGCTTGTTGGGAACACAAAGTTTCTCTTCAGTTGCAAACTCCACTCCACACATATATATGGGGAGGTACTAGCTCCAACTCGGTTTTACAGTGAAAACTGCAGGAACTTCAAACCGGCACAAGGAAACAGACTGAGAAACCAGAGTAAAAGTTTCTCCTGCAAAACGTTCTTTTTGTGCTAGATGAACGAACGTCTCTCCACATGCTCAGTTCTGAGAGATAAGTGTGTGTGAAAACCGTCCTTCATCTAGCATGTTGGGAACACAAAGTTTCTCTTCAGTTGCAAACTCCACTCCATACATATATATGGGGGGGTACTAGCTCCAACTCGGTTTTACAGTGAAAACTGCAGGAACTTCAAACCGGCACTAGGAAACAGACTGAGAATCCAGAGTAAAAGTTTCTCTTGCAACCCGTTCCCTTTGTGCTAGATGAACGAACGTCTCTCCACATGCTCAATTCTGAGAGATAAGTGTGTGTGAAAGCCGTCCTTCACCTTGCTTGTTGGGAACACAAAGTTTCTCTTCAGTTGCAAACTCCACTCCATACATATATATGGAGAAGTATTAGCTCCAACTCGCTTTTACAGTGAAAACTGCAGGAACTTCAAACCGGCACTAGGAAACAGACTGAGAAAGCAGAGAAAAAGTGTCTCCTGCAACCCGTTCCCTTTGTGCTAGATGAACGAACGTCTCTCCACATGCTCAGTTCTGAGAGATAAGTGTGTGTGAAGCCGTACTTCACCTAGCTTGTTGGGAACACAAAGATTCTCTTCAGGTGCAAACTCCACTCCATACATATATATGGGGAGGTACTAGCCGCAACTTTGTTTTACAGTGAAAACTGCAGGAAATTAAAACCGGCACTAGGAAACAGACTGAGAAACCAGAGTAAAAGTTTCTCCTGCAACCCATTCCTTTGTGCTAGATGAACGAACGTCTCTCCACATGCTCAGTTCTGAGAGATAAGTGTGTGTGAAAGCCGTCCTTCACCTAGCTCGTTGGGAACACAAAGTTTCTCTTCACTTGCAAATTCCACTCCATACATATATATGTGGAGGTACTAGCTCCAACCCGGTGTTACAGTGAAAACTGCAGGAACTTCAAACCGGCACTAGGAAACAGCCTGAGAAACCAGAGTAAAGTTTCTCCTGCAACCCGTTCCCTTTGTGCTAGATGAACGAACGTCTCTCCACATGCTCAGTTCTGAGACATAAGTGTGTGTGAAAGCCGTCCTTCACCTAGCTTGTTGGGAACAGAAAAATTCTCTTCAGTTGCAAATTCCACTCCATACATATATATGGGGAAGTACTAGCTCCAACGCGGTTTTACAGTGAAATCTGCAGGAACTTCCAACCGGCACTAGGAAACAGACTGAGAAACCAGAGTAAAAGTTTCACTGCAACCCGTTCCCTTTGTGCTAGATGAACGAACGTCTCTCCACATGCTCAGTTCTGAGAGATAAGTGTGTGTGAAAGCCGTAATTACCTAGCTTGTTGGGAACACAAAGTTTCTCTTCAGTTGCAAACTCCACTCCACACATATATATGGGGAGGTACTAGCTCCAACTCGGTTTTACAGTGAAAACTGCAGGAACTTCAAACCGGCACAAGGAAACAGACTGAGAAACCAGAGTAAAAGTTTCTCCTGCAAAACGTTCTTTTTGTGCTAGATGAACGAACGTCTCTCCACATGCCCAGTTCTGAGAGATAAGTGTGTGTGAAAACCGTCCTTCATCTAGCATGTTGGGAACACAAAGTTTCTCTTCAGTTGCAAACTCCACTCCATACATATATATGGGGGGGTACTAGCTCCAACTCGGTTTTACAGTGAAAACTGCAGGAACTTCAAACCGGCACTAGGAAACAGACTGAGAATCCAGAGTAAAAGTTTCTGTTGCAACCCGTTCCCTTTGTGCTAGATGAACGAACGTCTCTCCACATGCTCAATTCTGAGAGATAAGTGTGTGTGAAAGCCGTCCTTCACCTTGCTTGTTGGGAACACAAAGTTTCTCTTCAGATGCAAACTCCACTCCGTACATATATATGGGGTGGTACTAGCTCCAACTCGGTTTTACAGTGAAAACTGCAGGAACTTCAAACCGGCACTAGGAAACAGACCGAGAAACCAGAGTAAAAGTTTCTCCTGCAACCCGTTCCCTTTGTGCTAGATGAACGAACGTCTCTCCACATGCTCAGTTCTGAGAGATAAGTGTGTGTGAAAGCCGTCCTTCACCTAGCTTGTTGGGAACACAAAGTTTCTCTTCAGTTGCAAACTCCTCTCAATACATATATATGGGGAGGTACTAGCTCCAACTCGGTTTTACAGTGAAAACTGCAGGAACTTCAAACCGGCACTAGGAAACAGACTGAGAAACCAGAGTAAAAGTTTCACCTGCAACCCGTTCCCTTTGTGCTAGATGAACGAACGTCTCTCCACATGCTCAGTTCTGAGAGATAATTGTGTGTGAAAGCCGTCCTTCACCTAGCTTGTTGGGAACACAAAGTTTCTCTTCAGTTGCAAACTCCAATCCATACATATATATGGGAAGGTACTAACTCCAACTCGGTTTTGCAGTGAAAACTGCAGGAACTTCAAACCGGCACTAGGAAACAAACTGAGAAACCAGAGTAAAAGTTTCTCCTGCAACCCGTTCCCTTTGTGCTAGATGAACGAACGTCTCTCCACATGCTCAGTTCTGAGAGATAAGTGTGTGTGAAAGCCGTCGTTCACCTAGCTTGTTGGGAACACAAAGTTTCTCTTCAGTTGCAAACTCCATTCCACACATATATATGGGGAGGTACTAGCTCCAACTCGGTTTTACAGTGAAAACTGCAGGAACTTCAGACCGGCAGTAGGAAACAGACTGAGAAACCAGAGTAAATGTTTCTCCTGCAACCCGTTCCCTTTGTGCTAGATGAACGAACGTCTCTCCACATGCTCAGTTCTGAGAGATAAGTGTGTGTGAAAGCCGTCCTTCACCTAGATTGTTGGGAACACAAAGTTTCTCTTCAGGTGCAAACTCCACTCCATACTTATATATGGGGAGGTACTAGCCCCAACTCGATTTTACAGTGAAAACTGCAGGAAATTCAAACCGGCACTAGGAAACAGACTGAGAAACCAGAGTAAAAGTTTTCCCTGCAACCCGTTCCCTTTGTGCTAGATGAACGAACGTCTCTCCACATGCTCAGTTCTGAGAGATAAGTGTGTGTGAAAGCCGTCCTTCACTTTGCTTGTTGTGAACACAAAGTTTCTCTTCAGTTGCAAATTCCATTCCACACATATATATGGGGAGGTACTAGCTCCAACTCGGTTTTACAGTGAAAACTGCAGGAACTTCAAACCGGCAGTAGGAAACAGACTGAGAAACCAGAGTAAATGTTTCTCCTGCAACCCGTTCCCTTTGTGCTAGATGAAAGAACGTCTCTCCACATGCTCAGTTCTGAGAGATAAGTGTGTGTGAAAGCCGTCCTTCAACTAGCTTGTTGGGAACACAAAGTTTCTCTTCAGGTGCAAACTCCACTCCATACATATATATGGGGAGGTACTAGCCCCAACTCGGTTTTACAGTGATAACTGCAGGAAATTCAAACCGGCACTAGGAAACAGACTGAGAAACCAGAGTAAAAGTTTCTCCTGCAACCCGTTCCCTTTGTGCTAGATGAACGAACGTCTCTCCACATGCTCAGTTCTGAGAGATAAGTGTGTGTGAAAGCCGTCCTTCACCTAGCTTGTTGGGGACACAAAGTTTCTCTTAAGTGGCAAAATCCTCTCCATACATATATATGGGTAGGTACTAGCTCCAACACGGTTTTACAGTGAAAACTGCAGGAACTTCAAACCGGCACTAGGAAACAGACTGAGAAACCAGAGTAAAAGTTTCTCCTGCAACCCGTTCCCTTTGTGCTAGATGAACGAACGTCTCTCCACATGCTCAGTTCAGAGAGATAAGTGTGTGTGACAGCCGTCCTTCATATAGCTTGTTGTGAACACAAAGTTTCTCTTCAGTTGCAAACTCCATTCCACACATATATATGGGGAGGTACTAGCTCCAACTCGGTTTTACAGTGAAAACTGGAGAAACTTCAAACCGGCAGTAGGAAACAGACTGAGAAACCAGAGTAAATGTTTCTCCTGCAACCCGTTCCCTTTGTGCTAGATGAACGAACGTCTCTCCACATGCTCAGTTCTGAGAGATAAGTGTGTGTGAAAGCCGTCCTTCACCTAGCTTGTTGGGAACACAAAGTTTCTCTTCAGGTGCAAACTCCACTCCATACATATATATGGGGAGGTACTAGCCCCAACTCGGTTTTACAGTGAAAACTGCAGGAAAATCAAACCGGCACTAGGAAACAGACTGAGAAACCAGAGTAAAAGTTTCTCCTGCAACCCGTTCCCTTTGTGCTAGATGAACGAACGTCTCTCCACATGCTCAGTTCTGAGAGATAAGTGTGTGTGAAAGCCGTCCTTCACCTAGCTTGTTGGGAACACAAAGTTTCTCTTCAGTTGCAAACTCCTCTCCATACATATATATGGGGAGGTACTAGCTCCAACACGGTTTTACAGTGAAAACTGCAGGAACTTCAAACCGGCACTAGGAAACAGACTGAGAAACCAGAGTAAAAGTTTCTCCTGCAACCCGTTCCCTTTGTGCTAGATGAACGAACGTCTCTCCACATGCTCAGTTCTGAGAGATAAGTGTGTGTGAAAGCCGTCCTTCACCTAGCTTGTTGGGAACACAAAGTTTCTCTTCAGGAGCAAACTCCACTCCATACATATATATGGGGAGGTACTAGCCCCAACTCGGTTTTACAGTGAAAACTGCAGGAACTTCAAACCGGCACTAGGAAACAGACTGAGAAACCAGAGTAAAAGTTTCCCCTGCAACCCGTTGCCTTTGTGCTAGATGAACGAACGTCTCTCCACATGCTCAGTTCAGAGAGATAAGTGTGTGTGAAAGCCGTCCTTCACCTAGCTTGTTGTGAACACAAAGTTTCTCTTCAGTTGCAAACTCCATTCCACACATATATATGGGGAGGTACTAGCTCCAACTCGGTTTTACAGTGAAAACTGGAGGAACTTCAAACCGGCAGTAGGAAACAGACTGAGAAACCAGAGTAAATGATTCTCCTGCAACCTGTTCCCTTTGTGCTAGATGAACGAACGTCTCTCCACATGCTCGGTTCTGAGAGATAAGTGTGTGTGAAAGCCGTCCTTCACCTAGCTTGTTGGGAACACAAAGTTTCTCTTCAGGTGCAAACTCCACTCCATACATATATATGGGGAGGTACTAGCCCCAACTCGGTTTTACAGTGAAAACTGCAGGAAAATCAAACCGGCACTAGGAAACAGACTGAGAAAGCAGAGAAAAAGTGTCTCCTGCAACCCGTTCCCTTGGTGCTAGATGAAGGAACGTCTCTCCACATGCTCAGTTCTGAGAGATAAGTGTGTGTGAAAGCCGTCCTTCACCTAGCTTGTTGGGAACACAAAGTTTCTCTTCAGTTGCAAACTCCTCTCAATACATATATATGGGGAGGTACTAGCTCCAACTCGGTTTTACAGTGAAAACTGCAGGAACTTCAAACCGGCACTAGGAAACAGACTGAGAAACCAGAGTAAAAGTTTCACCTGCAACCCGTTCCCTTTGTGCTAGATGAACGAACGTCTCTCCACATGCTCAGTTCTGAGAGATAATTGTGTGTGAAAGCCGTCCTTCACCTAGCTTGTTGGGAACACAAAGTTTCTCTTCAGTTGCAAACTCCTCTCAATACATATATATGGGGAGGTACTAGCTCCAACTCGGTTTTACAGTGAAAACTGCAGGAACTTCCAACCGGCACTAGGAAACAGACTGAGAAACCAGAGTAAAAGTTTCTCCTGCAACACGTTCCCTTTGTGCTAGATGAACGAACGTCTCTCCACATGCTCAGTTCTGAGAGATAAATGTGTGTGAAAGCCATACTTCACCTAGCTTGTTGGGAACACAAAGTTTCTCTTCAGTTGCAAACTCCACTCCATACATATATATGGAGAAGTATTAGCTCCAACTCGCTTTTACAGTGAAAACTGCAGGAACTTCAAACCGGCACTAGGAAACAGACTGAGAAAGCAGAGAAAAAGTGTCTCCTGCAACCCGTTCCCTTGGTGCTAGATGAAGGAACGTCTCTCCACATGCTCAGTTCTGAGATATAAGTGGGTGTGAAAGCCGTCCTTAACCTAGCTTGTTGGGAACACAAAAATTCTCTTCAGTTGCAAATTCCACTCCATACATATATATGGGGAAGTACTAGCTCCAACGCGGTTTTACAGTGAAATCTGCAGGAACTTCCAACCGGCACTAGGAAACAGAATGAGAAACCAGAGTAAAAGTTTCACTGCAACCCGTTCCCTTTGTGCTAGATGAACGAACGTCTCTCCACATGCTCAGTTCTGAGAGATAAGTGTGTGTGAAAGCCGTACTTAACCTAGCTTGTTGGGAACACAAAGTTTCTCTTCAGTTGCAAACTCCACTCCATAAATATATATGGGGGGGTACTAGCTCCAACTCGGTTTTACAGTGAAAACTGCAGGAACTTCAAACCGGCACTAGGAAACAGAATGAGAAACCAGAGTAAAAGTTTCACTGCAACCCGTTCCCTTTGTGCTAGATGAACGAACGTCTCTCCACATGCTCAGTTCTGAGAGATAAGTGTGTGTGAAAGCCGTACTTAACCTAGCTTGTTGGGAACACAAAGTTTCTCTTCAGTTGCAAATTCCACTCCATACATATATATGGGGAAGTACTAGCTCCAACGCGGTTTTACAGTGAAATCTGCAGGAATTTCCAACCGGCACTAGGAAACAGAATGAGAAACCAGAGTAAAAGTTTCACTGCAACCCGTTCCCTTTGTGCTAGATGAACGAACGTCTCTCCACATGCTCAGTTCTGAGAGATAAGTGTGTGTGAAAACCGTCCTTCATCTAGCATGTTGGGAACACAAAGTTTCTCTTCAGTTGCAAACTCCACTCCATAAATATATATGGGGGGGTACTAGCTCCAACTCGGTTTTACAGTGAAAACTGCAGGAACTTCAAACCGGCACTAGGAAACAGACTGAGAAACCAGAGTAAAAGTTTCTCTTGCAACCCGTTCCCTTTGTGCTAGATGAACGAACGTCTCTCCACATGCTCAGTTCTGAGAGATAAGTGTATGTGAAAGCCGTAATTACCTAGCTTGTTGGGAACACAAAGTTTCTCTTCAGTTGCAAACTCCACTCCACACATATATATGGGGAGGTACTAGCTCCAACTCGGTTTTACAGTGAAAACTGCAGGAACTTCAAACCGGCACAAGGAAACAGACTGAGAAACCAGAGTAAAAGTTTCTCCTGCAAAACGTTCTTTTTGTGCTAGATGAACGAACGTCTCTCCACATGCCCAGTTCTGAGAGATAAGTGTGTGTGAAAACCGTCCTTCATCTAGCATGTTGGGAACACAAAGTTTCTCTTCAGTTGCAAACTCCACTCCATACATATATATGGGGGGGTACTAGCTCCAACTCGGTTTTACAGTGAAAACTGCAGGAACTTCAAACCGGCACTAGGAAACAGACTGAGAATCCAGAGTAAAAGTTTCTGTTGCAACCCGTTCCCTTTGTGCTAGATGAACGAACGTCTCTCCACATGCTCAATTCTGAGAGATAAGTGTGTGTGAAAGCCGTCCTTCACCTTGCTTGTTGGGAACACAAAGTTTCTCTTCAGATGCAAACTCCACTCCGTACATATATATGGGGTGGTACTAGCTCCAACTCGGTTTTACAGTGAAAACTGCAGGAACTTCAAACCGGCACTAGGAAACAGACCGAGAAACCAGAGTAAAAGTTTCTCCTGCAACCCGTTCCCTTTGTGCTAGATGAACGAACGTCTCTCCACATGCTCAGTTCTGAGAGATAAGTGTGTGTGAAAGCCGTCCTTCACCTAGCTTGTTGGGAACACAAAGTTTCTCTTCAGTTGCAAACTCCTCTCAATACATATATATGGGGAGGTACTGGCTCCAACTCGGTTTTACAGTGAAAACTGCAGGAACTTCAAACCGGCACTAGGAAACAGACTGAGAAACCAGAGTAAAAGTTTCTCCTGCAACACGTTCCCTTTGTGCTAGATGAACGAACGTCTCTCCACATGCTCAGTTCTGAGAGATAAATGTGTGTGAAAGCCATACTTCACCTAGCTTGTTGGGAACACAAAGTTTCTCTTCAGTTGCAAACTCCACTCCATACATATATATGGAGAAGTATTATCTCCAACTCGCTTTTACAGTGAAAACTGCAGGAACTTCAAACCGGCACTAGGAAACAGACTGAGAAAGCAGAGAAAAAGTGTCTCCTGCAACCCGTTCCCTTGGTGCTAGATGAAGGAACGTCTCTCCACATGCTCAGTTCTGAGAGATAATTGTGTGTGAAAGCCGTACTTCACCTAGCTTGTTGGGAACACAAAGTTTCTCTTCAGTTGCAAACTCCTCTCAATACATATATATGGGGAGGTACTAGCTCCAACTCGGTTTTACAGTGAAAACTGCAGGAACTTCCAACCGGCACTAGGAAACAGACTGAGAAACCAGAGTAAAAGTTTCTCCTGCAACACGTTCCCTTTGTGCTAGATGAACGAACGTCTCTCCACATGCTCAGTTCTGAGAGATAAATGTGTGTGAAAGCCATACTTCACCTAGCTTGTTGGGAACACAAAGTTTCTCTTCAGTTGCAAACTCCACTCCATACATATATATGGAGAAGTATTATCTCCAACTCGCTTTTACAGTGAAAACTGCAGGAACTTCAAACCGGCACTAGGAAACAGACTGAGAAAGCAGAGAAAAAGTGTCTCCTGCAACCCGTTCCCTTGGTGCTAGATGAAGGAACGTCTCTCCACATGCTCAGTTCTGAGATATAAGTGGGTGTGTAAGCCGTCCTTAACCTAGCTTGTTGGGAACACAAAAATTCTCTTCAGTTGCAAATTCCACTCCATACATATATATGGGGAAGTACTAGCTCCAACGCGGTTTTACAGTGAAATCTGCAGGAACTTCCAACCGGCACTAGGAAACAGAATGAGAAACCAGAGTAAAAGTTTCACTGCAACCCGTTCCCTTTGTGCTAGATGAACGAACGTCTCTCCACATGCTCAGTTCTGAGAGATAAGTGTGTGTGAAAACCGTCCTTCATCTAGCATGTTGGGAACACAAAGTTTCTCTTCAGTTGCAAACTCCACTCCATAAATATATATGGGGGGGTACTAGCTCCAACTCGGTTTTACAGTGAAAACTGCAGGAACTTCAAACCGGCACTAGGAAACAGACTGAGAAACCAGAGTAAAAGTTTCTCTTGCAACCCGTTCCCTTTGTGCTAGATGAACGAACGTCTCTCCACGTGCTCAATTCTGAGAGATAAGTGTGTGTGAAAGCCGTACTTAACCCAGATTGTTGGGAACACAAACTTTCTCTTCAGTTGCAAACTCCACTCCACACATATATATGGCGAGGTACTAGCCCCAACTCGGTTTTACAGTGAAAACTGCAGGAAATTCAAACCGGCACTAGGAAACAGACTGAGAAACCAGAGTAAAAGTTTCTCCTGCAACCCATTCCTTTGTGCTAGATGAACGAACGTCTCTCCACATGCTTAGTTCTGAGAGATAAGTGTGTTTGTAGCCGTACTTCACCTAGCTTGTTGGGAAAACAAAGTTTCTCTTCAGGTGCAAACCCCACTCCATACATATATATGGAGAAGTATTAGCTCCAACTCGCTTTTACAGTGAAAACTGCAGGAACTTCAAACCGGCACTAGGAAACAGACTGAGAAAGCAGAGAAAAAGTGTCTCCTGCAACCCGTTCCCTTGGTGCTAGATGAAGGAACGTCTCTCCACATGCTCAGTTCTGAGAGATAAGTGTGTGTGAAGCCGTACTTCACCTAGCTTGTTGGGAACACAAAGTTTCTCTTCAGGTGCAAACTCCACTCCATACATATATATGGGGAGGTACTAGCCGCAACTCGGTTTTACAGTGAAAACTGCAGGAAATTCAAACCGGCACTAGGAAACAGACTGAGAAACCAGAGTAAAAGTTTCTCCTGCAACCCATTCCTTTGTGCTAGATGAACGAACGTCTCTCCACATGCTCAGTTCTGAGACATAAGTGTGTGTGAAAGCCGTCCTTCACCTAGCTTGTTGGGAACACAAAAATTCTATTCAGTTGCAAATTCCACTCCATACATATATATGGGGAAGTACTAGCTCCGACGCGGTTTTACAGTGAAATCTGCAGGAACTTCCAACCGGCACTAGGAAACAGACTGAGAAACCAGAGTAAAAATTTCACTGCAACCCGTTCCCTTTGTGCTAGATGAACGAACGTCTCTCCACATGCTCAGTTCTGAGAGATAAGTGTGTGTGAAAGCCGTACTTACCTAGCTTGTTGGGAACACAAAGTTTCTCTTCAGTTGCAAACTCCACTCCACACATATATATGGGGAGGTACTAGCTCCAACTCGGTTTTACAGTGAAAACTGCAGGAACTTCAAACCGGCACAAGGAAACAGACTGAGAAACCAGAGTAAAAGTTTCTCCTGCAAAACGTTCTTTTTGTGCTAGATGAACGAACGTCTCTCCACATGCTCAGTTCTGAGAGATAAGTGTGTGTGAAAACCGTCCTTCATCTAGCATGTTGGGAACACAAAGTTTCTCTTCAGTTGCAAACTCCACTCCATACATATATATGGGGGGGTACTAGCTCCAACTCGGTTTTACAGTGAAAACTGCAGGAACTTCAAACCGGCACTAGGAAACAGACTGAGAATCCAGAGTAAAAGTTTCTCTTGCAACCCGTTCCCTTTGTGCTAGATGAACGAACGTCTCTCCACATGCTCAATTCTGAGAGATAAGTGTGTGTGAAAGCCGTCCTTCACCTTGCTTGTTGGGAACACAAAGTTTCTCTTCAGTTGCAAACTCCACTCCATACATATATATGGAGAAGTATTAGCTCCAACTCGCTTTTACAGTGAAAACTGCAGGAACTTCAAACCGGCACTAGGAAACAGACTGAGAAAGCAGAGAAAAAGTGTCTCCTGCAACCCGTTCCCTTGGTGCTAGATGAAGGAACGTCTCTCCACATGCTCAGTTCTGAGAGATAAGTGTGTGTGAAGCCGTACTTCACCTAGCTTGTTGGGAACACAAAGTTTCTCTTCAGGTGCAAACTCCACTCCATACATATATATGGGGAGGTACTAGCCGCAACTCGGTTTTACAGTGAAAACTGCAGGAAATTCAAACCGGCACTAGGAAACAGACTGAGAAACCAGAGTAAAAGTTTCTCCTGCAACCCATTCCTTTGTGCTAGATGAACGAACGTCTCTCCACATGCTCAGTTCTGAGACATAAGTGTGTGTGAAAGCCGTCCTTCACCTAGCTTGTTGGGAACACAAAAATTCTCTTCAGTTGCAAATTCCACTCCATACATATATATGGGGAAGTACTAGCTCCGACGCGGTTTTACAGTGAAATCTGCAGGAACTTCCAACCGGCACTAGGAAACAGACTGAGAAACCAGAGTAAAAATTTCACTGCAACCCGTTCCCTTTGTGCTAGATGAACGAACGTCTCTCCACATGCTCAGTTCTGAGAGATAAGTGTGTGTGAAAGCCGTACTTACCTAGCTTGTTGGGAACACAAAGTTTCTCTTCAGTTGCAAACTCCACTCCACACATATATATGGGGAGGTACTAGCTCCAACTCGGTTTTACAGTGAAAACTGCAGGAACTTCAAACCGGCACAAGGAAACAGACTGAGAAACCAGAGTAAAAGTTTCTCCTGCAAAACGTTCTTTTTGTGCTAGATGAACGAACGTCTCTCCACATGCTCAGTTCTGAGAGATAAGTGTGTGTGAAAACCGTCCTTCATCTAGCATGTTGGGAACACAAAGTTTCTCTTCAGTTGCAAACTCCACTCCATACATATATATGGGGGGGTACTAGCTCCAACTCGGTTTTACAGTGAAAACTGCAGGAACTTCAAACCGGCACTAGGAAACAGACTGAGAATCCAGAGTAAAAGTTTCTCTTGCAACCCGTTCCCTTTGTGCTAGATGAACGAACGTCTCTCCACATGCTCAATTCTGAGAGATAAGTGTGTGTGAAAGCCGTCCTTCACCTTGCTTGTTGGGAACACAAAGTTTCTCTTCAGTTGCAAACTCCACTCCATACATATATATGGAGAAGTATTAGCTCCAACTCGCTTTTACAGTGAAAACTGCAGGAACTTCAAACCGGCACTAGGAAACAGACTGAGAAAGCAGAGAAAAAGTGTCTCATGCAACCCGTTCCCTTGGTGCTAGATGAAGGAACGTCTCTCCACATGCTCAGTTCTGAGAGATAAGTGTGTGTGAAGCCGTACTTCACCTAGCTTGTTGGGAACACAAAGATTCTCTTCAGGTGCAAACTCCACTCCATACATATATATGGGGAGGTACTAGCCGCAACTCGGTTTTACAGTGAAAACTGCAGGAAATTAAAACCGGCACTAGGAAACAGACTGAGAAACCAGAGTAAAAATTTCTCCTGCAACCCATTCCTTTGTGCTAGATGAACGAACGTCTCTCCACATGCTCAGTTCTGAGAGATAAGTGTGTGTGAAAGCCGTCCTTCACCTAGCTCGTTGGGAACACAAAGTTTCTCTTCACTTGCAAATTCCACTCCATACATATATATGTGGAGGTACTAGCTCCAACCCGGTGTTACAGTGAAAACTGCAGGAACTTCAAACCGGCACTAGGAAACAGCCTGAGAAACCAGAGTAAAGTTTCTCCTGCAACCCGTTCCCTTTGTGCTAGATGAACGAACGTCTCTCCACATGCTCAGTTCTGAGACATAAGTGTGTGTGAAAGCCGTCCTTCACCTAGCTTGTTGGGAACAGAAAAATTCTCTTCAGTTGCAAATTCCACTCCATACATATATATGGGGAAGTACTAGCTCCAACGCGGTTTTACAGTGAAATCTGCAGGAACTTCCAACCGGCACTAGGAAACAGACTGAGAAACCAGAGTAAAAGTTTCACTGCAACCCGTTCCCTTTGTGCTAGATGAACGAACGTCTCTCCACATGCTCAGTTCTGAGAGATAAGTGTGTGTGAAAGCCGTAATTACCTAGCTTGTTGGGAACACAAAGTTTCTCTTCAGTTGCAAACTCCACTCCACACATATATATGGGGAGGTACTAGCTCCAACTCGGTTTTACAGTGAAAACTGCAGGAACTTCAAACCGGCACAAGGAAACAGACTGAGAAACCAGAGTAAAAGTTTCTCCTGCAAAACGTTCTTTTTGTGCTAGATGAACGAACGTCTCTCCACATGCCCAGTTCTGAGAGATAAGTGTGTGTGAAAACCGTCCTTCATCTAGCATGTTGGGAACACAAAGTTTCTCTTCAGTTGCAAACTCCACTCCATACATATATATGGGGGGGTACTAGCTCCAACTCGGTTTTACAGTGAAAACTGCAGGAACTTCAAACCGGCACTAGGAAACAGACTGAGAATCCAGAGTAAAAGTTTCTGTTGCAACCCGTTCCCTTTGTGCTAGATGAACGAACGTCTCTCCACATGCTCAATTCTGAGAGATAAGTGTGTGTGAAAGCCGTCCTTCACCTTGCTTGTTGGGAACACAAAGTTTCTCTTCAGATGCAAACTCCACTCCGTACATATATATGGGGTGGTACTAGCTCCAACTCGGTTTTACAGTGAAAACTGCAGGAACTTCAAACCGGCACTAGGAAACAGACCGAGAAACCAGAGTAAAAGTTTCTCCTGCAACCCGTTCCCTTTGTGCTAGATGAACGAACGTCTCTCCACATGCTCAGTTCTGAGAGATAAGTGTGTGTGAAAGCCGTACTTCACCTAGCTTGTTGGGAACACAAAGTTTCTCTTCAGTTGCAAACTCCTCTCAATACATATATATGGGGAGGTACTAGCTCCAACTCGGTTTTACAGTGAAAACTGCAGGAACTTCAAACCGGCACTAGGAAACAGACTGAGAAACCAGAGTAAAAGTTTCACCTGCAACCCGTTCCCTTTGTGCTAGATGAACGAACGTCTCTCCACATGCTCAGTTCTGAGAGATAATTGTGTGTGAAAGCCGTCCTTCACCTAGCTTGTTGGGAACACAAAGTTTCTCTTCAGTTGCAAACTCCTCTCAATACATATATATGGGGAGGTACTAGCTCCAACTCGGTTTTACAGTGAAAACTGCAGGAACTTCAAACCGGCACTAGGAAACAGACTGAGAATCCAGAGTAAAAGTTTCTCCTGCAACCCGTTCCCTTTGTGCTAGATGAACGAACGTCTCTCCACATGCTCAGTTCTGAGAGATAAGTGTGTGTGAAAGCCGTACTTCACCTAGCTTGTTGGGAACACAAAGTTTCTCTTCAGTTGCAAACTCCTCTCAATACATATATATGGGGAGGTACTAGCTCCAACTCGGTTTTACAGTGAAAACTGCAGGAACTTCAAACCGGCACTAGGAAACAGACTGAGAAACCAGAGTAAAAGTTTCACCTGCAACCCGTTCCCTTTGTGCTAGATGAACGAACGTCTCTCCACATGCTCAGTTCTGAGAGATAATTGTGTGTGAAAGCCGTCCTTCACCTAGCTTGTTGGGAACACAAAGTTTCTCTTCAGTTGCAAACTCCTCTCAATACATATATATGGGGAGGTACTAGCTCCAACTCGGTTTTACAGTGAAAACTGCAGGAACTTCCAACCGGCACTAGGAAACAGACTGAGAAACCAGAGTAAAAGTTTCTCCTGCAACACGTTCCCTTTGTGCTAGATGAACGAACGTCTCTCCACATGCTCAGTTCTGAGAGATAAATGTGTGTGAAAGCCCTCCTTCACCTTGCTTGTTGGGAACACAAAGTTTCTCTTCAGATGCAAACTCCACTCCGTACATATATATGGGGTGGTACTAGCTCCAACTCGGTTTTACAGTGAAAACTGCAGGAACTTCAAACCGGCACTAGGAAACAGACCGAGAAACCAGAGTAAAAGTTTGTCCTGCAACCCGTTCCCTTTGTGCTAGATGAACGAACGTCTCTCCACATGCTCAGTTCTGAGAGATAAGTGTGTGTGAAAGCCGTCCTTCACCTAGCTTGTTGGGAACACAAAGTTTCTCTTCAGTTGCAAACTCCTCTCAATACATATATATGGGGAGGTACTAGCTCCAACTCGGTTTTACAGTGAAAACTGCAGGAACTTCAAACCGGCACTAGGAAACAGACTGAGAAACCAGAGTAAAAGTTTCACCTGCAACCCGTTCCATTTTTGCTAGATGAACGAACGTCTCTCCACATGCTCAGTTCTGAGAGATAATTGTGTGTGAAAGCCGTCCTTCACCTAGCTTGTTGGGAACACAAAGTTTCTCTTCAGTTGCAAACTCCTCTCAATACATATATATGGGGAGGTACTAGCTCCAACTCGGTTTTACAGTGAAAACTGCAGGAACTTCAAACCGGCACTAGGAAACAGACTGAGAAACCAGAGTAAAAGTTTCTCCTGCAACACGTTCCCTTTGTGCTAGATGAACGAACGTCTCTCCACATGCTCAGTTCTGAGAGATAAATGTGTGTGAAAGCCATACTTCACCTAGCTTGTTGGGAACACAAAGTTTCTCTTCAGTTGCAAACTCCACTCCATACATATATATGGAGAAGTATTAGCTCCAACTCGCTTTTACAGTGAAAACTGCAGGAACTTCAAACCGGCACTAGGAAACAGACTGAGAAAGCAGAGAAAAAGTGTCTCCTGCAACCCGTTCCCTTGGTGCTAGATGAAGGAACGTCTCTCCACATGCTCAGTTCTGAGATATAAGTGGGTGTGAAAGCCGTCCTTAACCTAGCTTGTTGGGAACACAAAAATTCTCTTCAGTTGCAAATTCCACTCCATACATATATATGGGGAAGTACTAGCTCCAACGCGGTTTTACAGTGAAATCTGCAGGAACTTCCAACCGGCACTAGGAAACAGAATGAGAAACCAGAGTAAAAGTTTCACTGCAACCCGTTCCCTTTGTGCTAGATGAACGAACGTCTCTCCACATGCTCAGTTCTGAGAGATAAGTGTGTGTGAAAGCCGTACTTAACCTAGCTTGTTGGGAACACAAAGTTTCTCTTCAGTTGCAAACTCCTCTCCATACATATATATGGGGAGGTACTAGCTCCAACTCGGTTTTACAGTGAAAACTGCAGGAACTTCAAACCGGCACAATGAAACAGACTGAGAAACCACAGTAAAAGTTTCTCCTGCAAAACGTTCTTTTTGTGCTAGATGAACGAACGTCTCTCCACATGCTCAGTTCTGAGAGATAAGTGTGTGTGAAAGCCGTACTTAACCTAGATTGTTGGGAACACAAACTTTCTCTTCAGTTGCAAACTCCACTCCACACATATATATGGGGAGGTACTAGCCCCAACTCGGTTTTACAGTGAAAACTGCAGGAAATTCAAACCGGCACTAGGAAACAGACTGAGAAACCAGAGTAAAAGTTTCTCCTGCAACCCATTCCTTTGTGCTAGATGAACGAACGTCTCTCCACATGCTTAGTTCTGAGAGATAAGTGTGTTTGTAGCCGTACTTCACCTAGCTTGTTGGGAACACAAAGTTTCTCTACAGGTGCAAAACCACTCCATACATATATATGGGGAGGTACTAGCCCCAACTCGGTTTTACAGTGAAAACTGCAGGAAATTCAAACCGGCACTAGGAAACAGACTGAGAAACCAGAGTAAAAGTTTCTCCTGCAACCCATTCCTTTGTGCTAGATGAACGAACGTCTCTCCACATGCTCAGTTCTGAGAGATAAGTGTGTGTGAAAGCCGTCTTTCACCTAGCTCGTTGGGAACACAAAGTTTCTCTTCACTTGCAAATTCCACTCCATACATATATATGGGGAGGTACTAGCTCCAACCCGGTGTTACAGTGAAAACTGCAGGAACTTCCAACCGGCACTAGGAAACAGACTGAGAAACCAGAGTAAAGTTTCTCCTGAAACCCTTTCCCTTTGTGCTAGATGAACGAACGTCTCTCCACATGCTCAGTTCTGAGAGATAAGTTTGTGTGAAAGCCGTCCTTCACCTAGCTTGTTGGGAACACAAAAATTCTCTTCAGTTTCAAATTCCACTCCATACATATATATGGGGAGGTACTAGCTCCAACGCGGTTTTACAGTGAAATCTGCAGGAACTTCCAACCGGCACTAGGAAACAGACTGAGAAACCAGAGTAAAAGTTTCTCCTGCAACACGTTCCCTTTGTGCTAGATGAACGAACGTCTCTCCACATGCTCAGTTCTGAGAGATAAATGTGTGTGAAAGCCATACTTCACCTAGCTTGTTGGGAAAACAAAGTTTCTCTTCAGTTGCAAACCCCACTCCATACATATATATGGAGAAGTATTAGCTCCAACTCGCTTTTACAGTGAAAACTGCAGGAACTTCAAACCGGCACTAGGAAACAGACTGAGAAAGCAGAGAAAAAGTGTCTCCTGCAACCCGTTCCATTGGTGCTAGATGAAGGAACGTCTCTCCACATGCTCAGTTCTGAGAGATAAGTGTGTGTGAAGCCGTACTTCACCTAGCTTGTTGGGAACACAAAGTTTCTCTTCAGGTGCAAACTCCACTCCATACATATATATGGGGAGGTACTAGCCGCAACTCCGTTTTACAGTGAAAACTGCAGGAAATTCAAACCGGCACTAGGAAACAGACTGAGAAACCAGAGTAAAAGTTTCTCCTGCAACCCATTCCTTTGTGCTAGATGAACGAACGTCTCTCCACATGCTCAGTTCTGAGACATAAGTGTGTGTGAAAGCCGTCCTTCACCTAGCTTGTTGGGAACACAAAAATTCTCTTCAGTTGCAAATTCCACTCCATACATATATATGGGGAAGTACTAGCTCCGACGCGGTTTTACAGTGAAATCTGCAGGAACTTCCAACCGGCACTAGGAAACAGACTGAGAAACCAGAGTAAAAATTTCACTGCAACCCGTTCCCTTTGTGCTAGATGAACGAACGTCTCTCCACATGCTCAGTTCTGAGAGATAAGTGTGTGTGAAAGCCGTACTTACCTAGCTTGTTGGGAACACAAAGTTTCTCTTCAGTTGCAAACTCCACTCCACACATATATATGGGGAGGTACTAGCTCCAACTCGGTTTTACAGTGAAAACTGCAGGAACTTCAAACCGGCACAAGGAAACAGACTGAGAAACCAGAGTAAAAGTTTCTCCTGCAAAACGTTCTTTTTGTGCTAGATGAACGAACGTCTCTCCACATGCTCAGTTCAGAGAGATAAGTGTGTGTGAAAACCGTCCTTCATCTAGCATGTTGGGAACACAAAGTTTCTCTTCAGTTGCAAACCCCACTCCATACATATATATGGGGGGGTACTAGCTCCAACTCGGTTTTACAGTGAAAACTGCAGGAACTTCAAACCGGCACTAGGAAACAGACTGAGAATCCAGAGTAAAAGTTTCTCTTGCAACCCGTTCCCTTTGTGCTAGATGAACGAACGTCTCTCCACATGCTCAATTCTGAGAGATAAGTGTGTGTGAAAGCCGTCCTTCACCTTGCTTGTTGGGAACACAAAGTTTCTCTTCAGTTGCAAACTCCACTCCATACATATATATGGAGAAGTATTAGCTCCAACTCGCTTTTACAGTGAAAACTGCAGGAACTTCAAACCGGCACTAGGAAACAGACTGAGAAAGCAGAGAAAAAGTGTCTCCTGCAACCCGTTCCCTTGGTGCTAGATGAAGGAACGTCTCTCCACATGCTCAGTTCTGAGAGATAAGTGTGTGTGAAGCCGTACTTCACCTAGCTTGTTGGGAACACAAAGTTTCTCTTCAGGTGCAAACTCCACTCCATACATATATATGGGGAGGTACTAGCCGCAACTCGGTTTTACAGTGAAAACTGCAGGAAATTCAAACCGGCACTAGGAAACAGACTGAGAAACCAGAGTAAAAGTTTCTCCTGCAACCCATTCCTTTGTGCTAGATGAACGAACGTCTCTCCACATGCTCAGTTCTGAGACATAAGTGTGTGTGAAAGCCGTCCTTCACCTAGCTTGTTGGGAACACAAAAATTCTCTTCAGTTGCAAATTCCACTCCATACATATATATGGGGAAGTACTAGCTCCGACGCGGTTTTACAGTGAAATCTGCAGGAACTTCCAACCGGCACTAGGAAACAGACTGAGAAACCAGAGTAAAAATTTCACTGCAACCCGTTCCCTTTGTGCTAGATGAACGAACGTCTCTCCACATGCTCAGTTCTGAGAGATAAGTGTGTGTGAAAGCCGTACTTACCTAGCTTGTTGGGAACACAAAGTTTCTCTTCAGTTGCAAACTCCACTCCACACATATATATGGGGAGGTACTAGCTCCAACTCGGTTTTACAGTGAAAACTGCAGGAACTTCAAACCGGCACAAGGAAACAGACTGAGAAACCAGAGTAAAAGTTTCTCCTGCAAAACGTTCTTTTTGTGCTAGATGAACGAACGTCTCTCCACATGCTCAGTTCTGAGAGATAAGTGTGTGTGAAAACCGTCCTTCATCTAGCATGTTGGGAACACAAAGTTTCTCTTCAGTTGCAAACTCCACTCCATACATATATATGGGGGGGTACTAGCTCCAACTCGGTTTTACAGTGAAAACTGCAGGAACTTCAAACCGGCACTAGGAAACAGACTGAGAATCCAGAGTAAAAGTTTCTCTTGCAAACCGTTCCCTTTGTGCTAGATGAACGAACGTCTCTCCACATGCTCAATTCTGAGAGATAAGTGTGTGTGAAAGCCGTCCTTCACCTTGCTTGTTGGGAACACAAAGTTTCTCTTCAGTTGCAAACTCCACTCCATACATATATATGGAGAAGTATTAGCTCCAACTCGCTTTTACAGTGAAAACTGCAGGAACTTCAAACCGGCACTAGGAAACAGACTGAGAAAGCGGAGAAAAAGTGTCTCATGCAACCCGTTCCCTTGGTGCTAGATGAAGGAACGTCTCTCCACATGCTCAGTTCTGAGAGATAAGTGTGTGTGAAGCCGTACTTCACCTAGCTTGTTGGGAACACAAAGATTCTC
This sequence comes from Camelus bactrianus, assembly GCF_048773025.1. Lineage (NCBI taxonomy): Eukaryota > Metazoa > Chordata > Mammalia > Artiodactyla > Camelidae > Camelus > Camelus bactrianus. Next base: position 6,729,359 of record NC_133565.1, read on the forward strand.
TTCAGGTGCAAACTCCACTCCATACATATATATGGGGAGGTACTAGCCGCAACTCGGTTTTACAGTGAAAACTGCAGGAAATTAAAACCGGCACTAGGAAACAGACTGAGAAACCAGAGTAAAAGTTTCTCCTGCAACCCATTCCTTTGTGCTAGATGAACGAACGTCTCTCCACATGCTCAGTTCTGAGAGATAAGTGTGTGTGAAAGCCGTCCTTCACCTAGCTCGTTGGGAACACAAAGTTTCTCTTCACTTGCAAATTCCACTCCATACATATATATGTGGAGGTACTAGCTCCAACCCGGTGTTACAGTGAAAACTGCAGGAACTTCAAACCGGCACTAGGAAACAGCCTGAGAAACCAGAGTAAAGTTTCTCCTGCAACCCGTTCCCTTTGTGCTAGATGAACGAACGTCTCTCCACATGCTCAGTTCTGAGACATAAGTGTGTGTGAAAGCCGTCCTTCACCTAGATTGTTGGGAACACAAAGTTTCTCTTCAGGTGCAAACTCCACTCCATACTTATATATGGGGAGGTACTAGCCCCAACTCGATTTTACAGTGAAAACTGCAGGAAATTCAAACCGGCACTAGGAAACAGACTGAGAAACCAGAGTAAAAGTTTTCCTGCAACCCGTTCCCTTTGTGCTAGATGAACGAACGTCTCTCCACATGCTCAGTTCTGAGAGATAAGTGTGTGTGAAAGCCGTCCTTCACTTTGCTTGTTGTGAACACAAAGTTTCTCTTCAGTTGCAAATTCCATTCCACACATATATATGGGGAGGTACTAGCTCCAACTCGGTTTTACAGTGAAAACTGCAGGAACTTCAAACCGGCAGTAGGAAACAGACTGAGAAACCAGAGTAAATGTTTCTCCTGCAACCCGTTCCCTTTGTGCTAGATGAAAGAACGTCTCTCCACATGCTCAGTTCTGAGAGATAAGTGTGTGTGAAAGCCGTCCTTCAACTAGCTTGTTGGGAACACAAAGTTTCTCTTCAGGTGCAAACTCCACTCCATACATATATATGGGGAAGTACTAGCCCCAACTCGGTTTTACAGTGATAACTGCAGGAAATTCAAACCGGCACTAGGAAACAGACTGAGAAACCAGAGTAAAAGTTTCTCCTGCAACCCGTTCCCTTTGTGCTAGATGAACGAACGTCTCTCCACATGCTCAGTTCTGAGAGATAAGTGTGTGTGAAAGCCGTCCTTCACCTAGCTTGTTGGGGACACAAAGTTTCTCTTAAGTGGCAAAATCCTCTCCATACATATATATGGGGAGGTACTAGCTGCAACACGGTTTTACAGTGAAAACTGCAGGAACTTCAAACCGGCACTAGGAAACAGACTGAGAAACCAGAGTAAAAGTTTCTCCTGCAACCCGTTCCCTTTGTGCTAGATGAACGAACGTCTCTCCACATGCTCAGTTCAGAGAGATAAGTGTGTGTGACAGCCGTCCTTCACATAGCTTGTTGTGAACACAAAGATTCTCTTCAGTTGCAAACTCCATTCCACACATATATATGGGGAGGTACTAGCTCCAACTCGGTTTTACAGTGAAAACTGGAGGAACTTCAAACCGGCAGTAGGAAACAGACTGAGAAACCAGAGTAAATGTTTCTCCTGCAACCCGTTCCCTTTGTGCTAGATGAACGAACGTCTCTCCACATGCTCAGTTCTGAGAGATAAGTGTGTGTGAAAGCCGTCCTTCACCTAGCTTGTTGGGAACACAAAGTTTCACTTCAGGTGCAAACTCCACTCCATACATATATATGGGGAGGTACTAGCCCCAACTCGGTTTTACAGTGAAAACTGCAGGAAAATCAAACCGGCACTAGGAAACAGACTGAGAAACCAGAGTAAAAGTTTCTCCTGCAACCCGTTCCCTTTGTGCTAGATGAACGAACGTCTCTCCACATGCTCAGTTCTGAGAGATAAGTGTGTGTGAAAGCCGTCCTTCACCTAGCTTGTTGGGAACACAAAGTTTCTCTTCAGTTGCAAACTCCTCTCCATACATATATATGGGGAGGTACTAGCTCCAACTCGGTTTTACAGTGAAAACTGCAGGAAATTCAAACCGGCACTAGGAAACAGACTGAGAAACCAGAGTAAAAGTTTCTCCTGCAACCCGTTCCCTTTGTGCTAGATGAACGAACGTCTCTCCACATGCTCAGTTCTGAGAGATAAGTGTGTGTGAAAGCCGTCCTTCACCTAGCTTGTTGGGAACACAAAGTTTCTCTTCAGGAGCAAACTCCACTCCATACATATATATGGGGAGGTACTAGCCCCAACTCGGTTTTACAGTGAAAACTGCAGGAACTTCAAACCGGCACTAGGAAACAGACTGAGAAACCAGAGTAAAAGTTTCCCCTGCAACCCGTTGCCTTTGTGCTAGATGAACGAACGTCTCTCCACATGCTCAGTTCAGAGAGATAAGTGTGTGTGAAAGCCGTCCTTCACCTAGCTTGTTGTGAACACAAAGTTTCTCTTCAGTTGCAAACTCCATTCCACACATATATATGGGGAGGTACTAGCTCCAACTCGGTTTTACAGTGAAAACTGGAGGAACTTCAAACCGGCAGTAGGAAACAGACTGAGAAACCAGAGTAAATGTTTCTCCTGCAACCTGTTCCCTTTGTGCTAGATGAACGAACGTCTCTCCACATGCTCGGTTCTGAGAGATAAGTGTGTGTGAAAGCCGTCCTTCACCTAGCTTGTTGGGAACACAAAGTTTCTCTTCAGGTGCAAACTCCACTCCATACATATATATGGGTAGGTACTAGCCCCAACTCGGTTTTACAGTGAAAACTGCAGGAAAATCAAAACGGCACTAGGAAACAGACTGAGAAACCAGAGTAAAAGTTTCTCCTGCAACCCGTTCCCTTTGTGCTAGATGAACGAACGTCTCTCCACATGCTCAGTTCTGAGAGATAAGTGTGTGTGAAAGCCGTCCTTCACCTAGCTTGTTGGGAACACAAAGTTTCTCTTCAGTTGCAAACTCCATTCCACACATATATATGGGGAGGTACTAGCTCCAACTCGGTGTTACAGTGAAAACTGGAGGAATTTCAAACCGGCAGTAGGAAACAGACTGAGAAACCAGAGTAAAAGTTTCTCCTGCAACCCATTCCTTTGTGCTAGATGAACGAACGTCTCTCCACATGCTCAGTTCTGAGAGATAAGTGTGTGTGAAAGCCGTCCTTCACCTAGCTCGTTGGGAACACAAAGTTTCTCTTCACTTGCAAATTCCACTCCAGACATATATATGGGGAGGTACTAGCTCCAACCCGGTGTTACAGTGAAATCTGCAGGAACTTCCAACCGGCACTAGGAAACAAACTGAGAAACCAGAGTAAAAGTTTCACTGCAACCCGTTCCCTTTGTGCTAGATGAACGAACGTCTCTCCACATGCTCAGTTCTGAGAGATAAGTGTGTGTGAAAGCCGTACTTAACCTAGATTGTTGGGAACACAAAGTTTCTCTTCAGTTGCAAACTCCACTCCACACATATATATGGGGAGGTACTAGCCCCAACTCGGTTTTACAGTGAAAACTGCAGGAAATTCAAACCGGCACTAGGAAACAGACTGAGAAACCAGAGTAAAAGTTTCTCCTGCAACCCATTCCTTTGTGCTAGATGAACGAACGTCTCTCCACATGCTTAGTTCTGAGAGATAAGTGTGTGTGTAGCCGTACTTCACCTAGCTTGTTGGGAACACAAAGTTTCTCTTCAGGTGCAAAACCACTCCATACATATATATGGGGAGGTACTAGCCCCAACTCGGTTTTACAGTGAAAACTGCAGGAAATTCAAACCGGCACTAGGAAACAGACTGAGAAACCAGAGTAAAAGTTTCTCCTGCAACCCATTCCTTTGTGCTAGATGAACGAACGTCTCTCCACATGCTCAGTTCTGAGAGATAAGTGTGTGTGAAAGCCGTCCTTCACCTAGCTCGTTGGGAACACAAAGTTTCTCTTCACTTGCAAATTCCACTCCATACATATATATGGGGAGGTACTAGTTCCAACCCGGTGTTACAGTGAAAACTGGAGGAACTTCCAACTGGCACTAGGAAACAGACTGAGAAACCAGAGTAAAAGTTTCTCCTGCAACACGTTCCCTTTGTGCTAGATGAACGAACGTCTCTCCACATGCTCAGTTCTGAAGAGATAAATGTGTGTGAAAGCCATACTTCACCTAGCTTGTTGGGAACACAAAGTTTCTCTTCAGTTGCAAACTCCACTCCATACATATATATGGAGAAGTATTAGCTCCAACTCGCTTTTACAGTGAAAACTGCAGGAACTTCAAACCGGCACTAGGAAACAGACTGAGAAAGCAGAGAAAAAGTGTCTCCTGCAACCCGTTCCCTTGGTGCTAGATGAAGGAACGTCTCTCCACATGCTCAGTTCTGAGATATAAGTGGGTGTGAAAGCCGTCCTTAACCTAGCTTGTTGGGAACACAAAAATTCTCTTCAGTTGCAAATTCCACTCCATACATATATATGGGGAATTACTAGCTCCAACGCGGTTTTACAGTGAAATCTGCAGGAACTTCCAACCGGCACTAGGAAACAGACTGAGAAACCAGAGTAAAAGTTTCACTGCAACCCGTTCCCTTTGTGCTAGATGAACGAACGTCTCTCCACATGCTCAGTTCTGAGAGATAAGTGTGTGTGAAAGCCGTACTTAACCTAGCTTGTTGGGAACACAAAGTTTCTCTTCAGTTGCAAACTCCTCTCCATACATATATATGGGGAGGTACTAGCTCCAACTCGGTTTTACAGTGAAAACTGCAGGAACTTCAAACCGGCACTAGGAAACAGACTGAGAAACCAGAGTAAAAGTTTCTCTTGCAACACGTTCCCTTTGTGCTAGATGAACGAACGTCTCTCCACGTGCTCAATTCTGAGAGATAAGTGTGTGTGAAAGCCGTACTTAACCTAGATTGTTGGGAACACAAACTTTCTCTTCAGTTGCAAACTCCACTCCATACATATATATGGGGAGGTACTAGCCCCAACTCGGTTTTACAGTGAAAACTGCAGGAAATTCAAACCGGCACTAGGAAACAGACTGAGAAACCAGAGTAAAAGTTTCCCCTGCAACCCATTCCTTTGTGCTAGATGAACGAACGTCTCTCCACATGCTTAGTTCTGAGAGATAAGTGTGTTTGTAGCCGTACTTCACCTAGCTTGTTGGGAACACAAAGTTTCTCTACAGGTGCAAAACCACTCCATACATATATATGGGGAGGTACTAGCCCCAACTCGGTTTTACAGTGAAAACTGCAGGAAATTCAAACCGGCACTAGGAAACAGACTGAGAAACCAGAGTAAAAGTTTCTCCTGCAACCCATTCCTTTGTGCTAGATGAACGAACGTCTCTCCACATGCTCAGTTCTGAGAGATAAGTGTGTGTGAAAGCCGTCCTTCACCTAGCTCGTTGGGAACACAAAGTTTCTCTTCACTAGCAAATTCCACTCCATACATATATATGGGGAGGTACTAGCTCCAACCCGGTGTTACAGTGAAAACTGCAGGAACTTCCAACCGGCACTAGGAAACAGACTGAGAAACCAGAGTAAAGTTTCTCCTGAAACCCTTTCCCTTTGTGCTAGATGAACGAACGTCTCTCCACATGCTCAGTTCTGAGAGAAAAGTTTGTGTGAAAGCCGTCCTTCACCTAGCTTGTTGGGAAAACAAAGTTTCTCTTCAGTTGCAAACTCCACTCCATACATATATATGGAGAAGTATTAGCTCCAACTCGCTTTTACAGTGAAAACTGCAGGAACTTCAAACCGGCACTAGGAAACAGACTGAGAAAGCAGAGAAAAAGTGTCTCCTGCAACCCGTTCCCTTGGTGCTAGATGAAGGAACGTCTCTCCACATGCTCAGTTCTGAGAGATATGTGTGTGTGAAGCCGTACTTCACCTAGCTTGTTGGGAACACAAAGTTTCTCTTCAGGTGTAAACTCCACTCCATACATATATATGGGGAGGTACTAGCCGCAACTCGGTTTTACAGTGAAAACTGCAGGAAATTCAAACCGGCACTAGGAAACAGACTGAGAAACCAGAGTAAAAGTTTCTCCTGCAACCCATTCCTTTGTGCTAGATGAACGAACGTCTCTCCACATGCTCAGTTCTGAGAGATAAGTGTGTGTGAAAGCCGTCCTTCAACTAGCTCGTTGGGAACACAAAGTTTCTCTTCACTTGCAAATTCCACTCCATACATATATATGTGGAGGTACTAGCTCCAACCCGGTGTTACAGTGAAAACTGCAGGAACTTCAAACCGGCACTAGGAAACAGCCTGAGAAACCAGAGTAAAGTTTCTCCTGCAACCCGTTCCATTTGTGCTAGATGAACGAACGTCTCTCCACATGCTCAGTTCTGAGACATAAGTGTGTGTGAAAGCCGTCCTTCACCTAGCTTGTTGGGAACACAAAAATTCTCTTCAGTTGCAAATTCCACTCCATACATATATATGGGGAAGTACTAGCTCCAACGCGGTTTTACAGTGAAATCTGCAGGAACTTCCAACCGGCACTAGGAAACAGACTGAGAAACCAGAGTAAAAATTTCACTGCAACCCGTTCCCTTTGTGCTAGATGAACGAACGTCTCTCCACATGCTCAGTTCTGAGAGATAAGTGTGTGTGAAAGCCGTACTTACCTAGCTTGTTGGGAACACAAAGTTTCTCTTCAGTTGCAAACTCCACTCCACACATATATATGGGGAGGTACTAGCTCCAACTCGGTTTTACAGTGAAAACTGCAGGAACTTCAAACCGGCACAAGGAAACAGACTGAGAAACCAGAGTAAAAGTTTCTCCTGCAAAACGTTCTTTTTGTGCTAGATGAACGAACGTCTCTCCACATGCTCAGTTCTGAGAGATAAGTGTGTGTGAAAACCGTCCTTCAACTAGCATGTTGGGAACACAAAGTTTCTCTTCAGTTGCAAACTCCACTCCATACATATATATGGGGGGGTACTAGCTCCAACTCGGTTTTACAGTGAAAACTGCAGGAACTTCAAACCGGCACTAGGAAACAGACTGAGAATCCAGAGTAAAAGTTTCTCTTGCAACCCGTTCCCTTTGTGCTAGATGAACGAACGTCTCTCCACATGCTCAATTCTGAGAGATAAGTGTGTGTGAAAGCCGTCCTTCACCTTGCTTGTTGGGAACACAAAGTTTCTCTTCAGTTGCAAACTCCACTCCATACATATATATGGAGAAGTATTAGCTCCAACTCGCTTTTACAGTGAAAACTGCAGGAACTTCAAACCGGCACTAGGAAACAGACTGAGAAAGCAGAGAAAAAGTGTCTCATGCAACCCGTTCCCTTGGTGCTAGATGAAGGAACGTCTCTCCACATGCTCAGTTCTGAGAGATAAGTGTGTGTGAAGCCGTACTTCACCTAGCTTGTTGGGAACACAAAGATTCTCTTCAGGTGCAAACTCCACTCCATACATATATATGGGGAGGTACTAGCCGCAACTCGGTTTTACAGTGAAAACTGCAGGAACTTCAAACCGGCACTAGGAAACAGACTGAGAAAGCAGAGAAAAAGTGTCTCATGCAACCCGTTCCCTTGGTGCTAGATGAAGGAACGTCTCTCCACATGCTCAGTTCTGAGAGATAAGTGTGTGTGAAGCCGTACTTCACCTAGCTTGTTGGGAACACAAAGATTCTCTTCAGGTGCAAACTCCACTCCATACATATATATGGGGAGGTACTAGCCGCAACTCGGTTTTACAGTGAAAACTGCAGGAAATTAAAACCTGCACTAGGAAACAGACTGAGAAACCAGAGTAAAAGTTTCTCCTGCAACCCATTCCTTTGTGCTAGATGAACGAACGTCTCTCCACATGCTCAGTTCTGAGAGATAAGTGTGTGTGAAAGCCTTCCTTCACCTAGCTCGTTGGGAACACAAAGTTTCTCTTCACTTGCAAATTCCACTCCATACATATATATGTGGAGGTACTAGCTCCAACCCGGTGTTACAGTGAAATCTGCAGGAACTTCCAACCGGCACTAGGAAACAGACTGAGAAACCAGAGTAAAAGTTTCACTGCAACCCGTTCCCTTTGTGCTAGATGAACGAACGTCTCTCCACATGCTCAGATCTGAGAGATAAGTGTGTGTGAAAGCCGTAATTACCTAGCTTGTTGGGAACACAAAGTTTCTCTTCAGTTGCAAACTCCACTCCACACATATATATGGGGAGGTACTAGCTCCAACTCGGTTTTACAGTGAAAACTGCAGGAACTTCAAACCGGCACTAGGAAACAGACTGAGAATCCAGAGTAAAAGTTTCTGTTGCAACCCGTTCCCTTTGTGCTAGATGAACGAACGTCTCTCCACATGCTCAGTTCTGAGAGATAAGTGTGTGTGAAAGCCGTCCTTCACCTAGATTGTTGGGAACACAAAGTTTCTCTTCAGGTGCAAACTCCACTCCATACTTATATATGGGGAGGTACTAGCCCCAACTCGATTTTACAGTGAAAACTGCAGGAAATTCAAACCGGCACTAGGAAACAGACTGAGAAACCAGAGTAAAAGTTTTCCCTGCAACCGGTTCCCTTTGTGCTAGATGAACGAACGTCTCTCCACATGCTCAGTTCTGAGAGATAAGTGTGTGTGAAAGCCGTCCTTCACTTTGCTTGTTGTGAACACAAAGTTTCTCTTCAGTTGCAAATTCCATTCCACACATATATATGGGGAGGTACTAGCTCCAACTCGGTTTTACAGTGAAAACTGCAGGAACTTCAAACCGGCAGTAGGAAACAGACTGAGAAACCAGAGTAAATGTTTCTCCTGCAACCCGTTCCCTTTGTGCTAGATGAAAGAACGTCTCTCCACATGCTCAGTTCTGAGAGATAAGTGTGTGTGAAAGCCGTCCTTCAACTAGCTTGTTGGGAACACAAAGTTTCTCTTCATGTGCAAACTCCACTCCATACATATATATGGGGAGGTACTAGCCCCAACTCGGTTTTACAGTGAAAACTGCAGGAAATTCAAACCGGCACTAGGAAACAGACTGAGAAACCAGAGTAAAAGTTTCTCCTGCAACCCGTTCCCTTTGTGCTAGATGAACGAACGTCTCTCCACATGCTCAGTTCTGAGAGATAAGTGTGTGTGAAAGCCGTCCTTCACCTAGCTTGTTGGGGACACAAAGTTTCTCTTAAGTGGCAAAATCCTCTCCATACATATATATGGGGAGGTACTAGCTCCAACACGGTTTTACAGTGAAAACTGCAGGAACTTCAAACCGGCACTAGGAAACAGACTGAGAAACCAGAGTAAAAGTTTCTCCTGCAACCCGTTCCCTTTGTGCTAGATGAACGAACGTCTCTCCACATGCTCAGTTCAGAGAGATAAGTGTGTGTGAAAGCCGTCCTTCACATAGCTTGTTGTGAACACAAAGTTTCTCTTCAGTTGCAAACTCCATTCCACACATATATATGGGGAGGTACTAGCTCCAACTCGGTTTTACAGTGAAAACTGGAGGAACTTCAAACCGGCAGTAGGAAACAGACTGAGAAACCAGAGTAAATGTTTCTCCTGCAACCCGTTCCCTTTGTGCTAGATGAACGAACTTCTCTCCACATGCTCAGTTCTGAGAGATAAGTGTGTGTGAAAGCCGTCCTTCACCTAGCTTGTTGGGAACACAAAGTTTCTCTTCAGGTGCAAACTCCACTCCATACATATATATGGGGAGGTACTAGCCCCAACTCGGTTTTACAGTGAAAACTGCAGGAAAATCAAACCGGCACTAGGAAACAGACTGAGAAACCAGAGTAAAAGTTTCTCCTGCAACCCGTTCCCTTTGTGCTAGATGAACGAACGTCTCTCCACATGCTCAGTTCTGAGAGATAAGTGTGTGTGAAAGCCGTCCTTCACCTAGCTTGTTGGGAACACAAAGTTTCTCTTCAGTTGCAAACTCCTCTCCATACATATATATGGGGAGGTACTAGCTCCAACACGGTTTTACAGTGAAAACTGCAGGAACTTCAAACCGGCACTAGGAAACAGACTGAGAAACCAGAATAACAGTTTCTCCTGCAACCCGTTCCCTTTGTGCTAGATGAACGAACGTCTCTCCACATGCTCAGTTCTGAGAGATAAGTGTGTGTGAAAGCCGTCCTTCACCTAGCTTGTTGGGAACACAAAGTTTCTCTTCAGGAGCAAACTCCACTCCATACATATATATGGGGAGGTACTAGCCCCAACTCGGTTTTACAGTGAAAACTGCAGGAACTTCAAACCGGCACTAGGAAACAGACTGAGAAACCAGAGTAAAAGTTTCCCCTGCAACCCGTTGCCTTTGTGCTAGATGAACGAACGTCTCTCCACATGCTCAGTTCAGAGAGATAAGTGTGTGTGAAAGCCGTCCTTCACCTAGCTTGTTGTGAACACAAAGTTTCTCTTCAGTTGCAAACTCCATTCCACACATATATATGGGGAGGTACTAGCTCCAACTCGGTTTTACAGTGAAAACTGGAGGAACTTCAAACCGGCAGTAGGAAACAGACTGAGAAACCAGAGTAAATGTTTCTCCTGCAAACTGTTCCCTTTGTGCTAGATGAACGAACGTCTCTCCACATGCTCGGATCTGAGAGATAAGTGTGTGTGAAAGCCGTCCTTCACCTAGCTTGTTGGGAACACAAAGTTTCTCTTCAGGTGCAAACTCCACTCCATACATATATATGGGGAGGTACTAGCCCCAACTCGGTTTTACAGTGAAAACTGCAGGAAAATCAAACCGGCACTAGGAAACAGACTGAGAAACCAGAGTAAAAGTTTCTCCTGCAACCCGTTCCCTTTGTGCTAGATGAACGAACGTCTCTCCACATGCTCAGTTCTGAGAGATAAGTGTGTGTGAAAGCCGTCCTTAACCTAGCTTGTTGGGAACACAAAGTTTCTCTTCAGTTGCAAACTCCATTCCACACATATATATGGGGAGGTACTAGCTCCAACTCGGTGTTACAGTGAAAACTGGAGGAATTTCAAACCGGCAGTAGGAAACAGACTGAGAAACCAGAGTAAAAGTTTCTCCTGCAACCCGTTCCCTTTGTGCTAGATGAACGAACGTCTCTCCACATGCTCAGTTCTGAGAGATTAGTGTGTTTGAAAGCCGTCCTTCACCTAGCTTGTTGGGAACACAAAGTTTCTCTTCAGTTGCAAACTTCACTCCATACATATATATGGGGAAGTAGTAGCTCCAACTCGTTTTACATTGAAAACTGCAGGAACTTCAAACCGGCACTAGCAAACAGCCTGAGAAACCAGAGTAAAAGTTTCTCCTGCAACCCGTTCCCTTTGGGCTAGATGAACGAACGTCTCTCCACATGCTCAGTTCTGAGAGATAAGTGTGTGTGAAGCCGTACTTCACCTAGCTTGTTGGGAACACAAAGTTTCTCTTCAGGTGCAAACTCCACTCCATACATATGTATGGGTATGTACATCTCCAACTCGATTTTACAGAGAAAACTGCAGGAACTTCAAACCGGCACTAGGAAACAGATCGAGAATCCAGAGTAAAAGTTTCTCCCGCAACCCGTTCCCTTTGTGCTAGATGAACGTACGTCTCTCCACATGCACAGTTCTGAGAGATATGTGTGTGTGAAAGCCGTCTTTCACCTAGCTTGTTGGGAACACAAAGTTTCTCTTCAGTTGCAAACTCCTCTCCATACATATATATGGGGAGGTACTAGCTCCAACACGGTTTTACAGTGAAAACTGCAGGAACTTCAAACCGGCACTAGGAAACAGACTGAGAAACCAGAGTAAAAGTTTCTCCTGCAACCCGTTCCCTTTTTGCTAGATGAACGAACGTCTCTCCACATGCTCAGTTCTGAGAGATAAGTGTGTGTGAAAGCCGTCCTTCACCTAGCTTGTTGGGAACACAAAGTTTCTCTTCAGTTGCAAACTCCTCTCCATACATATATATGGGGAGGTACTAGCCCCAACTCGGTTTTACAGTGAAAACTGCAGGAACTTCAAACCGGCACTAGGAAACAGACTGAGAAACCAGAGTAAAAGTTTCCCCTGCAACCCGTTGCCTTTGTGCTAGATGAACGAACGTCTCTCCACATGCTCAGTTCAGAGAGATAAGTGTGTGTGAAAGCCGTCCTTCAACTAGCTTGTTGTGAACACAAAGTTTCTCTTCAGTTGCAAACTCCATTCCACACATATATATGGGGAGGTACTAGCTCCAACTCGGTTTTACAGTGAAAACTGGAGGAACTTCAAACCGGCAGTAGGAAACAGACTGAGAAACCAGAGTAAATGTTTCTCCTGCAACCTGTTCCCTTTGTGCTAGATGAACGAACGTCTCTCCACATGCTCGGTTCTGAGAGATAAGTGTGTGTGAAAGCCGTCCTTCACCTAGCTTGTTGGGAACACAAAGTTTCTCTTCAGGTGCAAACTCCACTCCATACATATATATGGGGAGGTACTAGCCCCAACTCGGTTTTACAGTGAAAACTGCAGGAAAATCAAACCGGCACTAGGAAACAGACTGAGAAACCAGAGTAAAAGTTTCTCCTGCAACCCGTTCCCTTTGTGCTAGATGAACGAACGTCTCTCCACATGCTCAGTTCTGAGAGATAAGTGTGTGTGAAAGCCGTCCTTCACCTAGCTTGTTGGGAACACAAAGTTTCTCTTCAGTTGCAAACTCCATTCCACACATATATATGGGGAGGTACTAGCTCCAACTCGGTGTTACAGTGAAAACTGGAGGAATTTCAAACCGGCAGTAGGAAACAGACTGAGAAACCAGAGTAAAAGTTTCTCCTGCAACCCGTTCCCTTTGTGCTAGATGAACGAACGTCTCTCCACATGCTCAGTTCTGAGAGATTAGTGTGTTTGAAAGCCGTCCTTCACCTAGCTTGTTGGGAACACAAAGTTTCTCTTCAGTTGCAAACTCCACTCCATACATATATATGGGGAAGTAGTAGCTCCAACTCGGTTTTACATTGAAAACTGCAGGAACTTCAAACCGGCACTAGCAAACAGCCTGAGAAACCAGAGTAAAAGTTTCTCCTGCAACCCGTTCCCTTTGGGCTAGATGAACGAACGTCTCTCCACATGCTCAGTTCTGAGAGATAAGTGTGTGTGAAAGCCGTCCTTCACCTAGCTTGTTGGGAACACAAAGTTTCTCTTCAGGTGCAAACTCCACTCCATACTTATATATGGGGAGGTACAAGCCCCAACTCGATTTTACAGTGAAAACTGCAGGAAATTCAAACCGGCACTAGGAAACAGACTGAGAAACCAGAGTAAAAGTTTTCCCTGCAACCCGTTCCCTTTGTGCTAGATGAACGAACGTCTCTCCACATGCTCAGTTCTGAGAGATAAGTGTGTGTGAAAGCCGTCCTTCATTTTGCTTGTTGTGAACACAAAGTTTCTCTTCAGTTGCAAATTCCATTCCACACATATATATGGGGAGGTACTAGCTCCAACTCGGTTTTACAGTGAAAACTGCAGGAACTTCAAACCGGCAGTAGGAAACAGACTGAGAAACCAGAGTAAATGTTTCTCCTGCAACCCGTTCCCTTTGTGCTAGATGAACGAACGTCTCTCCACATGCTCAGTTCTGAGAGATAAGTGTGTGTGAAAGCCGTCCTTCACCTAGCTTGTTGGGGACACAAAGTTTCTCTTAAGTGGCAAAATCCTCTCCATACATATATATGGGGAGGTACTAGCTCCAACACGGTTTTACAGTGAAAACTGCAGGAACTTCAAACCGGCACTAGGAAACAGACTGAGAAACCAGAGTAAAAGTTTCTCCTGCAACCCGTTCCCTTTGTGCTAGATTAACGAACGTCTCTCCACATGCTCAGTTCAGAGAGATAAGTGTGTGTGAAAGCCGTCCTTCACCTAGCTTGTTGGGAACACAAAGTTTCTCTTCAGTTGCAAACTCCATTCCACACATATATATGGGGAGGTACTAGCTCCAACTCGGTGTTACAGCGAAAACTGGAGGAATTTCAAACCGGCAGTAGGAAACAGACTGAGAAACCAGAGTAAAAGTTTCTCCTGCAAACCGTTCCCTTTGTGCTAGATGAACGAACGTCTCTCCACATGCTCAGTTCTGAGAGATTAGTGTGTTTGAAAGCCGTCCTTCACCTAGCTTGTTGGGAACACAAAGTTTCTCTTCAGTTGCAAACTCCACTCCATACATATATATGGGGAAGTAGTAGCTCCAACTCGGTTTTACATTGAAAACTGCAGGAACTTCAAACCGGCACTAGCAAACAGCCTGAGAAACCAGAGTAAAAGTTTCTCCTGCAACCCGTTCCCTTTGGGCTAGATGAACGAACGTCTCTCCACATGCTCAGTTCTGAGAGATAAGTGTGTGTGAAGCCGTACTTCACCTAGCTTGTTGGGAACACAAAGTTTCTCTTCAGGTGCAAACTCCACTCCATACATATGTATGGGTATGTACATCTCCAACTCGATTTTACAGAGAAAACTGCAGGAACTTCAAACCGGCACTAGGAAACAGATCGAGAATCCAGAGTAAAAGTTTCTCCCGCAACCCGTTCCCTTTGTGCTAGATGAACGTACGTCTCTCCACATGCACAGTTCTGAGAGATATGTGTGTGTGAAAGCCGTCTTTCACCTAGCTTGTTGGGAACACAAAGTTCCTCTTCAGTTGCAAACTCCATTCCACACATATATATGGGGAGGTACTAGCTCCAACTCGGTTTTACAGTGAAAACTGCAGGAACTTCAAACCGGCAGTAGGAAACAGACTGAGAAACCAGAGTAAATGTTTCTCCTGCAACCCGTTCCCTTTGTGCTAGATGAACGAACGTCTCTCCACATGCTCAGTTCTGAGAGATAAGTGTGTGTGAAAGCCGTCCTTCACCTAGCTTGTTGGGAACACAAAGTTTCTCTTCAGGTGCAAACTCCACTCCATACTTATATATGGGGAGGTACAAGCCCCAACTCGATTTTACAGTGAAAACTGCAGGAAATTCAAACCGGCACTAGGAAACAGACTGAGAAACCAGAGTAAAAGTTTTCCCTGCAACCCGTTCCCTTTGTGCTAGATGAACGAACGTCTCTCCACATGCTCAGTTCTGAGAGATAAGTGTGTGTGAAAGCCGTCCTTCATTTTGCTTGTTGTGTACACAAAGTTTCTCTTCAGTTGCAAATTCCATTCCACACATATATATGGGGAGGTACTAGCTCCAACTCGGTTTTACAGTGAAAACTGCAGGAACTTCAAACCGGCAGTAGGAAACAGACTGAGAAACCAGAGTAAATGTTTCTCCTGCAACCCGTTCCCTTTGTGCTAGATGAACGAACGTCTCTCCACATGCTCAGTTCTGAGAGATAAGTGTGTGTGAAAGCCGTCCTTCACCTAGCTTGTTGGGGACACAAAGTTTCTCTTAAGTGGCAAAATCCTCTCCATACATATATATGGGGAGGTACTAGCTCCAACACGGTTTTACAGTGAAAACTGCAGGAACTTCAAACCGGCACTAGGAAACAGACTGAGAAACCAGAGTAAAAGTTTCTCCTGCAACCCGTTCCCTTTGTGCTAGATTAACGAACGTCTCTCCACATGCTCAGTTCAGAGAGATAAGTGTGTGTGAAAGCCGTCCTTCACCTAGCTTGTTGTGAACACAAAGTTTCTCTTCAGTTGCAAACTCCATTCCACACATATATATGGGGAGGTACTAGCTCCAACTCGGTTTTACAGTGAAAACTGGAGGAACTTCAAACCGGCAGTAGGAAACAGACTGAGAAACCAGAGTAAATGTTTCTCCTGCAACCCGTTCCCTTTGTGCTAGATGAACGAACGTCTCTCCACATGCTCAGTTCTGAGAGATAAGTGTGTGTGAAAGCCGTCCTTCACCTAGCTTGTTGGGAACACAAAGTTTCTCTTCAGGTGCAAACTCCACTCCATACATATATATGGGGAGGTACTAGCCCCAACTCGGTTTTACAGTGAAAACTGCAGGAAAATCAAACCGGCACTAGGAAACAGACTGAGAAACCAGAGTAAAAGTTTCTCCTGCAACCCGTTCCCTTTGTGCTAGATGAACGAACGTCTCTCCACATGCTCAGTTCTGAGAGATAAGTGTGTGTGAAAGCCGTCCTTCACCTAGCTTGTTGGGAACACAAAGTTTCTCTTCAGTTGCAAACTCCTCTCCATACATATATATGGGGAGGTACTAGCTCCAACACGGTTTTACAGTGAAAACTGCAGGAACTTCAAACCGGCACTAGGAAACAGACTGAGAAACCAGAGTAAAAGTTTCTCCTGCAACCCGTTCCCTTTGTGCTAGATGAACGAACGTCTCTCCACATGCTCAGTTCTGAGAGATAAGTGTGTGTGAAAGCCGTCCTTCACCTAGCTTGTTGGGAACACAAAGTTTCTCTTCAGGAGCAAACTCCACTCCATACATATATATGGGGAGGTACTAGCCCCAACTCGGTTTTACAGTGAAAACTGCAGGAACTTCAAACCGGCACTAGGAAACAGACTGAGAAACCAGAGTAAAAGTTTCCCCTGCAACCCGTTGCCTTTGTGCTAGATGAACGAACGTCTCTCCACATGCTCAGTTCAGAGAGATAAGTGTGTGTAAGCCGTCCTTCACCTAGCTTGTTGTGAACACAAAGTTTCTCTTCAGTTGCAAACTCCATTCCACACATATATATGGGGAGGTACTAGCTCCAACTCGGTTTTACAGTGAAAACTGGAGGAACTTCAAACCGGCACTAGGAAACAGACTGAGAAACCAGAGTAAATGTTTCTCCTGCAACCCGTTCCATTTGTGCTAGATGAACGAACGTCTCTCCACATGCTCGGTTCTGAGAGATAAGTGTGTGTGAAAGCCGTCCTTCACCTAGCTTGTTGGGAACACAAAGTTTCTCTTCAGGTGCAAACTCCACTCCATACATATATATGGGGAGGTACTAGCCCCAACTCGGTTTTACAGTGAAAACTGCAGGAAAATCAAACCGGCACTAGGAAACAGACTGAGAAACCAGAGTAAAAGTTTCTCCTGCAACCCGTTCCCTTTGTGCTAGATGAACGAACGTCTCTCCACATGCTCAGTTCTGAGAGATAAGTGTGTGTGAAAGCCGTCCTTCACCTAGCTTGTTGGGAACACAAAGTTTCTCTTCAGTTGCAAACTCCATTCCACACATATATATGGGGAGGTACTAGCTCCAACTCGGTGTTACAGTGAAAACTGGAGGAATTTCAAACCGGCAGTAGGAAACAGACTGAGAAACCAGAGTAAAAGTTTCTCCTGCAACCCGTTCCCTTTGTGCTAGATGAACGAACGTCTCTCCACATGCTCAGTTCTGAGAGATAAGTGTGTGTGAAAGCCGTCCTTCACCTAGCTTGTTGGGAACACAAAGTTTCTCTTCAGGAGCAAACTCCACTCCATACATATATATGGGGAGGTACTAGCCCCAACTCGGTTTTACAGTGAAAACTGCAGGAACTTCAAACCGGCACTAGGAAACAGACTGAGAAACCAGAGTAAAAGTTTCCCCTGCAACCCGTTGCCTTTGTGCTAGATGAACGAACGTCTCTCCACATGCTCAGTTCAGAGAGATAAGTGTGTGTAAGCCGTCCTTCACCTAGCTTGTTGTGAACACAAAGTTTCTCTTCAGTTGCAAACTCCATTCCACACATATATATGGGGAGGTACTAGCTCCAACTCGGTTTTACAGTGAAAACTGGAGGAACTTCAAACCGGCAGTAGGAAACAGACTGAGAAACCAGAGAAAATGTTTCTCCTGCAACCCGTTCCCTTTGTGCTAGATGAACGAACGTCTCTCCACATGCTCGGTTCTGAGAGATAAGTGTGTGTGAAAGCCGTCCTTCACCTAGCTTGTTGGGAACACAAAGTTTCTCTTCAGGTGCAAACTCCACTCCATACATATATATGGGGAGGTACTAGCCCCAACTCGGTTTTACAGTGAAAACTGCAGGAAAATCAAACCGGCACTAGGAAACAGACTGAGAAACCAGAGTAAAAGTTTCTCCTGCAACCCGTTCCCTTTGTGCTAGATGAACGAACGTCTCTCCACATGCTCAGTTCTGAGAGATAAGTGTGTGTGAAAGCCGTCCTTCACCTAGCTTGTTGGGAACACAAAGTTTCTCTTCAGTTGCAAACTCCATTCCACACATATATATGGGGAGGTACTAGCTCCAACTCGGTGTTACAGTGAAAACTGGAGGAATTTCAAACCGGCAGTAGGAAACAGACTGAGAAACCAGAGTAAAAGTTTCTCCTGCAACCCGTTCCCTTTGTGCTAGATGAACGAACGTCTCTCCACATGCTCAGTTCTGAGAGATAAGTGTGTGTGAAAGCCGTCCTTCACCTAGCTTGTTGGGAACACAAAGTTTCTCTTCAGGAGCAAACTCCACTCCATACATATATATGGGGAGGTACTAGCCCCAACTCGGTTTTACAGTGAAAACTGCAGGAACTTCAAACCGGCACTAGGAAACAGACTGAGAAACCAGAGTAAAAGTTTCCCCTGCAACCCGTTGCCTTTGTGCTAGATGAACGAACGTCTCTCCACATGCTCAGTTCAGAGAGATAAGTGTGTGTAAGCCGTCCTTCACCTAGCTTGTTGTGAACACAAAGTTTCTCTTCAGTTGCAAACTCCATTCCACACATATATATGGGGAGGTACTAGCTCCAACTCGGTTTTACAGTGAAAACTGGAGGAACTTCAAACCGGCAGTAGGAAACAGACTGAGAAACCAGAGTAAATGTTTCTCCTGCAACCCGTTCCCTTTGTGCTAGATGAACGAACGTCTCTCCACATGCTCGGTTCTGAGAGATAAGTGTGTGTGAAAGCCGTCCTTCACCTAGCTTGTTGGGAACACAAAGTTTCTCTTCAGGTGCAAACTCCACTCCATACATATATATGGGGAGGTACTAGCCCCAACTCGGTTTTACAGTGAAAACTGCAGGAAAATCAAACCGGCACTAGGAAACAGACTGAGAAACCAGAGTAAAAGTTTCTCCTGCAACCCGTTCCCTTTGTGCTAGATGAACGAACGTCTCTCCACATGCTCAGTTCTGAGAGATAAGTGTGTGTGAAAGCCGTCCTTCACCTAGCTTGTTGGGAACACAAAGTTTCTCTTCAGTTGCAAACTCCATTCCACACATATATATGGGGAGGTACTAGCTCCAACTCGGTGTTACAGTGAAAACTGGAGGAATTTCAAACCGGCAGTAGGAAACAGACTGAGAAACCAGAGTAAAAGTTTCTCCTGCAACCCGTTCCCTTTGTGCTAGATGAACGAACGTCTCTCCACATGCTCAGTTCTGAGAGATAAGTGTGTGTGAAAGCCGTCCTTCACCTAGCTTGTTGGGAACACAAAGTTTCTCTTCAGGAGCAAACTCCACTCCATACATATATATGGGGAGGTACTAGCCCCAACTCGGTTTTACAGTGAAAACTGCAGGAACTTCAAACCGGCACTAGGAAACAGACTGAGAAACCAGAGTAAAAGTTTCCCCTGCAACCCGTTGCCTTTGTGCTAGATGAACGAACGTCTCTCCACATGCTCAGTTCAGAGAGATAAGTGTGTGTGAAAGCCGTCCTTCACCTAGCTTGTTGTGAACACAAAGTTTCTCTTCAGTTGCAAACTCCATTCCACACATATATATGGGGAGGTACTAGCTCCAACTCGGTTTTACAGTGAAAACTGGAGGAACTTCAAACCGGCAGTAGGAAACAGACTGAGAAACCAGAGTAAATGTTTCTCCTGCAACCCGTTCCCTTTGTGCTAGATGAACGAACGTCTCTCCACATGCTCGGTTATGAGAGATAAGTGTGTGTGAAAGCCGTCCTTCACCTAGCTTGTTGGGAACACAAAGTTTCTCTTCAGTGGCAAACTCCTCTCCATACATATATATGGGGAGGTACTAGCTACAACACGGTTTTACAGTGAAAACTGCAGGAACTTCAAACCGGCACTAGGAAACAGACTGAGAAACCAGAGTAAAAGTTTCTCCTGCAACCCGTTCCCTTTGTGCTAGATGAACGAACGTCTCTCCACATGCTCAGTTCTGAGAGATAAGTGTGTGTGAAAGCCGTCCTTCACCTAGCTTGTTTGGAACACAAAGTTTCTCTTCAGTTGCAAAGTCCACTCCATACATATATATGGGGAGGTACTAGCTCCAACTCGGTTTTAAGTGAAAACTGCAGGAACTTCAAACAGGCACTAGGAAACAGACTGAGAAACCAGAGTAAAAGTTTTTCCTGCAACCCGTTCCCTTTGTGCTAGATGAACGAACGTCTCTCCACATGTTCATTTCTGAGAGATAAGTGTGTGTGAAAGCCGTCCTGCACCTAGCTTGTTGGGAACACAATGTTTCTCTTCATTTGCAAACTCCACTCCATACATATATATGGGGAGGTACTAGCTCCAACACGGTTTTACAGTGAAAATTGCAGGAACTTCAAACTGGCACTAGGAAACAGACCGAGAAACCAGAGAAAAAGTTTCTCCTGCAACCCGTTCCCTTTGGGCTAGATGAACGAACGTCTCTCCACATGCTCAGTTCTGAGAGATAAGTGTGTGTGGAAGCCGTCCTTAAACTAGCTTGTTGGGAACACAAAGTTTCTCTTCATTTGCAAACTACAATCCATACATATATATGGGGTGGAACTAGCGCCAACTAGGTTTTACAGTGAAAACTGCAGGAACTTCAAACCGGCACTAGGAAACAGACTGAGAAACCAGAGTAAAAGTTTCTCCTGCAACCCGTTCCCTTTGTGCTAGATGAACGAACGTCTCTCCACATGCTCAGTTCTGAGAGATAAGTGTGTTTGAAAGCCGTCCTTCACCTAGCTTGTTGGGAACACAAAGTTTCTCTTCAGTTGCAAACTCCACTCCACACATATATATGGGGAGGTACTAGCTCCAACTCGGTTTTACAGTGAAAACTGCAGGAACTTCAAACCGACACTAGGAAACAGACTGAGAAACCTGAGTAAAATTTCTCCTGCATCCCGTTCCCTTTGTGCTAGATGAACGAAAGTCTCTCCACATGCTCAGTTCTGAGAGATTAGTGTGTTTGAAAGCCGTCCTTCACCTAGCTTGTTGGGAACAAAAAGTTTCTCTTCAGTTGCAAACTCCAATCCATACATATATATGGGAAGGTACTAACTCCAACTCGGTTTTACAGTGAAAACTGCAGGAACTTCAAACCGGCACTAGGAAACAGACTGAGAAACCAGAGTAAAAGTTTCTCCTGCAACCCGTTCCCTTTGTGCTAGATGAACGAACGTCTCTCCAGATGCTCAGATTTGAGAGATAAGTGTGTGTGAAAGCCGTCCTTCACCTAGCTTGTTGGGAACACAAAGTTTCTCTTCAGTTGCAAACTACACTCCACACATATATATGGGGAGGTACTAGCTCCAACTCGGTTTTACAGTTAAAACTGCAGGAACTTCAAACTGGCACTAGGAAACAGACCGAGAAACCAGAGAAAAAGTTTCTCCTGCAAACCGTTCCCTTTGTGCTAGATGAACGAACGTCTCTCCACATGCTCAGTTCTGAGAGATAAGTGTGTGTGGAAGCCGTACTTCAACTAGCTTGTTGGGAACACAAAGTTTTTCTTCATTTGCAAACTACAATCCATACATATATATGGGGTGGAACTAGCGCCAACTTGGTTTTACAGTGAAAACTGCAGGAACTTCAAACCGGCACTAGGAAACAGACTTAGAAACCAGAGTAAAAGTTTCTCCTGCAACCCGTTCCCTTTGTGCTAGATGAACGAACGTCTCTCCACATGCTCAGTTCTGAGAGATAAGTGTGTTTGAAAGCCGTCCTTCACCTAGCTTGTTGGGAACACAAAGTTTCTCTTCAGTTGTAAACTCCACTCCACACATATATATGGGGAGGTACTAGCTCCAACTCGATTTTACAGTGAAAACTGCAGCAACTTCAAACCGACACTAGGAAACAGACTGAGAAACCTGAGTAAAATTTCTCCTGCATCCCGTTCCCTTTGTGCTAGATGAACGAACGTCTCTCCACATGCTCAGTTCTGAGAGATTAGTGTGTTTGAAAGCCGTCCTTCACCTAGCTTGTTGGGAACACAAAGTTTCTCTTCAGTTGCAAACTCCACTCCATACATATGTATGGGGAAGTAGTAGCTCCAACTCGGTTTTACATTGAAAACTGCAGGAACTTCAAACCGGCACTAGCAAACAGCCTGAGAAACCAGAGTAAAAGTTTCTCCTGCAACCCGTTCCATTTGGGCTAGATGAACGAACGTCTCTCCAGATGCTCAGTTCTGAGAGATAAGTGTGTGTGAAGCCGTACTTCACCTAGCTTGTTGGGAACACAAAGTTTCTCTTCAGGTGCAAACTCCACTCCATACTTATATATGGGGAGGTACTAGCCACAACTCGGTTTTACAGTGAAAACTGCAGGAAATTCAAACCGGCACTAGGAAACAGACTGAGAAACCAGAGTAAAAGTTTTCCCTGCAACCCGTTCCATTTGTGCTAGATGAACGAACGTCTCTCCACATGCTCAGTTCTGAGAGATAAGTGTGTGTGAAAGCCGTGCTTCACTTAGCTTGTTGTGAACACAAATTTACTCTTCAGTTGCAAATTCCATTCCACACATATATATGGGGAGGTACTAGCTCCAACTCGGTTTTACAGTGAAAACTGCAGGAACTTCAAACCGGCAGTAGGAAACAGACTGAGAAACCAGAGTAAATGTTTCTCCTGCAACCCGTTCCCTTTGTGCTAGATGAACGAACGTCTCTCCACATGCTCAGTTCTGAGAGATAAGTGTGTGTGAAAGCCGTCCTTCAACTAGCTTGTTGGCAACACAAGGTTTCTCTTCAGGTGCAAACTCCACTCCATACATATATATGGGGAGGTACTAGCCCCAACTCGGTTTTACAGTGAAAACTGCAGGAAATTCAAACCGGCACTAGGAAACAGACTGAGAAACCAGAGTAAAAGTTTCTCCTGCAACCCGTTCCCTTTGTGCTAGATGAACGAACGTCTCTCCACATGCTCAGTTCTGAGAGATAAGTGTGTGTGAAAGCCGTCCTTCACCTAGCTTGTTGGGGACACAAAGTTTCTCTTAAGTGGCAAAATCCTCTCCATACATATATATGGGGAGGTACTAGCTCCAACACGGTTTTACAGTGAAAACTGCAGGAACTTCAAACCGGCACTAGGAAACAGACTGAGAAACCAGAGTAAAAGTTTCTCCTGCAACCCGTTCCCTTTGTGCTAGATGAACGAACGTCTCTCCACATGCTCAGTTCTGAGAGATATGTGTGTGTGAAAGCCGTCCTTCACCTAGCTTGTTGGGAACACAAAGTTTCTCTTCAGGTGCAAACTCCACTCCATACATATATATGGGGAGGTACTAGCCCCAACTCGGTTTTACAGTGAAAACTGCAGGAACTTCAAACCGGCATTAGGAAACAGACTGAGAAACCAGAGTAAAAGTTTCTCCTGCAACCCGTTCCCTTTGTGCTAGATGAACGAACGTCTCTCCACATGCTCAGTTCTGAGAGATAAGTGTGTGTGAAAGCCGTCCTTCACCTAGCTTGTTGGGAACACAAAGTTTCTCTTCAGTTGAAACTCCATTCCACACATATATATGGGGAGGTACTAGCCCCAACTCGGTTTTACAGTGAAAACTGCAGGAAATTCCAACCGGTACTAGGAAACAGACTGAGAAACCAGAGTAAAAGTTTCTCCTGCAACCCGTTCCCTTTGTGCTAGATGAACGAACGTCTCTCCACATGCTCAGTTCTGAGAGATAAGTGTGTGTGAAAGCCGTCCTTCACCTAGCTTGTTGGGAACACAAAGTTTCTCTTCAGTGGCAAATTCCACTCCATACATATATATGGGGAGGTACAAGCTCCAACTCGGTTTTACAGTGAAAACTGCAGGAACTTCAAACCGGCACTAGGAAACAGACTGAGAAACCAGAGTAAAAGTTTCTCCTGCAACCCGTTCCCTTTGTGCTAGATGAACGAACGTCTCTCCACATGCTCAGTTCTGAGAGATATGTGTGTTTGAAAGCCGTCCTTCACCTAGCTTGTTGGGAACACAAAGTTTCTCTTCAGTTGCAAACTCCACTCCACACATATATATGGGGAGGTACTAGCTCCAACTCGGTTTTACAGTGAAAACTGCATGAACTTCAAACCGACACTAGGAAACAGACTGAGAAACCTGAGTAAAATTTCTCCTGCATCCCGTTCCCTTTGTGCTAGATGAACGAAAGTCTCTCCACATGCTCAGTTCTGAGAGATTAGTGTGTTTGAAAGCCGTCCTTCACCTAGCTTGTTGGGAACACAAAGTTTCTCTTCAGTTGCAAACTCCAATCCATACATATATATGGGAAGGTACTAACTCCAACTCGGTTTTACAGTGAAAACTGCAGGAACTTCAAACCGGCACTAGGAAACAGACTGAGAAACCAGAGTAAAAGTTTCTCCTGCAACCCGTTCCCTTTGTGCTAGATGAACGAACGTCTCTCCAGATGCTCAGTTTTGAGAGATAAGTGTGTGTGAAAGCCGTCCTTCACCTAGCTTGTTGGGAACACAAAGTTTCTCTTCAGTTGCAAACTACACTCCACACATATATATGGGGAGGTACTAGCTCCAACTCGGTTTTACAGTTAAAACTGCAGGAACTTCAAACTGGCACTAGGAAACAGACCGAGAAACCAGAGAAAAAGTTTCTCCTGCAAACCGTTCCCTTTGTGCTAGATGAACGAACGTCTCTCCACATGCTCAGTTCTGAGAGATAAGTGTGTGTGGAAGCCGTCCTTCAACTAGCTTGTTGGGAACACAAAGTTTCTCTTCAGGTGCAAACTCCACTCCATACATATATATGGGGTGGAACTAGCGCCAACTCGGTTTTACAGTGAAAACTGCAGGAACTTCAAACCGGCACTAGGAAACAGACTGAGAAACCAGAGTAAAAGTTTCTCCTGCAACCAGTTCCCTTTGTGCTAGATGAACGAACGTCTCTCCACATGCTCAGTTCTGAGAGATAAGTGTGTTTGAAAGGCGTCCTTCACCTAGCTTGTTGGGAACACAAAGTTTCTCTTCAGTTGTAAACTCCACTCCACACATATATATGGGGAGGTACTAGCTCCAACTCGGTTTTACAGTGAAAACTGCAGGAACTTCAAACCGACACTAGGAAACAGACTGAGAAACCTGAGTAAAATTTCTCCTGCATCCCGTTCCCTTTGTGCTAGATGAACGAACGTCTCTCCACATGCTCAGTTCTGAGAGATTAATGTGTTTGAAAGCCGTCCTTCACCTAGCTTGTTGGGAACACAAAGTTTCTCTTCAGTTGCAAACTCCACTCCATACATATATATGGGGAAGTAGTAGCTCCAACTCGGTTTTACATTGAAAACTGCAGGAACTTCAAACCGGCACTAGCAAACAGCCTGAGAAACCAGAGTAAAAGTTTCTCCTGCAACCCGTTCCCTTTGTGCTAGATGAACGAACGTCTCTCCACATGCTCAGTTCTGAGAGATAGGTGTGTGTGAAGCCGTACTTCACCTAGCTTGTTGGGAACACAAAGTTTCTCTTCAGGTGCAAACTCCACTCCATACTTATATATGGGGAGGTACTAGCCACAACTCGGTTTTACAGTGAAAACTGCAGGAAATTCAAACCGGCACTAGGAAACAGACTGAGAAACCAGAGTAAAAGTTTTCCCTGCAACCCGTTCCCTTTGTGCAAATGAACGAACGTCTCTCCACATGCTCAGTTCTGAGAGATAAGTGTGTGTGAAAGCCGTCCTTCACTTAGCTTGTTGTGAACACAAAGTTACTCTTCAGTTGCAAATTCCATTCCACACATATATATGGGGAGGTACTAGCTCCAACTCGGTTTTACAGTGAAAACTGCAGGAACTTCAAACCGGCAGTAGGAAACAGACTGAGAAACCAGAGTAAATGTTTCTCCTGCAACCCGTTCCCTTTGTGCTAGATGAACGAACGTCTCTCCACATGCTCAGTTCTGAGAGATAAGTGTGTGTGAAAGCCGTCCTTCAACTAGCTTGTTGGGAACACAAAGTTTCTCTTCAGGTGCAAACTCCACTCCATACATATATATGGGGAGGTACTAGCCCCAACTCGGTTTTACAGTGAAAACTGCAGGAAATTCAAACCGGCACTAGGAAACAGACTGAGAAACCAGAGTAAAAGTTTCTCCTGCAACCCGTTCCCTTTGTGCTAGATGAACGAACGTCTCTCCACATGCTCAGTTCTGAGAGATAAGTGTGTGTGAAAGCCGTCCTTCACCTAGCTTGTTGGGGACACAAAGTTTCTCTTAAGTGGCAAAATCCTCTCCATACATATATATGGGAAGGTACTAGCTCCAACACGGTTTTACAGTGAAAACTGCAGGAACTTCAAACCGGCACTAGGAAACAGACTGAGAAACCAGAGTAAAAGTTTCTCCTGCAACCCGTTCCCTTTGTGCTAGATGAACGAACGTCTCTCCACATGCTCAGTTCTGAGAGATAAGTGTGTGTGAAAGCCGTCCTTCACCTAGCTTGTTGGGAACACAAAGTTTCTCTTCAGGTGCAAACTCCACTCCATACATATATATGGGGAGGTACTAGCCCCAACTCGGTTTTACAGTGAAAACTGCAGGAACTTCAAACAGGCACTGGGAAACAGACTGAGAAACCAGAGTAAAAGTTTCTCCTGCAACCCGTTCACTTTGTGCTAGATGAACGAACGCCTCTCCACATGCTCAGTTCTGAGAGATAAGTGTGTGTGAAAGCCGTCCTTCACCTAGCTCGTTGGGAACACAAAGTTTCTCTTCAGTTGCAAACTCCTCTCCATACATATATATGGGGAGGTACTAGCTCCAACTCGGTTTTACAGTGAAAACTGCAGGAACTTCAAACCGGCATTAGGAAACAGACTGAGAAACCAGAGTAAAAGTTTCCCCTGCAACCCGTTCCCTTTGTGCTAGATGAACGAACGTCTCTCCACATGCTCAGTTCTGAGAGATAAGTGTGTGTGAAAGCCGTCCTTCACCTAGCTTGTTGGGAACACAAAGTTTCTCTTCAGTTGCAAACTCCTCTCCATACATATATATGGGGAGGTACTAGCTCCAACTCGGTTTTACAGTGAAAACTGCAGGAACTTCTAACCGGCACTAGGAAACAGACCGAGAACCCATAGTAAAAGTTTCTCCTGCAACCCGTTCCCTTTGTGCTAGATGAACGAACGTCTCTCCACATGCTCAGTTCTGAGAGATAAGTGTGTGTGAAAGCCGTCCTTCACCTAGCTTGTTGGGAACACAAAGTTTCTCTTCAGTTGAAACTCCATTCCACACATATATATGGGGAGGTACTAGCCCCAACTCGGTTTTACAGTGAAAACTGCAGGAAATTCCAACCGGTACTAGGAAACAGACTGAGAAACCAGAGTAAAAGTTTCTCCTGCAACCCGTTCCCTTTGTGCTAGATGAACGAACGTCTCTCCACATGCTCAGTTCTGAGAGATAAGTGTGTGTGAAAGCCGTCCTTCACCTAGCTTGTTGGGAACACAAAGTTTCTCTTCAGGTGCAAACTCCACTCCATACATATATATGGGGAGGTCCTAGCCCCAACTCGGTTTTACAGTGAAAACTGCAGGAAAATCAAACCGGCACTAGGAAACAGACTGAGAAACCAGAGTAAAAGTTTCTCCTGCAACCCGTTCCCTTTGTGCTAGATGAACGAACGTCTCTCCACATGCTCAGTTCTGAGAGATAAGTGTGTGTGAAAGCCGTCCTTCACCTAGCTTGTTGGGAACACAAAGTTTCTCTTCAGTTGCAAACTCCTCTCCATACATATATATGGGGAGGTACTAGCTCCAACACGGTTTTACAGTGAAAACTGCAGGAACTTCAAACCGGCACTAGGAAACAGACTGAGAAACCAGAGTAAAAGTTTCTCCTGCAACCCGTTCCCTTTGTGCTAGATGAACGAACGTCTCTCCACATGCTCAGTTCTGAGAGATAAGTGTGTGTGAAAGCCGTCCTTCACCTAGCTTGCTGGGAACACAAAGTTTCTCTTCAGGAGCAAACTCCACTCCATACATATATATGGGGAGGTACTAGCCCCAACTCGGTTTTACAGTGAAAACTGCAGGAACTTCAAACCGGCACTAGGAAACAGACTGAGAAACCAGAGTAAAAGTTTCCCCTGCAACCCGTTGCCTTTGTGCTAGATGAACGAACGTCTCTCCACATGCTCAGTTCAGAGAGATAAGTGTGTGTGAAAGCCGTCCTTCACCTAGCTTGTTGTGAACACAAAGTTTCTCTTCAGTTGCAAACTCCATTCCACACATATATATGGGGAGGTACTAGCTCCAACTCGGTTTTACAGTGAAAACTGGAGGAACTTCAAACCAGCAGTAGGAAACAGACTGAGAAACCAGAGTAAATGTTTCTCCTGCAACCCGTTCCCTTTGTGCTAGATGAATGAACGTCTCTCCACATGCTCGGTTCTGAGAGATAAGTGTGTGTGAAAGCCGTCCTTCACCTAGCTTGTTGGGAACACAAAGTTTCTCTTCAGGTGCAAACTCCACTCCATACATATATATGGGGAGGTACTAGCCCCAACTCGGTTTTACAGTGAAAACTGCAGGAAAATCAAACCGGCACTAGGAAACAGACTGAGAAACCAGAGTAAAAGTTTTTCCTGCAACCCGTTCCCTTTGTGCTAGATGAACGAACGTCTCTCCACATGCTCAGTTCTGAGAGATAAGTGTGTGTGAAAGCCGTCCTTCACCTAGCTTGTTGGGAACACAAAGTTTCTCTTCAGTTGCAAACTCCTCTCCATACATATATATGGGGAGGTACTAGCTCCAACACGGTTTTACAGTGAAAACTGCAGGAACTTCAAACTGGCACTAGGAAACAGACTGAGAAACCAGAGTAAAAGTTTCTCCTGCAACCCGTTCCCTTTGTGCTAGATGAACGAACGTCTCTCCACATGCTCAGTTCTGAGAGATAAGTGTGTGTGAAAGCCGTCCTTCACCTAGCTTGTTGGGAACACAAAGTTTCTCTTCTGGAGCAAACTCCACTCCATACATATATATGGGGAGGTACTAGCCCCAACTCGGTTTTACAGTGAAAACTGCAGGAACTTCAAACCGGCACCAAGAAACAGACTGAGAAACCAGAGTAAAAGTTTCCCCTGCAACCCGTTGCCTTTGTGCTAGATGAACGAACGTCTCTCCACATGCTCAGTTCTGAGAGATAAGTGTGTGTGAAAGCCGTCCTTCACCTAGCTTGTTGGGAACACAAAGTTTCTCTTCAGTTGCAAACTCCTCTCCATACATATATATGGGGAGGTACTAGCTCCAACTCGGTTTTACAGTGAAAACTGCAGGAACTTCAAACCGGCAGTAGGAAACAGACTGAGAAACCAGAGTAAAAGTTTCTCCTGCAACCCGTTCCCTTTGTGCTAGATGAACGAACGTCTCTCCACATGCTCAGTTCTGAGAGATAAGTGTGTGTGAAAGCCGTCCTTCACCTAGCTTGTTGGGAACACAAAGTTTCTCTTCAGTTGCAAACTCCACTCCATACATATATATGGGAGGTACAAGCCCCAACTGGGTTTTACAGTGAAAACTGCAGGAACTTCAAACCGGCAGTAGGAAACAGACTGAGAAACCAGAGTAAAAGTTTCTCCTGCAACCCGTTCCCTTTGTGCTAGATGAACGAACGTCTCTCCACATGCTCAGTTCTGAGAGATAAGTGTGTGTGAAAGCCGTCCTTCACCTAGCTTGTTGGGAACACAAAGTTTCTCTTCAGTTGCAAACTCCTCTCCATACATATATATGGGGAGGTACTAGCTCCAACACGGTTTTACAGTGAAAACTGCAGGAACTTCAAACCGGCACTAGGAAACAGACTGAGAAACCAGAGTAAAAGTTTCTCCTGCAACCCGTTCCCTTTGTGCTAGATGAACGAACGTCTCTCCACATGCTCAGTTCTGAGAGATAAGTGTGTGTGAAAGCCGTCCTTCACCTAGCTTGCTGGGAACACAAAGTTTCTCTTCAGGAGCAAACTCCACTCCATACATATATATGGGGAGGTACTAGCCCCAACTCGGTTTTACAGTGAAAACTGCAGGAACTTCAAACCGGCACTAGGAAACAGACTGAGAAACCAGAGTAAAAGTTTCCCCTGCAACCCGTTGCCTTTGTGCTAGATGAACGAACGTCTCTCCACATGCTCAGTTCAGAGAGATAAGTGTGTGTGAAAGCCGTCCTTCACCTAGCTTGTTGTGAACACAAAGTTTCTCTTCAGTTGCAAACTCCATTCCACACATATATATGGGGAGGTACTAGCTCCAACTCGGTTTTACAGTGAAAACTGGAGGAACTTCAAACCAGCAGTAGGAAACAGACTGAGAAACCAGAGTAAATGTTTCTCCTGCAACCCGTTCCATTTGTGCTAGATGAACGAACGTCTCTCCACATGCTCGGTTCTGAGAGATAAGTGTGTGTGAAAGCCGTCCTTCACCTATCTTGTTGGGAACACAAAGTTTCTCTTCAGGTGCAAACTCCACTCCATACATATATATGGGGAGGTACTAGCCCCAACTCGGTTTTACAGTGAAAACTGCAGGAAAATCAAACCGGCACTAGGAAACAGACTGAGAAACCAGAGTAAAAGTTTTTCCTGCAACCCGTTCCCTTTGTGCTAGATGAACGAACGTCTCTCCACATGCTCAGTTCTGAGAGATAAGTGTGTGTGAAAGCCGTCCTTCACCTAGCTTGTT
The DNA here is from genome assembly GCF_048773025.1 of Camelus bactrianus. NCBI lineage: Eukaryota > Metazoa > Chordata > Mammalia > Artiodactyla > Camelidae > Camelus > Camelus bactrianus. The sequence continues at coordinate 6,760,171 of NC_133565.1, forward strand.
GGGAACACAAAGTTTCTCTTCAGTTGCAAACTCCTCTCCATACATATATATGGGGAGGTACTAGCTCCAACACGGTTTTACAGTGAAAACTGCAGGAACTTCAAACCGGCACTAGGAAACAGACTGAGAAACCAGAGTAAAAGTTTCTCCTGCAACCCGTTCCCTTTGTGCTAGATGAACGAACGTCTCTCCACATGCTCAGTTCTGAGAGATAAGTGTGTGTGAAAGCCGTCCTTCACCTAGCTTGCTGGGAACACAAAGTTTCTCTTCAGGAGCAAACTCCACTCCATACATATATATGGGGAGGTACTAGCCCCAACTCGGTTTTACAGTGAAAACTGCAGGAACTTCAAACCGGCACTAGGAAACAGACTGAGAAACCAGAGTAAAAGTTTCCCCTGCAACCCGTTGCCTTTGTGCTAGATGAACGAACGTCTCTCCACATGCTCAGTTCAGAGAGATAAGTGTGTGTGAAAGCCGTCCTTCACCTAGCTTGTTGTGAACACAAAGTTTCTCTTCAGTTGCAAACTCCATTCCACACATATATATGGGGAGGTACTAGCTCCAACTCGGTTTTACAGTGAAAACTGGAGGAACTTCAAACCAGCAGTAGGAAACAGACTGAGAAACCAGAGTAAATGTTTCTCCTGCAACCCGTTCCCTTTGTGCTAGATGAATGAACGTCTCTCCACATGCTCGGTTCTGAGAGATAAGTGTGTGTGAAAGCCGTCCTTCACCTAGCTTGTTGGGAACACAAAGTTTCTCTTCAGGTGCAAACTCCACTCCATACATATATATGGGGAGGTACTAGCCCCAACTCGGTTTTACAGTGAAAACTGCAGGAAAATCAAACCGGCACTAGGAAACAGACTGAGAAACCAGAGTAAAAGTTTTTCCTGCAACCCGTTCCCTTTGTGCTAGATGAACGAACGTCTCTCCACATGCTCAGTTCTGAGAGATAAGTGTGTGTGAAAGCCGTCCTTCACCTAGCTTGTTGGGAACACAAAGTTTCTCTTCAGTTGCAAACTCCTCTCCATACATATATATGGGGAGGTACTAGCTCCAACACGGTTTTACAGTGAAAACTGCAGGAACTTCAAACTGGCACTAGGAAACAGACTGAGAAACCAGAGTAAAAGTTTCTCCTGCAACCCGTTCCCTTTGTGCTAGATGAACGAACGTCTCTCCACATGCTCAGTTCTGAGAGATAAGTGTGTGTGAAAGCCGTCCTTCACCTAGCTTGTTGGGAACACAAAGTTTCTCTTCTGGAGCAAACTCCACTCCATACATATATATGGGGAGGTACTAGCCCCAACTCGGTTTTACAGTGAAAACTGCAGGAACTTCAAACCGGCACCAAGAAACAGACTGAGAAACCAGAGTAAAAGTTTCCCCTGCAACCCGTTGCCTTTGTGCTAGATGAACGAACGTCTCTCCACATGCTCAGTTCTGAGAGATAAGTGTGTGTGAAAGCCGTCCTTCACCTAGCTTGTTGGGAACACAAAGTTTCTCTTCAGTTGCAAACTCCTCTCCATACATATATATGGGGAGGTACTAGCTCCAACTCGGTTTTACAGTGAAAACTGCAGGAACTTCAAACCGGCAGTAGGAAACAGACTGAGAAACCAGAGTAAAAGTTTCTCCTGCAACCCGTTCCCTTTGTGCTAGATGAACGAACGTCTCTCCACATGCTCAGTTCTGAGAGATAAGTGTGTGTGAAAGCCGTCCTTCACCTAGCTTGTTGGGAACACAAAGTTTCTCTTCAGTTGCAAACTCCACTCCATACATATATATGGGAGGTACAAGCCCCAACTGGGTTTTACAGTGAAAACTGCAGGAACTTCAAACCGGCAGTAGGAAACAGACTGAGAAACCAGAGTAAAAGTTTCTCCTGCAACCCGTTCCCTTTGTGCTAGATGAACGAACGTCTCTCCACATGCTCAGTTCTGAGAGATAAGTGTGTGTGAAAGCCGTCCTTCACCTAGCTTGTTGGGAACACAAAGTTTCTCTTCAGTTGCAAACTCCTCTCCATACATATATATGGGGAGGTACTAGCTCCAACACGGTTTTACAGTGAAAACTGCAGGAACTTCAAACCGGCACTAGGAAACAGACTGAGAAACCAGAGTAAAAGTTTCTCCTGCAACCCGTTCCCTTTGTGCTAGATGAACGAACGTCTCTCCACATGCTCAGTTCTGAGAGATAAGTGTGTGTGAAAGCCGTCCTTCACCTAGCTTGCTGGGAACACAAAGTTTCTCTTCAGGAGCAAACTCCACTCCATACATATATATGGGGAGGTACTAGCCCCAACTCGGTTTTACAGTGAAAACTGCAGGAACTTCAAACCGGCACTAGGAAACAGACTGAGAAACCAGAGTAAAAGTTTCCCCTGCAACCCGTTGCCTTTGTGCTAGATGAACGAACGTCTCTCCACATGCTCAGTTCAGAGAGATAAGTGTGTGTGAAAGCCGTCCTTCACCTAGCTTGTTGTGAACACAAAGTTTCTCTTCAGTTGCAAACTCCATTCCACACATATATATGGGGAGGTACTAGCTCCAACTCGGTTTTACAGTGAAAACTGGAGGAACTTCAAACCAGCAGTAGGAAACAGACTGAGAAACCAGAGTAAATGTTTCTCCTGCAACCCGTTCCATTTGTGCTAGATGAACGAACGTCTCTCCACATGCTCGGTTCTGAGAGATAAGTGTGTGTGAAAGCCGTCCTTCACCTATCTTGTTGGGAACACAAAGTTTCTCTTCAGGTGCAAACTCCACTCCATACATATATATGGGGAGGTACTAGCCCCAACTCGGTTTTACAGTGAAAACTGCAGGAAAATCAAACCGGCACTAGGAAACAGACTGAGAAACCAGAGTAAAAGTTTTTCCTGCAACCCGTTCCCTTTGTGCTAGATGAACGAACGTCTCTCCACATGCTCAGTTCTGAGAGATAAGTGTGTGTGAAAGCCGTCCTTCACCTAGCTTGTTGGGAACACAAAGTTTCTCTTCAGTTGCAAACTCCTCTCCATACATATATATGGGGAGGTACTAGCTCCAACACGGTTTTACAGTGAAAACTGCAGGAACTTCAAACCGGCACTAGGAAACAGACTGAGAAACCAGAGTAAAAGTTTCTCCTGCAACCCGTTCCCTTTGTGCTAGATGAACGAAAGTCTCTCCACATGCTCAGTTCTGAGAGATAAGTGTGTGTGAAAGCCGTCCTTCACCTAGCTTGTTGGGAACACAAAGTTTCTCTTCTGGAGCAAACTCCACTCCATACATATATATGGGGAGGTACTAGCCCCAACTCGGTTTTACAGTGAAAACTGCAGGAACTTCAAACCGGCACTAGGAAACAGACTGAGAAACCAGAGTAAAAGTTTCCCCTGCAACCCGTTGCCTTTGTGCTAGATGAACGAACGTCTCTCCACATGCTCAGTTCTGAGAGATAAGTGTGTGTGAAAGCCGTCCTTCACCTAGCTTGTTGGGAACACAAAGTTTCTCTTCAGTAGCAAACTCCTCTCCATACATATATATGGGGAGGTACTAGCTCCAACTCGGTTTTATAGTGAAAACTGCAGGAACTTCAAACCGGCAGTAGGAAACAGACTGAGAAACCAGAGTAAAAGTTTCTCCTGCAACCCGTTCCCTTTGTGCTAGATGAACGAACGTCTCTCCACATGCTCAGTTCTGAGAGATAAGTGTGTGTGAAAGCCGTCCTTCACCTAGCTTGTTGGGAACACAAAGTTTCTCTTCAGTTGCAAACTCCACTCCATACATATATATGGGAGGTACAAGCCCCAACTGGGTTTTACAGTGAAAACTGCAGGAACTTCCAACCGGCACAAGGAAACAGACTGAGAAACCAGAGTAAAAGTTTCTCCTGCAACCCGTTCCCTTTGTGCTAGATGAACGAACGTCTCTCCACATGCTCAGTTCTGAGAGATAAGTGTGTGTGAAAGCCGTCCTTCACCTAGCTTGTTGGGAACACAAAGTTTCTCTTCAGTTGCAAACTCCTCTCCATACATATATATGGGGAGGTACTAGCTCCAACTCGGTTTTACAGTGAAAATTGCAGGAACATCAAACCGGCACTAGGAAACAGACCGAGAACCCATACTAAAAGTTTCTCCTGCAACGCGTTCCCTTTGTGCTAGATCAACGAACGTCTCTCCACATGCTCAGTTCTGAGAGATAAGTGTGTGTGAAAGCCGTCCTTCACCTAGCTTGTTGGGAACACAAAGTTTCTCTTCAGGTGCAAAATCCACTCCATACATATATATGGGGAAGTACTAGCCCCAACTCGGTTTTACAGTGAAAACTGCAGGAACTTCAAACCGGCACTAGGAAACAGATAGAGAAACCAGAGTAAAAGTTTCTCCTGCAACCCGTTCCCTTTCTGCTAGATGAACGAACGTCTCTCCACATGCTCAGTTCTGAGAGATAAGTGTGTGTGAAAGCCGTCCTTCACCTAGCTTGTTGGGAACACAAAGTTTCTCTTCAGTTGTAAACTCCACTCCCTAGATATATGTGGGGAGGTACTAGCTCCAACTCGGTTTTACAGTGAAAACTGCAGGAAGTTCAGACCGGCACTAGGAAACAGACTGAGAAACCAGAGTAAAAGTTTCTCCTGCAACCCGTTCCCTTTGTGCTAGATGAACGAACGTCTCTCCACATGCTCAGTTCTGAGAGATAAGTGTGTGTGAAAGCCGTCCTTCACCTAGCTTGTTGGGAACACAAAGTTTCTCTTCAGGAGCAAACTCCACTCCATACATATATATGGGGAGGTACTAGCCCCAACTCGGTTTTACAGTGAAAACTGCAGGAACTTCTAACCGGCACTAGGAAACAGACTGAGAAACCAGAGTAAAAGTTTCCCCTGCAACCCGTTGCCTTTGTGCTAGATGAACGAACGTCTCTCCACATGCTCAGTTCTGAGAGATAAGTGTGTGTGAAAGCCGTCCTTCACCTAGCTTGTTGGGAACACAAAGTTTCTCTTCAGTTGCAAACTCCTCTCCATACATATATATGGGGAGGTACTAGCTCCAACTCGGTTTTACAGTGAAAACTGCAGGAACTTCAAACCGGCAGTAGGAAACAGACTGAGAAACCAGAGTAAAAGTTTCTCCTGCAACCCGTTCCCTTTGTGCTAGATGAACGAACGTCTCTCCACATGCTCAGTTCTGAGAGATAAGTGTGTGTGAAAGCCGTCCTGCACCTTGCTTGTTGGGAACACAAAGTTTCTCTTCAGTTGCAAACTCCACTCCATACATATATATGGGAGGTACAAGCCCCAACTGGGTTTTACAGTGAAAACTGCAGGAACTTCAAACCGGCACAAGGAAACAGACTGAGAAACCAGAGTAAAAGTTTCTCCTGCAACCCGTTCCCTTTGTGCTAGATGAACGAACGTCTCTCCACATGCTCAGTTCTGAGAGATAAGTGTGTGTGAAAGCCGTCCTTCACCTAGCTTGTTGGGAACACAAAGTTTCTCTTCAGTTGCAAACTCCTCTCCATACATATATATGGGGAGGTACAAGCTCCAACTCGGTTTTACAGTGAAAATTGCAGGAACTTCAAACCGGCACTAGGAAACAGACCGAGAACCCATACTAAAAGTTTCTCCTGCAACGCGTTCCCTTTGTGCTAGATGAACGAACGTCTCTCCACATGCTCAATTCTGAGAGATAAGTGTGTGTGAAAGCCGTCCTTCACCTAGCTTGTTGGGAACACAAAGTTTCTCTTCAGGTGCAAACTCCACTCCATACATATATATGGGGAAGTACTAGCCCCAACTCGGTTTTACAGTGAAAACTGCAGGAACTTCAAACCGGCACTAGGAAACAGATAGAGAAACCAGAGTAAAAGTTTCTCCTGCACCCGTTCCCTTTCTGCTAGATGAACGAACGTCTCTCCACATGCTCAGTTCTGAGAGATAAGTGTGTGTGAAAGCCGTCCTTCACCTAGCTTGTTGGGAACACAAAGTTTCTCTTCAGTTGTAAACTCCACTCCCTAGATATATATGGGGAGGTACTAGCTCCAACTCGGTTTTACAGTGAAAACTGCAGGAAGTTCAGACCGGCACTAGGAAACAGACTGAGAAACCAGAGTAAAAGTTTCTCCTGCAACCCATTCCTTTGTGCTAGATGAACGAACGTCTCTCCACATACTCAGTTCTGAGAGATAAGTGTGTGTGAAAGCCGTCCTTCACCTAGCTTGTTGGGAACACAAAGTTTCTCTTCAGTTGCAAACTCCTCTCCATACATATATATGGGGAGGTACTAGCTCCAACTTGGTTTTACAGTGAAAACTGCAGGAACTTCAAACCGGCACTAGGAAACAGACCGAGAACCCATAGTAAAATTTTCTCCTGCAACCCGTTCCCTTTGTGCTAGATGAACGAACATCTCTCCACATGCTCAGATCTGAGAGATAAGTGTGTGTGAAAGCCGTCCTTCACCTAGCTTGTTGGGAACACAAAGTTTCTCTTCAGTGGCAAATTCCACTCCATACATATATATGGGGAGGTACTAGCTCCAACTCGGTTTTACAGTGAAAACTGCAGGAACTTCAAACCGGCACTAGGAAACAGATAGAGAAACCAGAGTAAAAGTTTCTCCTGCAACCCGTTCCCTTTCTGCTAGATGAACGAACGTCTCTCCACATGCTCAGTTCTGAGAGATAAGTGTGTGTGAAAGCCGTCCTTCACCTAGCTTGTTGGGAACACAAAGTTTCTCTTCAGTTGCAAACTCCATTCCACACATATATATGGGGAGGTACTAGCTCCAACTCGGTTTTACAGTGAAAACTGCAGGAACTTCAAACCTGCAGTAGGAAACAGACTGAGAAACCAGAGTAAATGTTTCTCCTGCAACCCGTTCCTTTTGTGCTAGATGAACGAACGTCTCTCCACATGCTCAGGTCTGAGAGATAAGTGTGTGTGAAAGCCGTCCTTCACCTAGCTTGTTGGGAACACAAAGTTTCTCTTCAGTTGCAAACTCCACTCCATACATATATATGGGGAGGTACTAGCCCCAACTCGTATTTACAGTGAAAACTGCAGGAAATTCAAACCGGCACTAGGAAACAGACTGAGAAACCAGAGTAAAAGTTTCTCCTGCAACCCGTTCCCTTTGTGCTAGATGAACGAACGTCTCTCCACATGCTCAGTTCTGAGAGATATGTGTGTGTGATAGCCGTCCTTCACCTAGCTCGTTGAGAACACAAAGTTTCTCTTCAGTTGCAAACTCCTCTCCACACATATATATGGGGAGGTACTAGCTCCAACTCAGTTTTACAGTGAAAACTGCAGGAACTTCAAACCGGCACTAGGAAACAGACCGAGAAACCAGAGTAACAGTTTCTCCTGCAACCCGTTCCCTTTGTGCTAGATGAACGAACGTCTCTCCACATGCTCAGTTCTGAGAGATAAGTGTGTGTGAAAGCCGTCCTTCACCTAGCTTGTTGGGAACACAAAGTTTCTCTTCAGTTGCAAACTGCATTCCACACATATATATGGGGTGGTACTAGCTCCAACTCGGTTTTACAGTGAAAACTGCAGGAACTTCAAACCGGCACTAGGAAACAGACTGAGAAACCAGAGTAAATGTTTCTCCTGCAACCCGTTCCTTTTGTGCTAGATGAACGAACGTCTCTCCACATGCTCAGTTCTGAGAGATAAGTGTGTGTGAAAGCCGTCCTTCACCTAGCTTGTTGGGAACACAAAGTTTCTCTTCAGTTGCAAACTCCACTCCATACATATATATGGGGAAGTACTAGCTCCAACTCGGTTTTACAGTGAAAACTGCAGGAACTTCAAACCGGCACTAGGAAACAGACTGAGAAACCAGAGTAAAGTTTCTCCTGCAACCCGTTCCCTTTGTGCTAGATGAACGAACATCTCTCCACATGCTCAGATCTGAGAGATAAGTGTGTGTGAAAGCCGTCCTTCACCTAGCTTGTTGGGAACACAAAGTTTCTCTTCAGTGGCAAATTCCACTCCATACATATATATGGGGAGGTACTAGCTCCAACTCGGTTTTACAGTGAAAACTGCAGGAACTTCAAACCGGCACTAGGAAACAGATAGAGAAACCAGAGTAAAAGTTTCTCCTGCAACCCGTTCCCTTTCTGCTAGATGAACGAACGTCTCTCCACATGCTCAGTTCTGAGAGATAAGTGTGTGTGAAAGCCGTCCTTCACCTAGCTTGTTGGGAACACAAAGTTTCTCTTCAGTTGCAAACTCCATTCCACACATATATATGGGGAGGTACTAGCTCCAACTCGGTTTTACAGTGAAAACTGCAGGAACTTCAAACCTGCAGTAGGAAACAGACTGAGAAACCAGAGTAAATGTTTCTCCTGCAACCCGTTCCTTTTGTGCTAGATGAACGAACGTCTCTCCACATGCTCAGGTCTGAGAGATAAGTGTGTGTGAAAGCCGTCCTTCACCTAGCTTGTTGGGAACACAAAGTTTCTCTTCAGTTGCAAACTCCACTCCATACATATATATGGGGAGGTACTAGCCCCAACTCGTATTTACAGTGAAAACTGCAGGAAATTCAAACCGGCACTAGGAAACAGACTGAGAAACCAGAGTAAAAGTTTCTCCTGCAACCCGTTCCCTTTGTGCTAGATGAACGAACGTCTCTCCACATGCTCAGTTCTGAGAGATATGTGTGTGTGATAGCCGTCCTTCACCTAGCTCGTTGAGAACACAAAGTTTCTCTTCAGTTGCAAACTCCTCTCCACACATATATATGGGGAGGTACTAGCTCCAACTCAGTTTTACAGTGAAAACTGCAGGAACTTCAAACCGGCACTAGGAAACAGACCGAGAAACCAGAGTAACAGTTTCTCCTGCAACCCGTTCCCTTTGTGCTAGATGAACGAACGTCTCTCCACATGCTCAGTTCTGAGAGATAAGTGTGTGTGAAAGCCGTCCTTCACCTAGCTTGTTGGGAACACAAAGTTTCTCTTCAGTTGCAAACTGCATTCCACACATATATATGGGGTGGTACTAGCTCCAACTCGGTTTTACAGTGAAAACTGCAGGAACTTCAAACCGGCACTAGGAAACAGACTGAGAAACCAGAGTAAATGTTTCTCCTGCAACCCGTTCCTTTTGTGCTAGATGAACGAACGTCTCTCCACATGCTCAGTTCTGAGAGATAAGTGTGTGTGAAAGCCGTCCTTCACCTAGCTTGTTGGGAACACAAAGTTTCTCTTCAGTTGCAAACTCCACTCCATACATATATATGGGGAAGTACTAGCTCCAACTCGGTTTTACAGTGAAAACTGCAGGAACTTCAAACCGGCACTAGGAAACAGACTGAGAAACCAGAGTAAAGTTTCTCCTGCAACCCGTTCCCTTTGTGCTAGATGAACGAACGTCTCTCCACATGCTCAGTTCTGAGAGATAAGTGTGTGTGAAAGCCGTCCTTCACCTAGCTTGTTGGGAACACAAAGTTTCTCTTCAGTGGCAAACTCCTCTCCATACATATATATGGGGAGGTACTAGCTCCAACACGGTTTTACATGAAAACTGCAGGAACTTCAAACCGGCACTAGGAAACAGACTGAGAATCCAGAGTAAAAGTTTCTCCTGCAACCCGTTCCCTTTGTGCTAGATGAACGAACGTCTCTCCACATGCTCAGTTCTGAGAGATAAGTGTGTGTGAAAGCCGTCCTTCACCTAGCTTGTTGGGAACACAAAGATTCTCTTCAGTTGCAAACTCCTCTCCATACATATATATGGGGAGGTACTAGCTCCAACTCGGTTTTACAGTGAAAACTGCAGGAACTTCAAACCGGCAGTAGGAAACAGACTGAGAAACCAGAGTAAAAGTATCTCCTGCAACCCGTTCCCTTTGTGCTAGATGAACGAACGTCTCTCCACATGCTCAGTTCTGAGAGATAAGTGTGTGTGAAAGCCGTCCTTCACCTAGCTTGTTGGGAACACAAAGTTACTCTTCAGTTGCAAACTCCACTCCATACATATATATGGGAGGTACAAGCCCCAACTCGGTTTTACAGTGAAAACTGCAGGAACTTCAAACCGGCACAAGGAAACAGACTGAGAAAACAGAGTAAAAGTTTCTCCTGCAACCCGTTCCCTTTGTGCTAGATGAACGAACGTCTCTCCACATGCTCAGTTCTGAGAGATAAGTGTGTGTGAAAGCCGTTCTTCACCTAGCTTGTTGGGAACACAAAGTTTCTCTTCAGTTGCAAACTCCTCTCCATACATATATATGGGGAGGTACTAGCTCCAACTCGGTTTTACAGTGAAAACTGCAGGAACTTCAAACCGGCACTAGGAAACAGACCGAGAACCCATACTAAAAGTTTCTCCTGCAACCCGTTCCATTTGTGCTAGATGAACGAACGTCTCTCCACATGCTCAGTTCTGAGAGATAAGTGTGTGTGAAAGCCGTCCTTCACCTAGCTTGTTGGGAACACAAAGATTCTCTTCAGTTGTAAACTCCACTCCCTAGATATATATGGGGAGGTACTAGCTCCAACTCGGTTTTACAGTGAAAACTGCAGGAAGTTCAGACCGGCACTAGGAAACAGACTGAGAAACCAGAGTAAAAGTTTCTCCTGCAACCCATTCCTTTGTGCTAGATGAACGAACGTCTCTCCACATGCTCAGTTCTGAGAGATAAGTGTGTGTGAAAGCCGTCCTTCACCTAGCTTGTTGGGAACACAAAGTTTCTCTTCAATTGCAAACTCCTCTCCATACGTATATATGGGGAGGTACTAGCTCCAACTCGGTTTTACAGTGAAAACTGCAGGAACTTCAAACCGGCAGTAGGAAACAGACTGAGAAACCAGAGTAAAAGTTTCTCCTGCAACCCGTTCCCTTTGTGCTAGATGAACGAACGTCTCTCCACATGCTCAGTTCTGAGAGATAAGTGTGTGTGAAATCCGTCCTTCACATAGCTTGTTTGAACACAAAGTTTCTCTTCAAGTGCAAATTCCACTCCATACATATATATGGGGAGGTACTAGCCCCAACTCGGTTTTACAGTGAAAACTGCAGGAACTTCAAACCGGCACTAGGAAACAGACTGAGAAACCAGAGTAAAAGTTTCTCTTGCAACCCGTTCCATTTGTGCTAGATGAACGAACGTCTCTCCACATGCTCAGTTCTGACAGATAAGTTTGTGTGAAAGCCGTCCTTCACCTAGCTTGTTGGGAACACAAAGTTTCTCTTCAGTTGCAAACTCCTCTCCATACATATATATGGGGAGGTACTAGCTCCAACTCGGTTTTACAGTGAAAACTGCAGGAACTTCAAACCGGCACTAGGAAACAGACCGAGAACCCATAGTAAAAGTTTCTCCTGCAACTAGTTCCCTTTGTGCTAGATGAACGAACGTCCCTCCACATACTCAGTTCTGAGAGATAAGTGTGTGTGAAAGCCGTCCTTCACCTAGCTTGTTGGGAACACAAAGATTCTCTTCAGTTGTAAACTCCACTCCCTAGATATATATGGGGAGGTACTAGCTCCAACTCGGTTTTACAGTGAAAACTGCAGGAAGTTCAGACCGGCACTAGGAAACAGACTGAGAAACCAGAGTAAAAGTTTCTCCTGCAACCCATTCCTTTGTGCTAGATGAACGAACGTCTCTCCACATGCTCAGTTCTGAGAGATAAGTGTGTGTGAAAGCCGTCCTTCACCTAGCTTGTTGGGAACACAAAGTTTCTCTTCAATTGCAAACTCCTCTCAATACATATATATGGGGAGGTACTAGCTCCAACTCGGTTTTACAGTGAAAACTGCAGGAACTTCAAACCGGCAGTAGGAAACAGACTGAGAAACCAGAGTAAAAGTTTCTCCTGCAACCCGTTCCCTTTGTGCTAGATGAACGAACGTCTCTCCACATGCTCAGTTCTGAGAGATAAGTGTGTGTGAAATCCGTCCTTCACATAGCTTGTTGGGAACACAAAGTTTCTCTTCAATTGCAAACTCCTCTCCATACATATATATGGGGAGGTACTAGCTCCAACTCGGTTTTACAGTGAAAACTGCAGGAACTTCAAACCGGCAGTAGGAAACAGACTGAGAAACCAGAGTAAAAGTTTCTCCTGCAACCCGTTCCCTTTGTGCTAGATGAACGAACGTCTCTCCACATGCTCAGTTCTGAGAGATAAGTGTGTGTGAAATCCGTCCTTCACATAGCTTGTTTGAACACAAAGTTTCTCTTCAAGTGCAAATTCCACTCCATACATATATATGGGGAGGTACTAGCCCCAACTCGGTTTTACAGTGAAAACTGCAGGAACTTCAAACCGGCACTAGGAAACAGACTGAGAAACCAGAGTAAAAGTTTCTCTTGCAACCCGTTCCATTTGTGCTAGATGAACGAACGTCTCTCCACATGCTCAGTTCTGACAGATAAGTTTGTGTGAAAGCCGTCCTTCACCTAGCTTGTTGGGAACACAAAGTTTCTCTTCAGTTGCAAACTCCTCTCCATACATATATATGGGGAGGTACTAGCTCCAACTCGGTTTTACAGTGAAAAATGCAGGAACTTCAAACCGGCACTAGGAAACAGACCGAGAACCCATAGTAAAAGTTTCTCCTGCAACTAGTTCCTTTGGGCTAGATGAACGAACGTCTCTCCACATACTCAGTTCTGAGAGATAAGTGTGTGTGAAAGCCGTCCTTCACCTAGCTTGTTGGGAACACAAAGATTCTCTTCAGTGGTAAACTCCACTCCCTAGATATATATGGGGAGGTACTAGCTCCAACTCGGTTTTACAGTGAAAACTGCAGGAAGTTCAGACCGGCACTAGGAAACAGACTGAGAAACCAGAGTAAAAGTTTCTCCTGCAACCCATTCCTTTGTGCTAGATGAACGAACGTCTCTCCACATGCTCAGTTCTGAGAGATAAGTGTGTGTGAAAGCCGTCCTTCACCTAGCTTGTTGGGAACACAAAGTTTCTCTTCAATTGCAAACTCCTCTCCATACATATATATGGGGAGGTACTAGCTCCAACTCGGTTTTACAGTGAAAACTGCAGGAACTTCAAACCGGCAGTAGGAAACAGACTGAGAAACCAGAGTAAAAGTTTCTCCTGCAACCCGTTCCCTTTGTGCTAGATGAACGAACGTCTCTCCACATGCTCAGTTCTGAGAGATAAGTGTGTGTGAAATCCGTCCTTCACATAGCTTGTTTGAACACAAAGTTTCTCTTCAAGTGCAAATTCCACTCCATACATATATATGGGGAGGTACTAGCCCCAACTCGGTTTTACAGTGAAAACTGCAGGAACTTCAAACCGGCACTAGGAAACAGACTGAGAAACCAGAGTAAAAGTTTCTCTTGCAACCCGTTCCATTTGTGCTAGATGAACGAACGTCTCTCCACATGCTCAGTTCTGACAGATAAGTTTGTGTGAAAGCCGTCCTTCACCTAGCTTGTTGGGAACACAAAGTTTCTCTTCAGTTGCAAACTCCTCTCCATACATATATATGGGGAGGTACTAGCTCCAACTCGGTTTTACAGTGAAAAATGCAGGAACTTCAATCCGGCACTAGGAAACAGACCGAGAACCCATAGTAAAAGTTTCTCCTGCAACTAGTTCCCTTTGTGCTAGATGAACGAACGTCTCTCCACATACTCAGTTCTGAGAGATAAGTGTGTGTGAAAGCCGTCCTTCACCTAGCTTGTTGGGAACACAAAGATTCTCTTCAGTGGTAAACTCCACTCCCTAGATATATATGGGGAGGTACTAGCTCCAACTCGGTTTTACAGTGAAAACTGCAGGAAGTTCAGACCGGCACTAGGAAACAGACTGAGAAACCAGAGTAAAAGTTTCTCCTGCAACCCATTCCTTTGTGCTAGATGAACGAACGTCTCTCCACATGCTCAGTTCTGAGAGATAAGTGTGTGTGAAAGCCGTCCTTCACCTAGCTTGTTGGGAACACAAAGTTTCTCTTCAAATGCAAACTCCTCTCCATACATATATATGGGGAGGTACTAGCTCCAACTCGGTTTTACAGTGAAAACTGCAGGAACTTCAAACCGGCAGTAGGAAACAGACTGAGAAACCAGAGTAAAAGTTTCTCCTGCAACCCGTTCCCTTTGTGCTAGATGAACGAACGTCTCTCCACATGCTCAGTTCTGAGAGATAAGTGTGTGTGAAATCCGTCCTTCACATAGCTTGTTTGAACACAAAGTTTCTCTTCAAGTGCAAATTCCACTCCATACATATATATGGGGAGGTACTAGCCCCAACTCGGTTTTACAGTGAAAACTGCAGGAACTTCAAACCGGCACTAGGAAACAGACTGAGAAACCAGAGTAAAAGTTTCTCTTGCAACCCGTTCCATTTGTGCTAGATGAACGAACGTCTCTGCACATGCTCAGTTCTGACAGATAAGTTTGTGTGAAAGCCGTCCTTCACCTAGCTTGTTGGGAACACAAAGTTTCTCTTCAGTTGCAAACTCCTCTCCATACATATATATGGGGAGGTACTAGCTCCAACTCGGTTTTACAGTGAAAACTGCAGGAACTTCAAACCGGCACTAGGAAACAGACCGAGAACCCATAGTAAAAGTTTCTCCTGCAACTAGTTCCCTTTGTGCTAGATGAACGAACGTCTCTCCACATACTCAGTTCTGAGAGATAAGTGTGTGTGAAAGCCGTCCTTCACCTAGATTGTTGGGAACACAAAGTTTCTCTTCAGTTGCTAACTCCACTCCATACATATATATGAGGAGGTACTAGCTCCAACTCGATTTTACAGTGAAAACTGCAGGAACTTCAAACCGGCACTAGGAAACAGACTGAGAAACCAGAGTAAAAGTTTCTCCTGCAACCCGTTCCCTTTGTGCTAGATGAACGAACGTCTCTCCACATGCTCAGTTCTGAGAGATAAGTGTGTGTGAAAGCCGTCCTTCACCTAGCTTGTTGGGAACACAAAGTTTCTCTTCAGTGGCAAACTCCTCTCCATACATATATATCGGGAGGTACTAGCTACAACACGGTTTTACAGTGAAAACTGCAGGAACTTCAAACCGGCACTAGGAAACAGACTGAGAAACCAGAGTAAAAGTTTTTCCTGCAACCCGTTCCCTTTGTGCTAGATGAACGAACGTCTCTCCACATGCTCAGTTCTGAGAGATAAGTGTGTGTGAAAGCCGTACTTCACCTAGCTTGTTGGGAACACAAAGTTTCTCTTCAGTTGCAAACTCCACTCCATACATATATATGGGGAGGTACTAGCCCCAACTCGGTTTTACAGTGAAAACTGCAGGAACTTCAAACCGGCACTAGGAAACAGACTGAGAAACCAGAGTAAAAGTTTCTCTTGCAACCCGTTCCATTTGTGCTAGATGAACGAACGTCTCTCCACATGCTCAGTTCTGAGAGATAAGTGTGTGTGAAAGCCGTCCTTCACCTAGCTTGTTGGGAACACAAAGTTTCTCTTCAGTTGCAAACTCCTCTCCATACATATATATGGGGAGGTACTAGCTCCAACTCGGTTTTACAGTGAAAACTTCAGGAACTTCAAACCGGCACTAGGAAACAGACCGAGAACCCATAGTAAAAGTTTCTCCTGCAACCCGTTCCTTTTGTGCTAGATGAACGAACGTCTCTCCACATACTCAGTTCTGAGAGATAAGTGTGTGTGAAAGCCGTCCTTCACCTAGATTGTTGGGAACACAAAGTTTCTCTTCAGTTGCTAACTCCATTCCATACATATATATGAGGAGGTACTAGCTCCAACTCGGTTTTACAGTGAAAACTGCAGGAACTTCAAACCGGCACTAGGAAACAGACTGAGAAACCAGAGTAAAAGTTTCTCCTGCAACCCGTTCCCTTTGTGCTAGATGAACGAACGTCTCTCCACATGCTCAGTTCTGAGAGATAAGTGTGTGTGAAAGCCGTCCTTCACCTAGCTTGTTGGGAACACAAAGTTTCTCTTCAGTGGCAAACTCCTCTCCATACATATATATGGGGAGGTACTTGCTACAACACGGTTTTTCAGTGAAAACTGCAGGAACTTCAAACGGGCACTAGGAAACAGACTGAGAAACCAGAGTAAAAGTTTCTCCTGCAACCCGTTCCCTTTGTGCTAGATGAACGAACGTCTCTCCACATGCTCAGTTCTGAGAGATAAGTGTGTGTGAAAGCCGTCCTTCACCTAGCTTGTTGGGAACACAAAGTTTCTCTTCAGGTGCAAACTCCACTCCATACATATATATGGGGAGGTACTAGCCCCAACTCGGTTTTACAGTGAAAACTGCAGGAACTTCAAACCGGCACTAGGAAACAGACTGAGAAACCAGAGTAAAAGTTTCTCTTGCAACCCGTTCCCTTTGTGCTAGATGAACGAACGTTTCTCCACATGCTCAGTTCTGAGAGATAAGTGTGTGTGAAAGCCGTCCTTCACCTAGCTTGTTGGGAACACAAAGTTTCTCTTCAGTTGCAAACTCCTCTCCATACATATATATGGGGAGGTACTAGCTCCAACTCGGTTTTACAGTGAAAACTACAGGAAATTCAAACCGGCACTAGGAAACAGACTGAGAAACCAGAGTAAAAGTTTCTCCTGCAACCCGTTCCCTTTGGGCTAGATGAACGAACGTCTCTCCACATGCTCAGTTCTGACAGATAAGTTTGTGTGAAAGCCTTCCTTCACCTAGCTTGTTGGGAAGACAAAGTTTCTCTTCAGTTACAAACTCCACTCCATACATATATATGGGAGGTACAAGCTCCAACTCGGTTTTACAGTGAAAACTGCAGGAACTTCAAACCGGCACTAGGAAACAGACTGAGAAACCAGAGTAAAAGTTTCTCCTGCAACCCGTTCCCTTTGTGCTAGATGAACGAACGTCTCTCCACATGCTCAGTTCTGAGATATAAGTGTGTGTGAAAGCCGTCCTTCACCTAGCTTGTTGGGAACACAAAGTTTCTCTTCAGTTGCAAACTCCACTCCATACATATATATGAGGAGGTTCTAGCTCCAACTCGGTTTTACAGTGAAAACTGCAGGAACTTCAAACCGGCACTAGGAATCAGACTGAGAAACCAGAGTAAAAGTTTCTCCTGCAACCCGTTCCCTTTGTGCTAGATGAACGAACGTCTCTCCACATGCTCAGTTCTGAGAGATAAGTGTGTGTGAAAGCCGTCCTTCACCTAGCTTGTTGGGAACACAAAGTTTCTCTTCAGTTGCAAACTCCTCTCCATACATATATATGGGGAGGTACTAGCTCCAACTCGGTTTTACAGTGAAAACTGCAGGAACTTCAAACCGGCACTAGGAAACAGACCGAGAACCCATAGTAAAAGTTTCTCCTGCAACCCGTTCCCTTTGTGCTAGATGAACGAACGTCTCTCCACATACTCAGTTCTGAGAGATAAGTGTGTGTGAAAGCCGTCCTTCACCTAGATTGTTGGGAACACAAAGTTTCTCTTCAGTTGCTAACTCCACTCCATACATATATATGAGGAGGTACTAGCTCCAACTCGGTTTTACAGTGAAAACTGCAGGAACTTCAAACC
The DNA here is from genome assembly GCF_048773025.1 of Camelus bactrianus. Taxonomy (NCBI): domain Eukaryota; kingdom Metazoa; phylum Chordata; class Mammalia; order Artiodactyla; family Camelidae; genus Camelus; species Camelus bactrianus. The sequence continues at coordinate 6,777,689 of NC_133565.1, forward strand.
GGCAGTAGGAAACAGACTGAGAAACCAGAGTAAATGTTTATCCTGCAACCCGTTCCCTTTGTGCTAGATGAACGAACGTCTCTCCACATGCTCAGTTCTGAGAGATAAGTGTGTGTGAAAGCCGTCCTTCACCTAGCTTGTTAGGAACACAAAGTTTCTCTTCAGGTGCAAACTCCACTCCATACATATATATGGGGAGGTACTAGCCCCAACTCGGTTTTACAGTGAAAACTGCAGGAAATTCAAACCGGCACTAGGAAGCAGACTGAGAAACCAGAGTAAAAGTTTCTCCTGCAACCCGTTCCCTTTGTGCTAGATGAACGAACGTCTCTCCACATGCTCAGTTCTGAGAGATAAGTGTGTGTGAAAGCCGTCCTTCACCTAGCTTGTTGGGAACACAAAGTTTCTCTTCAGTTGCAAACTCCTCTCCATACATATATATGGGGAGGTACTAGCTCCAACTCGGTTTTACAGTGAAAACTGCAGGAACTTCAAACCGGCACTAGGAAACAGACCGAGAACCCATAGTAAAAGTTTCTCCTGCAAACCGTTCCCTTTGTGCTAGATGAACGAACGTCTCTCCAAATACTCATTTCTGAGAGATAAGTGTGTGTGAAAGCCGTCCTTCACCTAGATGGTTGGGAACACAAAGTTTCTCTTCAGTTGCTAACTCCACTCCATACATATATATGGGGAGGTACTAGCTCCAACTCAGTTTTACAGTGAAAACTGCAGGAATTTCAAACCGGCACTAGGAAACAGACCGAGAAACCAGAGTAAAAGTTTCTCCTGCAACCCGTTCCCTTTGTGCTAGATGAACGAACGTCTCTCCACATGCTCAGTTCTGAGAGATAAGTGTGTGTGAAAGCCGTCCTTCACCTAGCTTGTTGGGAACACAAAGTTTCAATTCAGTTGCAAACTCCATTCCACACATATATATGGGGAAGTACTAGCCCCAACTCGGTTTTACAGTGAAAACTGCAGGAAATTCCAACCGGTACTAGGAAACAGACGGAGAAACCAGAGTAAAAGTTTCTCCTGCAACCCGTTCCCTTTGTGCTAGATGAACGAACGTCTCTCCACATGCTCAGTTCTGAGAGATAAGTGTGTGTGAAAGCCGTCCTTCACCTAGCTTGTTGGGAACACAAAGTTTCTCTTCAGTGGCAAATTCCACTCCATACATATATATGGGTAGGTAGAAGCTCCAACTAGGTTTTACAGTGAAAACTGCAGGAAATTCAAACCGGCACTAGGAAACAGACTGAGAAACCAGAGTAAATGTTTCTCCTGCAACCCGTTCCCTTTGTGCTAGATGAACGAACGTCTCCCCACATGCTCAGTTCTGAGATATAAGTGTGTGTGAAACCCGTCCTTCACCTAGCTTGTTGGGAACACAAAGTTTCTCTTCAGTTGCAAACTCCTCTCCATACATTTATATGGGGAGGTACTAGCTCCAACTCGGTTTTACAGTGAAAACTGCAGGAACTTCAAACCGGCACTAGGAAACAGACCAAGAAACCATAGTAAAAGTTTCTCCTGCAACCCGTTCCCTTTGTGCTAGATGAACGAACGTCTCTCCACATACTCAGTTCTGAGAGATAAGTGTGAGTGAAAGCCGTCCTTCACCTAGATTGTTGGGAACACAAAGTTTCTCTTCAGTTGCTAACTCCACTCCATACATATATATGGGGAGGTACTACCTCCAACTCAGTTTTACAGTGAAAACTGCAGGAACTTCAAACCGGCAGTAGGAAACAGACTGAGAAACCAGAGTAAATGTTTATCCTGCAACCCGTTCCCTTTGTGCTAGATGAACGAACGTCTCTCCACATGCTCAGTTCTGAGAGATAAGTGTGTGTGAAATCCGTCCTTCACATAGCTTGTTTGAACACAAAGTTTCTCTTCAAGTGCAAATTCCACTCCATACATATATATGGGGAGGTACTAGCCCCAACTCGGTTTTACAGTGAAAACTGCAGGAAATTCAAACCGGCACTAGGAAGCAGACTGAGAAACCAGAGTAAAAGTTTCTCCTGCAACCCGTTCCCTTTGTGCTAGATGAACGAACTTCTCTCCACATGCTCAGTTCAGAGAGATAAGTGTGTGTGAAAGCCGTCCTTCACCTAGCTTGTTGGGAACACAAAGTTTCTCTTCAGGTGCAAACTCCTCTCCATACATATATATGGGGAGGTACTAGCCCCAACTCGGTTTTACAGTGAAAACTGCAGGAAATTCAAACCGGCACTAGGAAACAGACTGAGAAACCAGAGTAAAAGTTTCTCCTGCAACCCGTTCCCTTTGTGCTAGATGAACGAACGTCTCTCCACATGCTCAGTTCTGAGAGATAAGTGTGTGTGAAAGCCGTCCTTCACCTAGCTTGTTGGGAACACAAAGTTTCTCTTCAGCGGCAAACTGCTCTCCATACATATATATGGGGAGGTACTAGCTCCAACACGGTTTTACAGTGAAAACTGCAGGAACTTCAAACCGGCACTAGGAAACAGACTGAGAAACCAGAGTAAAAGTTTCTCCTGCAACCCGTTCCCTTTGTGCTAGATGAACGAACGTCTCTCCACATGCTCAGTTCTGAGAGATAAGTGTGTGTGAAAGCCGTCCTTCACCTAGCTTGTTGGGAACACAAAGTTTCTCTTCAGGTGCAAACTCCACTCCATACATATATATGGGGAGGTACTAGCCCCAACTCGGTTTTACGGTGAAAACTGCAGGAACTTCAAACCGGCACTAGGAAACAGACTGAGAAACCAGAGTAAAAGTTTCTCCTGCAACCCGTTCCCTTTGTGCTAGATGAACGAACGTCTCTCCACATGCTCAGTTCTGAGAGATAATTGTGTGTGAAAGCCGTCCTTCACCAAGCTTGTTGGGAACACAAAGTTTCTCTTCAGTTGCAAACTCCTCTCCATACATATATATGGGGAGGTTCTAGCTCCAACTCGGTTTTACAGTGAAAACTGCAGGAACTTCAAACCGGCACTAGGAAACAGACTGAGAAACCAGAGTAAAAGTTTCTCCTGCAACCCGTTCCCTTTGTGCTAGATGAACGAACGTCTCTCCACAGGCTCAGTTCTGAGAGATAAGTGTGTGTGAAAGCCGTCCTTCACCTAGCTTGTTGGGAACACAAAGTTTCTCTTCAGTTGCAAACTCCTCTCCTTACATATATATGGGGAGGTACTAGCTCCAACTCGGTTTTACAGTGAAAACTGCAGGAACTTCAAACCGGCACTAGGAAACAGACCGAGAACCCATAGTAAAAGTTTCTCCTGCAACCCGTTCCCTTTGTGCTAGATGAACGAACGTCTCTCCACATGCTCAGTTCTGAGAGATAAGTGTGTGTGAAAGCCGTCCTTCACCTAGCTTGTTGGGAACACAAAGTTTCTCTTCAGTTGCAAACTCCACTCCATACATATATATGGGGATTTACTAGCTCCAACTCGGTTTTACAGTGAAAACTGCAGGAAATTCAAACCGGCACTAGGAAACAGACTGAGAAACCAGAGTAAAAGTTTCTCCTGCTACCCGTTCCCTTTGTGCTAGATGAACGAACGTCTCTCCACATGCTCAGTTCTGAGAGATAAGTGTGTGTGAAAGCCGTCCTTCACCTAGCTTGTTGGGAACACAAAGTTTCTCTTCAGCGGCAAACTGCTCTCCATACATATATATGGGGAGGTACTAGCTCCAACACGGTTTTACAGTGAAAACTGCAGGAACTTCAAACCGGCACTAGGAAACAGACTGAGAAACCAGAGTAAAAGTTTCTCCTGCAACCCGTTCCCTTTGTGCTAGATGAACGAACGTCTCTCCACATGCTCAGTTCTGAGAGATAAGTGTGTGTGAAAGCCGTCCTTCACCTAGCTTGTTGGGAACACAAAGTTTCTCTTCAGGTGCAAACTCCACTCCATACATATATATGGGGATGTACTAGCCCCAACTCGGTTTTACGGTGAAAACTGCAGGAACTTCAAACCGGCACTAGGAAACAGACTGAGAAACCAGAGTAAAAGTTTCTCCTGCAACCCGTTCCCTTTGTGCTAGATGAACGAACGTCTCTCCACATGCTCAGTTCTGAGAGATAATTGTGTGTGAAAGCCGTCCTTCACCAAGCTTGTTGGGAACACAAAGTTTCTCTTCAGTTGCAAACTCCTCTCCATACATATATATGGGGAGGTTCTAGCTCCAACTCGGTTTTACAGTGAAAACTGCAGGAACTTCAAACCGGCACTAGGAAACAGACTGAGAAACCAGAGTAAAAGTTTCTCCTGCAACCCGTTCCCTTTGTGCTAGATGAACGAACGTCTCTCCACAGGCTCAGTTCTGAGAGATAAGTGTGTGTGAAAGCCGTCCTTCACCTAGCTTGTTGGGAACACAAAGTTTCTCTTCAGTTGCAAACTCCTCTCCTTACATATATATGGGGAGGTACTAGCTCCAACTCGGTTTTACAGTGAAAACTGCAGGAACTTCAAACCGGCACTAGGAAACAGACCGAGAACCCATAGTAAAAGTTTCTCCTGCAACCCGTTCCCTTTGTGCTAGATGAACGAACGTCTCTCCACATGCTCAGTTCTGAGAGATAAGTGTGTGTGAAAGCCGTCCTTCACCTAGCTTGTTGGGAACACAAAGTTTCTCTTCAGTTGCAAACTCCACTCCATACATATATATGGGGATTTACTAGCTCCAACTCGGTTTTACAGTGAAAACTGCAGGAACTTCAAACCGGCACTAGGAAACAGACAGAGAAACCAGAGTAAAAGTTTCTCCTGCAACCCATTCCCTTTCTGCTAGATGAACGAACGTCTCTCCACATGCTCAGTTCTGAGAGATAAGTGTGTGTGAAAGCCGTCCTTCAGCTAGCTTGTTGGGAACACAAAGTTTCTCTTCAGTTGTAAACTCCACTCCCTACATATATATGGGGAGGTACTAGCTCCAACTCGGTTTTACAGTGAAAACTGCAGGAAGTTCAGACCGGCACTAGGAAACAGACTGAGAAACCAGAGTAAAAGTTTCTCCTGCAACCCGTTCCCTTTGTGCTAGATGAACGAACGTCTCTCCACATGCTCAGTTCTGAGAGATAAGTGTGTGTGAAAGCCGTACTTCAGCTAGCTTGTTGGGAACACAAAGTTTCTCTTCAGTTGCAAACTCCACTCCATACATATATATGGGGAGGTACTAGCTCCAACTCGGTTTTACAGTGAAAACTGCAGGAAGTTCAGACCGGCACTAGGAAACAGACTGATAAACCAGAGTAAAAGTTTCTCCTGCAACCCGTTCCCTTTGTGCTAGATGAACGAACGTCTCTCCACATGCTCAATTCTGAGAGATAAGTGTGTGTCAAAGCCGTCCTTCACCTAGCTTGTTGGGAACACAAAGTTTCTCTTCATTTGCAAACTCCTCTCCATACATATATATGGGGAGGTACTAGCTCCAACTCGGTTTTACAGTGAAAACTGCAGGAACTTCAAACCGGCACTAGGAAACAGACTGAGAAACCAGAGTAAAAGATTCTCCTGCAACCCGTTCCCTTTGTGCTAGATTAACGAACGTCTCTCCACATGCTCAGTTCTGAGAGATAAGTGTGAGTGAAAGCCGTCCTTCACCTAGATTGTTGGGAACAAAAAGTTTCTCTTCAGTTGCAAACTCCACTCCATACATATATAGGGGGAGGTACTAGCTCCAACTCAGTTTTACAGTGAAAACTGCAGGAACTTCAAACCGGCACTAGGAAACAGACCGAGAAACCAGAGTAAAAGTTTCTCATGAAACCCGTTCCCTTTGTGTTAGATGAACGAACGTCTCTCCACATGCTCAGTTCTGAGAGATAAGTGTGTGTGAAAGCCGTCCTTCACCTAGCTTGTTGGGAACACAAAGTTTCTCTTCAGTTGCAAACTCCATTCCACACATATATATGGGGAGGTACTAGCTCCAACTCGGTTTTACAGTGAAAACTGCAGGAACTTCAAACCAGCAGTAGTAAACAGACTGAGAAACCAGAGTAAAAGTTTCTCCTGCAACCCGTTCCCTTTGTGCTAGATGAACGAACGTCTCTCCACATGCTCAGTTCTGAGTGATAAGTGTGTGTGAAAGCCGTTCTTCACCTAGCTTGTTGTGAACACAAAGTTTCTCTTCAGTTGCAAATTCCACTCCATACATATATATGGGGAGGTACTAGCTCCAACTCGGTTTTACAGTGAAAACTGCAGGAACTTCAAACCGGCACTAGGAAACAGACTGAGAAACCAGAGTAAAAGTTTCTCCTGCAACCCGTTCCCTTTGTGCTAGATGAACGAACGTCTCTCCACATGCTCAGTTCTGAGAAATAAGTGTGTGTGAAAGCCGTCCTTCACCTAGCTTGTTGGGAACACAAAGTTTCTCTTCAGTTGCAAACTCCTCTCCATACATATATATGGGGAGGTACTAGCTCCAACTCTGTTTTACAGTGAAAACTGCAGGAACTTCAAACCGGCACTAGGAAACAGACCGAGAAACCATAGTAAAAGTTTCTCCTGCAACCCGTTCCCTTTGTGCTAGATGAACGAACGTCTCTCCACATGCTCAGTTCTGAGAGATAAGTGTGTGTGAAAGCCGTCCTTCACCTAGCTTGTTGGGAACACAAAGTTTCTCTTCAGTTGCTAACTCCACTCCATACATATATATGGGGTGGTACTAGCTCCAACTCGGTTTTACAGTGAAAACTGCAGGAAGTTCAGACCGGCACTAGGAAACAGACTGATAAACCAGAGTAAAAGTTTCTCCTGCAACCCGTTCCCTTTGTGCTAGATGAACGAACGTCTCTCCACATGCTCAATTCTGAGAGATAAGTGTGTGTCAAAGCCGTCCTTCACCTAGCTTGTTGGGAACACAAAGTTTCTCTTCATTTGCAAACTCCTCTCCATACATATATATGGGGAGGTACTAGCTCCAACTCGGTTTTACAGTGAAAACTGCAGGAACTTCAAACCGGCACTAGGAAACAGACTGAGAAACCAGAGTAAAAGTTTCTCCTGCAACCCGTTCCCTTTGTGCTAGATTAACGAACGTCTCTCCACATGCTCAGTTCTGAGAGATAAGTGTGTGTGAAAGCCGTCCTTCGCCTAGATTGTTGGGAACAAAAAGTTTCTCTTCAGTTGCAAACTCCACTCCATACATATATAGGGGGAGGTACTAGCTCCAACTCAGTTTTACAGTGAAAACTGCAGGAACTTCAAACCGGCACTAGGAAACAGACCGAGAAACCAGAGTAAAAGTTTCTCCTGAAACCCGTTCCCTTTGTGTTAGATGAACGAACGTCTCTCCACATGCTCAGTTCTGAGAGATAAGTGTGTGTGAAAGCCGTCCTTCACCTAGCTTGTTGGGAACACAAAGTTTCTCTTCAGTTGCAAACTCCATTCCACACATATATATGGGGAGGTACTAGCTCCAACTCGGTTTTACAGTGAAAACTGCAGGAACTTCAAACCAGCAGTAGTAAACAGACTGAGAAACCAGAGTAAAAGTTTCTCCTGCAACCCGTTCCCTTTGTGCTAGATGAACGAACGTCTCTCCACATGCTCAGTTCTGAGAGATAAGTGTGTGTGAAAGCCGTTCTTCACCTAGCTTGTTGTGAACACAAAGTTTCTCTTCAGTTTCAAATTCCACTCCATACATATATATGGGGAGGTACTAGCTCCAACTCGGTTTTACAGTGAAAACTGCAGGAACTTCAAACCGGCACTAGGAAACAGACTGAGAAACCAGAGTAAAAGTTTCTCCTGCAACCCGTTCCCTTTGTGCTAGATGAACGAACGTCTCTCCACATGCTCAGTTCTGAGAAATAAGTGTGTGTGAAAGCCGTCCTTCACCTAGCTTGTTGGGAACACAAAGTTTCTCTTCAGTGGCAAACTCCTCTCCATACATATATATGGGGAGGTACTAGCTCCAACTCTGTTTTACAGTGAAAACTGCAGGAACTTCAAACCGGCACTAGGAAACAGACCGAGAAACCATAGTAAAAGTTTCTCCTGCAACCCGTTCCCTTTGTGCTAGATGAACGAACTTCTCTCCACATACTCAGTTCTGAGAGATAAGTGTGTGTGAAAGCCGTCCTTCACCTAGATTGTTGGGAAAACAAAGTTTCTCTTCAGTTGCTAACTCCACTCCATACATATATATTTGGAGGTACTAGCTCCAACTAAGTTTTACAGTGAAAACTGCAGGAACTTCAAACCGGCACTAGGAAACAGACCGAGAAACCAGAGTAAAAGTTTCTCCTACAACCCGTTCCCTTTGTGCTACATGAACGAACGTCTCTCCACATGCTCAGTTCTGAGAGATAAGTGTGTGTGAAAGCCGTCCTTCACCTAGCTTGTTGGGAACACAAAGTTTCTCTTCAGTTGCAAACTCCATTCCACACATATATATGGGGAGGTACTAGCTCCAACTCTGTTTTACAGTGAAAATTGCAGGAACTTCAAACCGGCACTAGGAAACAGACCGAGAACCCATAGTAAATGTTTCTCCGGCAACCCGTTCCCTTTGTGCTAGATGAACGAACGTCTCTCCACATGCTCAGTTCTGAGAGATAAGTGTGTGTGAAAGCCGTCCTTCACCTAGCTTGTTGGGAACACAAAGTTTCTCTTCAGTGGCAAATTCCACTCCATACATATATATGGGGAGGTTCTAGCTCCAACTCTGTTTTACAGTGAAAACTGCAGGAACTTCAAACCGGCACTAGGAAACAGACAGAGAAACCAGAGTAAAAGTTTCTCCTGCAACCCGTTCCTTTTCTGCTAGATGAACGAACGTCTCTCCACATGCTCAGTTCTGAGAGATAAGTGTGTGTGAAAGCCGTCCTTCACCTAGCTTGTTGGGAACACAAAGTTTCTCTTCAGTTGTAAACTCCACTCCCTACATATATATGGGGAGGTACTAGCTCCAACTCGGTTTTACAGTGAAAACTGCAGGAAGTTCAGACCGGCACTAGGAAACAGACTGAGAAACCAGAGTAAAAGTTTTCCTGCAACCCATTCCTTTGTGCTAGATGAACGAACGTCTCTCCACATGCTCAGTTCTGAGAGATAAGTGTGTGTGAAAGCCGTCCTTCACCTAGCTCGTTGGGAACACAAAGTTTCTCTTCACTTGCAAATTCCACTCCATACATATATATGGGGAGGTAGTAGCTCCAATTCGGTTTTACAGTGAAAACTGCAGGAACTTCAAACCGGCACTAGGAAACAGACTGAGAAACCAGAGTAAAAGTTTCTCCTGCAACCCGTTCCCTTTGTGCTAGATGAACGAACGTCTCTCCACATGCTCAGTTCTGAGAGATAAGTGTGTGTGAAAGCCGTCCTTCACCTAGCTTGTTGGGAACTCAAAGTTACTCTTCAGTGGAAAACTACACTCCATACATATATATGGGGAGGTACTAGCTCCAACTCGGTTTTACAGTGAAAACTGCAGGAACTTCAAACCGGCACTAGGAAACAGACTGAGAAACCAGAGTAAAAGTTTCTCCTGCAACCCGTTCCCTTTGTGCTAGATGAACGAACGTCTCTCCAAATGCTCAGTTCTGAGAGATAAGTGTGTGTGAAAGCCGTCCTTCACCTAGATTGTTGGGAACAAAAAGTTTCTCTTCAGTTGCAAACTCCACTCCATACATATATAGGGGGAGGTACTAGCTCCAACTCAGTTTTACAGTGAAAACTGCAGGAACTTCAAACCGGCACTAGGAAACAGACCGAGAAACCAGAGTAAAAGTTTCTCCTGAAACCCGTTCCCTTTGTGTTAGATGAACGAACGTCTCTCCACATGCTCAGTTCTGAGAGATAAGTGTGTGTGAAAGCCGTCCTTCACCTAGCTTGTTGGGAACACAAAGTTTCTCTTCAGTTGCAAATTCCACTCCATACATATATATGGGGAGGTACTAGCTCCAACTCGGTTTTACATTGAAAACTACAGGAACTTCAAACCGGCACTAGGAAACAGACTGAGAAACCAGAGTAAAAGTTTCTCCTGCAACCCGTTCCCTTTGTGCTAGATGAACGAACGTCTCTCCACATGCTCAGTTCTGAGAAATAAGTGTGTGTGAAAGCCGTCCTTCACCTAGCTTGTTGGGAACACAAAGTTTCTCTTCAGTTGCAAACTCCTCTCCATACATATATATGGGGAGGTACTAGCTCCAACTCTGTTTTACAGTGAAAACTGCAGGAAATTCAAACCGGCACTAGGAAACAGACCGAGAAACCATAGTAAAAGTTTCTCCTGCAACCCGTTCCCTTTGTGCTAGATGAACGAACGTCTCTCCACATACTCAGTTCTGAGAGATAAGTGTGTGTGAAAGCCGTCCTTCACCTAGATTGTTGGGAACACAAAGTTTCTCTTCAGTTGCTAACTCCACTCCATACATATATATTTGGAGGTACTAGCTCCAACTCAGTTTTACAGTGAAAACTGCAGGAACTTCAAACCGGCACTAGGAAACAGACCGAGAAACCAGAGTAAAAGTTTCTCCTACAACCCGTTCCCTTTGTGCTAGATGAACGAACGTCTCTCCACATGCTCAGTTCTGAGAGATAAGTTTGTGTGAAAGCCGTCCTTCACCTAGCTTGTTGGGAACACAAAGTTTCTCTTCAGTTGCTAACTCCACTCCATACATATATATGGGGAGGTACTAGCTCCAACTCAGTTTTACAGTGAAAACTGCAGGAACTTCAAACCGGCAGTAGGAAACAGACTGAGAAACCAGAGTAAATGTTTCTCCTGCAACCCGTTCCCTTTGTGCTAGATGAACGAACGTCTCTCCACATGCTCAGTTCTGAGAGATAAGTGTGTGTGAAAGCCTTCCTTCACCTAGCTTGTTGGGAACACAAAGTTTCTCTTCAGTTGCAAACTCCACTCCATACATATATATGGGAGGTACAAGCTCCAACTCGGTTTTACAGTGAAAACTGCAGGAACTTCAAACCGGCACTAGGAAACAGACTGAGAAACCAGAGTAAAAGTTTCTCCTGCAACCCGTTCCCTTTGTGCTAGATGAACGAACGTCTCTCCACATGCTCAGTTCTGAGAGATAAGTGTGTGTGAAAGCCGTCCTTCACCTAGCTTGTTGGGAACACAAAGTTTCTCTTCAGTTGCAAACTCCACTCCATACATATATATGGGGAGGTACTAGCTCCAACTCGGTTTTACAGTGAAAACTGCAGGAACTTCAAACCGGCACTAGGAAACAGACTGAGAAACCAGAGTAAAAGTTTCTCCTGCAACCCGTTCCCTTTGTGCTAGATGAACGAACGTCTCTCCACATGCTCAGTTCTGAGAGATAAGTGTGTATGAAAGCCGTCCTTCACCTAGCTTGTTGGGAACACAAAGTTTCTCTTCAGTTGCAAACTCCTCTCCATACATATATATGGGGAGGTACTAGCTCCAACTCGGTTTTACAGTGAAAACTGCAGGAACTTCAAACCGGCACTAGGAAACAGACCGAGAACCCATAGTAAAAGTTTCTCCTGCAACCCGTTCCCTTTGTGCTAGATGAACGAACGTCTCTCCACATGCTCAGTTCTGAGAGATAAGTGTGTGTGAAAGCCGTCCTTCACCGAGCTTGTTGGGAACACAAAGTTTCTCTTCCGTGGCAAATTCCACTCCATACATATATATGGGGAGGTACTAGCTCCAACTCGGTTTTACAGTGAAAACTGCAGGAACTTCAAACCGGCACTAGGAAACAGACTGAGAAACCAGAGTAAAAGTTTCTCCTGCAACCCGTTCCCTTTGTGCTAGATGAACGAACGTCTCTCCACATGCTCAGTTCTGAGAGATAAGTGTGTGTGAAAGCCGACCTTCACCTAGCTTGTTGGGAACACAAAGTTTCTCTTCAGTTGTAAACCCCACTCCCTACATATATATGGGGATGTACTAGCTCCAACTCGGTTTTACAGTGAAAACTGCAGGAACATCAGACCGGCACTAGGAAACAGACTGAGAAACCAGAGTAAAAGTTTCCCTGCAACCCGTTCCCTTTGTGCTAGATGAACGAACGTCTCTCCACATGCTCAGTTCTGAGAGATAAGTGTGTGTGAAAGCCGTCCTTCACCTAGCTTGTTGGGAACACAAAGTTTCTCTTCAGTTGCAAACTCCTCTCCATACATATATATGGGAGGTACTAGCTCCAACTCGGTTTTACAGTGAAAACTGCAGGAACTTCAAACCGGCACTAGGAAACAGACTGAGAAACCAGAGTAAAAGTTTCTCCTGCAACCCGTTCCCTTTGTGCTAGATGAACGAACGTCTCTCCACGTGCTCAGTTCTGAGAGATAAGTGTGTGTGAAAGCCGTCCTTCACCTAGCTTGTTGGGAACACAAAGTTTCTCTTCAGTTGCAAACTCCACTCCATACATATATATGGGGAGGTACTAGCTCCAACTCGGTTTTACAGTGAAAACTGCAGGAACTTCAAACCGGCACTAGGAAACAAACTGAGAAACCAGAGTAAAAGTTTCTCCTGCAACCCGTTCCCTTTGTGCTAGATGAATGAACGTCTCTCCACATGCTCAATTCTGAGAGATAAGTGTGTGTGAAAGCCGTCCTTCACCTAGCTTGTTGGGAACACAAAGTTTCTCTTCAGTTGCAAACTCCTCTCCATACATATATATGGGGAGGTACTAGCTCCAACTCGGTTTTACAGTGAAAACTGCAGGAACTGCAAACCGGCACTAGGAAACAGACTGAGAAACCAGAGTAAAAGTTTCTCCTGCACCCGTTCCCTTTGTGCTAGATGAACGAACGTCTCTCCACATGCTCAGTTCTGAGAGATAAGTGTGTGTGAAAGCCGTCCTTCACCTAGATAGTTGGGAACAAAAAGTTTCTCTTCAGTTGCAAACTCCACTCCATACATATATATGGGGAGGTACTAGCTCCAACTCAGTTTTACAGTGAAAACTGCAGGAACTTCAAACCGGCAGTAGGAAACAGACCGAGAAACCAGAGTGAAAGTTTCTCCTGCAACCCGTTCCCTTTGTGCTAGATGAACGAACGTCTCTCCACATGCTCAGTTCTGAGAGATAAGTGTGTATGAAAGCCGTCCTTCACCTAGCTTGTTGGGAACACAAAGTTTCTCTTCAGGTGCAAACTCCACTCCATACATATATATGGGGAAGTACTAGCCCCAACTCGGTTTTACAGTGAAAACTGCAGGAAATTCAAACCGGCACTAGGAAACAGACTGAGAAACCAGAGTAAAAGTTTCTCCTGCAACCCGTTCCCTTTGTGCTAGATGAACGAACGTCTCTCCACATGCTCAGTTCTGAGAGATAAGTGTGTGTGAAAGCCGTCCTTCACCTAGCTTGTTGGGAACACAAAGTTTCTCTTCAGTGGCAAACTCCTCTCCATACATATATATGGGGAGGTACTAGCTCCAACACGGTTTTACAGTGAAAACTGCAGGAACTTCAAACCGGCACTAGGAAACAGACTGAGAAACCAGAGTAAAAGTTTCTCCTGCAACCCGTTCCCTTTGTGCTAGATGAACGAACGTCTCTCCACATGCTCAGTTCTGAGAGATAAGTTTGTGTGAAAGCCGTCCTTCACCTAGCTTGTTTGAACACAAAGTTTCTCTTCAGGTGCAAACTCCACTCCATACATATATATGGGGAGGTACTAGCCCCAACTCGGTTTTACAGTGAAAACTGCAGGAACTTCAAACCGGCACTAGGAAACAGACTGAGAAACCAGAGTAAAAGTTTCTCCTGCAACCCTTTCCCTTTGTGCTAGATGAACGAACGTCTCTCCACATGCTCAGTTCTGAGAGATAAGTGTGTGTGAAAGCCGTCCTTCACCTAGCTTGTTGGGAACACAAAGTTTCTCTTCAGTTGCAAACTCCTCTCCATACATATATATGGGGAGGTACTAGCTCCAACTCGGTTTTACAGTGAAAACTGCAGGAACTTCAAACCGGCACTAGGAAACAGACTGAGAAACCAGAGTAAAAGTTTCTCCTGCAACCCGTTCCCTTTGTGCTAGATGAACGTACGTCTCTCCACATGCTCATTTCTGAGAGATAAGTGTGTGTGAAAGCCTTCCTTCACCTAGCTTGTTGGGAACACAAAGTTTCTCTTCAGTTGCAAACTCCACTCCATAAATATATATGGGAGGTACAAGCTCCAACTCGGTTTTACAGTGAAAACTGCAGGAAATTCAAACCGGCACTAGGAAACAGACTGAGAAACCAGAGTAAAAGTTTCTACTGCAACACGTTCCCTTTGTGCTAGATGAACGAACGTCTATCCACATGCTCAGTTCTGAGAGATAAGTTTGTGTGAAAGCCGTCCTTCACCTAGCTTGTTTGAACACAAAGTTTCTCTTCAGGTGCAAACTCCACTCCATACATATATATGGGGAGGTACTAGCCCCAACTCGGTTTTACAGTGAAAACTGCAGGAACTTCAAACCGGCACTAGGAAACAGACTGAGAAACCAGAGTAAAAGTTTCTCCTGCAACCCGTTCCCTTTGTGCTAGATGAATGAACGTCTCTCCACATGCTCAGTTCTGAGAGATAAGTGTGTGTGAAAGCCGTCCTTCACCTAGCTTGTTGGGAACACAAAGTTACTCTTCAGTGGCAAACTACATTCCATACATATATATGGGGAGGTACTAGCTCCAACTCGGTTTTACAGTGAAAACTGCAGGAACTTCAAACCGGCACTAGGAAACAGACTGAGAAACCAGAGTAAAAGTTTCTCCTGCAACCCGTTCCCTTTGTGCTAGATGAACGAACGTCTCTCCACATGCTCAGTTCTGAGAGATAAGTGTGTGTGAAAGCCGATCTTCACCTAGCTTGTTGGGAACACAAAGTTTCTCTTCAGTTGTAAACCCCACACCCTACATATATATGGGGATGTACTAGCTCCAACTCGGTTTTACAGTGAAAACTGCAGGAACTTCAGAACGGCACTAGGAAACAGACTGAGAAACCAGAGTAAAAGTTTCCCTGCAACCCGTTCCCTTTGTGCTAGATGAACGAACGTCTCTCCACATGCTCAGTTCTGAGAGATAAGTGTGTGTGAAAGCCGTCCTTCACCTAGCTTGTTGGGAACACAAAGTTTCTCTTAAGTTGCAAACTCCACTCCATACATATATATGGGGAGGTACTAGCTCCAACTCGGTTTTACAGTGAAAACTGCAGGAACTTCAAACCGGCACTAGGAAACAGACTGAGAAACCAGAGTAAAAGTTTCTCCTGCAACCCGTTCCCTTTGTGCTAGATGAACGAACGTCTCTCCACATGCTCAGTTCTGAGAGATAAGTGTGTGTGAAAGCCGACCTTCACCTAGCTTGCAGGGAACACAAAGTTTCTCTTCAGTTGTAAACCCCACTCCTTATATATATATGGGGATGTACTAGCTCCAACTCGGTTTTACAGTGAAAACTGCAGGAACTTCAGACCGGCACTAGGAAACAGACTGAGAAACCAGAGTAAAAGTTTCCCTGCAACCCGTTCCCTTTGTGCTAGATGAACGAACGTCTCTCCACATACTCAGTTCTGAGAGATAAGTGTGTGTGAAAGCCGTCCTTCACCTAGCTTGTTGGGAACACAAAGTTTCTCTTAAGTTGCAAACTCCACTCCATACATATATATGGGAGGTACAAGCTCCAACTCGGTTTTACAGTGAAAACTGCAGGAACTTCAAACCGGCACTAGGAAACAGACTGAGAAACCAGAGTAAAAGTTTCTCCTGCAACCCGTTCCCTTTGTGCTAGATGAACGAACGTCTCTCCACATGCTCAGTTCTGAGAGGTAAGTGTGTGTGAAAGCCGTCCTTCACCTAGCTTGTTGGGAACACAAAGTTTCTCTTCAGTTGCAAACTCCTCTCCATACATATATATGGGGAGGTACTAGCTCCAACACGGTTTTACAGTGAAAACTGCAGGAACTTCAAACCGGCACTAGGAAACAGACTGAGAAACCAGAGTAAAAGTTTCTCCTGCAACCCGTTCCCTTTGTGCTAGATGAACGAACGTCTCTCCACATGCTCAGTTCTGAGAGATACGTTTGTGTGAAAGCCGTCCTTCACCTAGCTTGTTTGAACACAAAGTTTCTCTTCAGGTGCAAACTCCACTCCATACATATATATGGGGAGGTACTAGCCCCAACGCGGTTTTACAGTGAAAACTGCAGGAACTTCAAACCGGCACTAGGAAACAGACTGAGAAACCAGAGTAATAGTTTCTCCTGCAACCCTTTCCCTTTGTGCTAGATGAACGAACGTCTCTCCACATGCTCAGTTCTGAGAGATAAGTGTGTGTGAAAGCCGTCCTTCACCTAGCTTGTTGGGAACACAAAGTTTCTCTTCAGTTGCAAACTCCTCTCCATACATATATATGGGGAGGTACTAGCTCCAACTCGGTTTTACAGTGAAAACTGCAGGAACTTCAAACCGGCACTAGGAAACAGACTGAGAAACCAGAGTAAAAGTTTCTCCTGCAACCCGTTCCCTTTGTGCTAGATGAACGTACGTCTCTCCACATGCTCATTTCTGAGAGATAAGTGTGTGTGAAAGCCTTCCTTCACCTAGCTTGTTGGGAACACAAAGTTTCTCTTCAGTTGCAAACTCCACTCCATAAATATATATGGGAGGTACAAGCTCCAACTCGGTTTTACAGTGAAAACTGCAGGAAATTCAAACCGGCACTAGGAAACAGACTGAGAAACCAGAGTAAAAGTTTCTACTGCAACACGTTCCCTTTGTGCTAGATGAACGAACGTCTATCCACATGCTCAGTTCTGAGAGATAAGTTTGTGTGAAAGCCGTCCTTCACCTAGCTTGTTTGAACACAAAGTTTCTCTTCAGGTGCAAACTCCACTCCATACATATATATGGGGAGGTACTAGCCCCAACTCGGTTTTACAGTGAAAACTGCAGGAACTTCAAACCGGCACTAGGAAACAGACTGAGAAACCAGAGTAAAAGTTTCTCCTTCAACCCGTTCCCTTTGTGCTAGATGAATGAACGTCTCTCCACATGCTCAGTTCTGAGAGATAAGTGTGTGTGAAAGCCGTCCTTCACCTAGCTTGTTGGGAACACAAAGTTACTCTTCAGTGGCAAACTACACTCCATACATATATATGGGGAGGTACTAGCTCCAACTCGGTTTTACAGTGAAAACTGCAGGAACTTCAAACCGGCACTAGGAAACAGACTGAGAAACCAGAGTAAAAGTTTCTCCTGCAACCCGTTCCCTTTGTGCTAGATGAACGAACGTCTCTCCACATGCTCAGTTCTGAGAGATAAGTGTGTGTGAAAGCCGACCTTCACCTAGCTTGTTGGGAACACAAAGTTTCTCTTCAGTTGTAAACCCCACTCCCTACATATATATGGGGATGTACTAGCTCCAACTCGGTTTTACAGTGAAAACTGCAGGAACTTCAGACCGGCACTAGGAAACAGACTGAGAAACCAGAGTAAAAGTTTCTCCTTCAACCCGTTCCCTTTGTGCTAGATGAACGAACGTCTCTCCACATGCTCAGTTCTGAGAGATAAGTGTGTGTGAAAGCCGTCCTTCACCTAGCTTGTTGGGAACACAAAGTTTCTCTTCAGTTGCAAACTCCACTCCATACATATATATGGGAGGTACTAGCTCCAACTCGGTTTTACAGTGAAAACTGCAGGAACTTCAAACCGGCACTAGGAAACAGACTGAGAAACCAGAGTAAAAGTTTCTCCTGCAACCCGTTCCCTTTGTGCTAGATGAACGAACGTCTCTCCACATGCTCAGTTCTGAGAGATAAGTGTGTGTGAAAGCCGACCTTCACCTAGCTTGCTGGGAACACAAAGTTTCTCTTCAGTTGTAAACCCCACTCCTTATATATATATGGGGACGTACTAGCTCCAACTCGGTTTTACAGTGAAAACTGCAGGAACTTCAGACCGGCACTAGGAAACAGACTGAGAAACCAGAGTAAAAGTTTCCCTGCAACCCGTTCCCTTTGTGCTAGATGAACGAACGTCTCTCCACATGCTCAGTTCTGAGAGATAAGTGTGTGTGAAAGCCGTCCTTCACCTAGCTTGTTGGGAACACAAAGTTTCTCTTAAGTTGCAAACTCCACTCCATACATATATATGGGAGGTACTAGCTCCAACTCGGTTTTACAGTGAAAACTGCAGGAACTTCAAACCGGCACTAGGAAACAGACTGAGAAACCAGAGTAAAAGTTTCTCCTGCAACCCGTTCCCTTTGTGCTAGATGAACGAACGTCTCTCCACGTGCTCAGTTCTGAGAGATAAGTGTGTGTGAAAGCCGTCCTTCACCTAGCTTGTTGGGAACACAAAGTTTCTCTTCAGTTGCAAACTCCACTCCATACATATATATGGGGAGGTACTAGCTCCAACTCGGTTTTACAGTGAAAACTGCAGGAACTTCAAACCGGCACTAGGAAACAGACTGAGAAACCAGAGTAAAAGTTTCCCCTGCAACCCGTTCCCTTTGTGCTAGATGAATGAACGTCTCTCCACATGCTCAATTCTGAGAGATAAGTGTGTGTGAAAGCCGTCCTTCACCTAGCTTGTTGGGAACACAAAGTTTCTCTTCAGTTGCAAACTCCTCTCCATACATATATATGGGGAGGTACTAGCTCCAACTCGGTTTTACAGTGAAAACTGCAGGAACTTCAAACCGGCACTAGGAAACAGACTGAGAAACCAGAGTAAAAGTTTCTCCTGCAACCCGTTCCCTTTGTGCTAGATGAACGAACGTCTCTCCACATGCTCAGTTCTGAGAGATAAGTGTGTGTGAAAGCCGTCCTTCACCTAGCTTGTTGGGAACACAAAGTTTCTCTTCAGTGGCAAACTCCTCTCCATACATATATATGGGGAGGTACTAGCTCCAACTCGGTTTTACAGTGAAAACTGCAGGAACTTCAAACCGGCACTAGGAAACAGACTGAGAAACCAGAGTAAAAGTTTCTCCTGCAACCCGTTCCCTTTGTGCTCGATGAACGAACGTCTCTCCACATGCTCAGTTCTGAGAGATAAGTTTGTGTGAAAGCCGTCCTTCACCTAGCTTGTTTGAACACAAAGTTTCTCTTCAGGTGCAAACTCCACTCCATACATATATATGGGGAGGTACTAGCCCCAACTCGATTTTACAGTGAAAACTGCAGGAACTTCAAACCGGCACTAGGAAACAGACTGAGAAACCAGAGTAAAAGTTTCTCCTGCAACCCGTTCCCTTTGTGCTAGATGAACGAACGTCTCTCCACATGCTCAGTTCTGAGAGATAAGTGTGTGTGAAAGCCGTCCTTCACCTAGCTTATTGGGAACACAAAGTTTCTCTTCAGTTGCAAACTCCTCTCCATACATATATATGGGGAGGTAAAAGCTCCAACTCGGTTTTACAGTGAAAACTGCAGGAACTTCAAACCGGCACTAGGAAACAGACTGTGAAACCAGAGTAAAAGTTTCTCCTGCAACCCGTTCCCTTTGTGCTAGATGAACGAACGTCTCTCCACGTGCTCAGTTCTGAGAGATAAGTGTGTGTGAAAGCCGTCCTTCACCTAGCTTGTTGGGAACACAAAGTTTCTCTTCAGTTGCAAACTCCACTCCATACATATATATTGGGAGGTACTAGCTCCAACTCGGTTTTACAGTGAAAACTGCAGGAACTTCAAACCGGCACTAGGAAACAGACTGAGAAACCAGAGTAAAAGTTTCTCCTGCAACCCGTTCCCTTTGTGCTAGATGAATGAACGTCTCTCCACATGCTCAATTCTGAGAGATAAGTGTGTGTGAAAGCCGTCCTTCACCTAGCTTGTTGGGAACACAAAGTTTCTCTTCAGTTGCAAACTCCTCTCCATACATATATATGGGGAGGTACTAGCTCCAACTCGGTTTTACAGTGAAAACTGCAGGAACTTCAAACCGGCACTAGGAAACAGACCGAGAAACCAGAGTAAAAGTTTCTCCTGCACCCGTTCCCTTTGTGCTAGATGAACGAACGTCTCTCCACATGCTCAGTTCTGAGAGATAAGTGTGTGTGAAAGCCGTCCTTCACCTAGATTGTTGGGAACAAAAAGTTTCTCTTCAGTTGCAAACTCCACTCCATACATATATATGGGGAGGTACTAGCTCCAACTCAGTTTTACAGTGAAAACTGCAGGAACTTCAAACCGGCAGTAGGAAACAGACCGAGAAACCAGAGTAAAAGTTTCTCCTGCAACCCGTTCCCTTTGTGCTAGATGAACGAACGTCTCTCCACATGCTCAGTTCTGAGAGATAAGTGTGTATGAAAGCCGTCCTTCACCTAGCTTGTTGGGAACACAAAGTTTCTCTTCAGGTGCAAACTCCACTCCATACATATATATGGGGAAGTACTAGCCCCAACTCGGTTTTACAGTGAAAACTGCAGGAAATTCAAACCGGCACTAGGAAACAGACTGAGAAACCAGAGTAAAAGTTTCTCCTGCAACCCGTTCCCTTTGTGCTAGATGAACGAACGTCTCTCCACATGCTCAGTTCTGAGAGATAAGTGTGTGTGAAAGCCGTCCTTCACCTAGCTTGTTGGGAACACAAAGTTTCTCTTCAGTGGCAAACTCCTCTCCATACATATATATGGGGAGGTACTAGCCCCAACTCGATTTTACAGTGAAAACTGCAGGAACTTCAAACCGGCACTAGGAAACAGACTGAGAAACCAGAGTAAAAGTTTCTCCTGCAACCCGTTCCCTTTGTGCTAGATGAACGAACGTCTCTCCACATGCTCAGTTCTGAGAGATAAGTGTGTGTGAAAGCCGTCCTTCACCTAGCTTGTTGGGAACACAAAGTTTCTCTTCAGTGGCAAACTCCTCTCCATACATATATATGGGGAGGTACTAGCTCCAACTCGGTTTTACAGTGAAAACTGCAGGAACTTCAAACCGGCACTAGGAAACAGACTGAGAAACCAGAGTAAAAGTTTCTCCTGCAACCCGTTCCCTTTGTGCTAGATGAACGAACGTCTCTCCACATGCTCAGTTCTGAGAGATAAGTTTGTGTGAAAGCCGTCCTTCAACTAGCTTGTTTGAACACAAAGTTTCTCTTCAGGTGCAAACTCCACTCCATACATATATATGGGGAGGTACTAGCCCCAACTCGATTTTACAGTGAAAACTGCAGGAACTTCAAACCGGCACTAGGAAACAGACTGAGAAACCAGAGTAAAAGTTTCTCCTGCAACCCGTTCCCTTTGTGCTAGATGAACGAAAGTCTCTCCACATGCTCAGTTCTGAGAGATAAGTGTGTGTGAAAGCCGTCCTTCACCTAGCTTGTTGGGAACACAAAGTTTCTCTTCAGTTGCCAACTCCTCTCCATACATATATATGGGGAGGTAAAAGCTCCAACTCGGTTTTACAGTGAAAACTGCAGGAACTTCAAACCGGCACTAGGAAACAGACTGAGAAACCAGAGTAAAAGTTTCTCCTGCAACCCGTTCCCTTTGTGCTAGATGAACGAACGTCTCTCCACGTGCTCAGTTCTGAGAGATAAGTGTGTGTGAAAGCCGTCCTTCACCTAGCTTGTTGGGAACACAAAGTTTCTCTTCAGTTGCAAACTCCACTCCATACATATATATGGGGGGTTACTAGCTCCAACTCGGTTTTACAGTGAAAACTGCAGGAACTTCAAACCGGCACTAGGAAACAGACTGAGAAACCAGAGTAAAAGTTTCTCCTGCAACCCGTTCCCTTTGTGCTAGATGAATGAACGTCTCTCCACATGCTCAATTCTGAGAGATAAGTGTGTGTGAAAGCCGTCCTTCACCTAGCTTGTTGGGAACACAAAGTTTCTCTTCAGTTGCAAACTCCTCTCCATACATATATATGGGGAGGTACTAGCTCCAACTCGGTTTTACAGTGAAAACTGCAGGAACTTCAAACCGGCACTAGGAAACAGACCGAGAAACCAGAGTAAAAGTTTCTCCTGCACACGTTCCCTTTGTGCTAGATGAACGAACGTCTCTCCACATGCTCAGTTCTGAGAGATAAGTGTGTGTGAAAGCCGTCCTTCACCTAGATTGTTGGGAACAAAAAGTTTCTCTTCAGTTGCAAACTCCACTCCATACATATATATGGGGAGGTACTAGCTCCAACTTAGTTTTACAGTGAAAACTGCAGGAACTTCAAACCGGCAGTAGGAAACAGACCGAGAAACCAGAGTAAAAGTTTCTCCTGCAACCCGTTCCCTTTGTGCTAGATGAACGAACGTCTCTCCACATGCTCAGTTCTGAGAGATAAGTGTGTATGAAAGCCGTCCTTCACCTAGCTTGTTGGGAACACAAAGTTTCTCTTCAGGTGCAAACTCCACTCCATACATATATATGGGGAAGTACTAGCCCCAACTCGGTTTTACAGTGAAAACTGCAGGAAATTCAAACCGGCACTAGGAAACAGACTGAGAAACCAGAGTAAAAGTTTCTCCTGCAACCCGTTCCCTTTGTGCTAGATGAACGAACGTCTCTCCACATGCTCAGTTCTGAGAGATAAGTGTGTGTGAAAGCCGTCCTTCACCTAGCTTGTTGGGAACACAAAGTTTCTCTTCAGTGGCAAACTCCTCTCCATACATATATATGGGGAGGTACTAGCTCCAACACGGTTTTACAGTGAAAACTGCAGGAACTTCAAACCGGCACTAGGAAACAGACTGAGAAACCAGAGTAAAAGTTTCTCCTGCAACCCGTTCCCTTTGTGCTAGATGAACGAACGTCTCTCCACATGCTCAGTTCTGAGAGATAAGTGTGTCTGAAAGCCGTCCTTCACCTAGCTTGTTGGGAACACAAAGTTTCTCTTCAGTGGCAAACTCCTCTCCATACATATATATGGGGAGGTACTAGCTCCAACTCGGTTTTACAGTGAAAACTGCAGGAACTTCAAACCGGCACTAGGAAACAGACTGAGAAACCAGAGTAAAAGTTTCTCCTGCAACCCGTTCCCTTTGTGCTAGATGAACGAACGTCTCTCCACATGCCCAGTTCTGAGAGATAAGTTTGTGTGAAAGCCGTCCTTCACCTAGCTTGTTTGAACACAAAGTTTCTCTTCAGGTGCAAACTCCACTCCATACATATATATGGGGAGGTACTAGCCCCAACTCGATTTTACAGTGAAAACTGCAGGAACTTCAAACCGGCACTAGGAAACAGACTGAGAAACCAGAGTAAAAGTTTCTCCTGCAACCCGTTCCCTTTGTGCTAGATGAACGAACGTCTCTCCACATGCTCAGTTCTGAGAGATAAGTATGTGTGAAAGCCGTCCTTCACCTAGCTTGTTGGGAACACAAAGTTTCTCTTCAGTTGCAAACTCCTCTCCATATATATATATGGGGAGGTAAAAGCTCCAACTCGGTTTTACAGTGAAAACTGCAGGAACTTCAAACCGGCACTAGGAAACAGACTGAGAAACCAGAGTAAAAGTTTCTCCTGCAACCCGTTCCCTTTGTGCTAGATGAACGAACGTCTCTCCACGTGCTCAGTTCTGAGAGATAAGTGTGTGTGAAAGCCGTCCTTCACCTAGCTTGTTGGGAACACAAAGTTTCTCTTCAGTTGCAAACTCCACTCCATACATATATATGGGGAGGTACTAGCTCCAACTCGGTTTTACAGTGAAAACTGCAGGAACTTCAAACCGGCACTAGGAAACAGACTGAGAAACCAGAGTAAAAGTTTCTCCTGCAACCCGTTCCCTTTGTGCTAGATGAATGAACGTCTCTCCACATGCTCAATTCTGAGAGATAAGTGTGTGTGAAAGCCGTCCTTCACCTAGCTTGTTGGGAACACAAAGTTTCTCTTCAGTTGCAAACTCCTCTCCATACATATATATGGGGAGGTACTAGCTCCAACTCGGTTTTACAGTGAAAACTGCAGGAACTTCAAACCGGCACTAGGAAACAGACTGAGAAACCAGAGTAAAAGTTTCTCCTGCACCCGTTCCCTTTGTGCTAGATGAACGAACGTCTCTCCACATGCTCAGTTCTGAGAGATAAGTGTGTGTGAAAGCCGTCCTTCACCTAGATTGTTGGGAACAAAAAGTTTCTCTTCAGTTGCAAACTCCACTCCATACATATATATGGGGAGGTACTAGCTCCAACTCAGTTTTACAGTGAAAACTGCAGGAACTTCAAACCGGCAGTAGGAAACAGACCGAGAAACCAGAGTAAAAGTTTCTCCTGCAACCCGTTCCCTTTGTGCTAGATGAACGAACGTCTCTCCACATGCTCAGTTCTGAGAGATAAGTGTGTTTGAAAGCCGTCCTTCACCTAGCTTGTTGGGAACACAAAGTTTCTCTTCAGGTGCAAACTCCACTCCATACATATATATGGGGAAGTACTAGCCCCAACTCGGTTTTACAGTGAAAACTGCAGGAAATTCAAACCGGCACTAGGAAACAGACTGAGAAACCAGAGTAAAAGTTTCTCCTGCAACCCGTTCCCTTTGTGCTAGATGAACGAACGTCTCTCCACGTGCTCAGTTCTGAGAGATAAGTGTGTGTGAAAGCCGTCCTTCACCTAGCTTGTTGGGAACACAAAGTTTCTCTTCAGTTGCAAACTCCACTCCTTACATATATATGGGGAGGTACTAGCTCCAACTCGGTTTTACAGTGAAAACTGCAGGAACTTCAAACCGGCAGTAGGAAACAGACCGAGAAACCAGAGTAAAAGTTTCTCCTGCAACCCGTTCCCTTTGTGCTAGATGAACGAACGTCTCTCCACATGCCCAGTTCTGAGAGATAAGTTTGTGTGAAAGCCGTCCTTCACCTAGCTTGTTTGAACACAAAGTTTCTCTTCAGGTGCAAACTCCACTCCATACATATATATGGGGAGGTACTAGCCCCAACTCGATTTTACAGTGAAAACTGCAGGAACTTCAAACCGGCACTAGGAAACAGACTGAGAAACCAGAGTAAAAGTTTCTCCTGCAACCCGTTCCCTTTGTGCTAGATGAACGAACGTCTCTCCACATGCTCAGTTCTGAGAGATAAGTGTGTGTGAAAGCCGTCCTTCACCTAGCTTGTTGGGAACACAAAGTTTCTCTTCAGTTGCAAACTCCTCTCCATATATATATATGGGGAGGTAAAAGCTCCAACTCGGTTTTACAGTGAAAACTGCAGGAACTTCAAACCGGCACTAGGAAACAGACTGAGAAACCAGAGTAAAAGTTTCTCCTGCATCCCGTTCCCTTTGTGCTAGATGAACGAACGTCTCTCCACGTGCTCAGTTCTGAGAGATAAGTGTGTGTGAAAGCCGTCCTTCACCTAGATTGTTGGGAACACAAAGTATCTCTTCAGTTGCAAACTCCACTCCATACATATATATGGGGAGGTACTAGCTCCAACTCGGTTTTCAGTGAAAACTGCAGGAACTTCAAACCGGCACTAGGAAACAGACTGAGAAACCAGAGTAAAAGTTTCTCCTGCAACCCGTTCCCTTTGTGCTAGATGAATGAACGTCTCTCCACATGCTCAATTCTGAGAGATAAGTGTGTGTGAAAGCCGTCCTTCACCTAGCTTGTTGGGAACACAAAGTTTCTCTTCAGTTGCAAACTCCTCTCCATACATATATATGGGGAGGTACTAGCTCCAACTCGGTTTTACAGTGAAAACTGCAGGAACTTCAAACCGGCACTAGGAAACAAACCGAGAAACCAGAGTAAAAGTTTCTCCTGCACCCGTTCCCTTTGTGCTAGATGAACGAACGTCTCTCCACATGCTCAGTTCTGAGAGATAAGTGTGTGTGAAAGCCGTCCTTCACCTAGATTGTTGGGAACAAAAAGTTTCTCTTCAGTTGCAAACTCCACTCCATACATATATATGGGGAGGTACTAGCTCCAACTCAGTTTTACAGTGAAAACTGCAGGAACTTCAAACCGGCAGTAGGAAACAGACCGAGAAACCAGAGTAAAAGTTTCTCCTGCAACCCGTTCCCTTTGTGCTAGATGAACGAACGTCTCTCCACATGCTCAGTTCTGAGAGATAAGTGTGTTTGAAAGCCGTCCTTCACCTAGCTTGTTGGGAACACAAAGTTTCTCTTCAGGTGCAAACTCCACTCCATACATATATATGGGGAAGTACTAGCCCCAACTCGGTTTTACAGTGAAAACTGCAGGAAATTCAAACCGGCACTAGGAAACAGACTGAGAAACCAGAGTAAAAGTTTCTCCTGCAACCCGTTCCCTTTGTGCTAGATGAACGAACGTCTCTCCACGTGCTCAGTTCTGAGAGATAAGTGTGTGTGAAAGCCGTCCTTCACCTAGCTTGTTGGGAACACAAAGTTTCTCTTCAGTTGCAAACTCCACTCCATACATATATATGGGGAGGTACTAGCTCCAACTCGGTTTTACAGTGAAAACTGAAGGAACTTCAAACCGGCACTAGGAAACAGACTGAGAAACCAGAGTAAAAGTTTCTCCTGCAACCCGTTCCCTTTGTGCTAGATGAATGAACGTCTCTCCACATGCTCAATTCTGAGAGATAAGTGTGTGTGAAAGCCGTCCTTCACCTAGCTTGTTGGGAACACAAAGTTTCTCTTCAGTTGCAAACTCCTCTCCATACATATATATGGGGAGGTACTAGCTCCAACTCGGTTTTACAGTGAAAACTGCAGGAACTTCAAACCGGCACTAGGAAACAGACCGAGAAACCAGAGTAAAAGTTTCTCCTGCACCCGTTCCCTTTGTGCTAGATGAACGAACGTCTCTCCACATGCTCAGTTCTGAGAGATAAGTGTGTGTGAAAGCCGTCCTTCACCTAGATTGTTGGGAACAAAAAGTTTCTCTTCAGTTGCAAACTCCACTCCATACATATATATGGGGAGGTACTAGCTCCAACTCAGTTTTACAGTGAAAACTGCAGGAACTTCAAACCGGCAGTAGGAAACAGACCGAGAAACCAGAGTAAAAGTTTCTCCTGCAACCCGTTCCCTTTGTGCTAGATGAACGAACGTCTCTCCACATGCTCAGTTCTGAGAGATAAGTGTGTATGAAAGCCGTCCTTCACCTAGCTTGTTGGGAACACAAAATTTCTCTTCAGGTGCAAACTCCACTCCATACATATATATGGGGAAGTACTAGCCCCAACTCGGTTTTACAGTGAAAACTGCAGGAAATTCAAACCGGCACTAGGAAACAGACTGAGAAACCAGAGTAAAAGTTTCTCCTGCAACCCGTTCCCTTTGTGCTAGATGAACGAACGTCTCTCCACATGCTCAGTTCTGAGAGATAAGTGTGTGTGAAAGCCGTCCTTCACCTAGCTTGTTGGGAACACAAAGTTTCTCTTCAGTGGCAAACTCCTCTCCATACATATATATGGGTAGGTACTAGCTCCAACACGGTTTTACAGTGAAAACTGCAGGAACTTCAAACCGGCACTAGGAAACAGACTGAGAAACCAGAGTAAAAGTTTCTCCTGCAACCCGTTCCCTTTGTGCTAGATGAACGAACGTCTCTCCACATGCCCAGTTCTGAGAGATAAGTTTGTGTGAAAGCCGTCCTTCACCTAGCTTGTTTGAACACAAAGTTTCTCTTCAGGTGCAAACTCCACTCCATACATATATATGGGGAGGTACTAGCCCCAACTCGATTTTACAGTGAAAACTGCAGGAACTTCAAACCGGCACTAGGAAACAGACTGAGAAACCAGAGTAAAAGTTTCTCCTGCAACCCGTTCCTTTGTGCTAGATGAACGAACGTCTCTCCACATGCTCAGTTCTGAGAGATAAGTGTGTGTGAAAGCCGTCCTTCACCTAGCTTGTTGGGAACACAAAGTTTCTCTTCAGTTGCAAACTCCTCTCCATACATATATATGGGGAGGTACTAGCTCCAACTCGGTTTTACAGTGAAAACTGCAGGAACTTCAAACCGGCACTAGGAAACAAACCGAGAAACCAGAGTAAAAGTTTCTCCTGCACCCGTTCCCTTTGTGCTAGATGAACGAACGTCTCTCCACATGCTCAGTTCTGAGAGATAAGTGTGTGTGAAAGCCGTCCTTCACCTAGATTGTTGGGAACAAAAAGTTTCTCTTCAGTTGCAAACTCCACTCCATACATATATATGGGGAGGTACTAGCTCCAACTCAGTTTTACAGTGAAAACTGCAGGAACTTCAAACCGGCAGTAGGAAACAGACCGAGAAACCAGAGTAAAAGTTTCTCCTGCAACCCGTTCCCTTTGTGCTAGATGAACGAACGTCTCTCCACATGCTCAGTTCTGAGAGATAAGTGTGTTTGAAAGCCGTCCTTCACCTAGCTTGTTGGGAACACAAAGTTTCTCTTCAGGTGCAAACTCCACTCCATACATATATATGGGGAAGTACTAGCCCCAACTCGGTTTTACAGTGAAAACTGCAGGAAATTCAAACCGGCACTAGGAAACAGACTGAGAAACCAGAGTAAAAGTTTCTCCTGCAACCCGTTCCCTTTGTGCTAGATGAACGAACGTCTCTCCACGTGCTCAGTTCTGAGAGATAAGTGTGTGTGAAAGCCGTCCTTCACCTAGCTTGTTGGGAACACAAAGTTTCTCTTCAGTTGCAAACTCCACTCCATACATATATATGGGGAGGTACTAGCTCCAACTCGGTTTTACAGTGAAAACTGCAGGAACTTCAAACCGGCACTAGGAAACAGACTGAGAAACCAGAGTAAAAGTTTCTCCTGCAACCCGTTCCCTTTGTGCTAGATGAATGAACGTCTCTCCACATGCTCAATTCTGAGAGATAAGTGTGTGTGAAAGCCGTCCTTCACCTAGCTTGTTGGGAACACAAAGTTTCTCTTCAGTTGCAAACTCCTCTCCATACATATATATGGGGAGGTACTAGCTCCAACTCGGTTTTACAGTGAAAACTGCAGGAACTTCAAACCGGCACTAGGAAACAGACCGAGAAACCAGAGTAAAAGTTTCTCCTGCACCCGTTCCTTTTGTGCTAGATGAACGAACGTCTCTCCACATGCTCAGTTCTGAGAGATAAGTGTGTGTGAAAGCCGTCCTTCACCTAGATTGTTGGGAACAAAAAGTTTCTCTTCAGTTGCAAACTCCACTCCATACATATATATGGGGAGGTACTAGCTCCAACTCAGTTTTACAGTGAAAACTGCAGGAACTTCAAACCGGCAGTAGGAAACAGACCGAGAAACCAGAGTAAAAGTTTCTCCTGCAACCCGTTCCCTTTGTGCTAGATGAACGAACGTCTCTCCACATGCTCAGTTCTGAGAGATAAGTGTGTGTGAAAGCCGTCCTTCACCTAGCTTGTTGGGAACACAAAGTTTCTCTTCAGTGGCAAACTCCTCTCCATACATATATATGGGGAGGTACTAGCTCCAACACGGTTTTACAGTGAAAACTGCAGGAACTTCAAACCGGCACTAGGAAACAGACTGAGAAACCAGAGTAAAAGTTTCTCCTGCAACCCATTCCCTTTGTGCTAGATGAACGAACGTCTCTCCACATGCTCAGTTCTGAGAGATAAGTGTGTGTGAAAGCCGTCCTTCACCTAGCTTGTTGGGAACACAAAGTTTCTCTTCAGTGGCAAACTCCTCTCCATACATATATATGGGGAGGTACTAGCTCCAACTCGGTTTTACAGTGAAAACTGCAGGAACTTCAAACCGGCACTAGGAAACAGACTGAGAAACCAGAGTAAAA
The DNA here is from genome assembly GCF_048773025.1 of Camelus bactrianus. Classification (NCBI taxonomy): domain Eukaryota; kingdom Metazoa; phylum Chordata; class Mammalia; order Artiodactyla; family Camelidae; genus Camelus; species Camelus bactrianus. The sequence goes on from NC_133565.1 coordinate 6,807,322, forward strand.
GTTTCTCCTGCAACCCGTTCCCTTTGTGCTAGATGAACGAACGTCTCTCCACATGCTCAGTTCTGAGAGATAAGTGTGTGTGAAAGCCGTCCTTCACCTAGCTTGTTGGGAACACAAAGTTTCTCTTCAGTGGCAAACTCCTCTCCATACATATATATGGGGAGGTACTAGCTCCAACTCGGTTTTACAGTGAAAACTGCAGGAACTTCAAACCGGCACTAGGAAACAGACTGAGAAACCAGAGTAAAAGTTTCTCCTGCAACCCGTTCCCTTTGTGCTAGATGAACGAACGTCTCTCCACATGCCCAGTTCTGAGAGATAAGTTTGTGTGAAAGCCGTCCTTCACCTAGCTTGTTGGGAACACAAAGTTTCTCTTCAGGTGCAAACTCCACTCCATACATATATATGGGGAAGTACTAGCCCCAACTCGGTTTTACAGTGAAAACTGCAGGAAATTCAAACCGGCACTAGGAAACAGACTGAGAAACCAGAGTAAAAGTTTCTCCTGCAACCCGTTCCCTTTGTGCTAGATGAACGAACGTCTCTCCACGTGCTCAGTTCTGAGAGATAAGTGTGTGTGAAAGCCGTCCTTCACCTAGCTTGTTTGGAACACAAAGTTTCTCTTCAGTTGCAAACTCCACTCCATACATATATATGGGGAGGTACTAGCTCCAACTCGGTTTTACAGTGAAAACTGCAGGAACTTCAAACCGGCACTAGGAAACAGACTGAGAAACCAGAGTAAAAGTTTCTCCTGCAACCCGTTCCCTTTGTGCTAGATGAATGAACGTCTCTCCACATGCTCAATTCTGAGAGATAAGTGTGTGTGAAAGCCGTCCTTCACCTAGCTTGTTGGGAACACAAAGTTTCTCTTCAGTTGCAAACTCCTCTCCATACATATATATGGGGAGGTACTAGCTCCAACTCGGTTTTACAGTGAAAACTGCAGGAACTTCAAACCGGCACTAGGAAACAGACCGAGAAACCAGAGTAAAAGTTTCTCCTGCACCCGTTCCCTTTGTGCTAGATGAACGAACGTCTCTCCACATGCTCAGTTCTGAGAGATAAGTGTGTGTGAAAGCCGTCCTTCACCTAGATTGTTGGGAACAAAAAGTTTCTCTTCAGTTGCAAACTCCACTCCATACATATATATGGGGAGGTACTAGCTCCAACTCAGTTTTACACTGAAAACTGCAGGAACTTCAAACCGGCAGTAGGAAACAGACCGAGAAACCAGAGTAAAAGTTTCTCCTGCAACCCGTTCCCATTGTGCTAGATGAACGAACGTCTCTCCACATGCTCAGTTCTGAGAGATAAGTGTGTATGAAAGCCGTCCTTCACCTAGCTTGTTGGGAACACAAAGTTTCTCTTCAGGTGCAAACTCCACTCCATACATATATATGGGGAAGTACTAGCCCCAACTCGGTTTTACAGTGAAAACTGCAGGAAATTCAAACCGGCACTAGGAAACAGACTGAGAAACCAGAGTAAAAGTTTCTCCTGCAACCCGTTCCCTTTGTGCTAGATGAACGAACGTCTCTCCACATGCTCAGTTCTGAGAGATAAGTGTGTGTGAAAGCCGTCCTTCACCTAGCTTGTTGGGAACACAAAGTTTCTCTTCAGTGGCAAACTCCTCTCCATATATATATGTGGGGAGGTACTAGCTCCAACACGGTTTTACAGTGAAAACTGCAGGAACTTCAAACCGGCACTAGGAAACAGACTGAGAAACCAGAGTAAAAGTTTCTCCTGCAACCCGTTCCCTTTGTGCTAGATGAACGAACGTCTCTCCACATGCTCAGTTCTGAGAGATAAGTGTGTGTGAAAGCCGTCCTTCACCTAGCTTGTTGGGAACACAAAGTTTCTCTTCAGTGGCAAACTCCTCTCCATACATATATATGGGGAGGTACTAGCTCCAACTCGGTTTTACAGTGAAAACTGCAGGAACTTCAAACCGGCACTAGGAAACAGACTGAGAAACCAGAGTAAAAGTTTCTCCTGCAACCCGTTCCCTTTGTGCTAGATGAACGAACGTCTCTCCACATGCCCAGTTCTGAGAGATAAGTTTGTGTGAAAGCCGTCCTTCACCTAGCTTGTTTGAACACAAAGTTTCTCTTCAGGTGCAAACTCCACTCCATACATATATATGGGGAGGTACTAGCCCCAACTCGATTTTACAGTGAAAACTGCAGGAACTTCAAACCGGCACTAGGAAACAGACTGAGAAACCAGAGTAAAAGTTTCTCCTGCAACCCGTTCCCTTTGTGCTAGATGAACGAACGTCTCTCCACATGCTCAGTTCTGAGAGATAAGTGTGTGTGAAAGCCGTCCTTCACCTAGCTTGTTGGGAACACAAAGTTTCTCTTCAGTTGCAAACTCCTCTCCATACATATATATGGGGAGGTACTAGCTCCAACTCGGTTTTACAGTGAAAACTGCAGGAACTTCAAACCGGCACTAGGAAACAAACCGAGAAACCAGAGTAAAAGTTTCTCCTGCACCCGTTCCCTTTGTGCTAGATGAACGAACGTCTCTCCACATGCTCAGTTCTGAGAGATAAGTGTGTGTGAAAGCCGTCCTTCACCTAGATTGTTGGGAACAAAAAGTTTCTCTTCAGTTGCAAACTCCACTCCATACATATATATGGGGAGGTACTAGCTCCAACTCAGTTTTACAGTGAAAACTGCAGGAACTTCAAACCGGCAGTAGGAAACAGACCGAGAAACCAGAGTAAAAGTTTCTCCTGCAACCCGTTCCCTTTGTGCTAGATGAACGAACGTCTCTCCACATGCTCAGTTCTGAGAGATAATTGTGTTTGAAAGCCGTCCTTCACCTAGCTTGTTGGGAACACAAAGTTTCTCTTCAGGTGCAAACTCCACTCCATACATATATATGGGGAAGTACTAGCCCCAACTCGGTTTTACAGTGAAAACTGCAGGAAATTCAAACCGGCACTAGGAAACAGACTGAGAAACCAGAGTAAAAGTTTCTCCTGCAACCCGTTCCCTTTGTGCTAGATGAACGAACGTCTCTCCACATGCTCAGTTCTGAGAGATAAGTGTGTGTGAAAGCCGTCCTTCACCTAGCTTGTTGGGAACACAAAGTTTCTATTCAGTGGCAAACTCCTCTCCATACATATATATGGGGAGGTACTAGCTACAACACGGTTTTACAGTGAAAACTGCAGGAACTTCAAACCGGCACTAGGAAACAGACTGAGAAACCAGAGTAAAAGTTTCTCCTGCAACCCGTTCCCTTTGTGCTAGATGAACGAACGTCTCTCCACATGCTCAGTTCTGAGAAGTAAGTTTGTGTGAAAGCCGTCCTTCACCTAGCTTGTTTGAACACAAAGTTTCTCTTCAGGTGCAAACTCCACTCCATACATATATATGGGGAGGTACTAGCCCCAACTCGGTTTTACAGTGAAAACTGCAGGAACTTCAAACAGGCACTAGGAAACAGACTGAGAAACCAGAGTAAAAGTTTCTCCTGCAACCCTTTCCCTTTGTGCTAGATGAACGAACGTCTCTCCACATGCTCAGTTCTGAGAGATAAGTGTGTGTGAAAGCCGTCCTTCACCTAGCTTGTTTGAACACAAAGTTTCTCTTCAGGTGCAAACTCCACTCCATACATATATATGGGGAGGTACTAGCCCCAACTCGGTTTTACAGTGAAAACTGCAGGAACTTCAAACCGGCACTAGGAAACAGACTGAGAAACCAGAGTAAAAGTTTCTCCTGCAACACGTTCCCTTTGTGCTAGATGAACGAACGTCTCTCCACATGCTCAGTTCTGAGAGATAAGTTTGTGTGAAAGCCGTCCTTCACCTAGCTTGTTTGAACACAAAGTTTCTCTTCAGGTGCAAACTCCACTCCATACATATATATGGGGAGGTACTAGCCCCAACTCGGTTTTACAGTGAAAACTGCAGGAACTTCAAACCGGCACTAGGAAACAGACTGAGAATCCAGAGTAAAAATTTCTCCTGCAACAGGTTCCCTTTGTGCTAGATGAACGAACGTCTCTCCACATGCTCAGTTCTGAGAGATAAGTGTGTGTGAAAGCCGTCCTTCACCTAGATTGTTGGGAACACAAAGTTTCTCTTCAGTTGCAAACTCCTCTCCATACATATATATGGGGAGGTACTAGCTCCAACTCGGTTTTACAGTGAAAACTGCAGGAACTTCAAACCGGCACTAGGAAACAGACTGAGAAACCAGAGTAAAAGTTTCTCCTGCAACCCGTTCCCTTTGTGCTAGATGAACGAACGTCTCTCCACATGCTCAGTTCTGAGAGATAAGTGTGTGTGAAAGCCTTCCATCATCTAGCTTGTTGGGAACACAAAGTTTCTCTTCAGTTGCAAACTCCACTCCATACATATTTATGGGAGGTAAAAGCTCCAACTCGGTTTTACAGTGAAAACTGCAGGAACTTCAAACCGGCACTAGGAAACAGACTGAGAAACCAGAGTAAAAGTTTCTCCTGCAACCCGTTCCCTTTGTGCTAGATGAACGAACGTCTCTCCACATGCTCACTTCTGAGAGATAAGTTTGTGTGAAAGCCGTCCTTCACCTAGCTTGTTTGAACACAAAGTTTCTCTTCAGGTGCAAACTCCACTCCATACATATATATGGGGAGGTACTAGCCCCAACTCGGTTTTACAGTGAAAACTGCAGGAACTTCAAACCGGCACTAGGAAACAGACTGAGAAACCAGAGTAAAAGTTTCTCCTGCAACCCGTTCCCTTTGTGCTAGATGAACGAACGTCTCTCCACATGCTCAGTTCTGAGAGATAAGTTTGTGTGAAAGCCGTCCTTCACCTAGCTTGTTTGAACACAAAGTTTCTCTTCAGTTGCAAACTCCACTCCATACATATATATGGGGAGGTACTAGCCCCAACTCGGTTTTACAGTGAAAACTGCAGGAACTTCAAACCGGCACTAGGAAACAGACTGAGAAACCAGAGTAAAAGTTTCTCCTGCAACCCGTTCCCTTTGTGCTAGATGAACGAACGTCTCTCCACATGCTCAGTTCTGAGAGATAAGTTTGTGTGAAAGCCGTCCTTCACCTAGCTTGTTGGGAACACAAAGTTTCTCTTCAGTTGCAAACTCCTCTCCATACATATATATGGGGAGGTACTAGCTCCAACTCGGTTTTACAGTGAAAACTGCAGGAACTTCAAACCGGCACTAGGAAACAGACTGAGAAACCAGAGTAAAAGTTTCTCCTGCAACCCGTTCCCTTTGTGCTAGATGAACGAACGTCTCTCCACATGCTCAGTTCTGAGAGATAAGTGTGTGTGAAAGCCTTCCATCACCTAGCTTGTTGGGAACACAAAGTTTCTCTTCAGTTGCAAACTCCACTCCATACATATATATGAGGAGGTACTAGCTCCAACTCGGTTTTACAGTGAAAACTGCAGGAACTTCAAACCGGCACTAGGAAACAGACTGAGAAACCAGAGTAAAAGTTTCTCCTGCAACCCGTTCCCTTTGTGCTAGATGAACGAACGTCTCTCCACATGCTCAGTTCTGAGAGATAAGTGTGTGTGAAAGCCGTCCTTCACCTAGCTTGTTGGGAACACAAAGTTTCTCTTCAGTGGCAAACTCCTCTCCATACATATATATGGGGAGGTACTAGCTCCAACACGGTTTTACAGTGAAAACTGCAGGAACTTCAAACCGGCACTAGGAAACAGACTGAGAAACCAGAGTAAAAGTTTCTCCTGCAACCCGTTCCCTTTGTGCTAGATGAACGAACGTCTCTCCACATGCTCAGTTCTGAGAGATAAGTTTGTGTGAAAGCCGTCCTTCACCTAGCTTGTTTGAACACAAAGTTTCTCTTCAGGTGCAAACTCCACTCCATACATATATATGGGGAGGTACTAGCCCCAACTCGATTTTACAGTGAAAACTGCAGGAACTTCAAACCGGCACTAGGAAACAGACTGAGAAACCAGAGTAAAAGTTTCTCCTGCAACCCGTTCCCTTTGTGCTAGATGAACGAACGTCTCTCCACATGCTCAGTTCTGAGAGATAAGTGTGTGTGAAAGCCGTCCTTCACCTAGCTTGTTTGAACACAAAGTTTCTCTTCAGTTGCAAACTCCTCTACATACATATATATGGGGAGGTACTAGCTCCAACTCGGTTTTACAGTGAAAACTGCAGGAACTTCAAACCGGCACTAGGAAACAGACTGAGAAACCAGAGTAAAAGTTTCTCCTGCAACCCGTTCCCTTTGTGCTAGATGAACGAACGTCTCTCCACATGCTCAGTTCTGAGAGATAAGTGTGTGTGAAAGCCTTCCTTCACCTAGCTTGTTGGGAACACAAAGTTTCTCTTCAGGTGCAAACTCCACTCCATACATATATATGGGAGGTACAAGCTCCAACTCGGTTTTACAGTGAAAACTGCAGGAACTTCAAACCGGCACTAGGAAACAGACTGAGAAACCAGAGTAAAAGTTTCTCATGCAACCCGTTCCCTTTGTGCTAGATGAACGAACGTCTCTCCACATGCTCAATTCTGAGAGATAAGTGTGTGTGAAAGCCGTCCTTCACCTAGCTTGTTGGGAACACAAAGTTTCTCTTCAGTTGCAAACTCCTCTCCATACATATATATGGGGAGGTACTAGCTCCAACTCGGTTTTACAGTGAAAACTGCAGGAACTTCAAACCGGCACTAGGAAACAGACCGAGAAACCATAGTAAAAGTTTCTCCTGCAACCCGTTCCCTTTGTGCTAGATGAACGAACGTCTCTCCACATGCTCAGTTCTGAGAGATAAGTGTGTGTGAAAGCCGTCCTTCACCTAGATTGTTGGGAACAAAAAGTTTCTCTTCAGTTGCAAACTCCACTCCATATATATATATGGGGAGGTACTAGCTCCAACTCAGTTTTACAGTGAAAACTGCAGGAACTTCAAACCGGCAGTAGGAAACAGACTGAGAAAGCAGAGTAAAAGTTTCTCCTGCAACCCGTTCCCTTTGTGCTAGATGAACGAACGTCTCTCCACATGCTCAGTTCTGAGAGATAAGTGTGTGTGAAAGCCGTCCTTCACCTAGCTTGTTGGGAACACAAAGTTTCTCTTCAGGTGCAAACTCCACTCCATACATATATATGGGGAAGTACTAGCCCCAACTCGGTTTTACAGTGAAAACTGCAGGAAATTCAAACCGGCACTAGGAAACAGACTGAGAAACCAGAGTAAAAGTTTCTCCTGCAACCCGTTCCCTTTGTGCTAGATGAACGAACGTCTCTCCACATGCTCAGTTCTGAGAGATAAGTGTGTGTGAAAGCCGTCCTTCACCTAGCTTGTTGGGAACACAAAGTTTCTCTTCAGTGGCAAACTCCTCTCCATACATATATATGGGGAGGTACTAGCTCCAACACGGTTTTACAGTGAAAACTGCAGGAATTTCAAACCGGCTCTAGGAAACAGACCGAGAAACCAGAGTAAAATTTTCTCCTGCAACCCGTTCCCTTTGTGCTAGATGAACGAACGTCTCTCCACATGCTCAGTTCTGAGAGATAAGTGTGTGTGAAAGCCGTCCTTCACCTAGCTCGTTGGGAACACAAAGTTTCTCTTCACTTGCAAATTCCACTCCATACATATATATGGGGAGGTAGTAGCTCCAATTCGGTTTTACAGTGAAAACTGCAGGAACTTCAAACCGGCACTAGGAAACAGACTGAGAAACCAGAGTAAAAGTTTCTCCTGCAACCCGTTCCCTTTGTGCTAGATGAACGAACGTCTCTCCACATGCTCAGTTCTGAGAGATAAGTGTGTGTGAAAGCCGTCCTCCACATAGCTTGTTGGGAATACAAAGTTTCTCTTAAGTTGCAAACTCCACTCCATACATATTTATGGGAGGTACTAGCTCCAACTCGGTTTTACAGTGAAAACTGCAGGAACTTCAAACCGGCACGAGGAAACAGACTGAGAAACCAGAGTAAAAGTTTCTCCTGCAACCCGTGCCCTTTGTGCTAGATGAACGAACGTCTCTCCACATGCTCAGTTCTGAGAGATAAGTGTGTGTGAAAGCCGTCCTTCACCTAGCTTGTTGGGAACACAAAGTTTCTCTTCAGTCGCAAACTCCATTCCATACATATATATGGGGAGGTACTAGCTCCAACTCGGTTTTACAGTGAAAACTGCAGGAACTTCAAACCGGCACTAGGAAACAGACTGAGAAACCAGAGTAAAAGTTTCTCCTGCAACCCGTTCCCTTTGTGCTAGATGAACGAAAGTCTCTCCACATGCTCAATTCTGAGAGATAAGTGTGTGTGAAAGCCGTCCTTCACCTAGCTTGTTGGGAACACAAAGTTTCTCTTCAGTTGCAAACTCCTCTCCATACATATATATGGGGAGGTACTAGCTCCAACTCGGTTTTACAGTGAAAACTGCAGGAACTTCAAACCGGCACTAGGAAACAGACCGAGAAACCATAGTAAAAGTTTCTCCTGCAACCCGTTCCCTTTGTGCTAGATGAACGAACGTCTCTCCACATGCTCAGTTCTGAGAGATAAGTGTGTGTGAAAGCCGTCCTTCACCTAGATTGTTGGGAACAAAAAGTTTCTCTTCAGTTGCAAACTCCACTCCATATATATATATGGGGAGGTACTAGCTCCAACTCGGTTTTACAGTGAAAACTGCAGGAACTTCAAACCGGCACTAGGAAACAGACTGAGAAACCAGAGTAAAAGTTTCTCCTGCAACCCGTTCCCTTTGTGCTAGATGAACGAACGTCTCTCCACATGCTCAGTTCTGAGAGATAAGTGTGTGTGAAAGCCTTCCATCACCTAGCTTGTTGGGAACACAAAGTTTCTCTTCAGTTGCAAACTCCACTCCATACATATATATGGGAGGTAAAAGCTCCAACTCGGTTTTACAGTGAAAACTGCAGGATCTTCAAACCGGCACTAGGAAACAGACTGAGAAACCAGAGTAAAAGTTTCTCCTGCAACCCGTTCCCTTTGTGCTAGATGAACGAACGTCTCTCCACATGCTCAGTTCTGAGAGATAAGTGTGTGTGAAAGCCGTCCTTCACCTAGCTTGTTTGAACACAAAGTTTCTCTTCAGGTGCAAACTCCACTCCATACATTTATATGGGGAGGTACTAGCCCCAACTCGGTTTTACAGTGAAAACTGCAGGAACTTCAAACCGGCACTAGGAAACAGACTGAGAAACCAGAGTAAAAGTTTCTCCTGCAACCCGTTCCCTTTGTGCTAGATGAACGAACGTCTCTCCACATGCTCAGTTCTGAGAGATAAGTTTGTGTGAAAGTCGTCCTTCACCTAGCTTGTTTGAACACAAAGTTTCTCTTCAGGTGCAAACTCCACTCCATACATATATATGGGGAGGTACTAGCCCCAACTCGGTTTTACAGTGAAAACTGCAGGAACTTCAAACCGGCACTAGGAAACAGACTGAGAAACCAGAGTAAAAGTTTCTCCTGCAACCCGTTCCCTTTGTGCTAGATGAACGAACGTCTCTCCACATGCTCAGTTCTGAGAGATAAGTTTGTGTGAAAGCCGTCCTTCACCTAGCTTGTTTGAACACAAAGTTTCTCTTCAGGTGCAAACTCCACTCCATACATATATATGGGGAGGTACTAGCCCCAACTCGGTTTTACAGTGAAAACTGCAGGAACTTCAAACCGGCACAAGGAAACAGACTGAGAAACCAGAGTAAAAGTTTCTCCTGCAACACGTTCCCATTGTGCTAGATGAAAGAACGTCTCTCCACATGCTCAGTTCTGAGAGATAAGTGTGTGTGAAAGCCGTCCTTCACCTAGCTTGTTGGGAACACAAATTTTCTCTTCAGTTGCAAACTCCTCTCCATACATATATATGGGGAGGTACTAGCTCCAACTCGGTTTTACAGTGAAAACTGCAGGAACTTCAAACCGGCACTAGGAAACAGACTGAGAAACCAGAGTAAAAGTTTCTCCTGCAACCCGTTCCCTTTGTGCTAGATGAACGAACGTCTCTCCACATGCTCAGTTCTGAGAGATAAGTGTGTGTGAAAGCCTTCCATCACCTAGCTTGTTGGGAACACAAAGTTTCTCTTCAGTTGCAAACTCCACTCCATACATATATATGGGAGGTAAAAGCTCCAACTCGGATTTACAGTGAAAACTGCAGGAACTTCAAACCGGCACTAGGAAACAGACTGAGAAACCAGAGTAAAAGTTTCTCCTGCAACCCGTTCCCTTTGTGCTAGATGAACGAACGTCTCTCCACATGCTCACTTCTGAGAGATAAGTTTGTGTGAAAGCCGTCCTTCACCTAGCTTGTTTGAACACAAAGTTTCTCTTCAGGTGCAAACTCCACTCCATACATATATATGGGGAGGTACTAGCCCCAACTCGGTTTTACAGTGAAAACTGCAGGAACTTCAAACCGGCACTAGGAAACAGACTGAGAAACCAGAGTAAAAGTTTCTCCTGCAACCCGTTCCCTTTGTGCTAGATGAACGAACGTCTCTCCACATGCTCAGTTCTGAGAGATAAGTTTGTGTGAAAGCCGTCCTTCACCTAGCTTGTTTGAACACAAAGTTTCTCTTCAGGTGCAAACTCCACTCCATACATATATATGGGGAGGTACTAGCCCCAACTCGGTTTTACAGTGAAAACTGCAGGAACTTCAAACCGGCACTAGGAAACAGACTGAGAAACCAGAGTAAAAGTTTCTCCTGCAACCCGTTCCCTTTGTGCTAGATGAACGAACGTCTCTCCACATGCTCAGTTCTGAGAGATAAGTTTTTGTGAAAGCATTCCTTCACCTAGCTTGTTTGAACACAAAGTTTCTCTTCAGTTGCAAACTCCACTCCATACATATATATGGGGAGGTACTAGCCCCAACTCGGTTTTACAGTGAAAACTGCAGGAACTTCAAACCGGCACTAGGAAACAGACTGAGAAACCAGAGTAAAAGTTTCTCCTGCAACACGTTCCATTTGTGCTAGATGAACGAACGTCTCTCCACATGCTCAGTTCTGAGAGATAAGTGTGTGTGAAAGCCGTCCTTCACCTAGTTTGTTGGGAACACAAAGTTTCTCTTCAGTTGCAAACTCCTCTCCATACATATATATGGGGAGGTACTAGCTCCAACTCGGTTTTACAGTGAAAACTGCAGGAAATTCAAACCGGCACTAGGAAACAGACTGAGAAACCAGAGTAAAAGTTTCTCCTGCAACCCGTTCCCTTTGTGCTAGATGAACGAACGTCTCTCCACATGCTCAGTTCTGAGAGATAAGTGTGTGTGAAAGCCGTCCTTCAACTAGCTTGTTGGGAACACAAAGTTTCTCTTCAGTTGCAAACTCCACTCCATACATATATATGAGGAGGTACTAGCTCCAACTCGGTTTTACAGTGAAAACTGCAGGAACTTCAAACCGGCACTAGGAAACAGACTGAGAAACCAGAGTAAAAGTTTCTCCTGCAACCCGTTCCCTTTGTGCTAGATGAACGAACGTCTCTCCACATGCTCAGTTCTGAGAGATAAGTGTGTGTGAAAGCCGTCCTTCACCTAGCTTGTTGGGAACACAAAGTTTCTCTTCAGTGGCAAACTCCTCTCCATACATATATATGGGGAGGTACTAGCTCCAACACGGTTTTACAGTGAAAACTGCAGGAACTTCAAACCGGCACTAGGAAACAGACTGAGAAACCAGAGTAAAAGTTTCTCCTGCAACCCGTTCCCTTTGTGCTAGATGAACGAACGTCTCTCCACATGCTCAGTTCTGAGAGATAAGTTTGTGTGAAAGCCGTCCTTCACATAGCTTGTTTGAACACAAAGTTTCTCTTCAGGTGCAAACTCCACTCCATACATATATATGGGGAGGTACTAGCCCCAACTCGATTTTACAGTGAAAACTGCAGGAACTTCAAACCGGCACTAGGAAACAGACTGAGAAACCAGAGTAAAAGTTTCTCCTGCAACCCGTTCCCTATGTGCTAGATGAACGAACGTCTCTCCACATGCTCAGTTCTGAGAGATAAGTGTGTGTGAAAGCCGTCCTTCACCTAGCTTGTTGGGAACACAAAGTTTCTCTTCAGTTGCAAACTCCTCTCCATACATATATATGGGGAGGTACTAGCTCCAACTCGGTTTTACAGTGAAAACTGCAGGAACTTCAACCCGGCACTAGGAAACAGACTGAGAAACCAGAGTAAAAGTTTCTCCTGCAACCCGTTCCCTTTGTGCTAGATGAACGAACGTCTCTCCACATGCTCAGTTCTGAGAGATAAGTGTGTGTGAAAGCCTTCCTTCACCTAGCTTGTTGGGAACACAAAGTTTCTCTTCAGTTGCAAACTCCACTCCATACATATATTTGGGAGGTACAAGCTCCAACTCGGTTTTACAGTGAAAACTGCAGGAACTTCAAAAAGGCACTAGGAAACAGACTGAGAAACCAGAGTAAAAGTTTCTCATGCAACCCGTTCCCTTTGTGCTAGATGAACGAACGTCTCTCCACATGCTCAATTCTGAGAGATAAGTGTGTGTGAAAGCCGTCCTTCACCTAGCTTGTTGGGAACACAAAGTTTCTCTTCAGTTGCAAACTCCTCTCCATACATATATATGGGGAGGTACTAGCTCCAACTCGGTTTTACAGTGAAAACTGCAGGAACTTCAAACCGGCACTAGGAAACAGACCGAGAAACCAGAGTAAAAGTTTCTCCTGCAACCCGTTCCCTTTGTGCTAGATGAACGAACGTCTCTCCACATGCTCAGTTCTGAGAGATAAGTGTGTGTGAAAGCCGTCCTTCACCTAGATTGTTGGGAACAAAAAGTTTCTCTTCAGTTGCAAACTCCACTCCATATATATATATGGGGAGGTACTAGCTCCAACTCAGTTTTACAGTGAAAATTGCAGGAACTTCAAACCGGCAGTAGGAAACAGACTGAGAAAGCAGAGTAAAAGTTTCTCCTGCAACCCGTTCCCTTTGTGCTAGATGAACGAACGTCTCTCCACATGCTCAGTTCTGAGAGATAAGTGTGTGTGAAAGCCGTCCTTCACCTAGCTTGTTGGGAACACAAAGTTTCTCTTCAGGTGCAAACTCCACTCCATACATATATATGGGGAAGTACTAGCCCCAACTCGGTTTTACAGTGAAAACTGCAGGAAATTCAAACCGGCACTAGGAAACAGACTGAGAAACCAGAGTAAAAGTTTCTCCTGCAACCCGTTCCCTTTGTGCTAGATGAACGAACGTCTCTCCACATGCTCAGTTCTGAGAGATAAGTGTGTGTGAAAGCCGTCCTTCACCTAGCTTGTTGGGAACACAAAGTTTCTCTTCAGTGGCAAACTCCTCTCCATACATATATATGGGGAGGTACTAGCTCCAACACGGTTTTACAGTGAAAAGTGCAGGAATTTCAAACCGGCACTAGGAAACAGACCGAGAAACCAGAGTAAAATTTTCTCCTGCAACCCGTTCCATTTGTGCTAGATGAACGAACGTCTCTCCACATGCTCAGTTCTGAGAGATAAGTGTGTGTGAAAGCCGTCCTTCACCTAGCTCGTTGGGAACACAAAGTTTCTCTTCACTTGCAAATTCCACTCCATACATATATATGGGGAGGTAGTAGCTCCAATTCGGTTTTACAGTGAAAACTGCAGGAACTTCAAACCGGCACTAGGAAACAGACTGAGAAACCAGAGTAAAAGTTTCTCCTGCAACCCGTTCCCTTTGTGCTAGATGAACGAACGTCTCTCCACATGCTCAGTTCTGAGAGATAAGTGTGTGTGAAAGCCGTCCTCCACATAGCTTGTTGGGAACACAAAGTTTCTCTTAAGTTGCAAACTCCACTCCATACATATATATGGGAGGTACTAGCTCCAACTCGGTTTTACAGTGAAAACTGCAGGAACTTCAAACCGGCACTAGGAAACAGACTGAGAAACCAGAGTAAAAGTTTCTCCTGCAACCCGTTCCCTTTGTGCTAGATGAACGAACGTCTCTCCACATGCTCAGTTCTGAGAGATAAGTGTGTGTGAAAGCCGTCCTTCACCTAGATTGTTGGGAACAAAAAGTTTCTCTTCAGTTGCAAACTCCACTCCATATATATATATGGGGAGGTACTAGCTCCAACTCGGTTTTACAGTGAAAACTGCAGGAACTTCAAACCGGCAGTAGGAAACAGACTGAGAAAGCAGAGTAAAAGTTTCTCCTGCAACCCGTTCCCTTTGTGCTAGATGAACGAACGTCTCTCCACATGCTCAGTTCTGAGAGATAACTGTGTGTGAAAGCCGTCCTTCACCTAGCTTGTTGGGAACACAAAGTTTCTCTTCAGGTGCAAACTCCACTCCATACATATATATGGGGAGGTACTAGCTCCAACTCGGTTTTACAGTGAAAACTGCAGGAACTTCAAACCGGCACTAGGAAACAGACTGAGAAACCAGAGTAAAAGTTTCTCCTGCAACCCGTTCCCTTTGTGCTAGATGAACGAAAGTCTCTCCACATGCTCAATTCTGAGAGATAAGTGTGTGTGAAAGCCGTCCTTCACCTAGCTTGTTGGGAACACAAAGTTTCTCTTCAGTTGCAAACTCCTCTCCATACATATATATGGGGAGGTACTAGCTCCAACTCGGTTTTACAGTGAAAACTGCAGGAACTTCAAACCGGCACTAGGAAACAGACCGAGAAACCAGAGTAAAAGTTTCTCCTGCAACCCGTTCCCTTTGTGCTAGATGAACGAACGTCTCTCCACATGCTCAGTTCTGAGAGATAAGTGTGTGTGAAAGCCGTCCTTCACCTAGATTGTTGGGAAAAAAAAAGTTTCTCTTCAGTTGCAAACTCCACTCCATATATATATATGGGGAGGTACTAGCTCCAACTCGGTTTTACAGTGAAAACTGCAGGAACTTCAAACCGGCAGTAGGAAACAGACTGAGAAAGCAGAGTAAAAGTTTCTCCTGCAACCCGTTCCCTTTTTGCTAGATGAACGAACGTCTCTCCACATGCTCAGTTCTGAGAGATAACTGTGTGTGAAAGCCGTCCTTCACCTAGCTTGTTGGGAACACAAAGTTTCTCTTCAGGTGCAAACTCCACTCCATACATATATATGGGGAAGTACTAGCCCTAACTCGGTTTTACAGTGAAAACTGCAGGAAATTCAAACCGGCACTAGGGAACAGACTGAGAAACCAGAGTAAAAGTTTCTCCTGCAACCCGTTCCCTTTGTGCTAGATGAACGAACGTCTCTCCACATGCTCAGTTCTGAGAGATAAGTGTGTGTGAAAGCCGTCCTTCACCTAGCTTGTTGGGAACACAAAGTTTCTCTTCAGTGGCAAACTACTCTCCATACATATATATGGGGAGGTACTAGATCCAACACGGTTTTACAGTGAAAACTGCAGGAATTTCAAACCGGCACTAGGAAACAGACCAAGAAACCAGAGTAAAAGTTTCTCCTGCAACCCGTTCCATTTGTGCTAGATGAACGAACGTCTCTCCACATGCTCAGTTCTGAGAGATAAGTTTGTGTGAAAGCCGTCCTTCACCTAGCTTGTTTGAACACAAAGTTTCTCTTCACGTGGAAACTCCACTCCATACATATATAAGGGGGGGTACTAGCCCCAACTCGGTTTTACAGTGAAAACTGCAGGAACTTCAAACCGGCACTACGAAACAGACTGAGAAAGCAGAGTAAAAGTTTCTCCTGCAACCCGTTCCCTTTGTGCTAGATGAACCAACGTCTCTCCACATGCTCAGTTCTGAGAGATAAGTGTGTGTGAAAGCCGTCCTTCACCTAGCTTGTTTGAACACAAAGTTTCTCTTCAGGTGCAAACTCCACTCCATACATATATATGGGGAGGTACTAGCCCCAACTCGGTTTTACAGTGAAAACTGCAGGAACTTCAAACCGGCACTAGGAAACAGACTGAGAAACCAGAGTAAAAGTTTCTCCTGCAACCCGTTCCCTTTGTGCTAGATGAACGAACGTCTCTCCACATGCTCAGTTCTGAGAGATAAGTTTGTGTGAAAGCCGTCCTTCACCTAGCTTGTTTGAACACAAAGTTTCTCTTCAGGTGCAAACTCCACTCCATACATATATATGGGGAGGTACTAGCCCCAACTCGGTTTTACAGTGAAAACTGCAGGAACTTCAAACCGGCACTAGGAAACAGACTGAGAAACCAGAGTAAAAGTTTCTCCTGCAACACGTTCCCTTTGTGCTAGATGAACGAACGTCTCTCCACATGCTCAGTTCTGAGAGATAAGTGTGTGTGAAAGCCGTCCTTCACCTAGCTTGTTGGGAACACAAAGTTTCTCTTCAGTTGCAAACTCCTCTCCATACATATATATGGGGAGGTACTAGCTCCAACTCGGTTTTACAGTGAAAACTGCAGGAACTTCAACCCGGCACTAGGAAACAGACTGAGAAACCAGAGTAAAAGTTTCTCCTGCAACCCGTTCCCTTTGTGCTAGATGAACGAACATCTCTCCACATGCTCAGTTCTGAGAGATAAGTGTGTGTGAAAGCCTTCCATCACCTAGCTTGTTGGGAACACAAAGTTTCTCTTCAGTTGCAAACTCCACTCCATACATATATATGGGAGGTAAAAGCTCCAACTCGGTTTTACAGTGAAAAGTGCAGGAACTTCAAACCGGCACTAGGAAACAGACTGAGAAACCAGAGTAAAAGTTTCTCCTGCAACCCGTTCCCTTTGTGCTAGATGAACGAACGTCTCTCCACATGCTCAGTTCTGAGAGATAAGTGTGTGTGAAAGCCGTCCTTCACCTTGCTTGTTGGGAACACAAAGTTTCTCTTCAGTTGCAAACTCCACTCCATACATATATATGAGGAGGTACTAGCTCCAACTCGGTTTTACAGTGAAAACTGCAGGAACTTCAAACCGGCACTAGGAAACAGACTGAGAAACCAGAGTAAAAGTTTCTCCTGCAACCCGTTCCCTTTGTGCTAGATGAACGAACGTCTCTCCACATGCTCAGTTCTGAGAGATAAGTTTGTGTGAAAGCCGTCCTTCACCTAGCTTGTTGGGAACACAAAGTTTCTCTTCAGGTGCAAACTCCACTCCATACATATATATGGGGAGGTACTAGCCCCAACTCGATTTTACAGTGAAAACTGCAGGAACTTCAAACCGGCACTAGGAAACAGACTGAGAAACCAGAGTAAAAGTTTCTCCTGCAACCCGTTCCCTTTGTGCTAGATGAACGAACGTCTCTCCACATGCTCAGTTCTGAGAGATAAGTGTGTGTGAAAGCCGTCCTTCACCTAGCTTGTTGGGAACACAAAGTTTCTCTTCAGTTGCAAACTCCTCTCCATACATATATATGGGGAGGTACTAGCTCCAACTCGGTTTTACAGTGAAAACTGCAGGAACTTCAAACCGGCACTAGGAAACAGACTGAGAAACCAGAGTAAAAGTTTCTCCTGCAACCCGTTCCCTTTGTGCTAGATGAACGAACGTCTCTCCACATGCTCAGTTCTGAGAGATAAGTGTGTGAAAGCCTTCCTTCACCTAGCTTGTTGGGAACACAAAGTTTCTCTTCAGTTGCAAACTCCACTCCATACATATATATGGGAGGTACAAGCTCCAACTCGGTTTTACAGTGAAAACTGCAGGAACTTCAAAAAGGCACTAGGAAACAGACTGAGAAACCAGAGTAAAAGTTTCTCATGCAACCCGTTCCCTTTGTGCTAGATGAACGAACGTCTCTCCACATGCTCAATTCTGAGAGATAAGTGTGTGTGAAAGCCGTCCTTCACCTAGCTTGTTGGGAACACAAAGTTTCTCTTCAGTTGCAAACTCCTCTCCATACATATATATGGGGAGGTACTAGCTCCAACTCGGTTTTACAGTGAAAACTGCAGGAACTTCAAACCGGCACTAGGAAACAGACCGAGAAACCAGAGTAAAAGTTTCTCCTGCAACCCGTTCCCTTTGTGCTAGATGAACGAACGTCTCTCCACATGCTCAGTTCTGAGAGATAAGTGTGTGTGAAAGCCGTCCTTCACCTAGATTGTTGGGAACAAAAAGTTTCTCTTCAGTTGCAAACTCCACTCCATATATATATATGGGGAGGTACTAGCTCCAACTCAGTTTTACAGTGAAAACTGCAGGAACTTCAAACCGGCAGTAGGAAACAGACTGAGAAAGCAGAGTAAAAGTTTCTCCTGCAACCCGTTCCCTTTGTGCTAGATGAACGAACGTCTCTCCACATGCTCAGTTCTGAGAGATAAGTGTGTGTGAAAGCCGTCCTTCACCTAGCTTGTTGGGAACACAAAGTTTCTCTTCAGGTGCAAACTCCACTCCATACATATATATGGGGAAGTACTAGCCCCAACTCGGTTTTACAGTGAAAACTGCAGGAAATTCAAACCGGCACTAGGAAACAGACTGAGAAACCAGAGTAAAAGTTTCTCCTGCAACCCGTTCCCTTTGTGCTAGATGAACGAATGTCTCTCCACATGCTCAGTTCTGAGAGATAAGTGTGTGTGAAAGCCGTCCTTCACCTAGCTTGTTGGGAACACAAAGTTTCTCTTCAGTGGCAAACTCCTCTCCATACATATATATGGGGAGGTACTAGCTCCAACACGGTTTTACAGTGAAAACTGCAGGAATTTCAAACCGGCACTAGGAAACAGACCGAGAAACCAGAGTAAAATTTTCTCCTGCAACCCGTTCCATTTGGGCTAGATGAACGAACGTCTCTCCACATGCTCAGTTCTGAGAGATAAGTGTGTGTGAAAGCCGTCCTTCACCTAGCTCGTTGGGAACACAAAGTTTCTCTTCACTTGCAAATTCCACTCCATACATATATATGGGGAGGTAGTAGCTCCAATTCGGTTTTACAGTGAAAACTGCAGGAACTTCAAACCGGCACTAGGAAACAGACTGAGAAACCAGAGTAAAAGTTTCTCCTGCAACCCGTTCCCTTTGTGCTAGATGAACGAACGTCTCTCCACATGCTCAGTTCTGAGAGATAAGTGTGTGTGAAAGCCGTCCTCCACATAGCTTGTTGGGAACACAAAGTTTCTCTTAAGTTGCAAACTCCACTCCATACATATATATGGGAGGTACTAGCTCCAACTCGGTTTTACAGTGAAAACTGCAGGAACTTCAAACCGGCACTAGGAAACAGACTGAGAAAACAGAGTAAAAGTTTCTCCTGCAACCCGTTCCCTTTGTGCTAGATGAACGAACGTCTCTCCACATGCTCATTTCTGAGAGAT
Source organism: Camelus bactrianus (assembly GCF_048773025.1). NCBI lineage: Eukaryota > Metazoa > Chordata > Mammalia > Artiodactyla > Camelidae > Camelus > Camelus bactrianus. The sequence goes on from NC_133565.1 coordinate 6,826,535, forward strand.
AAGTGTGTGTGAAAGCCGTCCTTCACCTAGCTTGTTGGGAACACAAAGTTTCTCTTCAGTCGCAAACTCCATTCCATACATATATATGGGGAGGTACTAGCTCCAACTCGGTTTTACAGTGAAAACTGCAGGAACTTCAAACCGGCACTAGGAAACAGACTGAGAAACCAGAGTAAAAGTTTCTCCTGCAACCCGTTCCCTTTGTGCTAGATGAACGAAAGTCTCTCCACATGCTCAATTCTGAGAGATAAGTGTGTGTGAAAGCCGTCCTTCACCTAGCTTGTTGGGAACACAAAGTTTCTCTTCAGTTGCAAACTCCTCTCCATACATATATATGGGGAGGTACTAGCTCAAACTCGGTTTTACAGTGAAAACTGCAGGAACTTCAAACCGGCACTAGGAAACAGACCGAGAAACCAGAGTAAAAGTTTCTCCTGCAACCCGTTCCCTTTGTGCTAGATGAACGAACGTCTCTCCACATGCTCAGTTCTGAGAGATAAGTGTGTGTGAAAGCCGTCCTTCACCTAGATTGTTGGGAACAAAAAGTTTCTCTTCAGTTGCAAACTCCACTCCATATATATATATGGGGAGGTACTAGCTCCAACTCGGTTTTACAGTGAAAACTGCAGGAACTTCAAACCGGCAGTAGGAAACAGACTGAGAAAGCAGAGTAAAAGTTTCTCCTGCAACCCGTTCCCTTTGTGCTAGATGAACGAACGTCTCTCCACATGCTCAGTTCTGAGAGATAAGTGTGTGTGAAAGCCGTCCTTCACCTAGCTTGTTGGGAACACAAAGTTTCTCTTCAGGTGCAAACTCCACTCCATACATATATATGGGGAAGTACTAGCCCCAACTCGGTTTTACAGTGAAAACTGCAGGAAATTCAAACCGGCACTAGGGAACAGACTGAGAAACCAGAGTAAAAGTTTCTCCTGCAACCCGTTCCCTTTGTGCTAGATGAACGAACGTCTCTCCACATGCTCAGTTCTGAGAGATAAGTGTGTGTGAAAGACGTCCTTCACCTAGCTTGTTGGGAACACAAAGTTTCTCTTCAGTGGCAAACTCCTCTCCATACATATATATGGGGAGGTACTAGCTCCAACACGGTTTTACAGTGAAAACTGCAGGAATTTCAAACCGGCACTAGGAAACAGACCAAGAAACCAGAGTAAAAGTTTCTCCTGCAACCCGTTCCATTTGTGCTAGATGAACGAACGTCTCTCCACATGCTCAGTTCTGATAGATAAGTTTGTGTGAAAGCCGTCCTTCACCTAGCTTGTTTGAACACAAAGTTTCTCTTCACGTGGAAACTCCACTCCATACATATATAAGGGGGGGTACTAGCCCCAACTCGGTTTTACAGTGAAAACTGCAGGAACTTCAAACCGGCACTAGGAAACAGACTGAGAAACCAGAGTAAAAGTTTCTCCTGCAACCCGTTCCCTTTTTGCTAGATGAACGAACGTCTCTCCACATGCTCAGTTCTGAGAGATAAGTGTGTGTGAAAGCCGTCCTTAACCTAGCTTGTTGGGAACACAAAGTTTCTCTTCACTTGCAAACTCCTCTCCATACATATATATGGGGAGGTACTAGCTCCAACTCGGTTTTACAGTGAAAACTGCAGGAACTTCAAACCGGCACTAGGAAACAGACTGAGAAACCAGAGTAAAAGTTTCTCCTGCAACCCGTTCCCTTTGTGCTAGATGAACGAAAGTCTCTCCACATGCTCAATTCTGAGAGATAAGTGTGTGTGAAAGCCGTCCTTCACCTAGCTTGTTGGGAACACAAAGTTTCTCTTCAGTTGCAAACTCCTCTCCATACATATATATGGGGAGGTACTAGCTCAAACTCGGTTTTACAGTGAAAACTGCAGGAACTTCAAACCGGCACTAGGAAACAGACCGAGAAACCAGAGTAAAAGTTTCTCCTGCAACCCGTTCCCTTTGTGCTAGATGAACGAACGTCTCTCCACATGCTCAGTTCTGAGAGATAAGTGTGTGTGAAAGCCGTCCTTCACCTATATTGTTGGGAACAAAAAGTTTCTCTTCAGTTGCAAACTCCACTCCATATATATATATGGGGAGGTACTAGCTCCAACTCGGTTTTACAGTGAAAACTGCAGGAACTTCAAACCGGCAGTAGGAAACAGACTGAGAAAGCAGAGTAAAAGTTTCTCCTGCAACCCGTTCCCTTTGTGCTAGATGAACGAACGTCTCTCCACATGCTCAGTTCTGAGAGATAAGTGTGTGTGAAAGCCGTCCTTCACCTAGCTTGTTGGGAACACAAAGTTTCTCTTCAGGTGCAAACTCCACTCCATACATATATATGGGGAAGTACTAGCCCCAACTCGGTTTTACAGTGAAAACTGCAGGAAATTCAAACCGGCACTAGGGAACAGACTGAGAAACCAGAGTAAAAGTTTCTCCTGCAACCCGTTCCCTTTGTGCTAGATGAACGAACGTCTCTCCACATGCTCAGTTCTGAGAGATAAGTGTGTGTGAAAGACGTCCTTCACCTAGCTTGTTGGGAACACAAAGTTTCTCTTCAGTGGCAAACTCCTCTCCATACATATATATGGGGAGGTACTAGCTCCAACACGGTTTTACAGTGAAAACTGCAGGAATTTCAAACCGGCACTAGGAAACAGACCAAGAAACCAGAGTAAAAGTTTCTCCTGCAACCCGTTCCATTTGTGCTAGATGAACGAACGTCTCTCCACATGCTCAGTTCTGAGAGATAAGTTTGTGTGAAAGCCGTCCTTCACCTAGCTTGTTTGAACACAAAGTTTCTCTTCACGTGGAAACTCCACTCCATACATATATAAGGGGGGGTACTAGCCCCAACTCGGTTTTACAGTGAAAACTGCAGGAACTTCAAACCGGCACTAGGAAACAGACTGAGAAACCAGAGTAAAAGTTTCTCCTGCAACCCGTTCCCTTTGTGCTAGATGAACGAACGTCTCTCCACATGCTCAGTTCTGAGAGATAAGTGTGTGTGAAAGCCGTCCTTCACCTAGCTTGTTGGGAAAACAAAGTTTCTCTTCAGGTGCAAACTCCACTCCATACATATATATGGGGAAGTACTAGCCCCAACTCGGTTTTACAGTGAAAACTGCAGGAAATTCAAACCGGCACTAGGGAACAGACTGAGAAAGCAGAGTAAAAGTTTCTCCTGCAACCCGTTCCCTTTGTGCTAGATGAACGAACGTCTCTCCACATGCTCAGTTCTGAGAGATAAGTGTGTGTGAAAGACGTCCTTCACCTAGCTTGTTGGGAACACAAAGTTTCTCTTCAGTGGCAAACTCCTCTCCATACATATATATGGGGAGGTACTAGCTCCAACACGGTTTTACAGTGAAAACTGCAGGAATTTCAAACCGGCACTAGGAAACAGACCAAGAAACCAGAGTAAAAGTTTCTCCTGCAACCCGTTCCATTTGTGCTAGATGAACGAACGTCTCTCCACATGCTCAGTTCTGAGAGATAAGTTTGTGTGAAAGCCGTCCTTCACCTAGCTTGTTTGAACACAAAGTTTCTCTTCACGTGGAAACTCCACTCCATACATATATAAGGGGGGGTACTAGCCCCAACTCGGTTTTACAGTGAAAACTGCAGGAACTTCAAACCGGCACTAGGAAACAGACTGAGAAACCAGAGTAAAAGTTTCTCCTGCAACCCGTTCCCTTTGTGCTAGATGAACGAACGTCTCTCCACATGCTCAGTTCTGAGAGATAAGTGTGTGTGAAAGCCGTCCTTCACCTAGCTTGTTGGGAACACAAAGTTTCTCTTCAGTTGCAAACTCCTCTCCATACATATATATGGGGAGGTACTAGCTCCAACTCGGTTTTACAGTGAAAACTGCAGGAACTTCAAACCGGCACTAGGAAACAGACTGAGAAACCAGAGTAAAAGTTTCTCCTGCAACCCGTTCCCTTTGTGCTAGATGAACGAACGTCTCTCCACATGCTCAGTTCTGAGAGATAAGTGTGTGTGAAAGCCGTCCTTCACCTAGCTTGTTGGGAACACAAAGTTTCTCTTCAGTTGCAAACTCCTCTCCATACATATATATGGGGAGGTACTAGCTCCAACTCGGTTTTACAGTGAAAACTGCAGGAACTTCAAACCGGCACTAGGAAACAGACTGAGAAACCAGAGTAAAAGTTTCTCCTGCAACCCGTTCCCTTTGTGCTAGATGAACGAACGTCTCTCCACATGCTCAGTTCTGAGAGATAAGTGTGTGTGAAAGCCTTCCATCACCTAGCTTGTTGGGAACACAAAGTTTCTCTTCAGTTGCAAACTCCACTCCATACATATATATGGGAGGTAAAAGCTCCAACTCGGTTTTACAGTGAAAACTGCAGGAACTTCAAACCGGCACTAGGAAACAGACTGAGAAACCAGAGTAAAAGTTTCCCCTGCAACCCGTTCCCTTTGTGCTAGATGAACGAACGTCTCTCCACATGCTCACTTCTGAGAGATAAGTGTGTGTGAAAGCCGTCCTTCACCTAGCTTGTTTGAACACAAAGTTTCTCTTCAGGTGCAAACTCCACTCCATACATATATATGGGGAGGTACTAGCCCCAACTCGATTTTACAGTGAAAACTGCAGGAACTTCAAACCGGCACTAGGAAACAGACTGAGAAACCAGAGTAAAAGTTTCTCCTGCAACCCGTTCCCTTTGTGCTAGATGAACGAACGTCTCTCCACATGCTCAGTTCTGAGAGATAAGTGTGTGTGAAAGCCGTCCTTCACCTAGCTTGTTGGGAACACAAAGTTTCTCTTCAGTTGCAAACTCCTCTCCATACATATATATGGGGAGGTACTAGCTCCAACTCGGTTTTACAGTGAAAAAAGCAGGAACTTCAAACCGGCACTAGGAAACAGACTGAGAAACCAGAGTAATAGTTTCTCCTGCAACCCGTTCCCTTTGTGCTAGATGAACGAACGTCTCTCCACATGCTCAGTTCTGAGAGATAAGTGTGTGTGAAAGCCTTCCTTCACCTAGCTTGTTGGGAACACAAAGTTTCTCTTCAGTTGCAAACTCCACTCCATACATATATATGGGAGGTACAAGCTCCAACTCGGTTTTACAGTGAAAACTGCAGGAACTTCAAACCGGCACTAGGAAACAGACTGAGAAACCAGAGTAAAAGTTTCTCATGCAACCCGTTCCCTTTGTGCTAGATGAACGAACGTCTCTCCACATGCTCAGTTCTGAGAGATAAGTGTGTGTGAAAGCCATCTTTCACCTAGCTTGTTGGGAACACAAAGTTTCTCTTCAGTGGCAAATTCCACTCCATACATATATATGGGGAGGTACTAGCTCCAACTCGGTTTTACAGTGAAAACTGCAGGAACTTCAAACCGGCACTAGGAAACAGATAGAGAAACCAGAGTAAAAGTTTCTCCTGCAACCCGTTCCCTTTCTGCTAGATGAACGAACGTCTCTCCACATGCTCAGTTCTGAGAGATAAGTGTGTGTGAAAGCCGTCCTTCACATAGCTTGTTGGGAACACAAAGTTTCTCTTCAGTTGAAAACTCCACTCCATACATATATATGGGGAGGTAGTAGCTCCAACTCGGTTTTACAGTGAAAACTGCAGGAAGTTCAGACCGGCACTAGGAAACAGATTGAGAAACCAGAGTAAAAGTTTCTCCTGCAACCCATTCCTTTGTGCTAGATGAACGAACGTCTCTCCACATGCTCAGTTCTGAGAGATAAGTGTGTGTGAAAGCCGTCCTTCACCTAGCTCGTTGGGAACACAAAGTTTCTCTTCACTTGCAAATTCCACTCCATACATATATATGGGGAGGTAGTAGCTCCAATTCGGTTTTACAGTGAAAACTGCAGGAACTTCAAACCGGCACTAGGAAACAGACTGAGAAACCAGAGTAAAAGTTTCCCCTGCAACCCGTTCCCTTTGTGCTAGATGAACGAACGTCTCTCCACATGCTCAGTTCTGAGAGATAAGTGTGTGTGAAAGACGTCCTTCACCTAGCTTGTTGGGAACACAAAGTTACTCTTCAGTGGCAAACTACACTCCATACAAATATATGACGAGGTACTAGCTCCAACTCGGTTTTACAGTGAAAACTGCAGGAACTTCAAACCGGCACTAGGAAACATGCTGAGAAACCAGAGTAAAAGTTTCTCCTGCAACCCGTTCCCTTTGTGCTAGATGAACGAACGTCTCTCCACATGCTCAGTTCTGAGAGATAAGTGTGTGTGAAAGCCGTCCTTCACCTAGCTTGTTTGAACACAAAGTTTCTCTTCAGGTGCAAACTCCACTCCATACATATATATGGGGAGGTACTAGCCCCAACTCGGTTTTACAGTGAAAACTGCAGGAACTTCAAACCGGCACTAGGAAACAGACTGAGAAACCAGAGTAAAAGTTTCTCCTGCAACACGTTCCCTTTGTGCTAGATGAACGAACGTCTCTCCACATGCTCAGTTCTGAGAGATAAGTGTGTGTGAAAGCCGTCCTTCACCTAGCTTGTTGGGAACACAAAGTTTCTCTTCAGTTGCAAACTCCTCTCCATACATATATATGGGGAGGTACTAGCTCCAACTCGGTTTTACAGTGAAAACTGCAGGAACTTCAAACCGGCACTAGGAAACAGACTGAGAAACCAGAGTAAAAGTTTCTCCTGCAACCCGTTCCCTTTGTGCTAGATGAACGAACGTCTCTCCACATGCTCAGTTCTGAGAGATAAGTGTGTGTGAAAGCCTTCCATCACCTAGCTTGTTGGGAACACAAAGTTTCTCTTCAGTTGCAAACTCCACTCCATACATATATATGGGAGGTAAAAGCTCCAACTCGGTTTTACAGTGAAAACTGCAGGAACTTCAAACCGGCACTAGGAAACAGACTGAGAAACCATAGTAAAAGTTTCTCCTGCAACCCGTTCCCTTTGTGCTAGATGAACGAACGTCTCTCCACATGCTCACTTCTGAGAGATAAGTGTGTGTGAAAGCCGTCCTTCACCTAGCTTGTTTGAACACAAAGTTTCTCTTCAGGTGCAAACTCCACTCCATACATATATATGGGGAGGTACTAGCCCCAACTCGATTTTACAGTGAAAACTGCAGGAACTTCAAACCGGCACTAGGAAACAGACTGAGAAACCAGAGTAAAAGTTTCTCCTGCAACCCGTTCCCTTTGTGCTAGATGAACGAACGTCTCTCCACATGCTCAGTTCTGAGAGATAAGTGTGTGTGAAAGCCGTCCTTCACCTAGCTTGTTGGGAACACAAAGTTTCTCTTCAGTTGCAAACTCCTCTCCATACATATATATGGGGAGGTACTAGCTCCAACTCGGTTTTACAGTGAAAACTGCAGGAACTTCAAACCGGCACTAGGAAACAGACTGAGAAACCAGAGTAAAAGTTTCTCCTGCAACCCGTTCCCTTTGTGCTAGATGAACGAACGTCTCTCCACATGCTCAGTTCTGAGAGATAAGTGTGTGTGAAAGCCGTCCTTCACCTAGCTTGTTGGGAACACAAAGTTTCTCTTCAGTTGCAAACTCCTCTCCATACATATATATGGGGAAGTACTAGCTCCAGCTCGGTTTTACAGTGAAAACTGCAGGAACTTCAAACCGGCACTAGGAAACAGACTGAGAAACCAGAGTAAAAGTTTCTCCTGCAACCCGTTCCCTTTGTGCTAGATGAACGAACGTCTCTCCACATGCTCAGTTCTGAGAGATAAGTGTGTGTGAAAGCCTTCCATCACCTAGCTTGTTGGGAACACAAAGTTTCTCTTCAGTTGCAAACTCCACTCCATACATATATATGGGAGGTAAAAGCTCCAACTCGGTTTTACAGTGAAAACTGCAGGAACTTCAAACCGGCACTAGGAAACAGACTGAGAAACCAGAGTAAAAGTTTCTCCTGCAACCCGTTCCCTTTGTGCTAGATGAACGAACGTCTCTCCACATGCTCACTTCTGAGAGATAAGTGTGTGTGAAAGCCGTCCTTCACCTAGCTTGTTTGAACACAAAGTTTCTCTTCAGGTGCAAACTCCACTCCATACATATATATGGGGAGGTACTAGCCCCAACTCGATTTTACAGTGAAAACTGCAGGAACTTCAAACCGGCACTAGGAAACAGACTGAGAAACCAGAGTAAAAGTTTCTCCTGCAACCCGTTCCCTTTGTGCTAGATGAACGAACGTCTCTCCACATGCTCAGTTCTGAGAGATAAGTGTGTGTGAAAGCCGTCCTTCACCTAGCTTGTTGGGAACACAAAGTTTCTCTTCAGTTGCAAACTCCTCTCCATACATATATATGGGGAGGTACTAGCTCCAACTCGGTTTTACAGTGAAAACTGCAGGAACTTCAAACCGGCACTAGGAAACAGACTGAGAAACCAGAGTAAAAGTTTCTCCTGCAACCCGTTCCCTTTGTGCTAGATGAACGAACGTCTCTCCACATGCTCAGTTCTGAGAGATAAGTGTGTGTGAAAGCCTTCCTTCACCTTGCTTGTTGGGAACACAAAGTTTCTCTTCAGTTGCAAACTCCACTCCATACATATATATGGGAGGTACAAGCTCCAACTCGGTTTTACAGTGAAAACTGCAGGAACTTCAAACCGGCACTAGGAAACAGACTGAGAAACCAGAGTAAAAGTTTCTCATGCAACCCGTTCCCTTTGTGCTAGATGAACGAACGTCTCTCCACATGCTCAGTTCTGAGAGATAAGTGTGTGTGAAAGCCGTCCTTCACCTAGCTTGTTGGGAACACAAAGTTTCTCTTCAGTTGCAAACTCCACTCCATACATATATATGAGGAGGTACTAGCTCCAACTCGGTTTTACAGTGAAAACTGCAGGAACTTCAAACCGGCACTAGGAAACAGACTGAGAAACCAGAGTAAAAGTTTCTCCTGCAACCCGTTCCCTTTGTGCTAGATGAACGAACGTCTCTCCACATGCTCAGTTCTGAGAGATAAGTGTGTGTGAAAGCCTTCCTTCACCTAGCTTGTTGGGAACACAAAGTTTCTCTTCAGTTGCAAACTCCTCTCCATACATATATATGGGGAGGTACTAGCTCCAACTCGGTTTTACAGTGAAAACTGCAGGAACTTCAAACCGGCACTAGGAAACAGACCGAGAACCCATAGTAAAAGTTTCTCCTGCAACCCGTTCCCTTTGTGCTAGATGAACGAACGTCTCTCCACATACTCAGTTCTGAGAGATAAGTGTGTGTGAAAGCCGTCCTTCACCTAGATTGTTTGGAACACAAAGTTTCTCTTCAGTTGCTAACTCCACACCATACATATATATGGGGAGGTACTAGCTCCAACTCAGTGTTACAGTGAAAACTGCAGGAACTTCAAACAGGCACTAGGAAACCGACCGAGAAACCAGAGTAAAAGTTTCTCCTGCAAACCTTTCCCTTTGTGCTAGATGAACGAACGTCTCTCCACATGCTCAGTTCTGAGAGATAAGTGTGTGTGAAAGCCGTCCTTCACCTAGCTTGTTGGGAACACAAAGTTTCTCTTCAGTTGCAAACTCCATTCCACAAATATATATGGGGAGGTACTAGCCCCAACTCGGTTTTACAGTGAAAACTGCAGGAAATTCCAACCGGTACTAAGAAACAGACTGAGAAACCAGAGTAAAAGTTTCGCCTGCAACCCGTTCCCTTTGTGCTAGATGAACGAACGTCTCTCCACATGCTCAGTTCTGAGAGTTAAGTGTGTGTGAAAGCCGTCTTTCACCTAGCTTGTTGGGAACACAAAGTTTCTCTTCAGTGGCAAATTCCACTACATACATATATATGGGGAGGTACTAGCTCCAACTCGGTTTTACAGTGAAAACTGCAGGAACTTCAAACCGGCACTAGGAAACAGATAGAGAAACCAGAGTAAAAGTTTCTCCTGCAACCCGTTCCCTTTGTGCTAGATGAACGAACGTCTCTCCACATGCTCAGTTCTGAGAGATAAGTGTGTGTGAAAGCCGTCCTTCACATAGCTTGTTGGGAACACAAAGTTTCTCTTCAGTTGTAAACTCCACTCCCTACATATATATGGGGAGGTAGTAGCTCCAACTCGGTTTTACAGTGAAACCTGCAGGAAGTTCAGACCGGCACAAGGAAACAGATTGAGAAACCAGAGTAAAAGTTTCTCCTGCAACCCATTACTTTGTGCTAGATGAACGAACGTCTCTCCACATGCTCAGTTCTGAGAGATAAGTGTGTGTGAAAGCCGTCCTTCACCTAGCTCGTTGGGAACACAAAGTTTCTCTTCACTTGCAAATTCCACTCCATACATATATATGGGGAGGTAGTAGCTCCAATTCGGTTTTACAGTGAAAACTGCAGGAACTTCAAACCGGCACTAGGAAACAGACTGAGAAACCAGAGTAAAAGTTTCTCCTGCAACCCGTTCCCTTTGTGCTAGATGAACGAACGTCTCTCCACATGCTCAGTTCTGAGAGATAAGTGTGTGTGAAAGCCGTCCTTCACCTAGCTTGTTGGGAACACAAAGTTACTCTTCAGTGGCAAACTACACTCCATACATATATATGGGGAGGTACTAGCTCCAACTCGGTTTTACAGTGAAAACTGCAGGAACTTCAAACCGGCACTAGGAAACAGACTGAGAAACCAGAGTAAAAGTTTCTCCTGCAACCCGTTCCCTTTGTGCTAGATGAACGAACGTCTCTCCACATGCTCAGTTCTGAGAGATAAGTGTGTGTGAAAGCCGTCCTTCACCTAGCTTGCTGGGAACACAAAGTTTCTCTTCAGTTGAAAACCCCACTCCCTACATATATATGGGGAGGTACTAGCTCCAACTCGGTTTTACAGTGAAAACTGCAGGAACTTCATACCGGCACTAGGAAACAGACTGAGAAACCAGAGTAAAAGTTTCTCCTGCAACCCGTTCCCTTTGTGCTAGATGAACGAACGTCTCTCCACATGCTCAGTTCTGAGAGATAAGTGTGTGTGAAAGCCGTCCTTCACCTAGCTTGTTGGGAACACAAAGTTTCTCTTCAGTTGCAAACTCCTCACCATACATATATATGGGGAGGTACTAGCTCCAACTCGGTTTTACAGTGAAAACTGCAGGAACTTCAAACCGGCACTAGGAAACAGACCGAGAAACCAGAGTAAAAGTTTCTCCTGCAACCCGTTCCCTTTGTGCTAGATGAACGAACGTCTCTCCACATGCTCAGTTCTGAGAGATAAGTGTGTGTGAAAGCCGTCCTTCACCTAGATTGTTGGGAACAAAAAGTTTCTCTTCAGTTGCAAACTCCACTCCATATATATATATGGGGAGGTACTAGCTCCAACTCGGTTTTACAGTGAAAACTGCAGGAACTTCAAACCGGCAGTAGGAAACAGACTGAGAAAGCAGAGTAATAGTTTCTCCTGCAACCCGTTCCCTTTGTGCTAGATGAACGAACGTCTCTCCACATGCTCAGTTCTGAGAGATAAGTGTGTGTGAAAGCCGTCCTTCACCTAGCTTGTTGGGAACACAAAGTTTCTCTTCAGGTGCAAACTCCACTCCATACATATATATGGGGAAGTACTAGCCCCAACTCGATTTTACAGTGAAAACTGCAGGAAATTCAAACCGGCACTAGGAAACAGACTGAGAAACCAGAGTAAAAGTTTCTCCTGCAACCCGTTCCCTTTGTGCTAGATGAACGAACGTCTCTCCACATGCTCAGTTCTGAGAGATAAGTGTGTGTGAAAGCCGTCCTTCACCTAGCTTGTTGGGAACACAAAGTTTCTCTTCAGTGGCAAACTCCTCTCCATACATATATATGGGGAGGTACTAGCTCCAACACGGTTTTACAGTGAAAACTGCAGGAATTTCAAACCGGCACTAGGAAACAGACCGAGAAACCAGAGTAAAAGTTTCTCCTGCAACCCGTTCCATTTGTGCTAGATGAACGAACGTCTCTCCACATGCTCAGTTCTGAGAGATAAGTGTGTGTGAAAGCCGTCCTTCACCTAGCTCGTTGGGAACACAAAGTTTCTCTTCACTTGCAAATTCCACTCCATACATATATATGGGGAGGTAGTAGCTCCAATTCGGTTTTACAGTGAAAACTGCAGGAACTTCAAACCGGCACTAGGAAACAGACTGAGAAACCAGAGTAAAAGTTTCTCCTGCAACCCGTTCCCTTTGTGCTAGATGAACGAACGTCTCTCCACATGCTCAGTTCTGAGAGATAAGTGTGTGTGAAAGCCGTCCTTCACCTAGCTTGTTGGGAACACAAAGTTACTCTTCAGTGGCAAACTACACTCCATACATATATATGGGGAGGTACTAGCTCCAACTCGGTTTTACAGTGAAAATTGCAGGAACTTCAAACCGGCACTAGGAAACAGACTGAGAAACCAGAGTAAAAGTTTCTCCTGCAACCCGTTCCCTTTGTGCTAGATGAACGAACGTCTCTCCACATGCTCAGTTCTGAGAGATAAGTGTGTGTGAAAGCCGTCCTTCACCTAGCTTGCTGGGAACACAAAGTTTCTCTTCAGTTGTAAACCCCACTCCCTACATATATATGGGGATTTACTAGCTCCAACTCGGTTTTACAGTGAAAACTGCAGGAACTTCAGACCGGCACTAGGAAACAGACTGAGAAACCAGAGTAAAAGTTTCCCTGCAACCCGTTCCCTTTGTGCTAGATGAACGAACGTCTCTCCACATGCTCAGTTCTGAGAGATAAGTGTGTGTGAAAGCCGCCCTCCACATAGCTTGTTGGGAACACAAAGTTTCTCTTAAGTTGCAAACTCCACTCCATACATATATATGGGAGGTACTAGCTCCAACTCGGTTTTACAGTGAAAACTGCAGGAACTTCAAACCGGCACTAGGAAACAGACTGAGAAACCAGAGTAAAAGTTTCTCCTGCAACCCGTTCCCTTTGTGCTAGATGAACGAACGTCTCTCCACATGCTCAGTTCTGAGAGATAAGTGTGTGTGAAAGCCGTCCTTCACCTAGCTTGTTGGGAACACAAAGTTTCTCTTCATTTGCAAACTCCATTCCATACATATATATGGGGAGGTACTAGCTCCAACTCGGTTTTACAGTGAAAACTGCAGGAACTTCAAACCGGCACTAGGAAACAGACTGAGAAACCAGAGTAAAAGTTTCTCCTGCAACCCGTTCCCTTTGTGCTAGATGAACGAAAGTCTCTCCACATGCTCAGTTCTGAGAGATAAGTGTGTGTGAAAGCCGTCCTTCACCTAGCTTGTTGGGAACACAAAGTTTCTCTTCAGTTGCAAACTCCTCTCCATACATATATATGGGGAGGTACTAGCTCCAACTCGGTTTTACAGTGAAAACTGCAGGAACTTCAAACCGGCACTAGGAAACAGACCGAGAAACCAGAGTAAAAGTTTCTCCTGCAACCCGTTCCCTTTGTGCTAGATGAACGAACGTCTCTCCACATGCTCAGTTCTGAGGGATAAGTGTGTGTGAAAGCCGTCCTTCACCTAGATTGTTGGGAACAAAAAGTTTCTCTTCAGTTGCAAACTCCACTCCATATATATATATGGGGAGGTACTAGCTCCAACTCAGTTTTACAGTGAAAACTGCAGGAACTTCAAACCGGCAGTAGGAAACAGACTGAGAAAGCAGAGTAAAAGTTTCTCCTGCAACCCGTTCCCTTTGTGCTAGATGAACGAACGTCTCTCCACATGCTCAGTTCTGAGAGATAAGTGTGTGTGAAAGCCGTCCTTCACCTAGCTTGTTGGGAACACAAAGTTTCTCTTCAGGTGCAAACTCCACTCCATACATATATATGGGGAAGTACTAGCCCCAACTCGGTTTTACAGTGAAAACTGCAGGAAATTCAAACCGGCACTAGGAAACAGACTGAGAAACCAGAGTAAAAGTTTCTCCTGCAACCCGTTCCCTTTGTGCTAGATGAACGAACGTCTCTCCACATGCTCAGTTCTGAGAGATAAGTGTGTGTGAAAGCCGTCCTTCACCTAGCTTGCTGGGAACACAAAGTTTCTCTTCAGTTGTAAACCCCACTCCCTACATATATATGGGGATTTACTAGCTCCAACTCGGTTTTACAGTGAAAACTGCAGGAACTTCAAACCGGCACTAGGAAACAGACTGAGAAACCAGAGTAAAAGTTTCCCTGCAACCCGTTCCCTTTGTGCTAGATGAACGAACGTCTCTCCACATGCTCAGTTCTGAGAGATAAGTGTGTGTGAAAGCCGTCCTCCACATAGCTTGTTGGGAACACAAAGTTTCTCTTAAGTTGCAAACTCCACTCCATACATATATATGGGAGGTACTAGCTCCAACTCGGTTTTACAGTGAAAACTGCAGGAACTTCAAACCGGCACTAGGAAACAGACTGAGAAACCAGAGTAAAAGTTTCTCCTGCAACCCGTTCCCTTTGTGCTAGATGAACGAACGTCTCTCCACATGCTCAGATCTGAGAGATAAGTGTGTGTGAAAGCCGTCCTTCACCTAGCTTGTTGGGAACACAAAGTTTCTCTTCAGTTGCAAACTCCTCTCCATACATATATATGGGGAGGTACTAGCTCCAACTCGGTTTTACAGTGAAAACTGCAGGAACTTCAAACCGGCACTAGGAAACAGACCGAGAAACCAGAGTAAAAGTTTCTCCTGCAACCCGTTCCCTTTGTGCTAGATGAACGAACGTCTCTCCACATGCTCAGTTCTGAGAGATAAGTGTGTGTGAAAGCCGTCCTTCACCTAGATTGTTGGGAACAAAAAGTTTCTCTTCAGTTGCAAACTCCACTCCATATATATATATGGGGAGGTACTAGCTCCAACTCAGTTTTACAGTGAAAACTGCAGGAACTTCAAACCGGCAGTAGGAAACAGACTGAGAAAGCAGAGTAAAAGTTTCTCCTGCAACCCGTTCCCTTTGTGCTAGATGAACGAACGTCTCTCCACATGCTCAGTTCTGAGAGATAAGTGTGTGTGAAAGCCGTCCTTCACCTAGCTTGTTGGGAACACAAAGTTTCTCTTCAGGTGCAAACTCCACTCCATACATATATATGGGGAAGTACTAGCCCCAACTCGGTTTTACAGTGAAAACTGCAGGAAATTCAAACCGGCACTAGGAAACAGACTGAGAAACCAGAGTAAAAGTTTCTCCTGCAACCCGTTCCCTTTGTGCTAGATGAACGAACGTCTCTCCACATGCTCAGTTCTGAGAGATAAGTGTGTGTGAAAGCCGTCCTTCACCTAGCTTGTTGGGAACACAAAGTTTCTCTTCAGTGGCAAACTCCTCTCCATACATATATATGTGGAGGTACTAGCTCCAACACGGTTTTACGGTGAAAACTGCAGGAATTTCAAACCGGCACTAGGAAACAGACCGAGAAACCAGAGTAAAAGTTTCTCCTGCAACCCGTTCCATTTGTGCTAGATGAACGAACGTCTCTCCACATGCTCAGTTCTGAGAGATAAGTTTGTGTGAAAGCCGTCCTTCACCTAGCTTGTTTGAACACAAAGTTTCTCTTCAGGTGGAAACTCCACTCCATACATATATAAGGGGGGGTACTAGCCCCAACTCGGTTTTACAGTGAAAACTGCAGAAACTTCAAACCGGCACTAGGAAACAGACTGAGAAACCAGAGTAAAAGTTTCTCCTGCAACCCGTTCCCTTTGTGCTAGATGAACGAACGTCTCTCCACATGCTCAGTTCTGAGAGATAAGTGTGTGTGAAAGCCGTCCTTCACCTAGCTTGTTGGGAACACAAAGTTTCTCTTCAGTTGCAAACTCCTCTCCATACATATATATGGGGAGGTACTAGCTCCAACTCGGTTTTACAGTGAAAACTGCAGGAACTTCAAACCGGCACTAGGAAACAGACCAAGAAACCAGAGTAAAAGTTTCTCCTGCAACCCGTTCCATTTGTGCTAGATGAACGAACGTCTCTCCACATGCTCAGTTCTGAGAGATAAGTGTGTGTGAAAGCCGTCCTTCACCTAGCTCGTTGGGAACACAAAGTTTCTCTTCACTTGCAAATTCCACTCCATACATATATATGGGGAGGTAGTAGCTCCAATTCGGTTTTACAGTGAAAACTGCAGGAACTTCAAACCGGCACTAGGAAACAGACTGAGAAACCAGAGTAAAAGTTTCTCCTGCAACCCGTTCCCTTTGTGCTAGATGAACGAACGTCTCTCCACATGCTCAGTTCTGAGAGATAAGTGTGTGTGAAAGCCGTATTTCACCTAGCTTGTTGGGAACACAAAGTTACTCTTCAGTGGCAAACTACACTCCATACATATATATGGGGAGGTACTAGCTCCAACTCGGTTTTACAGTGAAAACTGCAGGAACTTCAAACCGGCACTAGGAAACAGACTGAGAAACCAGAGTAAAAGTTTCTCCTGCAACCCGTTCCCTTTGTGCTAGATGAACGAACGTCTCTCCACATGCTCAGTTCTGAGAGATAAGTGTGTGTGAAAGCCGTCCTTCACCTAGATTGTTGGGAACACAAAGTTTCTCTTCAGGTGCAAACTCCACTCCATACATATATATGGGGAGGTACTAGCCCCAACTCGGTTTTACAGTGAAAACTGCAGGAAATTCAAACCGGCACTAGGAAACAGACTGAGAAACCAGAGTAAAAGTTTCTCCTGCAACCCGTTCCCTTTGTGCTAGATGAACGAACGTCTCTCCACATTCTCAGTTCTGAGAGATAAGTGTGTGTGAAAGCCGTCCTTCACCTAGCTTGTTGGGAACACAAAGTTTCTCTTCAGTGGCAAACTCCTCTCCATACATATATATGGGGAGGTACTAGCTCCAACACGGTTTTACAGAGAAAACTGCAGGAACTTCAAACCGGCACTAGGAAACAGACTGAGAAACCAGAGTAAAAGTTTCTCCTGCAACCCGTTCCCTTTGTGCTAGATGAACGAACGTCTCTCCACATGCTCAGTTCTGAGAGATAAGTGTGTTTGAAAGCCGTCCTTCACCTAGCTTGTTGGGAACACAAAGTTTCTCTTCAGGTGCAAACTCCACTCCATACATATATATGGGGAGGTACAAGCCCCAACTCGGTTTTACAGTGAAAACTGCAGGAACTTCAAACCAGCACTAGGAAACAGACTGAGAAACCAGAGTAAAAGTTTCTCCTGCAACCCGTTCCCTTTGTGCTAGATGAACGAACGTCTCTCCACATGCTCAGTTCTGAGAGATAAGTGTGTGTGAAAGCCGTCCTTCACCTAGCTTGTTGGGAACACAAAGTTTCTCTTCAGTTGCAAACTCCTCTCCATACATATATATGGGGAGGTACTAGCTCCAACTCGGTTTTACAGTGAAAACTGCAGGAACTTCAAACCGGCACTAGGAAACAGACCGAGAACCCATAGTAAAAGTTTCTCCTGCAACCCGTTCCCTTTGTGCTAGATGAACGAACGTCTCTCCACATGCTCAGTTCTGAGAGATAAGTGTGTGTGAAAGCCGTCCTTCACCTAGCTTGTTGGGAACACAAAGTTTCTCTTCAGTGGCAAACTCCTCTCCATACATATATATGGGGAGGTACTAGCTCCAACACGGTTTTACAGTGAAAACTGCAGGAATTTCAAACCGGCACTAGGAAACAGACCGAGAAACCAGAGTAAAAGTTTCTCCTGCAACCCGTTCCATTTGTGTTAGATGAACGAACGTCTCTCCACATGCTCAGTTCTGAGAGATAAGTTTGTGTGAAAGCCGTCCTTCACCTAGCTTGTTTGAACACAAAGTTTCTCTTCAGGTGGAAACTCCACTCCATACATATATAAGGGGGGGTACTAGCCCCAACTCGGTTTTACAGTGAAAACTGTAGGAACTTCAAACCGGCACTAGGAAACAGACTGAGAAACCAGAGTAAAAGTTTCTCCTGCAACCCGTTCCCTTTGTGCTAGATGAACGAACGTCTCTCCACATGCTCAGTTCTGAGAGATAAGTGTGTGTGAAAGCCGTCCTTCACCTAGCTTGTTTGGAACACAAAGTTTCTCTTCAGTTGCAAACTCCACTCCATACATATATATGGGAGGTACAAGCTCCAACTCGGTTTTACAGTGAAAACTGCAGGAACTTCAAACCGGCACTAGGAAACAGACTGAGAAACCAGAGTAAAAGTTTCTCCTGCAACCCGTTCCCTTTGTGCTAGATGAACGAACGTCTCTCCACATGCTCAGTTCTGAGAGATAAGTGTGTGTGAAAGCCGTCCTTCACCTAGCTTGTTGGGAACACAAAGTTTCTCTTCAGTTGTAAACCCCACTCCCTACATATATATGGGGAGGTACTAGCTCCAACTCGGTTTTACAGTGAAAACTGCAGGAACTTCAGACCGGCACTAGGAAAAAGAATGAGAAACCACAGTAAAAGTTTCCCTGCAA
The DNA here is from genome assembly GCF_048773025.1 of Camelus bactrianus. NCBI lineage: Eukaryota > Metazoa > Chordata > Mammalia > Artiodactyla > Camelidae > Camelus > Camelus bactrianus. Next base: position 6,844,881 of record NC_133565.1, read on the forward strand.
CCCGTTCCCTTTGTGCTAGATGAACGAACGTCTCTCCACATGCTCAGTTCTGAGAGATAAGTGTGTGTGAAAGCCGTCCTCCACATAGCTTGTTGGGAACACAAAGTTTCTCTTCAGTTGCAAACTCCACTCCATACATATATATGGGAGGTACTAGCCTCAACTCGGTTTTACAGTGAAAACTGCAGGAAATTCCAACCGGTACTAAGAAACAGACTGAGAAACCAGAGTAAAAGTTTCTCCTGCAACCCGTTCCCTTTGTGCTAGATGAACGAACGTCTCTCCACATGCTCATTTCTGAGAGATAAGTGTGTGTGAAAGCCGTCCTTCACCTAGCTTGTTGGGAACACAAAGTTTCTCTTCAGTGGCAAACTCCTCTCCATACATATATATGGGGAGGTACTAGCTCCAACACGGTTTTACAGTGAAAACTGCAGGAACATCAAACCGGCACTAGGAAACAGACTGAGAAACCAGAGTAAAAGTTTCTCCTGCAACCCGTTCCCTTTGTGCTAGATGAACGAACGTCTCTCCACATGCTCAGTTCTGAGAGATAAGTGTGTGTGAAAGCCGTCCTTCACCTAGCTTGTTGGGAACACAAAGTTTCTCTTCAGGTGCAAACTCCACTCCATACATATATATGGGGAGGTACTAGCCCCAACTCGGTTTTACAGTGAAAACTGCAGGAACTTCAAACCGGCACTAGGAAACAGACTGAGAAACCAGAGTAAAAGTTTCTCCTGCAACCCGTTCCCTTTGTGCTAGATGAACGAACGTCTCTCCACATGCTCAGTTCTGAGAGATAAGTGTGTGTGAAAGCCGTCCTTCACCTAGCTTGTTGGGAACACAAAGTTTCTCTTCAGTTGCAAACTCCTCTCCATACATATATATGGGGAGGTTCTAGCTCCAACTCGGTTTTACAGTGAAAACTGCAGGAACTTCAAACCGGCACTAGGAAACAGACCGAGAACCCATAGTAAAAGTTTCTCCTGCAACCCGTTCCCTTTGTGCTAGATGAACGAACGTCTCTCCACATGCTCAGTTCTGAGAGATAAGTGTGTGTGAAAGCCGTCCTTCACCTAGCTTGTTGGGAACACAAAGTTTCTCTTCAGTTGCTAACTCCACTCCATACATATATATGGGGAGGTACTAGCTCCAACTCGGTTTTACAGTGAAAACTGCAGGAACTTTAAACCGGCACTAGGAAACAGACTGAGAAACCAGAGTAAAAGTTTCTCCTGCAACCCGTTCCCTTTGTGCTAGATGAACGAACGTCTCTCCACATGCTCAGTTCTGAGAGATAAGTGTGTGTGAAAGCCGTCCTTCACCTAGCTTGTTGGGAACACAAAGTTTCTCTTCAGTTGCAAACTCCTCTCCATACATATATATGGGGAGGTACTAGCTCCAACTCGGTTTTACAGTGAAAACTGCAGGAACTTCAAACCGGCACTAGGAAACAGACCGAGAACCCATAGTAAAAGTTTCTCCTGCAACCCGTTCCCTTTGTGCTAGATGAACGAACGTCTCTCCACATGCTCAGTTCTGAGAGATAAGTGTGTGTGAAAGCCGTCTTTCACCGAGCTTGTTGGGAACACAAAGTTTCTCTTCAGTGGCAAATTCCACTCCATACATATATATGGGGAGGTACTAGCTCCAACTCGGTTTTACAGTGAAAACTGCAGGAACTTCAAACCGGCACTAGGAAACAGATAGAGAAACCAGAGTAAAAGTTTCTCCTGCAACCCGTTCCCTTTGTGCTAGATGAACGAACGTCTCTCCACATGCTCAGTTCTGAGAGATAAGTGTGTGTGATAGCCGTCCTTCACCTAGCTTGTTGGGAATACAAAGTTTCTCTTCAGTTGTAAACTCCACTCCCTACATATATATGGGGAGGTAGTAGCTCCAACTCGGTTTTACAGTGAAAACTGCAGGAAGTTCAGACCGGCACTAGGAAACAGATTGAGAAACCAGAGTAAAAGTTTCTCCTGCAACCCATTCCTTTGTGCTAGATGAACGAACGTCTCTCCACATGCTCAGTTCTGAGAGATAAGTGTGTGTGAAAGCCGTCCTTCACCTAGCTTGTTGGGAACACAAAGTTACTCTTCAGTGGCAAACTACACTCCATACATATATATGGGGAGGTACTAGCTCCAACTCGGTTTTACAGTGAAAACTGCAGGAACTTCAAACCGGCACTAGGAAACAGACTGAGAAACCAAAGTAAAAGTTTCTCCTGCAACCCGTTCCCTTTGTGCTAGATGAACGAACGTCTCTCCACATGCTCAGTTCTGAGAGATAAGTGTGTGTGAAAGCCGTACTTCACCTAGCTTGTTGGGAACACAAAGTTTCTCTTCAGTGGCAAATTCCACTCCATACATATATATGGGGAGGTACTAGCTCCAACTCGGTTTTACAGTGAAAACTGCAGGAACTTCAAACCGGCACTAGGAAACAGACCGAGAACCCATAGTAAAAGTTTCTCCTGCAACCCGTTCCCTTTGTGCTAGATGAACGAACGTCTCTCCACATGCTCAGTTCTGAGAGATAAGTGTGTGTGAAAGCCGTCTTTCACCGAGCTTGTTGGGAACACAAAGTTTCTCTTCAGTGGCAAATTCCACTCCATACATATATATGGGGAGGTACTAGCTCCAACTCGGTTTTACAGTGAAAACTGCAGGAACTTCAAACCGGCACTAGGAAACAGACCGAGAACCCATAGTAAAAGTTTCTCCTGCAACCCGTTCCCTTTGTGCTAGATGAACGAACGTCTCTCCACATGCTCAGTTCTGAGAGATAAGTGTGTGTGAAAGCCGTCTTTCACCGAGCTTGTTGGGAACACAAAGTTTCTCTTCAGTGGCAAATTCCACTCCATACATATATATGGGGAGGTACTAGCTCCAACTCGGTTTTACAGTGAAAACTGCAGGAACTTCAAACCGGCACTAGGAAACAGATAGAGAAACCAGAGTAAAAGTTTCTCCTGCAACCCTTTCCCTTTGTGCTAGATGAACGAACGTCTCTCCACATGCTCAGTTCTGAGAGATAAGTGTGTGTGATAGCCGTCCTTCACCTAGCTTGTTGGGAACACAAAGTTTCTCTTCAGTTGTAAACTCCACTCCCTACATATATATGGGGAGGTAGTAGCTCCAACTCGGTTTTACAGTGAAAACTGCAGGAAGTTCAGAACGGCACTAGGAAACAAATTGAGAAACCAGAGTAAAAGTTTCTCCTGCAACCCATTCCTTTGTGCTAGATGAACGAACGTCTCTCCACATGCTCAGTTCTGAGAGATAAGAGTGTGTGAAAGCCGTCCTTCACCTAGCTCGTTGGGAACACAAAGTTTCTCTTCACTTGCAAATTCCACTCCATACATATATATGGGGAGGTAGTAGCTCCAATTCGGTTTTACAGTGAAAACTGCAGGAACTTCAAACCGGCACTAGGAAACAGACTGAGAAACCAGATTAAAAGTTTCTCCTGCAACCCGTTCCCTTTGTGCTAGATGAACGAACGTCTCTCCACATGCTCACTTCTGAGAGATAAGTGTGTGTGAAAGCCGTCCTTCACCTAGCTTGTTGGGAACACAAAGTTACTCTTCAGTGGCAAACTACACTCCATACATATATATGGGGAGGTACTAGCTCCAACTCGGTTTTACAGTGAAAACTGCAGGAACTTCAAACCGGCACTAGGAAACAGACTGAGAAACCAAAGAAAAAGTTTCTCCTGCAACCCGTTCCCTTTGTGCTAGATGAACGAACGTCTCTCCACATGCTCAGTTCTGAGAGATAAGTGTGTGTGAAAGCCGTCTTTCACCGAGCTTGTTGGGAACACAAAGTTTCTCTTCAGTGGCAAATTCCACTCCATACATATATATGGGGAGGTACTAGCTCCAACTCGGTTTTACAGTGAAAACTGCAGAAACTTCAAACCGGCACTAGGTAACAGATAGAGAAACCAGAGTAAAAGTTCCTCCTGCAAACCGTTCCCTTTGTGCTAGATGAACGAACGTCTCTCCACATGCTCAGTTCTGAGAGATAAGTGTGTGTGATAGCCGTTCTTCACCTAGCTTGTTGGGAACACAAAGTTTCTCTTCAGTTGTAAACTCCACTCCCTACATATATATGGGGAGGTAGTAGCTCCAACTCGGTTTTACAGTGAAAACTGCAGGAAGTTCAGACCGGCACTAGGAAACAGATTGAGAAACCAGAGTAAAAGTTTCTCCTGCAACCCATTCCTTTGTGCTAGATGAACGAACGTCTCTCCACATGCTCAGTTCTGAGAGATAAGTGTGTGTGAAAGCCGTCCTTCACCTAGCTCGTTGGGAACACAAAGTTTCTCTTCACTTGCAAATTACACTCCTTAAATATATATGGGGAGGTAGTAGCTCCAATTCGGTTTTACAGTGAAAACTGCAGGAACTTCAAACCGGCACTAGGAAACAGACTGAGAAACCAGATTAAAAGTTTCTCCTGCAACCCGTTCCCTTTGTGCTAGATGAACGAACGTCTCTCCACATGCTCACTTCTGAGAGATAAGTGTGTGTGAAAGCCGTCCTTCACCTAGCTTGTTGGGAACACAAAGTTACTCTTCAGTGGCAAACTACACTCCATACATATATATGGGGAGGTACTAGCTCCAACTCGATTTTACAGTGAAAACTGCAGGAACTTCAAACCGGCACTAGGAAACAGACTGAGAAACCAAAGTAAAAGTTTCTCCTGCAACCCGTTCCCTTTGTGCTAGATGAACGAACGTCTCTCCACATGCTCAGTTCTGAGAGATAAGTGTGTGTGAAAGCCGTACTTCACCTAGCTTGTTGGGAACACAAAGTTTCTCTTCAGTTGTAAACCCCACTCCCTACATATATATGGGGAGGTACAAGCTCCAACTCGGTTTTACAGTGAAAACTGCAGGAACTTCAGACCGGCACTAGGAAACAGACTGAGAAACCAGAGTAAAAGTTTCCCTGCAACCCGTTCCCTTTGTGCTAGATGAACGAACGTCTCTCCACATGCTCAGTTCTGAGAGATAAGTGTGTGTGAAAGCCGTCCTCCACATAGCTTGTTGGGAAAACAAAGTTTCTCTTAAGTTGCAAACTCCACTCCATACATATATATGGGAGGTACTAGCTCCAAATCGGTTTTACAGTGAAAACTGCAGGAACTTCCAACCGGCACTAGGAAACAGACTGAGAAACCAGAGTAAAAGTTTCTCCTGCAACCCGTTCCCTTTTTGCTAGATGAACGAACGTCTCTCCACATGCTCAGTTCTGAGAGATAAGTGTGTGTGAAAGCCGTCCTTCACCTAGCTTGTTGGGAACACAAAGTTTCTCTTCAGTTGCAAACTCCATTCCATACATATATATGGGGAGGTACTAGCTCCAACTCGGTTTTACAGTGAAAACTGCAGGAAGTTCAGACCGGCACTAGGAAACAGACTGAGAAACCAGAGTAAAAGTTTCTCCTGCAACCCATTCCTTTGTGCTAGATGAACGAACGTCTCTCCACATGCTCAGTTCTGAGAGATAGGTGTGTGTGAAAGCCGTCCTTCACCTAGCTCGTTGAGAACACAAAGTTTCTCTTCACTTGCAAATTCCACTCCATACATATATATGGGGAGGTAGTAGCTCCAATTCGGTTTTACAGTGAAAACTGCAGGAACTTCAAACCGGCACTAGGAAACAGACTGAGAAACCAGATTAAAAGTTTCTCCTGCAACCCGTTCCCTTTGTGCTAGATGAACGAACGTCTCTCCACATGCTCACTTCTGAGAGATAAGTGTGTGTGAAAGCCGTCCTTCACCTAGCTTGTTGGGAACACAAAGTTACTCTTCAGTGGCAAACTACACTCCATACATATATATGGGGAGGTACTAGCTCCAACTCGGTTTTACAGTGAAAACTGCAGGAACTTCAAACCGGCACTAGGAAACAGACTGAGAAACCAAAGTAAAAGTTTCTCCTGCAACCCGTTCCCTTTGTGCTAGATGAACGAACGTCTCTCCACATGCTCAGTTCTGAGAGATAAGTGTGTGTGAAAGCCGTCCTTCACCTAGCTCGTTGGGAACACAAAGTTTCTCTTCACTTGCAAATTCCACTCCATACATATATATGGGGAGGTAGTAGCTCCAATTCGGTTTTACAGTGAAAACTGCAGGAACTTCAAACCGGCACTAGGAAACAGACTGAGAAACCAGATTAAAAGTTTCTCCTGCAACCCGTTCCCTTTGTGCTAGATGAACGAACGTCTCTCCACATGCTCACTTCTGAGAGATAAGTGTGTGTGAAAGCCGTCCTTCACCTAGCTTGTTGGGAACACAAAGTTACTCTTCAGTGGCAAACTACACTCCATACATATATATGGGGAGGTACTAGCTCCAACACGGTTTTACAGTGAAAACTGCAGGAACTTCAAACCGGCACTAGGAAACAGACTGAGAAACCAAAGTAAAAGTTTCTCCTGCAACCCGTTCCCTTTGTGCTAGATGAACGAACGTCTCTCCACATGCTCAGTTCTGAGAGATAAGTGTGTGTGAAAGCCGTCCTTCACCTAGCTTGTTGGGAACACAAAGTTTCTCTTCAGTTGCAAACTCCTCTCCATACATATATATGGGGAGGTACTAGCTCCAACTCGGTTTTACAGTGAAAACTGCAGGAACTTCAAACCGGCACTAGGAAACAGACCGAGAACCCATAGTAAAAGTTTCTCCTGCAACCCGTTCCCTTTGTGCTAGATGAACGAACGTCTCTCCACATGCTCAGTTCTGAGAGATAAGTGTGTGTGAAAGCCGTCTTTCACCGAGCTTGTTGGGAACACAAAGTTTCTCTTCAGTGGCAAATTCCACTCCATACATATATATGGGGAGGTACTAGCTCCAACTCGGTTTTACAGTGAAAACTGCAGAAACTTCAAACCGGCACTAGGTAACAGATAGAGAAACCAGAGTAAAAGTTCCTCCTGCAACCCGTTCCCTTTGTGCTAGATGAACGAACATCTCTCCACATGCTCAGTTCTGAGAGATAAGTGTGTGTGATAGCCGTTCTTCACCTAGCTTGTTGGGAACACAAAGTTTCTCTTCAGTTGTAAACTCCACTCCCTACATATATATGGGGAGGTAGTAGCTCCAACTCGGTTTTACAGTGAAAACTGCAGGAAGTTCAGACCGGCACTAGGAAACAGATTGAGAAACCAGAGTAAAAGTTTCTCCTGCAACCCATTCCTTTGTGCTAGATGAACGAACGTCTCTCCACATGCTCAGTTCTGAGAGATAAGTGTGTGTGAAAGCCGTCCTTCACCTAGCTCGTTGGGAACACAAAGTTTCTCTTCACTTGCAAATTACACTCCATAAATATATATGGGGAGGTAGTAGCTCCAATTCGGTTTTACAGTGAAAACTGCAGGAACTTCAAACCGGCACTAGGAAACAGACTGAGAAACCAGATTAAAAGTTTCTCCTGCAACCCGTTCCCTTTGTGCTAGATGAACGAACGTCTCTCCACATGCTCACTTCTGAGAGATAAGTGTGTGTGAAAGCCGTCCTTCACCTAGCTTGTTGGGAACACAAAGTTACTCTTCAGTGGCAAACTACACTCCATACATATATATGGGGAGGTACTAGCACCAACTCGATTTTACAGTGAAAACTGCAGGAACTTCAAACCGGCACTAGGAAACAGACTGAGAAACCAAAGTAAAAGTTTCTCCTGCAACCCGTTCCCTTTGTGCTAGATGAACGAACGTCTCTCCACATGCTCAGTTCTGAGAGATAAGTGTGTGTGAAAGCCGTACTTCACCTAGCTTGTTGGGAACACAAAGTTTCTCTTCAGTTGTAAACCCCACTCCCTACATATATATGGGGAGGTACAAGCTCCAACTCGGTTTTACAGTGAAAACTGCAGGAACTTCAGACCGGCACTAGGAAACAGACTGAGAAACCAGAGTAAAAGTTTCCCTGCAACCCGTTCCCTTTGTGCTAGATGAACGAACGTCTCTCCACATGCTCAGTTCTGAGAGATAAGTGTGTGTGAAAGCCGTCCTCCACATAGCTTGTTGGGAAAACAAAGTTTCTCTTAAGTTGCAAACTCCACTCCATACATATATATGGGAGGTACTAGCTCCAACTCGGTTTTACAGTGAAAACTGCAGGAACTTCCAACCTGCACTAGGAAACAGACTGAGAAACCAGAGTAAAAGTTTCTCCTGCAACCCGTTCCCTTTGTGCTAGATGAACGAACGTCTCTCCACATGCTCAGTTCTGAGAGATAAGTGTGTGTGAAAGCCGTCCTTCACCTAGCTTGTTGGGAACACAAAGTTTCTCTTCAGTTGCAAACTCCATTCCATACATATATATGGGGAGGTACTAGCTCCAACTCGGTTTTACAGTGAAAACTGCAGGAACTTCAAACCGGCACTAGGAAACAGACTGAGAAACCAGAGTAAAAGTTTCTCCTGCAACCCGTTCCCTTTGTGCTAGATGAACGAACGTCTCTCCACATGCTCAGTTCTGAGAGATAAGTGTGTGTGAAAGCCGTCCTTCACCTAGCTTGTTGGGAACACAAAGTTTCTCTTCAGTTGCAAACTCCTCTCCATACATATATATGGGGAGGTACTAGCTCCAACTCGGTTTTACAGTGAAAACTGCAGGAACTTCCAACCGGCACTAGGAAACAGACTGAGAAACCAGAGTAAAAGTTTCTCCTGCAACCCGTTCCCTTTGTGCTAGATGAACGAACGTCTCTCCACATGCTCAGTTCTGAGAGATAAGTGTGTGTGAAAGCCGTCCTTCACCTAGCTTGTTGGGAACACAAAGTTTCTCTTCAGTTGCAAACTCCATTCCATACATATATATGGGGAGGTACTAGCTCCAACTCGGTTTTACAGTGAAAACTGCAGGAAGTTCAGACCGGCACTAGGAAACAGACTGAGAAACCAGAGTAAAAGTTTCTCCTGCAACCCATTCCTTTGTGCTAGATGAACGAACGTCTCTCCACATGCTCAGTTCTGAGAGATAAGTGTGTGTGAAAGCCGTCCTTCACCTAGCTCGTTGGGAACACAAAGTTTCTCTTCACTTGCAAATTCCACTCCATACATATATATGGGGAGGTAGTAGCTCCAATTCGGTTTTACAGTGAAAACTGCAGGAACTTCAAACCGGCACTAGGAAACAGACTGAGAAACCAGATTAAAAGTTTCTCCTGCAACCCGTTCCCTTTGTGCTAGATGAACGAACGTCTCTCCACATGCTCACTTCTGAGAGATAAGTGTGTGTGAAAGCCGTCCTTCACCTAGCTTGTTGGGAACACAAAGTTACTCTTCAGTGGCAAACTACACTCCATACATATATATGGGGAGGTACTAGCTCCAACTCGGTTTTACAGTGAAAACTGCAGGAACTTCAAACCGGCACTAGGAAACAGACTGAGAAACCAAAGTAAAAGTTTCTACTGCAACCCGTTCCCTTTGTGCTAGATGAACGAACGTCTCTCCACATGCTCAGTTCTGAGAGATAAGTGTGTGTGAAAGCCGTCCTTCACCTAGCTTGTTGGGAACACAAAGTTTCTCTTCAGTTGCAAACTCCTCTCCATACATATATATGGGGAGGTACTAGCTCCAACTCGGTTTTACAGTGAAAACTGCAGGAACTTCAAACCGGCACTAGGAAACAGACCGAGAACCCATAGTAAAAGTTTCTCCTGCAACCCGTTCCCTTTGTGCTAGATGAACGAACGTCTCTCCACATGCTCAGTTCTGAGAGATAAGTGTGTGTGAAAGCCGTCTTTCACCGAGCTTGTTGGGAACACAAAGTTTCTCTTCAGTGGCAAATTCCACTCCATACATATATATGGGGAGGTACTAGCTCCAACTCGGTTTTACAGTGAAAACTGCAGAAACTTCAAAACGGCACTAGGTAACAGATAGAGAAACCAGAGTAAAAGTTCCTCCTGCAACCCGTTCCCTTTGTGCTAGATGAACGAACGTCTCTCCACATGCTCAGTTCTGAGAGATAAGTGTGTGTGATAGCCGTTCTTCACCTAGCTTGTTGGGAACACAAAGTTTCTCTTCAGTTGTAAACTCCACTCCCTACATATATATGGGGAGGTAGTAGCTCCAACTCGGTTTTACAGTGAAAACTGCAGGAAGTTCAGACCGGCACTAGGAAACAGATTGAGAAACCAGAGTAAAAGTTTCTCCTGCAACCCATTCCTTTGTGCTAGATGAACGAACGTCTCTCCACATGCTCAGTTCTGAGAGATAAGTGTTTGTGAAAGCCGTCCTTCACCTAGCTCGTTGGGAACACAAAGTTTCTCTTCACTTGCAAATTACACTCCATACATATATATGGGGAGGTACTAGCTCCAACTCGGTTTTACAGTGAAAACTGCAGGAACTTCAAACCGGCACTAGGAAACAGACTGAGAAACCAGAGTAAAAGTTTCTCCTGCAACCCGTTCCCTTTGTGCTAGATGAACGAACGTCTCTCCACATGCTCAGTTCTGAGAGATAAGTGTGTGTGAAAGCCGTCCTTCACCTAGCTTGTTGGGAACACAAAGTTTCTCTTCAGGTGCAAACTCCACTCCATACATATATATGGGGAGGTACTAGCCCCAACTCGGTTTTACGCTGAAAACTGCAGGAACTTCAAACCGGCACTAGGAAACAGACTGAGAAACCAGAGTAAAAGTTTCTCCTGCAACCCATTCCTTTGTGCTAGATGAACGAACGTCTCTCCACATGCTCAGTTCTGAGAGATAAGTGTGTGTGAAAGCCGTCCTTCACCTAGCTCGTTGGGAACACAAAGTTTCTCTTCACTTGCAAATTACACTCCATAAATATATATGGGGAGGTAGTAGCTCCAATTCGGTTTTACAGTGAAAACTGCAGGAACTTCAAACCGGCACTAGGAAACAGACTGAGAAACCAGATTAAAAGTTTCTCCTGCAACCCGTTCCCTTTGTGCTAGATGAACGAACGTCTCTCCACATGCTCACTTCTGAGAGATAAGTGTGTGTGAAAGCCGTCCTTCACCTAGCTTGTTGGGAACACAAAGTTACTCTTCAGTGGCAAACTACACTCCATACATATATATGGGGAGGTACTAGCTCCAACTCGATTTTACAGTGAAAACTGCAGGAACTTCAAACCGGCACTAGGAAACAGACTGAGAAACCAAAGTAAAAGTTTCTCCTGCAACCCGTTCCCTTTGTGCTAGATGAACGAACGTCTCTCCACATGCTCAGTTCTGAGAGATAAGTGTGTGTGAAAGCCGTCCTCCACATAGCTTGTTGGGAAAACAAAGTTTCTCTTAAGTTGCAAACTCCACTCCATACATATATATGGGAGGTACTAGCTCCAACTCGGTTTTACAGTGAAAACTGCAGGAACTTCCAACCGGCACTAGGAAACAGACTGAGAAACCAGAGTAAAAGTTTCTCCTGCAACCCGTTCCCTTTGTGCTAGATGAACGAACGTCTCTCCACATGCTCAGTTCTGAGAGATAAGTGTGTGTGAAAGCCGTCCTTCACCTAGCTTGTTGGGAACACAAAGTTTCTCTTCAGTTGCAAACTCCATTCCATACATATATATGGGGAGGTACTAGCTCCAACTCGGTTTTACAGTGAAAACTGCAGGAACTTCAAACCGGCACTAGGAAACAGACTGAGAAACCAGAGTAAAAGTTTCTCCTGCAACCCGTTCCCTTTGTGCTAGATGAACGAACGTCTCTCCACATGCTCAGTTCTGAGAGATAAGTGTGTGTGAAAGCCGTCCTTCACCTTGCTTGTTGGGAACACAAAGTTTCTCTTCAGTTGCAAACTCCTCTCCATACATATATATGGGGAGGTACTAGCTCCAACTCGGTTTTACAGTGAAAACTGCAGGAACTTCAAACCGGCACTAGGAAACAGACTGAGAAACCAGAGTAAAAGTTTCTCCTGCAACCCGTTCCCTTTGTGCTAGATGAACGAACGTCTCTCCACATGCTCAGATCTGAGAGATAAGTGTGTGTGAAAGCCGTCCTTCACCTAGCTTGTTGGGAACACAAAGTTACTCTTCAGTGGCAAACTACACTCCATACATATATATGGGGAGGTACTAGCTCCAACTCGATTTTACAGTGAAAACTGCAGGAACTTCAAACCGGCACTAGGAAACAGACTGAGAAACCAGAGTAAAAGTTTCTCCTGCAACCCGTTCCCTTTGTGCTAGATGAACGAACGTCTCTCCACATGCTCAGTTCTGAGAGATAAGTGTGTGTGAAAGCCGTACTTCACCTAGCTTGTTGGGAACACAAAGTTTCTCTTCAGTTGTAAACCCCACTCCCTACATATATATGGGGAGGTACAAGCTCCAACTCGGTTTTACAGTGAAAACTGCAGGAACTTCAGACCGGCACTAGGAAACAGACTGAGAAACCAGAGTAAAAGTTTCCCTGCAACCCGTTCCTTTTGTGCTAGATGAACGAACGTCTCTCCACATGCTCAGTTCTGAGAGATAAGTGTGTGTGAAAGCCGTCCTCCACATAGCTTGTTGGGAAAACAAAGTTTCTCTTAAGTTGCAAACTCCACTCCATACATATATATGGGAGGTACTAGCTCCAAATCGGTTTTACAGTGAAAACTGCAGGAACTTCCAACCGGCACTAGGAAACAGACTGAGAAACCAGAGTAAAAGTTTCTCCTGCAACCCGTTCCCTTTGTGCTAGATGAACGAACGTCTCTCCACATGCTCAGTTCTGAGAGATAAGTGTGTGTGAAAGCCGTCCTTCACCTAGCTTGTTGGGAACACAAAGTTTCTCTTCAGTTGCAAACTCCATTCCATACATATATATGGGGAGGTACTAGCTCCAACTCGGTTTTACAGTGAAAACTGCAGGAACTTCAAACCGGCACTAGGAAACAGACTGAGAAACCAGATTAAAAGTTTCTCCTGCAACCCGTTCCCTTTGTGCTAGATGAACGAACGTCTCTCCACATGCTCACTTCTGAGAGATAAGTGTGTGTGAAAGCCGTCCTTCACCTAGCTTGTTGGGAACACAAAGTTACTCTTCAGTGGCAAACTACACTCCATACATATATATGGGGAGGTACTAGCTCCAACTCGATTTTACAGTGAAAACTGCAGGAACTTCAAACCGGCACTAGGAAACAGACTGAGAAACCAAAGTAAAAGTTTCTCCTGCAACCCGTTCCCTTTGTGCTAGATGAACGAACGTCTCTCCACATGCTCAGTTCTGAGAGATAAGTGTGTGTGAATGCCGTACTTCACCTAGCTTGTTGGGAACACAAAGTTTCTCTTCAGTTGTAAACCCCACTCCCTACATATATATGGGGAGGTACAAGCTCCAACTCGGTTTTACAGTGAAAACTGCAGGAACTTCAGACCGGCACTAGGAAACAGACTGAGAAACCAGAGTAAAAGTTTCCCTGCAACCCGTTCCCTTTGTGCTAGATGAACGAACGTCTCTCCACATGCTCAGTTCTGAGAGATAAGTGTGTGTGAAAGCCGTCCTCCACATAGCTTGTTGGGAAAACAAAGTTTCTCTTAAGTTGCAAACTCCACTCCATACATATATATGGGAGGTACTAGCTCCAACTCGGTTTTACAGTGAAAACTGCAGGAACTTCCAACCGGCACTAGGAAACAGACTGAGAAACCAGAGTAAAAGTTTCTCCTGCAACCCGTTCCCTTTGTGCTAGATGAACGAACGTCTCTCCACATGCTCAGTTCTGAGAGATAAGTGTGTGTGAAAGCCGTCCTTCACCTAGCTTGTTGGGAACACAAAGTTTCTCTTCAGTTGCAAACTCCATTCCATACATTTATATGGGGAGGTACTAGCTCCAACTCGGTTTTACAGTGAAAACTGCAGGAACTTCAAACCGGCACTAGGAAACAGACTGAGAAACCAGAGTAAAAGTTTCTCCTGCAACCCGTTCCCTTTGTGCTAGATGAACGAACGTCTCTCCACATGCTCAGTTCTGAGAGATAAGTGTGTGTGAAAGCCGTCCTTCACCTAGCTTGTTGGGAACACAAAGTTTCTCTTCAGTTGCAAACTCCTCTCCATACATATATATGGGGAGGTACTAGCTCCAACTCGGTTTTACAGTGAAAACTGCAGGAACTTCAAACCGGCACTAGGAAACAGACTGAGAAACCAGAGTAAAAGTTTCTCCTGCAACCCGTTCCCTTTGTGCTAGATGAACGAACGTCTCTCCACATGCTCAGTTCTGAGAGATAAGTGTGTGTGAAAGCCGTCCTTCACCTAGCTTGTTGGGAACACAAAGTTTCTCTTCAGGTGCAAACTCCACTCCATACATATATATGGGGAGGTACTAGCCCCAACTCGGTTTTACGCTGAAAACTGCAGGAACTTCAAACCGGCACTAGGAAACAGACTGAGAAACCAGAGTAAAAGTTTCTCCTGCAACCCGTTCCCTTTGTGCTAGATGAACGAACGTCTCTCCACATGCTCAGTTCTGAGAGATAAGTGTGTGTGAAAGCCGTCCTTCACCAAGCTTGTTGGGAACACAAAGTTTCTCTTCAGTTGCAAACTCCTCTCCATACATATATATGGGGAGGTTCTAGCTCCAACTCGGTTTTACAGTGAAAACTGCAGGAACTTCAAACCGGCACTAGGAAACAGACTGAGAAACCAGAGTAAAAGTTTCTCCTGCAACCCGTTCCCTTTGTGCTTGATGAACGAACGTCTCTCCACATGCTCAGTTCTGAGAGATAAGTGTGTGTGAAAGCCGTCCTTCACCTAGCTTGTTGGGAACACAAAGTTTCTCTTCAGTTGCAAACTCCTCTCCATACATATATATGGGGAGGTACTAGCTCCAACTCGGTTTTACAGTGAAAACTGCAGGAACTTCAAACCGGCACTAGGAAACAGACCGAGAACCCATAGTAAATGTTTCTCCTGCAACACGTTCCCTTTGTGCTAGATGAACGAACGTCTCTACACATGCTCAGTTCTGAGAGATAAGTGTGTGTGAAAGCCGTCCTTCACCTAGCTTGTTGGGAACACAAAGTTTCTCTTCAGTTGCTAAATCCACTCCATACATATATATTGGAGGTACTAGCTCCAACTCGGTTTTACAGTGAAAACTGCAGGAACTTCAAACCGGCACTAGGAAACAGACTGAGAAACCAGAGTATAAGTTTCTCCAGCAACCCGTTCCCTTTGTGCTAGATGAACGAACGTCTCTGCACATGCTCAGTTCTGAGAGATAAGTGTGTGTGAAAGCCGTCCTTCACCTAGCTTGTTGGGAACACAAAGTTTCTTTTCAGTTGCAAACTCCTCTCCATACATATATATGGGGAGGTACTAGCTCCAACTCGGTTTTACAGTGAAAATTGCAGGAACTTCAAACCGGCACTAGGAAACAGACTGAGAAACCAGAGTAAAAGTTTCTCCTGCAACCCGTTCCCTTTGTGCTAGATGAACGAACGTCTCTCCACATGCTCAGTTCTGAGAGATAAGTGTGTGTGAAAGCCGTCCTTCACCTAGCTTGTTGGGAACACAAAGTTTCTCTTCAGTGGCAAATTCCACTCCATACATATATATGGGGAGGTTCTAGCTCCAACTCGGTTTTACAGTGAAAACTGCAGGAACTTCAAACCGGCACTAGGAAACAGACAGAGAAACCAGAGTAAAAGTTTCTCCTGCAACCCGTTCCCTTTCTGCTAGATGAACGAACGTCTCTCCACATGCTCAGTTCTGAGAGATAAGTGTGTGTGAAAGCCGTCCTTCAGCTAGCTTGTTGGGAACACAAAGTTTCTCTTCAGTTGTAAACTCCACTCCCTACATATATATGGGGAGGTACTAGCTCCAACTCGGTTTTACAGTGAAATCTGCAGGAAGTTCAGACCGGCACTAGGAAACAGACTGAGAAACCAGAGTAAATGTTTCTCCTGCAACCCGTTCCCTTTGTGCTAGATGAACGAACGTCTCTCCACATGCTCAGTTCTGAGAGATAAGTGTGTGTGAAAGCCGTCCTTCACCTAGCTTGTTGGGAACACAAAGTTTCTCTTCAGTTGTAAACCCCACTCCCTACATATATATGGGGAGGTACTAGCTCCAACTCGGTTTTACAGTGAAAACTGCAGGAACTTCAGACCGGCACTAGGAAACAGACTGAGAAACCAGAGTAAAAGTTTCCCTGCAACCCGTTCCCTTTGTGCTAGATGAACGAACGTCTCTCCACATGCTCAGTTCTGAGAGATAAGTGTGTGTGAAAGCCGTCCTTCACCTAGCTTGTTGGGAACACAAAGTTTCTCTTCAGTTGCAAACTCCATTCCACACATATATATGGGGAGGTACTAGCTCCAACTCGGTTTTACAGTGAAAACTGCAGGAACTTCAAACCAGCAGTAGTAAACAGACTGAGAAACCAGAGTAAAAGTTTCTCCTGCAACCCGTTCCCTTTGTGCTAGATGAACGAACGTCTCTCCACATGCTCAGTTCTGAGAAATAAGTGTGTGTGAAAGCCGTCCTTCACCTAGCTTGTTGGGAACACAAAGTTTCTCTTCAGTTGCAAACCCCTCTCCATACATATATATGGGGAGGTACTAGCTCCAACTCGGTTTTACAGTGAAAATTGCAGGAACTTCAAACCGGCACTAGGAAACAGACCGAGAACCCATAGTAAAAGTTTCTCCTGCAACCCGTTCCCTTTGTGCTAGATGAACGAACGTCTCTCCACATGCTCAGTTCTGAGAGATAAGTGTGTGTGAAAGCCGTCCTTCACCTAGCTTGTTGGGAACACAAAGTTTCTCTTCAGTGGCAAATTCCTCTCCATACATATATATGGGGAGGTTCTAGCTCCAAATCTGTTTTACAGTGAAAACTGCAGGAACTTCAAACCGGCACTAGGAAACAGACAGAGAAAGCAGAGTAAAAGTTTCTCCTGCAACCCGTTCCCTTTCTGCTAGATGAACGAACGTCTCTCCACATGCTCAGTTCTGAGAGATAAGTGTGTGTGAAAGCCGTCCTTCACCTAGCTTTTTGGGAACACAAAGTTTCTCTTCAGTTGTAAACTCCACTCCCTACATATATATGGGGAGGTACTAGCTCCAACTCGGTTTTACAGTGAAAACTGCAGGAAGTTCAGACCGGCACTAGGAAACAGACTGAGAAACCAGAGTAAAAGTTTTCCTGCAACCCATTCCTTTGTGCTAGATGAACGAACGTCTCTCCACATGCTCAGTTCTGAGAGATAAGTGTGTGTGAAAGCCGTCCTTCACTTAGCTCGTTGGGAACACAAAGTTTCTCTTCACTTGCAAATTCCACTCCATACATATATATGGGGAGGTAGTAGCTCCAATTCGGTTTTACAGTGAAAACTGCAGGAACTTCAAACCGGCACTAGGAAACAGACTGAGAAACCAGAGTAAAAGTTTCTCCTGCAACCCGTTCCCTTTGTGCTAGATGAACGAACGTCTCTCCACATGCTCAGTTCTGAGAGATAAGTGTGTGTGAAAGCCGTCCTTCACCTAGCTTGTTGGGAACACAAAGTTACTCTTCAGTGGAAAACTACACTCCATACATATATATGGTGAGGTACTAGCTCCAACTCGGTTTTACAGTGAAAACTGCAGGAACTTCAAACCGGCACTAGGAAACAGACTGAGAAACCAGAGTAAAAGTTTCTCCTGCAACCCGTTCCCTTTGTGCTAGATGAACGAACGTCTCTCCACATGCTCAGTTCTGAGAAATAAGTGTGTGTGAAAGCCGTCCTTCACGTAGCTTGTTGGGAACACAAAGTTTCTCTTCAGTTGCAAACTCCTCTCCATACATATATATGGGGAGGTACTAGCTCCAACTCTGTTTTACAGTGAAAACTGCAGGAACTTCAAACCGGCACTAGGAAACAGACCGAGAAACCATAGTAAAAGTTTCTCCTGCAACCCGTTCCCTTTGTGCTAGATGAACGAACGTCTCTCCACATACTCAGTTCTGAGAGATAAGTGTGTGTGAAAGCCGTCCTTCACCTAGATTGTTGGGAACACAAAGTTTCTCTTCAGTTGCTAACTCCACTCCATACATATATATTTGGAGGTACTAGCTCCAACTCAGTTTTACAGTGAAAACTGCAGGAACTTCAAACCGGCACTAGGAAACAGACCGAGAAACCAGAGTAAAAGTTTCTCCTACAACCCGTTCCCTTTGTGCTAGATGAACGAACGTCTCTCCAAATGCTCAGTTCGGAGAGATAAGTTTGTGTGAAAGCCGTCCTTCACCTAGCTTGTTGGGAACACAAAGTTTCTCTTCAGTTGCAAACTCCATTCCACACATATATATGGGGAGGTACTAGCTCCAACTCGGTTTTACAGTGAAAACTGCAGGAACTTCAAACCGGCACTAGGAAACAGACCGAGAACCCATAGTAAAAGTTTCTCCTGCAACCCTTTCCCTTTGTGCTAGATGAACGAACGTCTCTCCACATGCTCAGTTCTGAGAGATAAGTGTGTGTGAAAGCCGTCCTTCACCTAGCTTGTTGGGAACACAAAGTTTCTCTTCAGTGGCAAATTCCACTCCATACATATATATGGGGAGGTTCTAGCTCCAACTCTGTTTTACAGTGAAAACTGCAGGAACTTCAAACCGGCACTAGGAAACAGACAGAGAAACCAGAGTAAAAGTTTCTCCTGCAACCCGTTCCCTTTCTGCTAGATGAACGAACGTCTCTCCACATGCTCAGTTCTGAGAGATAAGTGTGTGTGAAAGCCGTCCTTCACATAGCTTGTTGGGAACACAAAGTTTCTCTTCAGTTGTAAACTCCACTCCCTACATATATATGGGGAGGTACTAGCTCCAACTCGGTTTTACAGTGAAAACTGCAGGAAGTTCAGACCGGCACTAGGAAACAGACTGAGAAACCAGAGTAAAAGTTTTCCTGCAACCCATTCCTTTGTGCTAGATGAACGAACGTCTCTCCACATGCTCAGTTCTGAGAGATAAGTGTGTGTGAAAGCCGTCCTTCACCTAGCTCGTTGGGAACACAAAGTTTCTCTTCTCTTGCAAATTCCACTCCATACATATATATGGTGAGGTACTAGCTCCAATTCGGTTTTACAGTGAAAACTGCAGGAACTTCAAACCGGCACTAGGAAACAGACAGAGAAACCAGAGTAAAAGTTTCTCCTGCAACCCGTTCCCTTTGTGCTAGATGAACGAACGTCTCTCCACATGCTCAGTTCTGAGAGATAAGTGTGTGTGAAAGCCGTCCTTCACCTAGCTTGTTGGGAACACAAAGTTACTCTTCAGTGGAAAACTACACTCCATACATATATATGGGGAGGTACTAGCTCCAACTCGGTTTTACAGTGAAAACTGCAGGAACTTCAAACCGGCACTAGGAAACAGACTGAGAAACCAGAGTAAAAGTTTCTCCTGCAACCCGTTCCCTTTGTGCTAGATGAACGAACGTCTCTCCAAATGCTCAGTTCTGAGAGATAAGTGTGTGTGAAAGCCGTCCTTCACCTAGATTGGTGGGAACAAAAAGTTTCTCTTCAGTTGCAAACTCCACTCCATACATATATAGGGGGAGGTACTAGCTCCAACTCAGTTTTACAGTGAAAACTGCAGGAACTTCAAACCGGCACTAGGAAACAGACCGAGAAACCAGAGTAAAAGTTTCTCCTGAAACCCGTTCCCTTTGTGTTAGATGAACGAACGTCTCTCCACATGCTCAGTTCTGAGAGATAAGTGTGTGTGAAAGCCGTCCTTAACCTAGCTTGTTGGGAACACAAATTTTCTCTTCAGTTGCAAACCCCATTCCACACATATATATGGGGAGGTACTAGCTCCAACTCGGTTTTACAGTGAAAACTGCAGGAACTTCAAACCAGCAGTAGGAAACAGACTGAGAAACCAGAGTAAAAGTTTCTCCTGCAACCCGTTCCCTTTGTGCTAGATGAACGAACGTCTCTCCACATGCTCAGTTCTGAGAAATAAGTGTGTGTGAAAGCCGTCCTTCACCTAGCTTGTTGGGAACACAAAGTTTCTCTTCAGTTGCAAACTCCTCTCCATACATATATATGGGTAGGTACTAGCTCCAACTCTGTTTTACAGTGAAAACTGCAGGAACTTCAAACCGGCACTAGGAAACAGACCGAGAAACCATAGTAAAAGTTTCTCCTGCAACCCGTTCCCTTTGTGCTAGATGAACGAACGTCTCTCCACATACTCAGTTCTGAGGGATAAGTGTGTGTGAAAGCCGTCCTTCACCTAGATTGTTGGGAACACAAAGTTTCTCTTCAGTTGCTAACTCCACTCCATACATATATATTTGGAGGTACTAGCTCCAACTCAGTTTTACAGTGAAAACTGCAGGAACTTCAAACCGGCACTAGGAAACAGACCGAGAAACCAGAGTAAAAGTTTCTCCTACAACCCGTTCCCTTTGTGCTAGATGAACGAACGTCTCTCCACATGCTCAGTTCTGAGAGATAAGTTTGTGTGAAAGCCGTCCTTCACCTAGCTTGTTGGGAACACAAAGTTTCTCTTCAGTTGCTAACTCCACTCCATACATATATATGGGGAGGTACTAGCTCCAACTCAGTTTTACAGTGAAAACTGCAGGAACTTCAAACCGGCAGTAGGAAACAGACTGAGAAACCAGAGTAAATGTTTCTCCTGCAACCCGTTCCCTTTGTGCTAGATGAACGAACGTCTCTCCACATGCTCAGTTCTGAGAGATAAGTGTGTGTGAAAGCCGTCCTTCACCTAGCTTGTTGGGAACACAAAGGTTCTCTTCAGTGGCAAATTCCACTCCATACATATATATGGGGAGGTTCTAGCTCCAACACAGTTTTACAGTGAAAACTGCAGGAACTTCAAACCGGCACTAGGAAACAGACAGAGAAACCAGAGTAAAAGTTTCTCCTGCAACCCGTTCCCTTTCTGCTAGATGAACGAACGTCTCTCCACATGCTCAGTTCTGAGAGATAAGTGTGTGTGAAAGCCGTCCTTCACCTAGCTTGTTGGGAACACAAAGTTTCTCTTCAGTTGTAAACTCCACTCCCTACATATATATGGGGAGTTACTAGCTCCAACTCGGTTTTACAGTGAAAACTGCAGGAAGTTCAGACCGGCACTAGGAAACAGACTGAGAAACCAGAGTAAAAGTTTTCCTGCAACCCATTCCTTTGTGCTAGATGAACGAACGTCTCTCCACATGCTCAGTTCTGAGAGATAAGTGTGTGTGAAAGCCGTCCTTCACCTAGCTCTTTGGGAACACAAAGTTTCTCTTCACTTGCAAATTCCACTCCATACATATATATGGGGAGGTAGTAGCTCCAATTCGGTTTTACAGTGAAAACTGCAGGAAGTTCAGACCGGCACTAGGAAACAGACTGAGAAACCAGAGTAAAAGTTTCTCCTGCAACCCGTTCCCTTTGTGCTAGATGAACGAACGTCTCTCCACATGCTCAGTTCTGAGAAATAAGTGTGTGTGAAAGCCGTCCTTCACCTAGCTTGTTGGGAACACAAAGTTTCTCTTCAGTTGCAAACTCCTCTCCATACATATATATGGGGAGGTACTAGCTCCAACTCTGTTTTACAGTGAAAACTGCAGGAACTTCAAACCGGCACTAGGAAACAGACCGAGAAACCATAGTAAAAGTTTCTCCTGCAACCCGTTCCCTTTGTGCTAGATGAACGAACGTCTCTCCACATACTCAGTTCTGAGAGATAAGTGTGTGTGAAAGCCGTCCTTCACCTAGATTGTTGGGAACACAAAGTTTCTCTTCAGTTGCTAACTCCACTCCATACATATATATTTGGAGGTACTAGCTCCAACTCAGTTTTACAGTGAAAACTGCAGGAACTTCAAACCGGCACTAGGAAACAGACCGAGAAACCAGAGTAAAAGTTTCTCCGACAACCCGTTCCCTTTGTGCTAGATGAACGAACGTCTCTCCACATGCTCAGTTCTGAGAGATAAGTTTGTGTGAAAGCCGTCCTTCACCTAGCTTGTTGGGAACACAAAGTTTCTCTTCAGTTGCTAACTCCACTCCATACATATATATGGGGAGGTACTAGCTCCAACTCAGTTTTACAGTGAAAACTGCAGGAACTTCAAACCGGCAGTAGGAAACAGACTGAGAAACCAGAGTAAATGTTTCTCCTGCAACCCGTTCCCTTTGTGCTAGATGAACGAACGTCTCTCCACATGCTCAGTTCTGAGAGATAAGTGTGTGTGAAAGCCGTCCTTCACCTAGCTTGTTGGGAACACAAAGTTTCTCTTCAGTGGCAAATTCCACTCCATACATATATATGGGGAGGTTCTAGCTCCAACTCTGTTTTACAGTGAAAACTGCAGGAACTTCAAACCGGCACTAGGAAACAGACAGAAAAACCAGAGTAAAAGTTTCTCCTGCAACCCGTTCCCTTTCTGCTAGATGAACGAACGTCTCTCCACATGCTCAGTTCTGAGAGATAAGTGTGTGTGAAAGCCGTCCTTCACCTAGCTTGTTGGGAACACAAAGTTTCTCTTCAGTTGTAAACTCCACTCCCTACATATATATGGGGAGGTACTAGCTCCAACTCGGTTTTACAGTGAAAACTGCAGGAAGTTCCGACCGGCACTAGGAAACAGACTGAGAAACCAGAGTAAAAGTTTTCCTGCAACCCATTCCTTTGTGCTAGATGAACGAACGTCTCTCCACATGCTCAGTTCTGAGAGATAAGTGTGTGTGAAAGCCGTCATTCACCTAGCTCGTTGGGAACACAAAGTTTCTCTTCACTTGCAAATTC
Organism: Camelus bactrianus; assembly: GCF_048773025.1. NCBI lineage: Eukaryota > Metazoa > Chordata > Mammalia > Artiodactyla > Camelidae > Camelus > Camelus bactrianus. The sequence continues at coordinate 6,867,639 of NC_133565.1, forward strand.
CACTCCATACATATATATGGGGAGGTAGTAGCTCCAATTCGGTTTTACAGTGAAAACTGCAGGAACTTCAAACCGGCACTAGGAAACAGACTGAGAAACCAGAGTAAAAGTTTCTCCTGCAACCCGTTCCCTTTGTGCTAGATGAACGAACGTCTCCCCACATGCTCAGTTCTGAGAGATAAGTGTGTGTGAAAGCCGTCCTTCACCTAGCTTGTTGGGAACACAAAGTTACTCTTCAGTGGAAAACTACACTCCATACTTATATATGGGGAGGTACTAGCTCCAACTCGGTTTTACAGTGAAAACTGCAGGAACTTCAAACCGGCACTAGGAAACAGACTGAGAAACCAGAGTAAAAGTTTCCCCTGCAACCCGTTCCCTTTGTGCTATATGAACGAACGTCTCTCCAAATGCTCAGTTCTGAGAGATAAGTGTGTGTGAAAGCCGTCCTTCACCTAGATTGTTGGGAACAAAAAGTTTCTCTTCAGTTGCAAACTCCACTCCATACATATAAAGGGGGAGGTACTAGATCCAACTCAGTTTTACAGTGAAAACTGCAGGTACTTCAAACCGGCACTAGGAAACAGACTGAGAAACCAGAGTAAAAGTTTCTCCTGAAACCCGTTCCCTTTGTGCTAGATGAACGAACGTCTCTCCACATGCTCAGTTCTGAGAAATAAGTGTGTGTGAAAGCCGTCCTTCACCTAGCTTGTTGGGAACACAAAGTTTCTCTTCAGTTGCAAACTCCTCTCCATACATATATATGGGGAGGTACTAGCTCCAACTCTGTTTTACAGTGAAAACTGCAGGAACTTCAAACCGGCACTAGGAAACAGACCGAGAAACCAGAGTAAAAGTTTCTCCGACAACCCGTTCCCTTTGTGCTAGATGAACGAACGTCTCTCCACATGCTCAGTTCTGAGAGATAAGTTTGTGTGAAAGCCGTCCTTCACCTAGCTTGTTGGGAACACAAAGTTTCTCTTCAGTTGCTAACTCCACTCCATACATATATATGGGTAGGTACTAGCTCCAACTCTGTTTTACAGTGAAAACTGCAGGAACTTCAAACCGGCACTAGGAAACAGACCGAGAAACCATAGTAAAAGTTTCTCCTGCAACCCGTTCCCTTTGTGCTAGATGAACGAACGTCTCTCCACATACTCAGTTCTGAGGGATAAGTGTGTGTGAAAGCCGTCCTTCACCTAGATTGTTGGGAACACAAAGTTTCTCTTCAGTTGCTAACTCCACTCCATACATATATATTTGGAGGTACTAGCTCCAACTCAGTTTTACAGTGAAAACTGCAGGAACTTCAAACCGGCACTAGGAAACAGACCGAGAAACCAGAGTAAAAGTTTCTCCTACAACCCGTTCCCTTTGTGCTAGATGAACGAACGTCTCTCCACATGCTCAGTTCTGAGAGATAAGTTTGTGTGAAAGCCGTCCTTCACCTAGCTTGTTGGGAACACAAAGTTTCTCTTCAGTTGCTAACTCCACTCCATACATATATATGGGGAGGTACTAGCTCCAACTCAGTTTTACAGTGAAAACTGCAGGAACTTCAAACCGGCAGTAGGAAACAGACTGAGAAACCAGAGTAAATGTTTCTCCTGCAACCCGTTCCCTTTGTGCTAGATGAACGAACGTCTCTCCACATGCTCAGTTCTGGGAGATAAGTGTGTGTGAAAGCCGTCCTTCACCTAGCTTGTTGGGAACACAAAGGTTCTCTTCAGTGGCAAATTCCACTCCATACATATATATGGGGAGGTTCTAGCTCCAACACAGTTTTACAGTGAAAACTGCAGGAACTTCAAACCGGCACTAGGAAACAGACAGAGAAACCAGAGTAAAAGTTTCTCCTGCAACCCGTTCCCTTTCTGCTAGATGAACGAACGTCTCTCCACATGCTCAGTTCTGAGAGATAAGTGTGTGTGAAAGCCGTCCTTCACCTAGCTTGTTGGGAACACAAAGTTTCTCTTCAGTTGTAAACTCCACTCCCTACATATATATGGGGAGTTACTAGCTCCAACTCGGTTTTACAGTGAAAACTGCAGGAAGTTCAGACCGGCACTAGGAAACAGACTGAGAAACCAGAGTAAAAGTTTTCCTGCAACCCATTCCTTTGTGCTAGATGAACGAACGTCTCTCCACATGCTCAGTTCTGAGAGATAAGTGTGTGTGAAAGCCGTCCTTCACCTAGCTCTTTGGGAACACAAAGTTTCTCTTCACTTGCAAATTCCACTCCATACATATATATGGGGAGGTAGTAGCTCCAATTCGGTTTTACAGTGAAAACTGCAGGAAGTTCAGACCGGCACTAGGAAACAGACTGAGAAACCAGAGTAAAAGTTTCTCCTGCAACCCGTTCCCTTTGTGCTAGATGAACGAACGTCTCTCCACATGCTCAGTTCTGAGAAATAAGTGTGTGTGAAAGCCGTCCTTCACCTAGCTTGTTGGGAACACAAAGTTTCTCTTCAGTTGCAAACTCCTCTCCATACATATATATGGGGAGGTACTAGCTCCAACTCTGTTTTACAGTGAAAACTGCAGGAACTTCAAACCGGCACTAGGAAACAGACCGAGAAACCATAGTAAAAGTTTCTCCTGCAACCCGTTCCCTTTGTGCTAGATGAACGAACGTCTCTCCACATACTCAGTTCTGAGAGATAAGTGTGTGTGAAAGCCGTCCTTCACCTAGATTGTTGGGAACACAAAGTTTCTCTTCAGTTGCTAACTCCACTCCATACATATATATTTGGAGGTACTAGCTCCAACTCAGTTTTACAGTGAAAACTGCAGGAACTTCAAACCGGCACTAGGAAACAGACCGAGAAACCAGAGTAAAAGTTTCTCCGACAACCCGTTCCCTTTGTGCTAGATGAACGAACGTCTCTCCACATGCTCAGTTCTGAGAGATAAGTTTGTGTGAAAGCCGTCCTTCACCTAGCTTGTTGGGAACACAAAGTTTCTCTTCAGTTGCTAACTCCACTCCATACATATATATGGGGAGGTACTAGCTCCAACTCAGTTTTACAGTGAAAACTGCAGGAACTTCAAACCGGCAGTAGGAAACAGACTGAGAAACCAGAGTAAATGTTTCTCCTGCAACCCGTTCCCTTTGTGCTAGATGAACGAACGTCTCTCCACATGCTCAGTTCTGAGAGATAAGTGTGTGTGAAAGCCGTCCTTCACCTAGCTTGTTGGGAACACAAAGTTTCTCTTCAGTGGCAAATTCCACTCCATACATATATATGGGGAGGTTCTAGCTCCAACTCTGTTTTACAGTGAAAACTGCAGGAACTTCAAACCGGCACTAGGAAACAGACAGAAAAACCAGAGTAAAAGTTTCTCCTGCAACCCGTTCCCTTTCTGCTAGATGAACGAACGTCTCTCCACATGCTCAGTTCTGAGAGATAAGTGTGTGTGAAAGCCGTCCTTCACCTAGCTTGTTGGGAACACAAAGTTTCTCTTCAGTTGTAAACTCCACTCCCTACATATATATGGGGAGGTACTAGCTCCAACTCGGTTTTACAGTGAAAACTGCAGGAAGTTCAGACCGGCACTAGGAAACAGACTGAGAAACCAGAGTAAAAGTTTTCCTGCAACCCATTCCTTTGTGCTAGATGAACGAACGTCTCTCCACATGCTCAGTTCTGAGAGATAAGTGTGTGTGAAAGCCGTCATTCACCTAGCTCGTTGGGAACACAAAGTTTCTCTTCACTTGCAAATTCCACTCCATACATATATATGGGGAGGTAGTAGCTCCAATTCGGTTTTACAGTGAAAACTGCAGGAACTTCAAACCGGCACTAGGAAACAGACTGAGAAACCAGAGTAAAAGTTTCTCCTGCAACCCGTTCCCTTTGTGCTAGATGAACGAACGTCTCCCCACATGCTCAGTTCTGAGAGATAAGTGTGTGTGAAAGCCGTCCTTCACCTAGCTTGTTGGGAACACAAAGTTACTCTTCAGTGGAAAACTACACTCCATACTTATATATGGGGAGGTACTAGCTCCAACTCGGTTTTACAGTGAAAACTGCAGGAACTTCAAACCGGCACTAGGAAACAGACTGAGAAACCAGAGTAAAAGTTTCCCCTGCAACCCGTTCCCTTTGTGCTATATGAACGAACGTCTCTCCAAATGCTCAGTTCTGAGAGATAAGTGTGTGTGAAAGCCGTCCTTCACCTAGATTGTTGGGAACAAAAAGTTTCTCTTCAGTTGCAAACTCCACTCCATACATATAAAGGGGGAGGTACTAGATCCAACTCAGTTTTACAGTGAAAACTGCAGGTACTTCAAACCGGCACTAGGAAACAGACTGAGAAACCAGAGTAAAAGTTTCTCCTGAAACCCGTTCCCTTTGTGCTAGATGAACGAACGTCTCTCCACATGCTCAGTTCTGAGAAATAAGTGTGTGTGAAAGCCGTCCTTCACCTAGCTTGTTGGGAACACAAAGTTTCTCTTCAGTTGCAAACTCCTCTCCATACATATATATGGGGAGGTACTAGCTCCAACTCTGTTTTACAGTGAAAACTGCAGGAACTTCAAACCGGCACTAGGAAACAGACCGAGAAACCAGAGTAAAAGTTTCTCCGACAACCCGTTCCCTTTGTGCTAGATGAACGAACGTCTCTCCACATGCTCAGTTCTGAGAGATAAGTTTGTGTGAAAGCCGTCCTTCACCTAGCTTGTTGGGAACACAAAGTTTCTCTTCAGTTGCTAACTCCACTCCATACATATATATGGGGAGGTACTAGCTCCAACTCAGTTTTACAGTGAAAACTGCAGGAACTTCAAACCGGCAGTAGGAAACAGACTGAGAAACCAGAGTAAATGTTTCTCCTGCAACCCGTTCCCTTTGTGCTAGATGAACGAACGTCTCTCCACATGCTCAGTTCTGAGAGATAAGTGTGTGTGAAAGCCGTCCTTCACCTAGCTTGTTGGGAACACAAAGTTTCTCTTCAGTGGCAAATTCCACTCCATACATATATATGGGGAGGTTCTAGCTCCAACTCTGTTTTACAGTGAAAACTGCAGGAACTTCAAACCGGCACTAGGAAACAGACAGAAAAACCAGAGTAAAAGTTTCTCCTGCAACCCGTTCCCTTTCTGCTAGATGAACGAACGTCTCTCCACATGCTCAGTTCTGAGAGATAAGTGTGTGTGAAAGCCGTCCTTCACCTAGCTTGTTGGGAACACAAAGTTTCTCTTCAGTTGTAAACTCCACTCCCTACATATATATGGGGAGGTACAAGCTCCAACTCGGTTTTACAGTGAAAACTGCAGGAACTTCAAACCAGCAGTAGTAAACAGACTGAGAAACCAGAGTAAAAGTTTCTCCTGCAACCCGTTCCCTTTGTGCTAGATGAATGAACGTCTCTCCACATGCTCAGTTCTGAGAGATAAGTGTGTGTGAAAGCCGTTCTTCACCTAGCTTGTTGGGAACACAAAGTTTCTCTTCAGTTGCAAATTCCACTCCATACATATATATGGGGAGGTACTAGCTCCAACTCGGTTTTACACTGAAAACTACAGGAACTTCAAACCGGCACTAGGAAACAGACTGAGAAACCAGAGTAAAAGTTTCTCCTGCAACCCGTTCCCTTTGTGCTAGATGAACGAACGTCTCTCCACATGCTCAGTTCTGAGAAATAAGTGTGTGTGAAAGCCGTCCTTCACCTAGCTTGTTGGGAACACAAAGTTTCTCTTCAGTTGCAAACTCCTCTCCATACATATATATGGGGAGGTACTAGCTCCAACTCTGTTTTACAGTGAAAACTGCAGGAACTTCAAACCGGCACTAGGAAACAGACTGAGAAACCAGAGTAAAAGTTTCTCCTGCAACCCGTTCCCTTTGTGCTAGATGAACGAACGTCTCTCCACATGCTCAGTTCTGAGAGATAAGTGTGTGTGAAAGCCGTCCTTCACCTAGCTTGTTGGGAACACAAAGTTTCTCTTCAGTTGCAAACTCCTCTCCATACATATATATGGGGAGGTACTAGCTCCAACTCGGTTTTACAGTGAAAACTGCAGGAACTTCAAACCGGCACTAGGAAACAGACAGAGAACCCATAGTAAAAGTTTCTCCTGCAACCCGTTCCCTTTGTGCTAGATGAACGAACGTCTCTCCACATGCTCATTTCTGAGAGATAAGTGTGTGTGAAAGCCGTCCTTCACCGAGCTTGTTGGGAACACAAAGTTTCTCTTCCGTGGCAAATTCCACTCCATACATATATATGGGGAGGTACTAGCTCCAACTCGGTTTTACAGTGAAAACTGCAGGAACTTCAAACCGGCACTAGGAAACAGATAGAGAAACCAGAGTAAAAGTTTCTCCTGCAACCCGTTCCCTTTGTGCTAGATGAACGAACGTCTCTCCACATGCTCAGTTCTGAGAGATAAGTGTGTGTGAAAGCCGTCCTTCACCTAGCTTGTTGGGAACACAAAGTTTCTCTTCAGTTGCAAACTCCTCTCCATACATATATATGGGGAGGTACTAGCTCCAACTCGGTTTTACAGTGAAAACTGCAGGAACTTCAAACCGGCACTAGGAAACAGACTGAGAAACCAGAGTAAAAGTTTCTCCTGCAACCCGTTCCCTTTGTGCTAGATGAACGTACGTCTCTCCACATGCTCAGTTCTGAGAGATAAGTGTGTGTGAAAGCCTTCCTTCACCTAGCTTGTTGGGAACACAAAGTTTCTCTTCAGTTGCAAACTCCACTCCATAAATATATATGGGAGGTACAAGCTCCAACTCGGTTTTACAGTGAAAACTGCAGGAACTTCAAACCGGCACTAGGAAACAGACTGAGAAACCAGAGTAAAAGTTTCTACTGCAACACGTTCCCTTTGTGCTAGATGAACGAACGTCTATCCACATGCTCAGTTCTGAGAGATAAGTTTGTGTGAAAGCCGTCCTTCACCTAGCTTGTTTGAACACAAAGTTTCTCTTCAGGTGCAAACTCCACTCCATACATATATATGGGGAGGTACTAGCCCCAACTCGGTTTTACAGTGAAAACTGCAGGAACTTCAAACCGGCACTAGGAAACAGACTGAGAAACCAGAGTAAAAGTTTCTCCTGCAACCCGTTCCCTTTGTGCTAGATGAACGAACGTCTCTCCACATGCTCAGTTCTGAGAGATAAGTGTGTGTGAAAGCCGTCCTTCACCTAGCTTGTTGGGAACACAAAGTTTCTCTTCAGTTGCAAACTCCTCTCCATACATATATATGGGGAGGTACTAGCTCCAACTCGGTTTTACAGTGAAAACTGCAGGAACTTCAAACCGGCACTAGGAAACAGACTGAGAAACCAGAGTAAAAGTTTCTCCTGCAACCCGTTCCCTTTGTGCTAGATGAACGTACGTCTCTCCACATGCTCAGTTCTGAGAGATAAGTGTGTGTGAAAGCCTTCCTTCACCTAGCTTGTTGGGAACACAAAGTTTCTCTTCAGTTGCAAACTCCACTCCTTAAATATATATGGGAGGTACAAGCTCCAACTCGGTTTTACAGTGAAAACTGCAGGAACTTCAAACCGGCACTAGGAAACAGACTGAGAAACCAGAGTAAAAGTTTCTCCTGCAACCCGTTCCCTTTGTGCTAGATGAACAAACGTCTCTCCACATGCTCAGTTCTGAGAGATAAGTGTGTGTGAAAGCCGTCCTTCACCTAGCTTGTTGGGAACACAAAGTTTCTCTTCAGTTGCAAACTCCACTCCATACATATATATGAGGAGGTAATAGCTCCAACTCGGTTTTACAGTGAAAACTGCAGGAACTTCAAACCGGCACTAGGAAACAGACTGAGAAACCAGAGTAAAAGTTTCTCCTGCAACCCGTTCCCTTTGTGCTAGATGAACGAACGTCTCTCCACATGCTCAGTTCTGAGAGATAAGTTTGTGTGAAAGCCGTCCTTCACCTAGCTTGTTTGAACACAAAGTTTCTCTTCAGGTGCAAACTCCACTCCATACATATATATGGGGAGGTACTAGCCCCAACTCGGTTTTACAGTGAAAACTGCAGGAACTTCAAACCGGCACTAGGAAACAGACTGAGAAACCAGAGTAAAAGTTTCTCCTGCAACCCGTTCCCTTTGTGCTAGATGAACGAACGTCTCTCCACATGCTCAGTTCTGAGAGATAAGTGTGTGTGAAAGCCGTCCTTCACCTAGCTTGTTGGGAACACAAAGTTTCTCTTCAGTTGCAAACTCCTCTCCATACATATATATGGGGAGGTACTAGCTCCAACTCGGTTTTACAGTGAAAACTGCAGGAACTTCAAACCGGCACTAGGAAACAGACTGAGAAACCAGAGTAAAAGTTTCTCCTGCAACCCGTTCCCTTTGTGCTAGATGAACGAACGTCTCTCCACATGCTCAGTTCTGAGAGATAAGTGTGTGTGAAAGCCTTCCTTCACCTAGCTTGTTGGGAACACAAAGTTTCTCTTCAGTTGCAAACTCCACTCCATACATATATATGGGAGGTAAAAGCTCCAACTCGGTTTTACAGTGAAAACTGCAGGAACTTCAAACCGGCACTAGGAAACAGACTGAGAAACCAGAGTAAAAGTTTCTCCTGCAACCCGTTCCCTTTGTGCTAGATGAACGAACGTCTCTCCACATGCTCACTTCTGAGAGATAAGTGTGTGTGAAAGCCGTCCTTCACCTAGCTTGTTGGGAACACAAAGTTTCTCTTCAGTTGCAAACTCCACTCCATACATATATATGAGGAGGTACTAGCTCCAACTCGGTTTTACAGTGAAAACTGCAGGAACTTCAAACCGGCACTAGGAAACAGACTGAGAAACCAGAGTAAAAGTTTCTCCTGCAACCCGTCCCCTTGGTGCTAGATGAACGAACGTCTCTCCACATGCTCAGTTCTGAGAGATAAGTTTGTGTGAAAGCCGTCCTTCACCTAGCTTGTTTAAACACAAAGTTTCTCTTCAGGTGCAAACTCCACTCCATACATATATATGGGGAGGTACTAGCCCCAACTCGGTTTTACAGTGAAAACTGCAGGAACTTCAAACCGGCACTAGGAAACAGACTGAGAAACCAGAGTAAAAGTTTCTCCTGCAACCCGTTCCCTTTGTGCTAGATGAACGAACGTCTCTCCACATGCTCAGTTCTGAGAGATAAGTGTGTGTGAAAGCCGTCCTTCACCTAGCTTGTTGGGAACACAAAGTTTCTCTTCAGTTGCAAACTCCACTCCATACATATATATGGGAGGTACAAGCTCCAACTCGGTTTTACAGTGAAAACTGCAGGAACTTCAAACCGGCACTAGGAAACAGACTGAGAAACCAGAGTAAAAGTTTCTCCTGCAACCCGTTCCCTTTGTGCTAGATGAACGAACGTCTCTCCACATGCTCAGTTCTGAGAGATAAGTGTGTGTGAAAGCCGTCCTTCACCTAGCTTGTTGGGAACACAAAGTTTCTCTTCAGTTGCAAACTCCACTCCATACATATATATGAGGAGGTACTAGCTCCAACTCGGTTTTACAGTGAAAACTGCAGGAACTTCAAACCGGCACTAGGAAACAGACTGAGAAACCAGAGTAAAAGTTTCTCCTGCAACCCGTTCCCTTTGTGCTAGATGAACGAACGTCTCTCCACATGCTCAGTTCTGAGAGATAAGTGTGTGTGAAAGCCTTCCTTCACCTAGCTTGTTGGGAACACAAAGTTTCTCTTCATTTGCAAACTCCACTCCATACATATATATGGGGAGGTACTAGCTCCAACTCGGTTTTACAGTGAAAACTGCAGGAACTTCAAACCGGCACTAGGAAACAGACCGAGAACCCATAGTAAAAGTTTCTCCTGCAACCCGTTCCCTTTGTGCTAGATGAACGAACGTCTCTCCACATACTCAGTTCTGAGAGATAAGTGTGTGTGAAAGCCGTCCTTCACCTAGATTGTTGGGAACACAAAGTTACTCTTCAGTTGCTAACTCCACTCCATACATATATATGGGGAGGTACTAGCTCCAACTCAGTTTTACAGTGAAAACTGCAGGAACTTCAAACCGGCACTAGGAAACAGACCGAGAAACCAGAGTAAAAGTTTCTCCTGCAAACCGTTCCATTTGTGCTAGATGAACGAACGTCTCTCCACATGCTCAGTTCTGAGAGATAAGTGTGTGTGAAAGCCGTCCTTCACCTAGCTTGTAGGGAACACAAAGTTTCTCTTCAGTTGCAAACTCCATTCCACAAATATATATGGGGAAGTACTAGCCCCAACTCGGTTTTACAGTGAAAACTGCAGGAAATTCCAACCGGTACTAAGAAACAGACTGAGAAACCAGAGTAAAAGTTTCTCCTGCAACCCGTTCCCTTTGTGCTAGATGAACGAACGTCTCTCCACATGCTCAGTTCTGAGAGATAAGTGTGTGTGAAAGCCGTCCTTCACCTAGCTTGTTGGGAACACAAAGTTTCTCTTCAGTGGCAAATCCACTCCATACATATATATGGGGAGGTACTAGCTCCAACTCGGTTTTACAGTGAAAACTGCAGGAACTTCAAACCGGCACTAGGAAACAGATAGAGAAACCAGAGTAAAAGTTTCTCCTGCAACCCGTTCCCTTTGTGCTAGATGAACGAACGTCTCTCCACATGCGCAGTTCTGAGAGATAAGTGTGTGTGAAAGCCGTCCTTCACCTAGCTTGTTGGGAACACAAAGTTTCTCTTCAGTTGTAAACTCCACTCCCTACATATATATGGGGAGGTAGTAGCTCCAACTCGGTTTTACAGTGAAAACTGCAGGAAGTTCAGACCGGCACTAGGAAACAGATTGAGAAACCAGAGTAAAAGTTTCTCCTGCAACCCATTCCTTTGTGCTAGATGAACGAACGTCTCTCCACATACTCAGTTCTGAGAGATAAGTGTGTGTGAAAGCCGTCCTTCACCTAGCTCGTTGGGAACACAAAGTTTCTCTTCACTTGCAAATTCCACTCCATACATATATATGGGGAGGTAGTAGCTCCAATTCGGTTTTACAGTGAAAACTGCAGGAACTTCAAACCGGCACTAGGAAACAGACTGAGAAACCAGAGTAAAAGTTTCTCCTGCAACCCGTTCCTTTTGTGCTAGATGAACGAACGTCTCTCCACATGCTCAGTTCTGAGAGATAAGTGTGTGTGAAAGCCGTCCTTCACCTAGCTTGTTGGGAACACAAAGTTACTCTTCAGTGGCAAACTACACTCCATACATATATATGGGGAGGTACTAGCTGCAACTCGGTTTTACAGTGAAAACTGCAGGAACTTCAAACCGGCACTAGGAAACAGACTGAGAAACCAGAGTAAAAGTTTCTCCTGCAACCCGTTCCCTTTGTGCTAGATGAACGAACGTCTCTCCACATGCTCAGTTCTGAGAGATAAGTGTGTGTGAAAGCCGTCCTTCACCTAGCTTGCTGGGAACACAAAGTTTCTCTTCAGTTGTAAACCCCACTCCCTACATATATATGGGGAGGTACTAGCTCCAACTCGGTTTTACAGTGAAAACTGCAGGAACTTCAGACCGGCACTAGGAAACAGACTGAGAAAACAGAGTAAAAGTTTCCCTGCAACCCGTTCCCTTTGTGCTAGATGAACGAACGTCTCTCCACATGCTCAGTTCTGAGAGATAAGTGTGTGTGAAAGCCGTCCTCCACATAGCTTGTTGGGAACACAAAGTTTCTCTTAAGTTGCAAACTCCACTCCATACATATATATGGGAGGTACTAGCTCCAACTCGGTTTTACAGTGAAAACTGCAGGAACTTCAAACCGGCACTAGGAAACAGACTGAGAAACCAGAGTAAAAGTTTCTCCTGCAACCCGTTCCCTTTGTGCTAGATGAACGAAAGTCTCTCCACATGCTCAATTCTGAGAGATAAGTGTGTGTGAAAGCCGTCCTTCACCTAGCTTGTTGGGAACACAAAGTTTCTCTTCAGTTGCAAACTCCTCTCCATACATATATATGGGGAGGTACTAGCTCCAACTCGGTTTTACAGTGAAAACTGAAGGAACTTCAAACCGGCACTAGGAAACAGACCGAGAAACCAGAGTAAAAGTTTCTCCTGCAACCCGTTCCCTTTGTGCTAGATGAACGAACGTCTCTCCACATGCTCAGTTCTGAGAGATAAGTGTGTGTGAAAGCCGTCCTTCACCTAGATTGTTGGGAACAAAAAGTTTCTCTTCAGTTGCAAACTCCACTCCATATATATATATGGGGAGGTACTAGCTCCAACTCAGTTTTACAGTGGAAACTGCAGGAACTTCAAACCGGCAGTAGGAAACAGACTGAGAAAGCAGAGTAAAAGTTTCTCCTGCAACCCGTTTCCTTTGTGCTAGATGAACGAACGTCTCTCCACATGCTCAGTTCTGAGAGATAAGTGTGTGTGAAAGCCGTCCTTCACATAGCTTGTTGGGAACACAAAGTTTCTCTTCAGGTGCAAACTCCACTCCATAAATATATATGGGGAAGTACTAGCCCCAACTCGGTTTTACAGTGAAAACTGCAGGAAATTCAAACCGGCACTAGGAAACAGACTGAGAAACCAGAGTAAAAGTTTCTCCTGCAACCCGTTCCCTTTGTGCTAGATGAACGAACGTCTCTCCACATGCTCAGTTCTGAGAGATAAGTGTGTGTGAAAGCCGTTCTTCACCTAGCTTGTTGGGAACACAAAGTTTCTCTTCAGTGGCAAACTCCTCTCCATACATATATATGGGGAGGTACTAGCTCCAACACGGTTTTACAGTGAAAACTGCAGGAATTTCAAACCGGCACTAGGAAACAGACCGAGAAACCAGAGTAAAAGTTTCTCCTGCAACCCGTTCCATTTGTGCTAGATGAACGAACGTCTCTCCACATGCTCAGATCTGAGAGATAAGTTTGTGTGAAAGCCGTCCTTCACCTAGCTTGTTTGAACACAAAGTTTCTCTTCAGGTGGAAACTCCACTCCATACATATATAAGGGGGGGTACTAGCACCAACTCGGTTTTACAGTGAAAACTGCAGGAACTTCAAACCGGCACTAGGAAACAGACTGAGAAACCAGAGTAAAAGTTTCTCCTGCAACCCGTTCCCTTTGTGCTAGATGAACGAACGTCTCTCCACATGCTCAGTTCTGAGAGATAAGTGTGTGTGAAAGCCGTCCTTCACCTAGCTTGTTGGGAACACAAAGTTTCTCTTCAGTTGCAAACTCCTCTCCATACATATATATGGGGAGGTACTAGCTCCAACTCGGTTTTACAGTGAAAACTGGAGGAACTTCAAACCGGCACTAGGAAACAGACTGAGAAACCAGAGTATAAGTCTCCCCTGCAACCCGTTCCCTTTGTGCTAGATGAACGAACGTCTCTCCACATGCTCAGTTCTGAGAGATAAGTGTGTGTGAAAGCCTTCCTTCACCTAGCTTGTTGGGAACACAAAGTTTCTCTTCAGTTGCAAACTCCACTCCATACATATATATGGGAGGTACAAGCTCCAACTCGGTTTTACAGTGAAAACTGCAGGAACTTCAAACCGGCACTAGGAAACAGACTGAGAAACCAGAGTAAAAGTTTCTCCTGCAACCCGTTCCCTTTGTGCTAGATGAACGAACGTCTCTCCACATGCTCTGTTCTGAGAGATAAGTGTGTGTGAAAGCCGTCCTTCACCTAGCTTGTTGGTAACACAAAGTTTCTCTTCAGTTGCAAACTCCAACCCATACATATATATGGGGAGGTAATAGCTCCAACTCGGTTTTACAGTGAAAACTGCAGGAACATCAAACCGGCACTAGGAAACAGACTGAGAAACCAGAGTAAAACTTTCTCCTGCAACCCGTTCCCTTTGTGCTAGATGAACGAACGTCTCTCCACATGCTCAGTTCTGAGAGATAAGTGTGTGTGAAAGCCGTCCTCCACATAGCTTGTTGGGAACACAAAGTTTCTCTTCAGTTGTAAACCCCACTCCCTACATATATATGGGGAGGTACTAGCTCCAACTCGGTTTTACAGTGAAAACTGCAGGAACTTCAGACCGGCACTAGGAAACAGACTGAGAAACCAGAGTAAAACTTTCTCCTGCAACCCGTTCCCTTTGTGCTAGATGAACGAACGTCTCTCCACATGCTCAGTTCTGAGAGATAAGTGTGTGTGAAAGCCGTCCTCCACATAGCTTGTTGGGAACACAAAGTTTCTCTTCAGTTGCAAACTCCACTCCATACATATATATGGGAGGTACTAGCCCCAACTCGGTTTTACAGTGAAAACTGCAGGAAATTCCAACCGGTACTAAGAAACAGACTGAGAAACCAGAGTAAAAATTTCTCCTGCAACCCGTTCCCTTTGTGCTAGATGAACGAACGTCTCTCCACATGCTCAGTTCTGAGAGATAAGTGTGTGTGAAAGCCGTCCTTCACCTAGCTTGTTGGGAACACAAAGTTTCTCTTCAGTGGCAAACTCCTCTCCATACATATATATGGGGAGGTACTAGCTCCAACACGGTTTTACAGTGAAAACTGCAGGAACTTCAAACCGGCACTAGGAAACAGACTGAGAAACCAGAGTAAAAGTTTCTCCTGCAACCCGTTCCCTTTGTGCTAGATGAACGAACGTCTCTCCACATGCTCAGTTCTGAGAGATAAGTGTGTGTGAAAGCCGTCCTTCACCTAGCTTGTTGGGAACACAAAGTTTCTCTTCAGGTGCAAACTCCACTCCATACATATATATGGGGAGGTACTAGCCCCAACTCGGTTTTACAGTGAAAACTGCAGGAATTTCAAACCGGCACTAGGAAACAGACCGAGAAACCAGAGTAAAAGTTTCTCCTGCAACCCGATCCATTTGTGCTAGATGAACGAACGTCTCTCCACATGCTCAGTTCTGAGGGATAAGTTTGTGTGAAAGCCGTCCTTCACCTAGCTTGTTTGAACACAAAGTTTCTCTTCAGGTGGAAACTCCACTCCATACATATATAAGGGGGGGTACTATCCCCAACTCGGTTTTACAGTGAAAACTGCAGGAACTTCAAACCGGCACTAGGAAACAGACTGAGAAACCAGAGTAAAAGTTTCTCCTGCAACCCGTTCCCTTTGTGCTAGATGAACGAACGTCTCTCCACATGCTCAGTTCTGAGAGATAAGTGTGTGTGAAAGCCTTCCTTCACCTAGCTTGTTGGGAACACAAAGTTTCTCTTCAGTTGCAAACTCCACTCCATACATATATATGGGAGGTACAAGCTCCAACTCGGTTTTACAGTGAAAACTGCAGGAACTTCAAACCGGCACTAGGAAACAGACTGAGAAACCAGAGTAAAAGTTTCTCCTGCAACCCGTTCCCTTTGTGCTAGATGAACGAACGTCTCTCCACATGCTCAGTTCTGAGAGATAAGTGTGTGTGAAAGCCGTCCTTCACCTAGCTTGTTGGGAACACAAAGTTTCTCTTCAGTTGTAAACCCCACTCCCTACATATATATGGGGAGGTACTAGCTCCAACTCGGTTTTACAGTGAAAACTGCAGGAACTTCAGACCGGCACTAGGAAACAGAATGAGAAACCACAGTAAAAGTTTCCCTGCAACCCGTTCCCTTTGTGCTAGATGAACGAACGTCTCTCCACATGCTCAGTTCTGAGAGATAAGTGTGTATGAAAGCCGTCCTCCACATAGCTTGTTGGGAACACAAAGTTTCTCTTCAGTTGCAAACTCCACTCCATACATATATATGGGAGGTACTAGCCCCAACTCGGTTTTACAGTGAAAACTGCAGGAAATTCCAACCGGTACTAAGAAACAGACTGAGAAACCAGAGTAAAAGTTTCTCCTGCAACCCGTTCCCTTTGTGCTAGATGAACGAACGTCTCTCCACATGCTCAGTTCTGAGAGATAAGTGTGTGTGAAAGCCGTCCTTCACCTAGCTTGTTGGGAACACAAAGTTTCTCTTCAGGTGCAAACTCCACTCCATACATATATATGGGGAGGTACTAGCCCCAACTCGGTTTTACAGTGAAAACTGCAGGAAATTCAAACCGGCACTAGGAAACAGACTGAGAAACCAGAGTAAAAGTTTCTCCTGCAACCCGTTCCCTTTGTGCTAGATGAACGAACGTCTCTCCACATGCTCAGTTCTGAGAGATAAGTGTGTGTGAAAGCCGTCCTTCACCTAGCTTGTTGGGAACACAAAGTTTCTCTTCAGTGGCAAACTCCTCTCCATACATATATATGGTTAGGTACTAGCTCCAACACGGTTTTACAGTGAAAACTGCAGGAACTTCAAACCGGCACTAGGAAACAGACTGAGAAACCAGAGTAAAAGTTTCTCCTGCAACCCGTTCCCTTTGTGCTAGATGAACGAACGTCTCTCCACATGCTCAGTTCTGAGAGATAAGTGTGTGTGAAAGCCGTCCTTCACCTAGCTTGTTGGGAACACAAAGTTTCTCTTCAGGTGCAAACTCCACTCCATACATATATATGGGGAGGTACTAGCCCCAACTCGGTTTTACAGTGAAAACTGCAGGAACTTCAAACCGGCACTAGGAAACAGACAGAGAAACCAGAGTAAAAGTTTCTCCTGCAACCCGTTCCCTTTGTGCTAGATGAACGAACGTCTCTCCACATGCTCAGTTCTGAGAGATAAGTGTGTGTGAAAGCCTTCCTTCACCTAGCTTGTTGGGAACACAAAGTTTCTCTTCAGTTGCAAACTCCTCTCCATACATATATATGGGGAGGTTCTAGCTCCAACTCGGTTTTACAGTGAAAACTGCAGGAACTTCAAACCGGCACTAGGAAACAGACCGAGAAACCAGAGTAAAAGTTTCTCCTGCAACCCGTTCCCTTTGTGCTAGATGAACGAACGTCTCTCCACATGCTCAGTTCTGAGAGATAAGTGTGTGTGAAAGCCGTCCTTCACCTAGCTTGTTGGGAACACAAAGTTTCTCTTCAGTGGCAAACTCCTCTCCATACATATATATGGGGAGGTACTAGCTCCAACACGGTTTTACAGTGAAAACTGCAGGAATTTCAAACCGGCACTAGGAAACAGACCGAGAATCCAGAGTAAAAGTTTCTCCTGAAACCCGTTCCATTTGTGCTAGATGAACGAACGTCTCTCCACATGCTCAGTTCTGAGAGATAAGTTTGTGTGAAAGCCGTCCTTCACCTAGCTTGTTTGAACACAAAGTTTCTCTTCAGGTGGAAACTCCACTCCATACATATATAAGGGGGGGTACTAGCCCCAACTCGGTTTTACAGTGAAAACTGCAGGAACTTCAAACCGGCACTAGGAAACAGACTGAGAAACCAGAGTAAAAGTTTCTCCTGCAACCCGTTCCCTTTGTGCTAGATGAACGAACGTCTCTCCACATGCTCAGTTCTGAGAGATAAGTGTGTGTGAAAGCCGTCCTTCACCTAGCTTGTTGGGAACACAAAGTTTCTCTTCAGTTGCAAACTCCTCTCCATACATATATATGGGGAGGTACAAGCTCCAACTCGGTTTTACAGTGAAAACTGCAGGAACTTCAAACCGGCACTAGGAAACAGACTGAGAAACCAGAGTAAAAGTTTCTCCTGCAACCCGTTCCCTTTGTGCTAGATGAACGAACGTCTCTCCACATGCTCAGTTCTGAGAGATAAGTGTGTGTGAAAGCCTTCCTTCACCTAGCTTGTTGGGAACACAAAGTTTCTCTTCAGTTGCAAACCCCACTCCATACATATATATGGGAGGTACAAGCTCCAACTCGGTTTTACAGTGAAAACTGCAGGAACTTCAAACCGGCACTAGGAAACAGACTGAGAAACCAGAGTAAAAGTTTCTCCTGCAACCCGTTCCCTTTGTGCTAGATGAACGAACGTCTCTCCACATGCTCTGTTCTGAGAGATAAGTGTGTGTGAAAGCCGTCCTTCACCTAGCTTGTTGGGAACACAAAGTTTCTCTTCAGTTGCAAACTCCAACCCATACATATATATGGGGAGGTACTAGCTCCAACTCGGTTTTACAGTGAAAACTGCAGGAACATCAAACCGGCACTAGGAAACAGACTGAGAAACCAGAGTAAAACTTTCTCCTGCAACCCGTTCCCTTTGTGCTAGATGAACGAACGTCTCTCCACATGCTCAGTTCTGAGAGATAAGTGTGTGTGAAAGCCGTCCTCCACATAGCTTGTTGGGAACACAAAGTTTCTCTTCAGTTGTAAACCCCACTCCCTACATATATATGGGGAGGTACTAGCTCCAACTCGGTTTTACAGTGAAAACTGCAGGAAGTTCAGACCGGCACTAGGAAACAGAATGAGAAACCACAGTAAAAGTTTCCCTGCAACCCGTTCCCTTTGTGCTAGATGAACGAACGTCTCTCCACATGCTCAGTTCTGAGAGATAAGTGTGTGTGAAAGCCGTCCTCCACATAGCTTGTTGGGAACACAAAGTTTCTCTTCAGTTGCTAACTCCACTCCATACACATATATGGGAGGTACTAGCCCCAACTCGGTTTTACAGTGAAAACTGCAGGAAATTCCAACCGGTACTAAGAAACAGACTGAGAAACCAGAGTAAAAGTTTCTCCTGCAACCCGTTCCCTTTGTGCTAGATGAACGAACGTCTCTCCACATGCTCAGTTCTGAGAGATAAGTGTGTGTGAAAGCCGTCCTTCACCTAGCTTGTTGGGAACACAAAGTTTCTCTTCAGGTGCAAACTCCACTCCATACATATATATGGGGAGGTACTAGCCCCAACTCGGTTTTACAGTGAAAACTGCAGGAACTTCAAACCGGCACTAGGAAACAGACTGAGAAACCAGAGTATAAGTTTCTCCTGCAACCCGTTCCCTTTGTGCTAGATGAACGAACGTCTCTCCACATGCTCAGTTCTGAGAGATAAGTGTGTGTGAAAGCCGTCCTTCACCTAGCTTGTTGGGAACACAAAGTTTCTCTTCAGTTGCAAACTCCTCTAAATACATATATATGGGGAGGTACTAGCTCCAACTCGGTTTTACAGTGAAAACTGCAGGAACTTCAAACCGGCACTAGGAAACAGACCGAGAACCCATAGTAAAAGTTTCTCCTGCAACCCGTTCCCTTTGTGCTAGATGAACGAACGTCTCTCCACATGCTCAGTTCTGAGAGATAAGTGTGTGTGAAAGCCGTCCTTCACCTAGCTTGTTGGGAACACAAAGTTTCTCTTCAGTGGCAAACTCCTCTCCATACATATATATGGGGAGGTACTAGCTCCAACACGGTTTTACAGTGAAAACTGCAGGAATTTCAAACCGGCACTAGGAAACAGACCGAGAAACCAGAGTAAAAGTTTCTCCTGCAACCCGTTCCATTTGTGCTAGATGAACGAACGTCTCTCCACATGCTCAGTTCTGAGAGATAAGTTTGTGTGAAAGCCGTCCTTCACCTAGCTTGTTTGAACACAAAGTTTCTCTTCAGGTGGAAACTCCACTCCATACATATATAAGGGGGGGTACTAGCCCCAACTCGGTTTTACAGTGAAAACTGCAGGAACTTCAAACCGGCACTAGGAAACAGACTGACAAACCAGAGTAAAAGTTTCTCCTGCAACCCGTTCCCTTTGTGCTAGATGAACGAACGTCTCTCCACATGCTCAGTTCTGAGAGATAAGTGTGTGTGAAAGCCTTCCTTCACCTAGCTTGTTGGTAACACAAAGTTTCTCTTCAGTTGCAAACTCCAACCCATACATATATATGGGGAGTTACTAGCTCCAACTCGGTTTTACAGTGAAAACTGCAGGAACATCAAACCGGCACTAGGAAACAGACTGAGAAACCAGAGTAAAACTTTCTCCTGCAACCCGTTCCCTTTGTGCTAGATGAACGAACGTCTCTCCACATGCTCAGTTCTGAGAGATAAGTGTGTGTGAAAGCCGTCCTCCACATAGCTTGTTGGGAACACAAAGTTTCTCTTCAGTTGTAAACCCCACTCCCTACATATATATGGGGAGGTACTAGCTCCAACTCGGTTTTACAGTGAAAACTGCAGGAACTTCAGACCGGCACTAGGAAACAGAATGAGAAACCACAGTAAAAGTTTCCCTGCAACCCGTTCCCTTTGTGCTAGATGAACGAACGTCTCTCCACATGCTCAGTTCTGAGAGATAAGTGTGTGTGAAAGCCGTCCTCCACATAGCTTGTTGGGAACACAAAGTTTCTCTTCAGTTGCAAACTCCACTCCATACATATATATGGGAGGTACTAGCCCCAACTCGGTTTTACAGTGAAAACTGCAGGAAATTCCAACCGGTACTAAGAAACAGACTGAGAAACCAGAGTAAAAGTTTCTCCTGCAACCCGTTCCCTTTGTGCTAGATGAACGAACGTCTCTCCACATGCTCAGTTCTGAGAGATAAGTGTGTGTGAAAGCCGTCCTTCACCTAGCTTGTTGGGAACACAAAGTTTCTCTTCAGGTGCAAACTCCACTCCATACATATATATGGGGATGTACTAGCCCCAACTCGGTTTTACAGTGAAAACTGCAGGAACTTCAAACCGGCACTAGGAAACAGACTGAGAAACCAGAGTATAAGTTTCTCCTGCAACCCGTTCCCTTTGTGCTAGATGAACGAACGTCTCTCCACATGCTCAGTTCTGAGAGATAAGTGTGTGTGAAAGCCGTCCTTCACCTAGCTTGTTGGGAACACAAAGTTTCTCTTCAGTTGCAAACTCCTCTCCATACATATATATGGGGAGGTACTAGCTCCAACTCGGTTTTACAGTGAAAACTGCAGGAACTTCAAACCGGCACTAGGAAACAGACCGAGAACCCATAGTAAAAGTTTCTCCTGCAACCCGTTCCCTTTTTGCTAGATGAACGAACGTCTCTCCACATGCTCAGTTCTGAGAGATAAGTGTGTGTGAAAGCCGTCCTTCACCTAGCTTGTTGGGAACACAAAGTTTCTCTTCAGTGGCAAACTCCTCTCCATACATATATATGGGGAGGTACTAGCTCCAACACGGTTTTACAGTGAAAACTGCAGGAATTTCAAACCGGCACTAGGAAACAGACCGAGAAACCAGAGTAATAGTTTCTCCTGCAACCCGTTCCATTTGTGCTAGATGAACGAACGTCTCTCCACATGCTCAGTTCTGAGAGATAATTTTGTGTGAAAGCCGTCCTTCACCTAGCTTGTTTGAACACAAAGTTTCTCTTCAGGTGGAAACTCCACTCCATACATATATAAGGGGGGGTACTAGCCCCAACTCGGTTTTACAGTGAAAACTGCAGGAACTTCAAACCGGCACTAGGAAACAGACTGAGAAACCAGAGTAAAAGTTTCTCCTGCAACCCGTTCCCTTTGTGCTAGATGAACGAACGTCTCTCCACATGCTCAGTTCTGAGAGATAAGTGTGTGTGAAAGCCTTCCTTCACCTAGCTTGTTGGGAACACAAAGTTTCTCTTCAGTTGCAAATTCCACTCCATACATATATATGGGAGGTACAAGCTCCATCTCGGTTTTACAGTGAAAACTGCAGGAACTTCAAACCGGCACTAGGAAACAGACTGAGAAACCAGAGTAAAAGTTTCTCCTGCAACCCGTTCCCTTTGTGCTAGATGAACGAACGTCTCTCCACATGCTCAGTTCTGAGAGATAAGTGTGTGTGAAAGCCGTCCTTCACCTAGCTTGTTGGGAACACAAAGTTTCTCTTCAGTTGTAAACCCCACTCCCTACATATATATGGGGAGGTACTAGCTCCAACTCGGTTTTACAGTGAAAACTGCAGGAACTTCAGACCGGCACTAGGAAACAGAATGAGAAACCACAGTAAAAGTTTCCCTGCAACCCGTTCCCTTTGTGCTAGATGAACGAACGTCTCTCCACATGCTCAGTTCTGAGAGATAAGTGTGTGTGAAAGCCGTCCTCCACATACCTTGTTGGGAACACAAAGTTTCTCTTCAGTTGCAAACTCCACTCCATACATATATATGGGAGGTACTAGCCCCAACTCGGTTTTACAGTGAAAACTGCAGGAAATTCCAACCGGTACTAAGAAACAGACCGAGAAACCAGAGTAAAAGTTTCTCCTGCAACCCGTTCCCTTTGTGCTAGATGAACGAACGTCTCTCCACATGCTCAGTTCTGAGAGATAAGTGTGTGTGAAAGCCGTCCTTCACCTAGCTTGTTGGGAACACAAAGTTTCTCTTCAGGTGCAAACTCCACTCCATACATATATATGGGGAGGTACTAGCCCCAACTCGGTTTTACAGTGAAAACTGCAGGAAATTCAAACCGGCACTAGGAAACAGACTGAGAAACCAGAGTAAAAGTTTCTCCTGCAACCCGTTCCCTTTGTGCTAGATGAACGAACGTCTCTCCACATGCTCAGTTCTGAGAGATAAGTGTGTGTGAAAGCCGTCCTTCACCTAGCTTGTTGGGAACACAAAGTTTCTCTTCAGGTGCAAACTCCTCTCCATACATATATATGGGGAGGTACTAGCTCCAACACGGTTTTACAGTGAAAACTGCAGGAACTTCAAACCGGCACTAGGAAACAGACTGAGAAACCAGAGTAAAAGTTTCTCCTGCAACCCGTTCCCTTTGTGCTAGATGAACGAACGTCTCTCCACATGCTCACTTCTGAGAGATAAGTGTGTGTGAAAGCCGTCCTTCACCTAGCTTGTTGGGAACACAAAGTTTCTCTTCAGGTGCAAACTCCACTCCATACATATATATGGGGAGGTACTAGCCCCAACTCGGTTTTACAGTGAAAACTGCAGGAACTTCAAACCGGCACTAGGAAACAGACTGAGAAACCAGAGTAAAAGTTTCCCTGCAACCCGTTCCCTTTGTGCTAGATGAACGAACGTCTCTCCACATGCTCAGTTCTGAGAGATAAGTGTGTGTGAAAGCCGTCCTCCACCTAGCTTGTTGGGAACACAAAGTTTCTCTTCAGTTGCAAACACCTCTCCATACATATATATGGGGAGGTTCTAGCTCCAACTCGGTTTTACAGTGAAAACTGCAGGAACTTCAAACCGGCACTAGGAAACAGACCGAGAACCCATAGTAAAAGTTTCTCCTGCAACCCGTTCCCTTTGTGCTAGATGAACGAACGTCTCTCCACATGCTCAGTTCTGAGAGATAAGTGTGTGTGAAAGCCTTCCTTCACCTAGCTTGTTGGGAACACAAAGTTTCTCTTCAGTTGCTAACTCCACTCCATACATATATATGGGGAGGTACTAGCTCCAACTCGGTTTTACAGTGAAAACTGCAGGAACTTCAAACCGGCACTAGGAAACAGACCGAGATACCAGAGTAAAAGTTTCTCCTGCAACCCGTTCCCTTTGTGCTAGATGAACGAACGTCTCTCCACATGCTCAATTCTGAGAGATAAGTGTGTGTGAAAGCCGTCCTCCACATAGCTTGTTGGGAACACAAAGTTTCTCTTCAGTTGCAAACTCCACTCCATACATATATATGGGAGGTACTAGCTCCAACTCGGTTTTACAGTGAAAACTGCAGGAACTTCAAACCGGCACTACGAAACAGACTGAGAAACCAGAGTAAAAGTTTCTCCTGCAACCCGTTCCCTTTGTGCTAGATGAACGAACGTCTCTCCACATGCTCAGTTCTGAGAGATAAGTGTGTGTGAAAGCCGTCCTTCACCTAGCTTGTTGGGAACACAAAGTTTCTCTTCAGTTGCAAACTCCACTCCATACATATATATGGGGAGGTACTAGCTCCAACTCGGTTTTACAGTGAAAACTGCAGGAACTTCAAACCGGCACTAGGAAACAGACTGAGAAACCAGAGTAAAAGTTTCTCCTGCAACCCGTTCCCTTTGTGCTAGATGAACGAACGTCTCTCCACATGCTCAATTCTGAGAGATAAGTGTGTGTGAAAGCCGTCCTTCACCTAGCTTGTTGGGAACACAAAGTTTCTCTTCAGTTGCAAACTCCTCTCCATACATATATATGGGGAGGTTCTAGCTCCAACTCTGTTTTACAGTGAAAACTGCAGGAACTTCAAACCGGCACTAGGAAACAGACCGAGAAACCAGAGTAAAAGTTTCTCCTGCAACCAGTTCCCTTTGTGCTAGATGAACAAACTTCTCTCCACATGCTCAGTTCTGAGAGATAAGTGTGTGTGAAAGCCGTCCTTCACCTAGATTGTTGGGAACAAATAGTTTCTCTTCAGTTGCAAACTCCACTCCATACATATATATGGGGAGGTACTAGCTCCAACTCGGTTTTACAGTGAAAACTGCAGGAACTTCAAACCGGCAGTAGGAAACAGACCGAGAAACCAGAGTAAAAGTTTCTCCTGCAACCCGTTCCCTTTGTGCTAGATGAACGAACGTCTCTCCACATGCTCAGTTCTGAGAGATAAGTGTGTGTGAAAGCCGTCCTTCACCTAGCTTGTTGGGAACACAAAGTTTCTCTTCAGGTGCAAACTCCACTCCATACATATATATGGGGAAGTACTAGCCCCAACTCGGTTTTACAGTGAAAACTGCAGGAAATTCAAACCGGCACTAGTAAACAGACTGAGAATCCAGAGTAAAAGTTTCTCCTGCAACCCGTTCCCTTTGTGCTAGATGAACGAACGTCTCTCCACATGCTCAGTTCTGAGAGATAAGTGTGTGTGAAAGCCTTCCTTCACCTAGCTTGTTGGGAACACAAAGTTTCTCTTCAGTGGCAAACTCCTCTCCATACATATATATGGGGATTTACTAGCTCCAACACGGTTTTACAGTGAAAACTGCAGGAACTTCAAACCGGCACTAGGAAACAGACCGAGAAACCAGAGTAAAAGTTTCTCCTGCAAACCGTTCCCTTTGTGCTAGATGAACGAACGTCTCTCCACATGCTCAGTTCTGAGAGATAAGTGTGTGTGAAAGCCGTCCTTCACCTAGCTTGTTTGAACGCAAAGTTTCTCTTCAGGTGAAAACTCCACTCCATACATATATATGGGGAGGTACTAGCCCCAACTCGGTTTTACAGTGAAAACTGCAGGAACTTCAAACCGGCACTAGGAAACAGACTGAGAAACCAGAGTAAAAGTTTCTCCTGCAACCCGTTCCCTTTGTGCTAGATGAACGAACGTCTCTCCACATGCTCAGTTCTGAGAGATAAGTGTGTGTGAAAGCCTTCCTTCACCTACCTTGTTGGGAACACAAAGTTTCTCTTCAGTTGCAAACTCCACACCATACATATATATGGGAGGTACAAGCTCCAACTCGGTTTTACAGTGAAAACTGCAGGAACTTCAAACCGGCACTAGGAAACAGACTGAGAAACCAGAGTAAAAGTTTCTCCTGCAACCCGTTCCCTTTGTGCTAGATGAACGAACGTATCTCCACATGCTCAGTTCTGAGAGATAAGTGTGTGTGAAAGCCGTCCTTCACCTAGCTTGTTGGGAACACAAAGTTTCTCTTCAGTTGCAAACTCCATTCCATACATATATATGAGGAGGTACTAGCTCCAACTCTGTTTTACAGTGAAAACTGCAGGAACTTCAAACCGGCACTAGGAAACAGACTGAGAAACCAGAGTAAAAGTTTCTCCTGCAACCCCTTCCCTTTGTGCTAGATGAACGAACGTCTCTCCACATGCTCAGTTCTGAGAGATAAGTGTGTGTGAAAGCCTTCCTTCACCTAGCTTGTTGGGAACACAAAGTTTCTCTTCAGTTGCAAACTCCTCTCCATACATATATATGGGGAGGTACTAGCTCCAACTCGGTTTTACAGTGAAAACTGCAGGAACTTCAAACCAGCACTAGGAAACAGACTGAGAAACCAGAGTAAAAGTTTCTCCTGCAACCCGTTCCCTTTGTGCTAGATGAACGAACGTCTCTCCACATGCTAAGTTCTGAGAGATAAGTGTGTGTTAAAGCCTTCCTTCACCTAGCTTGTTGGGAACACAAAGTTTCTCTTCAGTTGCAAACTCCACTCCATACATATATATGAGGAGGTACTAGCTCCAACTCGGTTTTACAGTGAAAACTGCAGGAACTTCAAACCGGCACTAGGAAACAGACTGAGAAACCAGAGTAAAAGTTTCTCCTGCAACCCGTTCCCTTTGTGCTAGATGAACGAACGTCTCTCCACATGCTCAGTTCTGAGAGATAAGTGTGTGTGAAAGCCGTCCTTCACCTAGGTTGTTGGGAACACAAAGTTTCTCTTCAGTTTCAAACTCCTCTCCATACATATATATGGGGAGGTACTAGCTCCAACTCTGTTTTACAGTGAAAACTGAAGGAACTTCAAACCGGCACTAGGAAACAGACCGAGAAAAAAGAGTAAAAGTTTCTCCTGCAACCCGTTCCCTTTGTGCTAGATGAACGAACGTCTCTCCACATGCTCAGTTCTGAGAGATAAGTGTGTGTGAAAGCCGTCCTTCACCTAGATTGTTGGGAACAAAAAGTTTCTCTTCAGTTGCAAACTCCACTCCATATATATATATGGGGAGGTACTAGCTCCAACTCAGTTTTACAGTGAAAACTGCAGGAACTTCAAACCGGCAGTAGGAAACAGACTGAGAAAGCAGAGTAAAAGTTTCTCCTGCAACCCGTTCCCTTTGTGCTAGATGAACGAACGTCTCTCCACATGCTCAGTTCTGAGAGATATGTGTGTGTGAAAGCCGTCCTTCACCTAGCTTGTTGGGAACACAAAGTTTCTCTTCAGGTGCAAACTCCACTCCATACATATATATGGGGAAGTACTAGCCCCAACTCGGTTTTACAGTGAAAACTGCAGGAAATTCAAACCGGCACTAGGAAACAGACTGAGAAACCAGAGTAAAAGTTTCTCCTGCAAACCGTTCCCTTTGTGCTAGATGAACGAACGTCTCTCCACATGCTCAGTTCTGAGAGATAAGTGTGTGTGAAAGCCGTCCTTCACCTAGCTTGTTGGGAACACAAAGTTTCTCTTCAGTGGCAAACTCCTCTCCATACATATATATGGGGAGGTACTAGCTCCAACACGGTTTTACAGTGAAACTGCAGGAATTTCAAACCGGCACTAGGAAACAGACCGAGAAACCAGAGTAAAGTTTCTCCTGCAATCCGTTCCATTTGTGCTAGATGAACGAACGTCTCTCCACATGCTCAGTTCTGAGAGATAAGTTTGTGTGAAAGCCGTCCTTCACCTAGCTTGTTTGAACACAAAGTTTCTCTTCAGGTGCAAACTCCACTCCATACATATATAAGGGGGGGTACTAGCCCCAACTCGGTTTTACAGTGAAAACTGCAGGAACTTCAAACCGGCACTAGGAAACAGACTGAGAAACCAGAGTAAAAGTTTCTCCTGCAACCCGTTCCCTTTGTGCTAGATGAACGAACGTCTCTCCACATGCTCAGTTCTGAGGGATAAGTGTGTGTGAAAGCCGTCCTTCACCTAGCTTGTTGGGAACACAAAGTTTCTCTTCAGTTGCAAACTCCTCTCCATACATATATATGGGGAGGTTCTAGCTCCAACTCGGTTTTACAGTGAAAACTGCAGGAACTTCAAACCGGCACTAGGAAACAGACTGAGAAACCAGAGTATAAGTTTCTCCTGCAACCCGTTCCCTTTGTGCTAGATGAACGAACGTCTCCCCACATGCTCAGTTCTGAGAGATAAGTGTGTGTGAAAGCCTTCCTTCACCTACCTTGTTGGGAACACAAAGTTTCTCTTCAGTTGCAAACTCCACTCCATACATATATATGGGAGGTACAAGCTCCAACTCGGTTTTACAGTGAAAACTGCAGGAACTTCAAACCGGCACTAGGAAACAGACTGAGAAACCAGAGTAAAAGTTTCTCCTGCAACCCGTTCATTTTGTGCTAGATGAACGAACGTCTCTCCACATGCTCAGTTCTGAGAGATATGTGTGTGTGAAAGCCGTCCTTCACCTAGCTTGTTGGGAACACAAAGTTTCTCTTCAGTTGCAAACTCCACTCCATACATATATATGAGGAGGTACTAGCTCCAACTCGGTTTTACAGTGAAAACTGCAGGAACTTCAAACCGGCACTTGGAAACAGACTGAGAAACCAGAGTAAAAGTTTCTCCTGCAACCCGTTCCCTTTGTGCTAGATGAACGAACGTCTCTCCACATGCTCAGTTCTGAGAGATAACTGTGTGTGAAAGCCTTCCTTCACCTAGCTTGTTGGGAACACAAAGTTTCTCTTCAGTTGCAAACTCCTCTCCATACATATATATGGGGAGGTACTAGCTCCAACTCGGTTTTACAGTGAAAACTGCAGGAACTTCAAACCAGCACTAGGAAACAGACTGAGAAACCAGAGTAAAAGTTTCTCCTGCAACCCGTTCCCTTTGTGCTAGATGAACGAACGTCTCTCCACATGCTCAGTTCTGAGAGATAAGTGTGTGTGAAAGCCTTCCTTCAACTAGCTTGTTGGGAACACAAAGTTTCTCTTCAGTTGCAAACTCCACTCAATACATATATATGAGGAGGTACTAGCTCCAACTCGGTTTTACAGTGAAAACTGCAGGAACTTCAAACCGGCACTAGGAAACAGACTGAGAAACCAGAGTAAAAGTTTCTCCTGCAACCCGTTCCCTTTGTGCTAGATGAACGAACGTCTCTCCACATGCTCAGTTCTGAGAGATAAGTGTGTGTGAAAGCCGTCCTTCACCTAGCTTGTTGGGAACACAAAGTTTCTCTTCAGTTGCAAACACCTCTCCATACATATATATGGGGAGGTACTAGCTCCAACTCGGTTTTACAGTGAAAACTGAAGGAACTTCAAACCGGCACTAGGAAACAGACCGAGAAACCAGAGTAAAAGTTTCTCCTGCAAACCGTTCCCTTTGTGCTAGATGAACGAACGTCTCTCCACATGCTCAGTTCTGAGAGATAAGTGTGTGTGAAAGCCGTCCTTCACCTAGATTGTTGGGAACAAAAAGTTTCTCTTCAGTTGCAAACTCCACTCCATATATATATATGGGGAGGTACTAGCTCCAACTCAGTTTTACAGTGAAAACTGCAGGAAATTCAAACCGGCAGTAGGAAACAGACTGAGAAAGCAGAGTAAAAGTTTCTCCTGCAACCCGTTCCCTTTGTGCTAGATGAACGAACGTCTCTCCACATGCTCAGTTCTGAGAGATATGTGTGTGTGAAAGCCGTCCTTCACCTAGCTTGTTGGGAACACAAATTTTCTCTTCAGGTGCAAACTCCACTCCATACATATATATGGGGAAGTACTAGCCCCAACTCGGTTTTACAGTGAAAACTGCAGGAAATTCAAACCGGCACTAGGAAACAGACTGAGAAACCAGAGTAAAAGTTTCTCCTGCAACCCGTTCCCTTTGTGCTAGATGAACGAACGTCTCTCCACATGCTCAGTTCTGAGAGATAAGTGTGTGTGAAAGCCGTCCTTCACCTAGCTTGTTGGGAACACAAAGTTTCTCTTCAGTGGCAAACTCCTCTCCATACATATATATGGGGTGGTACTAGCTCCAACACGGTTTTACAGTGAAAACTGCAGGAATTTCAAACCGGCACTAGGAAACAGACCGAGGAACCAGAGTAAAGTTTCTCCTGCAATCCGTTCCATTTGTGCTAGATGAACGAACGTCTCTCCACATGCTCAGTTCTGAGAGATAAGTTTGTGTGAAAGCCGTCCTTCACCTAGCTTGTTTGAACACAAAGTTTCTCTTCAGGTGCAAACTCCACTCCATACATATATAAGGGGGGGTACTAGCCCCAACTCGGTTTTACAGTGAAAACTGCAGGAACTTCAAACCGGCACTAGGAAACAGACTGAGAAACCAGAGTAAAAGTTTCTCCTGCAACCCGTTCCCTTTGTGCTAGATGAACGAACGTCTCTCCACATGCTCAGTTCTGAGGGATAAGTGTGTGTGAAAGCCGTCCTTCACCTAGCTTGTTGGGAACACAAAGTTTCTCTTCAGTTGTAAACCCCACTCCCTACATATATATGGGGAGGTACTAGCTCCAACTCGGTTTTACAGTGAAAACTGCAGGAACTTCAGACCGGCACTAGGAAACAGACTGAGAAAACACAGTAAAAGTTTCCCTGCAACCCGTTCCCTTTGTGCTAGATGAACCAACGTCTCTCCACATGCTAAGTTCTGAGAGATAAGTGTGTGTGAAAGCCTTCCTTCACCTAGCTTGTTGGGAACACAAAGTTTCTCTTCAGTTGCAAACTCCACTCCATACATATATATGGGATGTACAAGCTCCAACTCGGTTTTACAGTGAAAACTGCAGGAACTTCAAACCGGCACTAGGAAACAGACCGAGAAACCAGAGTAAAAGTTTCTCCTGCAACCCGTTCCCTTTGTGCTAGATGAACGAACGTCTCTCCACATGCTCAGTTCTGAGAGATAAGTGTGTGTGAAAGCCGTCCTTCACCTAGCTTGTTGGGAACACAAAGTTTCTCTTCAGGTGCAAACTCCACTCCATACATATATATGGGGAAGTACTAGCCCCAACTCGGTTTTACAGTGAAAACTGCAGGAAATTCAAACCGGCACTAGGAAACAGACTGAGAAACCAGAGTAAAAGTTTCTCCTGCAACCCGTTCCCTTTGTGCTAGATGAACGAACGTCTCTCCACATGCTCAGTTCTGAGAGATAAGTGTGTGTGAAAGCCGTCCTTCACCTAGCTTGTTGGGAACACAAAGTTTCTCTTCAGTTGCAAACTCCACTCCATACATATATATGAGGAGGTACTAGCTCCAACTCGGTTTTACAGTGAAAACTGCAGGAACTTCAAACCGGCACTAGGAAACAGACTGAGAAACCAGAGTAAAAGTTTCTCCTGCAATCCGTTCCCTTTGTGCTAGATGAACGAACGTCTCTCCACATGCTCAGTTCTGAGAGATAAGTGTGTGTGAAAGCCTTCCTTCACCTAGCTTGTTGGGAACACAAAGTTTCTCTTCAGTTGCAAACTCCTCTCCATACATATATATGGGGAGGTACTAGCTCCAACTCGGTTTTACAGTGAAAACTGCAGGAACTTCAATCCAGCACTAGGAAACAGACTGAGAAACCAGAGTAAAAGTTTCTCCTGCAACCCGTTCCCTTTGTGCTAGATGAACGAACGTCTCTCCACATGCTCAATTCTGAGAGATAAGTGTGTGTGAAAGCCGTCCTTCACCTAGCTTTTTGGGAACACAAAGTTTCTCTTCAGTTGCAAACTCCTCTCCATACATATATATGGGGAGGTACTAGCTCCAACTCTGTTTTACAGTGAAAACTGCAGGAACTTCAAACCGGCACTAGGAAACAGACCGAGAAACCAGAGTAAAAGTTTCTCCTGCAACCTGTTCCCTTTCTGCTAGATGAACGAACGTCTCTCCACATGCTCAGTTCTGAGAGAAAAGTGTGTGTGAAAGCCGTCCTTCACCTAGCTTGTTGGGAACACAAAGTTTCTCTTCAGTGGCAAACTCCTCTCCATACATATATATGGGGAGGTACTAGCTCCAACACGGTTTTACAGTGAAAACTGCAGGAACTTCAAACCGGCACTAGGAAACAGACCGAGAAACCAGAGTAAAAGTTTCTCCTGCAACCCGTTCCCTTTGTGCTAGATGAACGAACGTCTCTCCACATGCTCAGTTCTGAGAGATAAGTGTGTGTGAAAGCCGTCCTTCACCTAGCTTGTTTGAACGCAAAGTTTCTCTTCAGGTGCAAACTCCACTCCATACATATATATGGGGAGGTACTAGCCCCAACTCGGTTTTACAGTGAAAACTGAAGGAACTTCAAACCGGCACTAGGAAACAGACTGAGAAACCAGAGTAAAAGTTTCTCCTGCAACCCGTTCCCTTTGTGCTAGATGAACGAACGTCTCTCCACATGCTCAGTTCTGAGAGATAAGTGTGTGTGAAAGCCTTCCTTCACCTACCTTGTTGGGAACACAAAGTTTCTCTTCAGTTGCAAACTCCACTCCATACATATATATGTGAGGTACAAGCTCCAACTCGGTTTTACTGTGAAAACTGCAGGAACTTCAAACCAGCACTAGGAAACAGACTGAGAAACCAGAGTAAAAGTTTCTCCTGCAACCCGTTCCCTTTGTGCTAGATGAACGAACGTCTCTCCACATGCTCAGTTCTGAGAGATAAGTGTGTGTGAAAGCCGTCCTTCACCTAGCTTGTTGGGAAAACAAAGTTTCTCTTCAGTTGCAAACTCCACTAGATACATATATATGAGGAGGTACTAGCTCCAACTCGGTTTTACAGTGAAAACTGCAGGAACTTCAAACCGGCACTAGGAAACAGACTGAGAAACCAGAGTAAAAGTTTCTCCTGCAACCCGTTCCCTTTGTGCTAGATGAACGAGCGTCTCTCCACATGCTCAGTTCTGAGAGATAAGTGTGTGTGAAAGCCTTCCTTCACCTAGCTTGTTGGGAACACAAAGTTTCTCTTCAGTTGCAAACTCCTCTCCATACATATATATGGGGAGGTACTAGCTCCAACTCGGTTTTACAGTGAAAACTGCAGGAACTTCAAACCGGCACTAGGAAACAGACTGAGAAACCAGAGTAAAAGTTTCTCCTACAACCCGTTCCCTTTGTGCTAGATGAACGAACGTCTCTCCACATGCTCAGTTCTGAGAGATAAGTGTGTGTGAAAGACGTCCTTCACCTAGCTTGTTGGGTAAACAAAGTTTCTCTTCAGTTGCAAACTCCTCTCCATACATATATATGGGGAGGTACTAGCTCCAACTCGGTTTTACAGTGAAAACTGAAGGAACTTCAAACCGGCACTAGGAAACAGACCGAGAACCCATAGTAAAAGTTTCTCCTGCAACCCGTTCCCTTTGTGCTAGATGAACGAACGTCTCTCCACATGCTCAGTTCTGAGAGATAAGTTTGTGTGAAAGCCGTCCTTCACCTAGCTTGTTTGAACACAAAGTTTCTCTTCAGGTGCAAACTCCACTCCATACATATATATGGGGAGGTACTAGCCCCAACTCGGTTTTACAGTGAAAACTGCAGGAACTTCAAACCGGCACTAGGAAACAGACTGAGAAACCAGAGTAAAAGTTTCTCCTGCAAACCGTTCCCTTTGTGCTAGATGAACGAACGTCTCTCCACATGCTCAGTTCTGAGAGATAAGTGTGTGTGAAAGCCGTCCTTCACCTAGCTTGTTGGGAACACAAAGTTTCTCTTCACTTGCAAACTCCTCTCCATACATATATATGGGGAGGTACTAGCTCCAACTCGGTTTTACAGTGAAAACTGCAGGAACTTCAAACCGGCACTAGGAAACAGACTGAGAAACCAGAGAAATAGTTTCTCCTGCAACCCGTTCCCTTTGTGCTAGATGAACGAACGTCTCTCCACATGCTAAGTTCTGAGAGATAAGTGTGTGTGAAAGCCTTCCTTCACCTAGCTTGTTGGGAACACAAAGTTTCTCTTCAGTGGCAAACTCCACTCCATACATATATATGGGATGTACTAGCTCCAACTCGGTTTTACAGTGAAAACTGCAGGAACTTCAAACCGGCACTAGGAAACAGACCGAGAAACCAGAGTAAAAGTTTCTCCTGCAACCCGTTCCCTTTGTGCTAGATGAACGAAGGTCTCTCCACATGCTCAGTTCTGAGAGATAAGTGTGTGTGAAAGCCGTCCTTCACCTAGCTTGTTGGGAACACAAAGTTTCTCTTCAGGTGCAAACTCCACTCCATACATATATATGGGGAAGTACTAGCCCCAACTCGGTTTTACAGTGAAAACTGCAGGAAATTCAAACCGGCACTAGGAAACAGACTGAGAAACCAGAGTAAAAGTTTCTCCTGCAACCCGTTCCCTTTGTGCTAGATGAACGAACGTCTCTCCACATGCTCAGTTCTGAGAGATAAGTGTGTGTGAAAGCCGTCCTTCACCTAGCTTGTTGGGAACACAAAGTTTCTCTTCAGGTGCAAACTCCACTTCATACATATATATGGGGAAGTACTAGCCCCAACTCGGTTTTACAGTGAAAACTGCAGGAAATTCAAACCGGCACTAGGAAACAGACTGAGAAACCAGAGTAAAAGTTTCTCCTGCAACCCGTTCCCTTTGTGCTAGATGAACGAACGTCTCTCCACATGCTCAGTTCTGAGAGATAAGTGTGTGTGAAAGCCGTCCTTCACCTAGCTTGTTGGGAACACAAAATTTCTCTTCAGTGGCAAACTCCTCTCCATACATATATATGGGGAGGTACTAGCTCCAACACGGTTTTACAGTGAAAACTGCAGGAACTTCAAACCGGCACTAGGAAACAGACCGAGAAACCAGAGTAAAAGTTTCTCCTGCAACCCGTTCCCTTTGTGCTAGATGAACGAACGTCTCTCCACATGCTCAGTTCTGAGAGATAAGTGTGTGTGAAAGCCGTCCTTCACCTAGCTTGTTGGGAACACAAAGTTTCTCTTCAGTTGCAAACTCCACTCCATACATATATATGGGGAGGTACTAGCTCCAACTCGGTTTTACAGTGAAAACTGCAGGAACTTCAAACCGGCACTAGGAAACAGACTGAGAAACCAGAGTAAAAGTTTCTCCTGCAACCCGTTCCCTTTGTGCTAGATGAACGAACGTCTCTCCACATGCTCAGTTCTGAGAGATAAGTGTGTGTGAAAGCCGTCCTTCACCTAGCTTGTTGGGAAAACAAAGTTTCTCTTCAGTTGCAAACTCCTCTCCATACATATATATGGGGAGGTACTAGCTCCAACTCGGTTTTACAGTGAAAACTGAAGGAACTTCAAACCGGCACTAGGAAACAGACCGAGAACCCATAGTAAAAGTTTCTCCTGCAACCCGTTCCCTTTGTGCTAGATGAACGAACGTCTCTCCACATGCTCAGTTCTGAGAGATAAGTTTGTGTGAAAGCCGTCCTTCACCTAGCTTGTTTGAACACAAAGTTTCTCTTCAGGTGCAAACTCCACTCCATACATATATATGGGGAGGTACTAGCCCCAACTCGGTTTTACAGTGAAAACTGCAGGAACTTCAAACCGGCACTAGGAAACAGACTGAGAAACCAGAGTAAAAGTTTCTCCTGCAACCCGTTCCCTTTGTGCTAGATGAACGAACGTCTCTCCACATGCTCAGTTCTGAGAGATAAGTGTGTGTGAAAGCC
The DNA here is from genome assembly GCF_048773025.1 of Camelus bactrianus. Classification (NCBI taxonomy): domain Eukaryota; kingdom Metazoa; phylum Chordata; class Mammalia; order Artiodactyla; family Camelidae; genus Camelus; species Camelus bactrianus. The sequence goes on from NC_133565.1 coordinate 6,902,646, forward strand.
GTCCTTCACCTAGCTTGTTGGGAAAACAAAGTTTCTCTTCAGTTGCAAACTCCACTAGATAAATATATATGAGGAGGTACTAGCTCCAACTCGGTTTTACAGTGAAAACTGCAGGAACTTCAAACCGGCACTAGGAAACAGACTGAGAAACCAGAGTAAAAGTTTCTCCTGCAACCCGTTCCCTTTGTGCTAGATGAACGAACGTCTCTCCACATGCTCAGTTCTGAGAGATAAGTGTGTGTGAAAGCCTTCCTTCACCTAGCTTGTTGGGAACACAAAGTTTCTCTTCAGTTGCAAACTCCTCTCCATACATATATATGGGGAGGTACTAGCTCCAACTCGGTTTTACAGTGAAAACTGCAGGAACTTCAAACCAGCACTAGGAAACAGACTGAGAAACCAGAGTAAAAGTTTCTCCTGCAACCCGTTCCCTTTGTGCTAGATGAACGAACGACTCTCCACATGCTCAGTTCTGAGAGATAAGTGTGTGTGAAAGCCGTCCTTCACATAGCTTGTTGGGAACACAAAGTTTCTCTTCAGTTGCAAACTCCACTCCATACATATATATGAGGAGGTACTAGCTCCAACTCGGTTTTACAGTGAAAACTGCAGGAACTTCAAACCGGCACTAGGAAACAGACTGAGAAACCAGAGTAAAAGTTTCTCCTGCAACCCGTTCCCTTTGTGCTAGATGAACGAACGTCTCTCAACATGCTCAGTTCTGAGAGATAAGTGTGTGTGAAAGCCGTCCTTCACCTAGCTTGTTGGGTAAACAAAGTTTCTCTTCAGTTGCAAACTCCTCTCCATACATATATATGGGGAGGTACTAGCTCCAACTCGGTTTTACAGTGAAAACTGAAGGAACTTCAAACCGGCACTAGGAAACAGACCGAGAACCCATAGTAAAAGTTTCTCCTGCAACCCGTTCCCTTTGTGCTAGATGAACGAACGTCTCTCCACATGCTCAGTTCTGAGAGATAAGTTTGTGTGAAAGCCGTCCTTCACCTAGCTTGTTTGAACACAAAGTTTCTCTTCAGGTGCAAACTCCACTCCATACATATATATGGGGAGGTACTAGCCCCAACTCGGTTTTACAGTGAAAACTGCAGGAACTTCAAACCGGCACTAGGAAACAGACTGAGAAACCAGAGTAAAAGTTTCTCCTGCAACCCGTTCCCTTTGTGCTAGATGAACGAACGTCTCTCCACATGCTCAGTTCTGAGAGATAAGTGTGTGTGAAAGCCGTCCTTCACCTAGCTTGTTGGGAACACAAAGTTTCTCTTCACTTGCAAACTCCTCTCCATACATATATATGGGGAGGTACTAGCTCCAACTCGGTTTTACAGTGAAAACTGCAGGAACTTCAAACCGGCACTAGGAAACAGACTGAGAAACCAGAGTAAAAGTTTCTCCTGCAACCCGTTCCCTTTGTGCTAGATGAACGAACGTCTCTCCACATGCTAAGTTCTGAGAGATAAGTGTGTGTGAAAGCCTTCCTTCACCTAGCTTGTTGGGAACACAAAGTTTCTCTTCAGTGGCAAACTCCACTCCATACATATATATGGGATGTACTAGCTCCAACTCGGTTTTACAGTGAAAACTGCAGGAACTTCAAACCGGCACTAGGAAACAGACCGAGAAACCAGAGTAAAAGTTTCTCCTGCAACCCGTTCCCTTTGTGCTAGATGAACGAACGTCTCTCCACATGCTCAGTTCTGAGAGATAAGTGTGTGTGAAAGCCGTCCTTCACCTAGCTTGTTGGGAACACAAAGTTTCTCTTCAGGTGCAAACTCCACTCCATACATATATATGGGGAAGTACTAGCCCCAACTCGGTTTTACAGTGAAAACTGCAGGAAATTCAAACCGGCACTAGGAAACAGACTGAGAAACCAGAGTAAAAGTTTCTCCTGCAACCCGTTCCCTTTGTGCTAGATGAACGAACGTCTCTCCACATGCTCAGTTCTGAGAGATAAGTGTGTGTGAAAGCCGTCCTTCACCTAGCTTTTTGGGAACACAAAATTTCTCTTCAGTGGCAAACTCCTCTCCATACATATATATGGGGAGGTACTAGCTCCAACTCGGTTTTACAGTGAAAACTGCAGGAACTTCAAACCGGCACTAGGAAACAGACTGAGAAACCAGAGTAAAAGTTTCTCCTGCAACCCGTTCCCTTTGTGCTAGATGAACGAACGTCTCTCCACATGCTCAGTTCTGAGAGATAAGTGTGTGTGAAAGCCTTCCTTCACCTAGCTTGTTGGGAACACAAAGTTTCTCTTCAGTTGCAAACTCCACTCCATACATATATATGGGATGTACAAGCTCCAACTCGGTTTTACAGTGAAAACTGCAGGAACTTCAAACCGGCACTAGGAAACAGACCGAGAAACCAGAGTAAAAGTTTCTCCTGCAACCCGTTCCCTTTGTGCTAGATGAACGAACGTCTCTCCACATGCTCAGTTCTGAGAGATAAGTGTGTGTGAAAGCCGTCCTTCACCTAGCTTGTTGGGAACACAAAGTTTCTCTTCAGGTGCAAACTCCACTTCATACATATATATGGGGAAGTACTAGCCCCAACTCGGTTTTACAGTGAAAACTGCAGGAAATTCAAACCGGCACTAGGAAACAGACTGAGAAACCAGAGTAAAAGTTTCTCCTGCAACCCGTTCCCTTTGTGCTAGATGAACGAACGTCTCTCCACATGCTCAGTTCTGAGAGATAAGTGTGTGTGAAAGCCGTCCTTCACCTAGCTTGTTGGGAACACAAAATTTCTCTTCAGTGGCAAACTCCTCTCCATACATATATATGGGGAGGTACTAGCTCCAACACGGTTTTACAGTGAAAACTGCAGGAACTTCAAACCGGCACTAGGAAACAGACCGAGAAACCAGAGTAAAAGTTTCTCCTGCAACCCGTTCCCTTTGTGCTAGATGAACGAACGTCTCTCCACATGCTCAGTTCTGAGAGATAAGTGTGTGTGAAAGCCGTCCTTCACCTAGCTTGTTGGGAACACAAAGTTTCTCTTCAGTTGCAAACTCCACTCCATACATATATATGAGGAGGTACTAGCTCCAACTCGGTTTTACAGTGAAAACTGCAGGAACTTCAAACCGGCACTAGGAAACAGACTGAGAAACCAGAGTAAAAGTTTCTCCTGCAACCCGTTCCCTTTGTGCTAGATGAACGAACGTCTCTCCACATGCTCAGTTCTGAGAGATAAGTGTGTGTGAAAGCCGTCCTTCACCTAGCTTGTTGGGAAAACAAAGTTTCTCTTCAGTTGCAAACTCCTCTCCATACATATATATGGGGAGGTACTAGCTCCAACTCGGTTTTACAGTGAAAACTGAAGGAACTTCAAACCGGCACTAGGAAACAGACCGAGAACCCATAGTAAAAGTTTCTCCTGCAACCCGTTCCATTTGTGCTAGATGAACGAACGTCTCTCCACATGCTCAGTTCTGAGAGATAAGTTTGTGTGAAAGCCGTCCTTCACCTAGCTTGTTTGAACACAAAGTTTCTCTTCAGGTGCAAACTCCACTCCATACATATATATGGGGAGGTACTAGCCCCAACTCGGTTTTACAGTGAAAACTGCAGGAACTTCAAACCGGCACTAGGAAACAGACTGAGAAACCAGAGTAAAAGTTTCTCCTGCAACCCGTTCCCTTTGTGCTAGATGAACGAACGTCTCTCCACATGCTCAGTTCTGAGAGATAAGTGTGTGTGAAAGCCGTCCTTCACCTAGCTTGTTGGGAACACAAAGTTTCTCTTCACTTGCAAACTCCTCTCCATACATATATATGGGTAGGTACTAGCTCCAACTCGGTTTTACAGTGAAAACTGCAGGAACTTCAAACCGGCACTAGGAAACAGACTGAGAAACCAGAGTAAAAGTTTCTCCTGCAACCCGTTCCCTTTGTGCTAGATGAACGAACGTCTCTCCACATGCTAAGTTCTGAGAGATAAGTGTGTGTGAAAGCCTTCCTTCACCTAGCTTGTTGGGAACACAAAGTTTCTCTTCAGTTGCAAACTCCTCTCCATACATATATATGGGGAGGTACTAGCTCCAACTCGGTTTTACAGTGAAAACTGCAGGAACTTCAAACCGGCACTAGGAAACAGACCGAGAAACCAGAGTAAAAGTTTCTCCTGCAACCCGTTCCCTTTGTGCTAGATGAACGAACGTCTCTCCACATGCTCAGTTCTGAGAGATAAGTGTGTGTGAAAGCCGTCCTTCACCTAGCTTGTTGGGAACACAAAGTTTCTCTTCAGGTGCAAACTCCACTCCATACATATATATGGGGAAGTACTAGCCCCAACTCGGTTTTACAGTGAAAACTGCAGGAAATTCAAACCGGCACTAGGAAACAGACTGAGAAACCAGAGTAAAAGTTTCTCCTGCAACCCGTTCCCTTTGTGCTAGATGAACGAACGTCTCTCCACATGCTCAGTTCTGAGAGATAAGTGTGTGTGAAAGCCGTCCTTCACATAGCTTGTTGGGAACACAAAGTTTCTCTTCAGGTGCAAACTCCACTTCATACATATATATGGGGAAGTACTAGCCCCAACTCGGTTTTACAGTGAAAACTGCAGGAAATTCAAACCGGCACTAGGAAACAGACTGACAAACCAGAGTAAAAGTTTCTCCTGCAACCCGTTCCCTTTGTGCTAGATGAACGAACGTCTCTCCACATGCTCAGTTCTGAGAGATAAGTGTGTGTGAAAGCCGTCCTTCACCTAGCTTGTTGGGAACACAAAATTTCTCTTCAGTGGCAAACTCCTCTCCATACATATATATGGGGAGGTACTAGCTCCAACACGGTTTTACAGTGAAAACTGCAGGAACTTCAAACCGGCACTAGGAAACAGACCGAGAAACCAGAGTAAAAGTTTCTCCTGCAACCCGTTCCCTTTGTGCTAGATGAACGAACGTCTCTCCACATGCTCAGTTCTGAGAGATAAGTGTGTGTGAAAGCCGTCCTTCACCTAGCTTGTTTGAACGCAAAGTTTCTCTTCAGGTGCAAACTCCACTCCATACATATATATGGGAGGTACAAGCTCCAACTCGGTTTTACAGTGAAAACTGCAGGAACTTCAAACCGGCACTAGGAAACAGACCGAGAAACCAGAGTAAAAGTTTCTCCTGCAACCCGTTCCCTTTGTGCTAGATGAACAAACGTCTCTCCACATGCTCAGTTCTGAGTGATAAGTGTGTGTGAAAGCCGTCCTTCACCTAGATTGTTGGGAACAAAAAGTTTCTCTTCAGTTGCAAACTCCACTCCATACATATATATGGGGATGTACTAGCTCCAACTCTGTTTTACAGTGAAAACTGCAGGAACTTCAAACCGGCAGTAGGAAACAGACCGAGAAACCAGAGTAAAAGTTTCTCCTGCAACCCGTTCCCTTTGTGCTAGATGAACGAACGTCTCTCCACATGCTCAGTTCTGAGAGATAAGTGTGTGTGAAAGCCGTCCTTCACCTAGCTTGTTGGGAACACAAAGTTTCTCTTCAGGTGCAAACTCCACTCCATACATATATATGGGGAAGTACTAGCCCCAACTCGGTTTTACAGTGAAAACTGCAGGAAATTCAAACCGGCACTAGGAAACAGACTGAGAAACCATAGTAAAAGTTTCTCCTGCAACCCGTTCCCTTTGTGCTAGATGAACGAACGTCTCTCCACATGCTCAGTTCTGAGAGATAAGTGTGTGTGAAAGCCGTCCTTCACCTTGCTTGTTGGGAACACAAAATTTCTCTTCAGTGGCAAACTCCTCTCCATACATATATATGGGGAGGTACTAGCTCCAACACGGTTTTACAGTGAAAACTGCAGGAACTTCAAACCGGCACTAGGAAACAGACTGAGAAACCAGAGTAAAAGTTTCTCCTGCAACCCGTTCCCTTTGTGCTAGATGAACGAACGTCTCTCCACATGCTCAGTTCTGAGAGATAAGTGTGTGTGAAGCCGTCCTTCACCTAGCTTGTTTGAACGCAAAGTTTCTCTTCAGGTGCAAACTCCACTCCATACATATATATGGGGAGGTACTAGCCCCAACTCGGTTTTACAGTGAAAACTGCAGAAACTTCAAACCGGCACTAGGAAACAGACTGAGAAACCAGAGTAAAAGTTTCTCCTGCAACCCGTTCCCTTTGTGCTAGATGAACGAACGTCTCTCCACATGCTCAGTTCTGAGAGATAAATGTGTGTGAAAGCCTTCCTTCACCTACCTTGTTGGGAACACAAAGTTTCTCTTCAGTTGCAAACTCCACTCCATACATATATATGGGAGGTACAAGCTCCAACTCGGTTTTACAGTGAAAACTGCAGGAACTTCAAACCAGCACTAGGAAACAGACTGAGAAACCAGAGTAAAAGTTTCTCCTACAACCCGTTCCCTTTGTGCTAGATGAACGAACGTCTCTCCACATGCTCAGTTCTGAGAGATAAGTGTGTGTGAAAGCCGTCCTTCACCTAGCTTGTTGGGAACACAAAGTTTCTCTTCAGTTGCAAACTCCTCTCCATACATATATATGGGGAGGTACTAGCTCCAACTCGGTTTTACAGTGAAAACTGCAGGAACTTCAAACCGGCACTAGGAAACAGACTGAGAAACCAGAGTAAAAGTTTCTCCTGCAACCCGTTCCCTTTGTGCTAGATGAACGAACGTCTCTCCACATGCTAAGTTCTGAGAGATAAGTGTGTGTGAAAGCCTTCCTTCACCTAGCTTGTTGGGAACACAAAGTTTCTCTTCAGTTGCAAACTCCACTCCATACATATATATGGGATGTACTAGCTCCAACTCGGTTTTACAGTGAAAACTGCAGGAACTTCAAACCGGCACTAGGAAACAGACCGAGAAACCAGAGTAAAAGTTTCTCCTGCAACCCGTTCCCTTTGTGCTAGATGAACGAACGTCTCTCCACATGCTCAGTTCTGAGAGATAAGTGTGTGTGAAAGCCGTCCTTCACCTAGCTTGTTGGGGACACAAAGTTTCTCTTCAGGTGCAAACTCCACTCCATACATATATATGGGGAAGTACTAGCCCCAACTCGGTTTTACAGTGAAAACTGCAGGAAATTCAAACCGGCACTAGGAAACAGACTGAGAAACCAGAGTAAAAGTTTCTCCTGCAACCCGTTCCCTTTGTGCTAGATGAACGAACGTCTCTCCACATGCTCAGTTCTGAGAGATAAGTGTGTGTGAAAGCCGTCCTTCACCTAGCTTTTTGGGAACACAAAATTTCTCTTCAGTGGCAAACTCCTCTCCATACATATATATGGGGAGGTACTAGCTCCAACTCGGTTTTACAGTGAAAACTGCAGGAACTTCAAACCGGCACTAGGAAACAGACTGAGAAACCAGAGTAAAAGTTTCTCCTGCAACCCGTTCCCTTTGTGCTAGATGAACGAACGTCTCTCCACATGCTCAGTTCTGAGAGTTAAGTGTGTGTGAAAGCCGTCCTTCACCTAGCTTGTTGGGAACACAAAGTTTCTCTTCAGGTGCAAACTCCACTTCATACATATATATGGGGAAGTACTAGCCCCAACTCGGTTTTACAGTGAAAACTGCAGGAAATTCAAACCGGCACTAGGAAACAGACTGAGAAACCAGAGTAAAAGTTTCTCCTGCAACCCGTTCCCTTTGTGCTAGATGAACGAACGTCTCTCCACATGCTCAGTTCTGAGAGATAAGTTTGTGTGAAAGCCGTCCTTCACCTAGCTTGTTGGGAACACAAAATTTCTCTTCAGTGGCAAACTCCTCTCCATACATATATATGGGGAGGTACTAGCTCCAACACGGTTTTACAGTGAAAACTGCAGGAACTTCAAACCGGCACTAGGAAACAGACCGAGAAACCAGAGTAAAAGTTTCTCCTGCAACCCGTTCCCTTTGTGCTAGATGAACGAACGTCTCTCCACATGCTCAGTTCTGAGAGATAAGTGTGTGTGAAAGCCGTCCTTCACCTAGCTTGTTTGAACGCAAAGTTTCTCTTCAGGTGCAAACTCCACTCCATACATATATATGGGAGGTACAAGCTCCAACTCGGTTTTACAGTGAAAACTGCAGGAACTTCAAACCGGCACTAGGAAACAGACCGAGAAACCAGAGTAAAAGTTTCTCCTGCAACCCGTTCCCTTTGTGCTAGATGAACAAACGTCTCTCCACATGCTCAGTTCTGAGAGATAAGTGTGTGTGAAAGCCGTCCTTCACCTAGATTGTTGGGAACAAAAAGTTTCTCTTCAGTTGCAAACTCCACTCCATACATATATATGGGGATGTACTAGCTCCAACTCAGTTTTACAGTGAAAACTGCAGGAACTTCAAACCGGCAGAAGGAAACAGACCGAGAAACCAGAGTAAAAGTTTCTCCTGCAACCCGTTCCCTTTGTGCTAGATGAACGAACGTCTCTCCACATGCTCAGTTCTGAGAGATAAGTGTGTGTGAAAGCCGTCCTTCACCTAGCTTGTTGGGAACACAAAGTTTCTCTTCAGGTGCAAACTCCACTCCATACATATATATGGGGAAGTACTAGCCCCAACTCGGTTTTACAGTGAAAACTGCAGGAAATTCAAACCGGCACTAGGAAACAGACTGAGAAACCAGAGTAAAAGTTTCTCCTGCAACCCGTTCCCTTTGTGCTAGATGAACGAACGTCTCTCCACATGCTCAGTTCTGAGAGATAAGTGTGTGTGAAAGCCGTCCTTCACCTAGCTTGTTGGGAACACAAAGTTTCTCTTCAGTGGCAAACTCCTCTCCATACATATATATGGGGAGGTACTAGCTCCAACACTGTTTTACAGTGAAAACTGCAGGAACTTCAAACCGGCACTAGGAAACAGACCGAGAAACCAGAGTAAAAGTTTCTCCTGCAACCCGTTCCCTTTGTGCTAGATGAACGAACGTCTCTCCACATGCTCAGTTCTGAGAGATAAGTGTGTGTGAAAGCCGTCCTTCACCTAGCTTGTTTGAACGCAAAGTTTCTCTTCAGGTGCAAACTCCACTCCATACATATATATGGGGAGGTACTAGCCCCAACTCGGTTTTACAGTGAAAACTGCAGGAACTTCAAACCGGCACTAGGAAACAGACTGAGAAACCAGAGTAAAAGTTTCTCCTGCAACCCGTTCCCTTTGTGCTAGATGAACGAACATCTCTCCACATGCTCAGTTCTGAGAGATAAGTGTGTGTGAAAGCCTTCCTTCACCTACCTTGTTGGGAACACAAAGTTTCTCTTCAGTTGCAAACTCCACTCCATACATATATATGGGAGGTACAAGCTCCAACTCGGTTTTACAGTGAAAACTGCAGGAACTTCAAACCAGCACTAGGAAACAGACTGAGAAACCAGAGTAAAAGTTTCTCCTGCAACCCGTTCCCTTTGTGCTAGATGAACGAACGTCTCTCCACATGCTCAGTTCTGAGAGATAAGTGTGTGTGAAAGCCGTCCTTCACCTAGCTTGTTGGGAACACAAAGTTTCTCTTCAGTTGCAAACTCCACTAGATACATATATATGAGGAGGTACTAGCTCCAACTCGGTTTTACAGTGAAAACTGCAGGAACTTCAAACCGGCACTAGGAAACAGACTGAGAAACCAGAGTAAAAGTTTCTCCTGCAACCCGTTCCCTTTGTGCTAGATGAACGAACGTCTCTCCACATGCTCAGTTCTGAGAGATAAGTGTGTGTGAAAGCCTTCCTTCACATAGCTTGTTGGGAACACAAAGTTTCTCTTCAGTTGCAAACTCCTCTCCATACATATATATGGGGAGGTACTAGCTCCAACTCGGTTTTACAGTGAAAACTGCAGGAACTTCAAACCAGCACTAGGAAACAGACTGAGAAACCAGAGTAAAAGTTTCTCCTGCAACCCGTTCCCTTTGTGCTAGATGAACGAACGTCTCTCCACATGCTCAGTTCTGAGAGATAAGTGTGTGTGAAAGCCTTCCTTCACCTAGCTTGTTGGGAACAAAAAGTTTCTCTTCAGTTGCAAACTCCACTCCATACATATATATGGGAGGTACAAGCTCCAACTCGGTTTTACAGTGAAAACTGCAGGAACTTCAAACTGGCACTAGGAAACAGACTGAGAAACCAGAGTAAAAGTTTCTCCTGCAACCCGTTCCCTTTGTGCTAGATGAACGAACGACTCTCCTCATGCTCAGTTCTGAGAGATAAGTGTGTGTGAAAGCCGTCCTTCACCTAGCTTGTTGGGAACACAAAGTTTCTCTTCAGTTGCAAACTCCTCTCCATACATATATATGGGGAGGTACTAGCTCCAACTCGGTTTTACAGTGAAAATTGAAGGAACTTCAAACCGGCACTAGGAAACAGACCGAGAACCCATAGTAAAAGTTTCTCCTGCAACCCGTTCCCTTTGTGCTAGATGAACGAACGTCTCTCCACATGCTCAGTTCTGAGAGATAAGTTTGTGTGAAAGCCGTCCTTCACCTAGCTTGTTTGAACACAAAGTTTCTCTTCAGGTGCAAACTCCACTCCATACATATATATGGGGAGGTACTAGCCCCAACTCGGTTTTACAGTGAAAACTGCAGGAACTTCAAACCGGCACTAGGAAACAGACTGAGAAACCAGAGTAAAAGTTTCTCCTGCAACCCGTTCCCTTTGTGCTAGATGAACGAACGTCTCTCCACATGCTCAGTTCTGAGAGATAAGTGTGTGTGAAAGCCGTCCTTCACATAGCTTGTTGGGAACACAAAGTTTCTCTTCACTTGCAAACTCCTCTCCATACATATATATGGGGAGGTACTAGCTCCAACTCGGTTTTACAGTGAAAACTGCAGGAACTTCAAACCGGCACTAGGAAACAGACCGAGAAACCAGAGTAAAAGTTTCTCCTGCAACCCGTTCCCTTTGTGCTAGATGAACGAACGTCTCTCCACATGCTCAGTTCTGAGAGATAAGTGTGTGTGAAAGCCGTCCTTCACCTAGCTTGTTGGGAACACAAAGTTTCTCTTCAGGTGCAAACTCCACTCCATACATATATATGGGGAAGTACTAGCCCCAACTCGGTTTTACAGTGAAAACTGCAGGAAATTCAAACCGGCACTAGGAAACAGACTGAGAAACCAGAGTAAAATTTTCTCCTGCAACCCGTTCCCTTTGTGCTAGATGAACGAACGTCTCTCCACATGCTCAGTTCTGAGAGATAAGTGTGTGTGAAAGCCGTCCTTCACCTAGCTTGTTGGGAACACAAAGTTTCTCTTCAGGTGCAAACTCCACTCCATACATATATATGGGGAAGTACTAGCCCCAACTCGGTTTTACAGTGAAAACTGCAGGAACTTCAAACCGGCACTAGGAAACAGACCGAGAAACCAGAGTAAAAGTTTCTCCTGCAACCCGTTCCCTTTGTGCTAGATGAACGAACGTCTCTCCACATGCTCAGTTCTGAGAGATAAGTGTGTGTGAAAGCCGTCCTTCACCTAGCTTGTTGGGAACACAAAGTTTCTCTTCACTTGCAAACTCCTCTCCATACATATATATGGGGAGGTACTAGCTCCAACTTGGTTTTACAGTGAAAACTGCAGGAACTTCAAACCGGCACTAGGAAACAGACTGAGAAACCAGAGTAAAAGTTTCTCCTGCAACCCGTTCCCTTTGTGCTAGATGAACGAACGTCTCTCCACATGCTCAGTTCTGAGAGATAAGTGTGTGTGAAAGCCGTCCTTCACCTAGCTTGTTTGAACGCAAAGTTTCTCTTCAGGTGCAAACTCCACTCCATACATATATATGGGAGGTACAAGCTCCAACTCGGTTTTACAGTGAAAACTGCAGGAACTTCAAACCGGCACTAGGAAACAGACTGAGAAACCAGAGTAAAAGTTTCTCCTGCAACCCGTTCCCTTTGTGCTAGATGAACGAACGTCTCTCCACATGCTCAGTTCTGAGAGATAAGTGTGTGTGAAAGCCGTCCTTCACCTAGCTTGTTGGGAACACAAAGTTTCTCTTCACTTGCAAACTCCTCTCCATACATATATATGGGGAGGTACTAGCTCCAACTTGGTTTTACAGTGAAAACTGCAGGAACTTCAAACCGGCACTAGGAAACAGACTGAGAAACCAGAGTAAAAGTTTCTCCTGCAACCCGTTCCCTTTGTGCTAGATGAACGAACGTCTCTCCACATGCTCAGTTCTGAGAGATAAGTGTGTGTGAAAGCCGTCCTTCACCTAGCTTGTTTGAACGCAAAGTTTCTCTTCAGGTGCAAACTCCACTCCATACATATATATGGGAGGTACAAGCTCCAACTCGGTTTTACAGTGAAAACTGCAGGAACTTCAAACCGGCACTAGGAAACAGACTGAGAAACCAGAGTAAAAGTTTCTCCTGCAACCCGTTCCCTTTGTTCTAGATGAACGAACGTCTCTCCACATGCTCAGTTCTGAGAGATAAGTGTGTGTGAAAGCCGTCCTTCACCTAGCTTGTTGGGAACACAAAGTTTCTCTTCACTTGCAAACTCCTCTCCATACATATATATGGGGAGGTACTAGCTCCAACTTGGTTTTACAGTGAAAACTGCAGGAACTTCAAACCGGCACTAGGAAACAGACTGAGAAACCAGAGTAAAAGTTTCTCCTGCAACCCGTTCCCTTTGTGCTAGATGAAGGAACGTCTCTCCACATGCTCAGTTCTGAGAGATAAGTGTGTGTGAAAGCCTTCCTTCACCTAGCTTGTTGGGAACACAAAGTTTCTCTTCAGTTGCAAACTCCACTCCATACATATATATGGGAGGTACAAGCTCCAACTCGGTTTTACAGTGAAAACTGCAGGAACTTCAAACCGGCACTAGGAAACAGACCGAGAAACCAGAGTAAAAGTTTCTCCTGCAACCCGTTCCCTTTGTGCTAGATGAACGAACGTCTCTCCACATGCTCAGTTCTGAGAGATAAGTGTGTGTGAAAGCCGTCCTTCACCTAGCTTGTTGGGAACACAAAGTTTCTCTTCAGGTGCAAACTCCACTCCATACATATATATGGGGAAGTACTAGCCCCAACTCGGTTTTACAGTGAAAACTGCAGGAAATTCAAACCGGCACTAGGAAACAGACTGAGAAACCAGAGTAAAAGTTTCTCCTGCAACCCGTTCCCTTTGTGCTAGATGAACGAACGTCTCTCCACATGCTCAGTTCTGAGAGATAAGTGTGTGTGAAAGCCGTCCTTCACCTAGCTTGTTTGAACGCAAAGTTTCTCTTCAGGTGCAAACTCCACTCCATACATATATATGGGAGGTACAAGCTCCAACTCGGTTTTACAGTGAAAACTGCAGGAACTTCAAACCGGCACTAGGAAACAGACTGAGAAACCAGAGTAAAAGTTTCTCCTGCAACCCGTTCCCTTTGTGCTAGATGAACGAACGTCTCTCCACATGCTCAGTTCTGAGAGATAAGTGTGTGTGAAAGCCGTCCTTCACCTAGCTTGTTGGGAACACAAAGTTTCTCTTCAGTTGCAAACTCCACTCCATACATATATATGAGGAGGTACTAGCTCCAACTCGGTTTTACAGTGAAAACTGCAGGAACTTCAAACCGGCACTAGGAAACAGACTGAGAAACCAGAGTAAAAGTTTCTCCTGCAACCCGTTCCCTTTGTGCTAGATGAACGAACGTCTCTCCACATGCTCAGTTCTGAGAGATATGTGTGTGTGAAAGCCTTCCTTCACCTAGCTTGTTGGGAACACAAACTTTCTCTTCAGTTGCAAACTCCTCTCCATACATATATATGGGGAGGTACTAGCTCCAACTCGGTTTTACTGTGAAAACTGCAGGAACTTCAATCCAGCACTAGGAAACAGACTGAGAAACCAGAGTAAAAGTTTCTCCTGCAACCCGTTCCCTTTGTGCTAGATGAACGAACGTCTCTCCACATGCTCAGTTCTGAGAGATAAGTGTGTGTGAAAGCCGTCCTTCACCTAGCTTGTTGGGAACACAAAGTTTCTCTTCAGTTGCAAACTCCACTCCATACATATATATGAGGAGGTACTAGCTCCAACTCGGTTTTACAGTGAAAACTGCAGGAACTTCAAACCGGCACTAGGAAACAGACTGAGAAACCAGAGTAAAAGTTTCTCCTGCAACCCGTTCCCTTTGTGCTAGATGAACGAACGTCTCTCCACATGCTCAGTTCTGAGAGATAAGTGTGTGTGAAAGCCGTCCTTCACCTAGCTTGTTGGGAACACAAAGTTTCTCTTCAGTTGCAAACTCCTCTCCATACATATATATGGGGAGGTACTAGCTCCAACTCGGTTTTACAGTGAAAACTGAAGGAACTTCAAACCGGCACTAGGAAACAGACCGAGAACCCATAGTAAAAGTTTCTCCTGCAACCCGTTCCCTTTGTGCTAGATGAACGAACGTCTCTCCACATGCTCAGTTCTGAGAGATAAGTGTGTGTGAAAGCCGTCCTTCACCTAGCTTGTTGGGAACACAAAGTTTCTCTTCACTTGCTAACTCCTCTCCATACATATATATGGGGAGGTACTAGCTCCAACTCGGTTTTACAGTGAAAACTGAAGGAACTTCAAACCGGCACTAGGAAACAGACCGAGAACCCATAGTAAAAGTTTCTCCTGCAACCCGTTCCCTTTGTGCTAGATGAACGAACGTCTCTCCACATGCTCAGTTCTGAGAGATAAGTTTGTGTGAAAGCCGTCCTTCACCTAGCTTGTTTGAACACAAAGTTTCTCTTCAGGTGCAAACTCCACTCCATACATATATATGGGGAGGTACTAGCCCCAACTCGGTTTTACAGTGAAAACTGCAGGAACTTCAAACCGGCACTAGGAAACAGACTGAGAAACCAGAGTAAAAGTTTCTCCTGCAACCCGTTCCCTTTGTGCTAGATGAACGAACGTCTCTCCACATGCTCAGTTCTGAGAGATAAGTGTGTGTGAAAGCCGTCCTTCACCTAGCTTGTTGGGAACACAAAGTTTCTCTTCAGTTGCAAACTCCACTAGATACATATATATGAGGAGGTACTAGCTCCAACTCGGTTTTACAGTGAAAACTGCAGGAACTTCAAACCGGCACTAGGAAACAGACTGAGAAACCAGAGTAAAAGTTTCTCCTGCAACCCGTTCCCTTTGTGCTAGATGAACGAACGTCTCTCCACATGCTCAGTTCTGAGAGATAAGTGTGTGTGAAAGCCTTCCTTCACTTAGCTTGTTGGGAACACAAAGTTTCTCTTCAGTTGCAAACTCCTCTCCATACATATATATGGGGAGGTACTAGCTCCAACTCGGTTTTACAGTGAAAACTGCAGGAACTTCAAACCAGCACTAGGAAACAGACTGAGAAACCAGAGTAAAAGTTTCTCCTGCAACCCGTTCCCTTTGTGCTAGATGAACGAACGTCTCTCCACATGCTCAGTTCTGAGAGATAAGTGTGTGTGAAAGCCTTCCTTCACCTAGCTTGTTGGGAACAAAAAGTTTCTCTTCAGTTGCAAACTCCACTCCATACATATATATGGGAGGTACAAGCTCCAACTCGGTTTTACAGTGAAAACTGCAGGAACTTCAAACTGGCACTAGGAAACAGACTGAGAAACCAGAGTAAAAGTTTCTCCTGCAACCCGTTCCCTTTGTGCTAGATGAACGAACGACTCTCCACATGCTCAGTTCTGAGAGATAAGTGTGTGTGAAAGCCGTCCTTCACCTAGCTTGTTGGGAACACAAAGTTTCTCTTCAGTTGCAAACTCCTCTCCATACATATATATGGGGAGGTACTAGCTCCAACTCGGTTTTACAGTGAAAACTGAAGGAACTTCAAACCGGCACTAGGAAACAGACCGAGAACCCATAGTAAAAGTTTCTCCTGCAACCCGTTCCCTTTGTGCTAGATGAACGAACGTCTCTCCACATGCTCAGTTCTGAGAGATAAGTGTGTGTGAAAGCCGTCCTTCACCTAGCTTGTTGGGAACACAAAGTTTCTCTTCAGGTGCAAACTCCACTCCATACATATATATGGGGAAGTACTAGCCCCAACTCGGTTTTACAGTGAAAACTGCAGGAAATTCAAACCGGCACTAGGAAACAGACTGAGAAACCAGAGTAAAAGTTTCTCCTGCAACCCGTTCCCTTTGTGCTAGATGAACGAACGTCTCTCCACATGCTCAGTTCTGAGAGATAAGTGTGTGTGAAAGCCGTCCTTCACCTAGCTTGTTGGGAACACAAAGTTTCTCTTCAGGTGCAAACTCCACTCCATACATATATATGGGGAAGTACTAGCCCCAACTCGGTTTTACAGTGAAAACTGCAGGAACTTCAAACCGGCACTAGGAAACAGACCGAGAAACCAGAGTAAAAGTTTCTCCTGCAACCCGTTCCCTTTGTGCTAGATGAACGAACGTCTCTCCACATGCTCAGTTCTGAGAGATAAGTGTGTGTGAAAGCCGTCCTTCACCTAGCTTGTTTGAACGCAAAGTTTCTCTTCAGGTGCAAACTCCACTCCATACATATATATGGGAGGTACAAGCTCCAACTAGGTTTTACAGTGAAAACTGCAGGAACTTCAAACCGGCACTAGGAAACAGACTGAGAAACCAGAGTAAAAGTTTCTCCTGCAACCCGTTCCCTTTGTGCTAGATGAACGAACGTCTCTCCACATGCTCAGTTCTGAGAGATAAGTGTGTGTGAAAGCCGTCCTTCACCTAGCTTGTTTGAACGCAAAGTTTCTCTTCAGGTGCAAACTCCACTCCATACATATATATGGGAGGTACAAGCTCCAACTCGGTTTTACAGTGAAAACTGCAGGAACTTCAAACCGGCACTAGGAAACAGACTGAGAAACCAGAGTAAAAGTTTCTCCTGCAACCCGTTCCCTTTGTGCTAGATGAACGAACGTCTCTCCACATGCTCAGTTCTGAGAGATAAGTGTGTGTGAAAGCCGTCCTTCACCTAGCTTGTTGGGAACACAAAGTTTCTCTTCACTTGCAAACTCCTCTCCATACATATATATGGGGAGGTACTAGCTCCAACTTGGTTTTACAGTGAAAACTGCAGGAACTTCAAACCGGCACTAGGAAACAGACTGAGAAACCATAGTAAAAGTTTCTCCTGCAACCCGTTCCCTTTGTGCTAGATGAACGAACGTCTCTCCACATGCTCAGTTCTGAGAGATAAGTGTGTGTGAAAGCCTTCCTTCACCTAGCTTGTTGGGAACACAAAGTTTCTCTTCAGTTGCAAACTCCACTCCATACATATATATGGGAGGTACAAGCTCCAACTCGGTTTTACAGTGAAAACTGCAGGAACTTCAAACCGGCACTAGGAAACAGACCGAGAAACCAGAGTAAAAGTTTCTCCTGCAACCCGTTCCCTTTGTGCTAGATGAACGAACGTCTCTCCACATGCTCAGTTCTGAGAGATAAGTGTGTGTGAAAGCCGTCCTTCACCTAGCTTGTTGGGAACACAAAGTTTCTCTTCAGGTGCAAACTCCACTCCATACATATATATGGGGAAGTACTAGCCCCAACTCGGTTTTACAGTGAAAACTGCAGGAAATTCAAACCGGCACTAGGAAACAGACTGAGAAACCAGAGTAAAAGTTTCTCCTGCAACCCGTTCCCTTTGTGCTAGATGAACGAACGTCTCTCCACATGCTCAGTTCTGAGAGATAAGTGTTTGTGAAAGCCGTCCTTCACCTAGCTTGTTGGGAACACAAAGTTTCTCTTCAGTGGCAAACTCCTCTCCACACATATATATGGGGAGGTACTAGCTGCAACACGGTTTTACAGTGAAAACTGCAGGAACTTCAAACCGGCACTAGGAAACAGACCGAGAAACCAGAGTAAAAGTTTCTCCTGCAACCCGTTCCCTTTGTGCTAGATGAACGAACGTCTCTCCACATGCTCAGTTCTGAGAGATAAGTGTGTGTGAAAGCCGTCATTCACCTAGCTTGTTTGAACGCAAAGTTTCTCTTCAGGTGCAAACTCCACTCCATACATATATATGGGAGGTACAAGCTCCAACTCGGTTTTACAGTGAAAACTGCAGGAACTTCAAACCGGCACTAGGAAACAGACTGAGAAACCAGAGTAAAAGTTTCTCCTGCAACCCGTTCCCTTTGTGCTAGATGAACGAACGTCTCTCCACATGCTCAGTTCTGAGAGATAAGTGTGTGTGAAAGCCGTCCTTCACCTAGCTTGTTGGGAACACAAAGTTTCTCTTCAGTTGCAAACTCCACTCCATACATATATATGAGGAGGTACTAGCTCCAACTCGGTTTTACAGTGAAAACTGCAGGAACTTCAAACCGGCACTAGGAAACAGACTGAGAAACCAGAGTAAAAGTTTCTCCTGCAACCCGTTCCCTTTGTGCTAGATGAACGAACGTCTCTCCACATGCTCAGTTCTGAGAGATATGTGTGTGTGAAAGCCGTCCTTCACCTAGCTTGTTGGGAACACAAACTTTCTCTTCAGTTGCAAACTCCTCTCCATACATATATATGGGGAGGTACTAGCTCCAACTCGGTTTTACTGTGAAAACTGCAGGAACTTCAATCCAGCACTAGGAAACAGACTGAGAAACCAGAGTAAAAGTTTCTCCTGCAACCCGTTCCCTTTGTGCTAGATGAACGAACGTCTCTCCACATGCTCAGTTCTGAGAGATAAGTGTGTGTGAAAGCCGTCCTTCACCTAGCTTGTTGGGAACACAAAGTTTCTCTTCAGTTGCAAACTCCACTCCATACATATATATGAGGAGGTACTAGCTCCAACTCGGTTTTACAGTGAAAACTGCAGGAACTTCAAACCGGCACTAGGAAACAGACTGAGAAACCAGAGTAAAAGTTTCTCCTGCAACCTGTTCCCTTTGTGCTAGATGAACGAACGTCTCTCCACATGCTCAGTTCTGAGAGATAAGTGTGTGTGAAAGCCGTCCTTCACCTAGCTTGTTGGGAACACAAAGTTTCTCTTCAGTTGCAAACTCCTCTCCATACATATATATGGGGAGGTACTAGCTCCAACTCGGTTTTACAGTGAAAACTGAAGGAACTTCAAAATGGCACTAGGAAACAGACCGAGAACCCATAGTAAAAGTTTCTCCTGCAACCCGTTCCCTTTGTGCTAGATGAACGAACGTCTCTCCACATGCTCAGTTCTGAGAGATAAGTGTGTGTGAAAGCCGTCCTTCACCTAGCTTGTTGGGAACACAAAGTTTCTCTTCACTTGCTAACTCCTCTCCATACATATATATGGGGAGGTACTAGCTCCAACTCGGTTTTACAGTGAAAACTGAAGGAACTTCAAACCGGCACTAGGAAACAGACCGAGAACCCATAGTAAAAGTTTCTCCTGCAACCCGTTCCCTTTGTGCTAGATGAACGAACGTCTCTCCACATGCTCAGTTCTGAGAGATAAGTTTGTGTGAAAGCCGTCCTTCACCTAGCTTGTTTGAACACAAAGTTTCTCTTCAGGTGCAAACTCCACTCCATACATATATATGGGGAGGTACTAGCCCCAACTCGGTTTTACAGTGAAAACTGCAGGAACTTCAAACCGGCACTAGGAAACAGACTGAGAAACCAGAGTAAAAGTTTCTCCTGCAAACCGTTCCCTTTGTGCTAGATGAACGAACGTCTCTCCACATGCTCAGTTCTGAGAGATAAGTGTGTGTGAAAGCCGTCCTTCACCTAGCTTGTTGGGAACACAAAGTTTCTCTTCACTTGCAAACTCCTCTCCATACATATATATGGGGAGGTACTAGCTCCAAATCGGTTTTACAGTGAAAACTGCAGGAACTTCAAACCGGCACTAGGAAACAGACTGAGAAACCAGAGTAAAAGTTTCTCCTGCAACCCGTTCCCTTTGTGCTAGATGAACGAAAGTCTCTCCACATGCTCAGTTCTGAGAGATAAGTGTGTGTGAAAGCCTTCCTTCACCTAGCTTGTTGGGAACACAAAGTTTCTCTTCAGTTGCAAACTCCACTCCATACATATATATGGGAGGTACAAGCTCCAACTCGGTTTTACAGTGAAAACTGCAGGAACTTCAAACCGGCACTAGGAAACAGACCGAGAAACCAGAGTAAAAGTTTCTCCTGCAACCCGTTCCCTTTGTGCTAGATGAACGAACGTCTCTCCACATGCTCAGTTCTGAGAGATAAGTGTGTGTGAAAGCCGTCCTTCACCTAGCTTGTTGGGAACACAAAGTTTCTCTTCAGGTGCAAACTCCACTCCATACATATATATGGGGAAGTACTAGCCCCAACTCGGTTTTACAGTGAAAACTGCAGGAAATTCAAACCGGCACTAGGAAACAGACTGAGAAACCAGAGTAAAAGTTTCTCCTGCAACCCGTTCCCTTTGTGCTAGATGAACGAACGTCTCTCCACATGCTCAGTTCTGAGAGATAAGTGTGTGTGAAAGCCGTCCTTCACCTAGCTTGTTGGGAACACAAAATTTCTCTTCAGTGGCAAACTCCTCTCCATACATATATATGGGGATGTACTAGCTCCAACACGGTTTTACAGTGAAAACTGCAGGAACTTCAAACCGGCACTAGGAAACAGACCGAGAAACCAGAGTAAAAGTTTCTCCTGCAACCCGTTCCCTTTGTGCTAGATGAACGAACGTCTCTCCACATGCTCAGTTCTGAGAGATAAGTGTGTGTGAAAGCCGTCCTTCACCTAGCTTGTTTGAACGCAAAGTTTCTCTTCAGGTGCAAACTCCACTCCATACATATATATGGGAGGTACAAGCTCCAACTCGGTTTTACAGTGAAAACTGCAGGAACTTCAAACCGGCACTAGGAAACAGACTGAGAAACCAGAGTAAAAGTTTCTCCTGCAACCCGTTCCCTTTGTGCTAGATGAACGAACGTCTCTCCACATGCTCAGTTCTGAGAGATAAGTGTGTGTGAAAGCCGTCCTTCACCTAGCTTGTTGGGAACACAAAGTTTCTCTTCAGTTGCAAACTCCACTCCATACATATATATGAGGAGGTACTAGCTCCAACTCGGTTTTACAGTGAAAACTGCAGGAACTTCAAACCGGCACTAGGAAACAGACTGAGAAACCAGAGTAAAAGTTTCTCCTGCAACCCGTTCCCTTTGTGCTAGATGAACGAACGTCTCTCCACATGTTCAGTTCTGAGAGATACGTGTGTGTGAAAGCCGTCCTTCACCTAGCTTGTTGGGAACACAAAGTTTCTCTTCAGTTGCAAACTCCTCTCCATACATATATATGGGGAGGTACTAGCTCCAACTCGGTTTTACAGTGAAAACTGAAGGAACTTCAAACCGGCACTAGGAAACAGACCGAGAACCCATAGTAAAAGTTTCTCCTGCAACCCGTTCCCTTTGTGCTAGATGAACGAACGTCTCTCCACATGCTCAGTTCTGAGAGATAAGTGTGTGTGAAAGCCGTCCTTCACCTAGCTTGTTGGGAACACAAAGTTTCTCTTCACTTGCTAACTCCTCTCCATACATATATATGGGGAGGTACTAGCTCCAACTCGGTTTTACAGTGAAAACTGAAGGAACTTCAAACCGGCACTAGGAAACAGACCGAGAACCCATAGTAAAAGTTTCTCCTGCAACCCGTTCCCTTTGTGCTAGATGAACGAACGTCTCTCCACATGCTCAGTTCTGAGAGATAAGTTTGTGTGAAAGCCGTCCTTCACCTAGCTTGTTTGAACACAAAGTTTCTCTTCAGGTGCAAACTCCACTCCATACATATATATGGGGAGGTACTAGCCCCAACTCGGTTTTACAGTGAAAACTGCAGGAACTTCAAACCGGCACTAGGAAACAGACTGAGAAACCAGAGTAAAAGTTTCCCCTGCAACCCGTTCCCTTTGTGCTAGATGAACGAACGTCTCTCCACATGCTCAGTTCTGAGAGATAAGTGTGTGTGAAAGCCGTCCTTCACATAGCTTGTTGGGAACACAAAGTTT
The DNA here is from genome assembly GCF_048773025.1 of Camelus bactrianus. Lineage (NCBI taxonomy): Eukaryota > Metazoa > Chordata > Mammalia > Artiodactyla > Camelidae > Camelus > Camelus bactrianus. The sequence goes on from NC_133565.1 coordinate 6,924,555, forward strand.
CTCTTCACTTGCAAACTCCTCTCCATACATATATATGGGGAGGTACTAGCTCCAACTCGGTTTTACAGTGAAAACTGCAGGAACTTCAAACCGGCACTAGGAAACAGACTGAGAAACCAGAGTAAAAGTTTCTCCTGCAACCCGTTCCCTTTGTGCTAGATGAACGAACGTCTCTCCACATGCTCAGTTCTGAGAGATAAGTGTGTGTGAAAGCCTTCCTTCACCTAGCTTGTTGGGAACACAAAGTTTCTCTTCAGTTGCAAACTCCACTCCATACATATATATGGGAGGTACAAGCTCCAACTCGGTTTTACAGTGAAAACTGCAGGAACTTCAAACCGGCACTAGGAAACAGACCGAGAAACCAGAGTAAAAGTTTCTCCTGCAACCCGTTCCCTTTGTGCTAGATGAACGAACGTCTCTCCACATGCTCAGTTCTGAGAGATAAGTGTGTGTGAAAGCCGTCCTTCACCTAGCTTGTTGGGAACACAAAGTTTCTCTTCAGGTGCAAACTCCACTCCATACATATATATGGGGAAGTACTAGCCCCAACTCGGTTTTACAGTGAAAACTGCAGGAACTTCAAACCGGCACTAGGAAACAGACTGAGAAACCAGAGTAAAAGTTTCTCCTGCAACCCGTTCCCTTTGTGCTAGATGAACGAACGTCTCTCCACATGCTCAGTTCTGAGAGATAAGTGTGTGTGAAAGCCGTCCTTCACCTAGCTTGTTGGGAACACAAAATTTCTCTTCAGTGGCAAACTCCTCTCAATACATATATATGGGGAGGTACTAGCTCCAACTCGGTTTTACAGTGAAAACTGCAGGAACTTCAAACCGGCACTAGGAAACAGACTGAGAAACCAGAGTAAAAGTTTCTCCTGCAACCCGTTCCCTTTGTGCTAGATGAACGAACGTCTCTCCACATGCTAAGTTCTGAGAGATAAGTGTGTGTGAAAGCCTTCCTTCACCTAGCTTGTTGGGAACACAAAGTTTCTCTTCAGTTGCAAACTCCACTCCATACATATATATGGGATGTACAAGCTCCAACTCGGTTTTACAGTGAAAACTGCAGGAACTTCAAACCGGCACTAGGAAACAGACCGAGAAACCAGAGTAAAAGTTTCTCCTGCAACCCGTTCCCTTTGTGCTAGATGAACGAACGTCTCTCCACATGCTCAGTTCTGAGAGATAAGTGTGTGTGAAAGCCGTCCTTCACCTAGCTTGTTGGGAACACAAAGTTTCTCTTCAGGTGCAAACTCCACTCCATACATATATATGGGGAAGTACTAGCCCCAACTCGGTTTTACAGTGAAAACTGCAGGAAATTCAAACCGGCACTAGGAAACAGACTGAGAAACCAGAGTAAAAGTTTCTCCTGCAACCCGTTCCCTTTGTGCTAGATGAACGAACGTCTCTCCACATGCTCAGTTCTGAGAGATAAGTGTGTGTGAAAGCCGTCCTTCACCTAGCTTGTTGGGAACACAAAGTTTCTCTTCACTTGCAAACTTCTCTCCATACATATATATGGGGAGGTACTAGCTCAAACTCGGTTTTACAGTGAAAACTGCAGGAACTTCAAACCGGCACTAGGAAACAGACTGAGAAACCAGAGTAAAAGTTTCTCCTGCAACCCGTTCCCTTTGTGCTAGATGAACGAACGTCTCTCCACATGCTCAGTTCTGAGAGATAAGTGTGTGTGAAAGCCGTCCTTCACCTAGCTTGTTGGGAACACAAAGTTTCTCTTCAGTGGCAAACTCCTCTCCATACATATATATGGGGAGGTACTAGCTGCAACACGGTTTTACAGTGAAAACTGCAGGAACTTCAAACCGGCACTAGGAAACAGACCGAGAAACCAGAGTAAAAGTTTCTCCTGCAACCCGTTCCCTTTGTGCTAGATGAACGAACGTCTCTCCACATGCTCAGTTCTGAGAGATAAGTGTGTGTGAAAGCCGTCCTTCACCTAGCTTGTTTGAACGCAAAGTTTCTCTTCAGGTGCAAACTCCACTCCATACATATATATGGGAGGTACAAGCTCCAACTCGGTTTTACAGTGAAAACTGCAGGAACTTCAAACCGGCACTAGGAAACAGACTGAGAAACCAGAGTAAAAGTTTCTCCTGCAACCCGTTCCCTTTGTGCTAGATGAACGAACGTCTCTCCACATGCTCAGTTCTGAGAGATAAGTGTGTGTGAAAGCCGTCCTTCACCTAGCTTGTTGGGAACACAAAGTTTCTCTTCAGTTGCAAACTCCACTCCATACATATATATGAGGAGGTACTAGCTCCAACTCGGTTTTACAGTGAAAACTGCAGGAACTTCAAACCGGCACTAGGAAACAGACTGAGAAACCAGAGTAAAAGTTTCTCCTGCAACCCGTTCCCTTTGTGCTAGATGAACGAACGTCTCTCCACATGCTCAGTTCTGAGAGATATGTGTGTGTGAAAGCCTTCCTTCACCTAGCTTGTTGGGAACACAAACTTTCTCTTCAGTTGCAAACTCCTCTCCATACATATATATGGGGAGGTACTAGCTCCAACTCGGTTTTACTGTGAAAACTGCAGGAACTTCAATCCAGCACTAGGAAACAGACTGAGAAACCAGAGTAAAAGTTTCTCCTGCAACCCGTTCCCTTTGTGCTAGATGAACGAACGTCTCTCCACATGCTCAGTTCTGAGAGATAAGTGTGTGTGAAAGCCGTCCTTCACCTAGCTTGTTGGGAACACAAAGTTTCTCTTCAGTTGCAAACTCCACTCCATACATATATATGAGGAGGTACTAGCTCCAACTCGGTTTTACAGTGAAAACTGCAGGAACTTCAAACCGGCACTAGGAAACAGACTGAGAAACCAGAGTAAAAGTTTCTCCTGCAACCCGTTCCCTTTGTGCTAGATGAACGAACGTCTCTCCACATGCTCAGTTCTGAGAGATAAGTGTGTGTGAAAGCCGTCCTTCACCTAGCTTGTTGGGAACACAAAGTTTCTCTTCAGTTGCAAACTCCTCTCCATACATATATATGGGGAGGTACTAGCTCCAACTCGGTTTTACAGTGAAAACTGAAGGAACTTCAAACCGGCACTAGGAAACAGACCGAGAACCCATAGTAAAAGTTTCTCCTGCAACCCGTTCCCTTTGTGCTAGATGAACGAACGTCTCTCCACATGCTCAGTTCTGAGAGATAAGTGTGTGTGAAAGCCGTCCTTCACCTAGCTTGTTGGGAACACAAAGTTTCTCTTCACTTGCTAACTCCTCTCCATACATATATATGGGGAGGTACTAGCTCCAACTCGGTTTTACAGTGAAAACTGAAGGAACTTCAAACCGGCACTAGGAAACAGCCCGAGAACCCATAGTAAAAGTTTCTCCTGCAACCCGTTCCCTTTGTGCTAGATGAATGAACGTCTCTCCACATGCTCAGTTCTGAGAGATAAGTTTGTGTGAAAGCCGTCCTTCACCTAGCTTGTTTGAACACAAAGTTTCTCTTCAGGTGCAAACTCCACTCCATACATATATATGGGGAGGTACTAGCCCCAACTCGGTTTTACAGTGAAAACTGCAGGAACTTCAAACCGGCACTAGGAAACAGACTGAGAAACCAGAGTAAAAGTTTCTCCTGCAAACCGTTCCCTTTGTGCTAGATGAACGAACGTCTCTCCACATGCTCAGTTCTGAGAGATAAGTGTGTGTGAAAGCCGTCCTTCACCTAGCTTGTTGGGAACACAAAGTTTCTCTTCACTTGCAAACTCCTCTCCATACATATATATGGGGAGGTACTAGCTCCAAATCGGTTTTACAGTGAAAACTGCAGGAACTTCAAACCGGCACTAGGAAACAGACTGAGAAACCAGAGTAAAAGTTTCTCCTGCAACCCGTTCCCTTTGTGCTAGATGAACGAAAGTCTCTCCACATGCTCAGTTCTGAGAGATAAGTGTGTGTGAAAGCCTTCCTTCACCTAGCTTGTTGGGAACACAAAGTTTCTCTTCAGTTGCAAACTCCACTCCATACATATATATGGGAGGTACAAGCTCCAACTCGGTTTTACAGTGAAAACTGCAGGAACTTCAAACCGGCACTAGGAAACAGACCGAGAAACCAGAGTAAAAGTTTCTCCTGCAACCCGTTCCGTTTGTGCTAGATGAACGAACGTCTCTCCACATGCTCAGTTCTGAGAGATAAGTGTGTGTGAAAGCCGTCCTTCACCTAGCTTGTTGGGAACACAAAGTTTCTCTTCAGGTGCAAACTCCACTCCATACATATATATGGGGAAGTACTAGCCCCAACTCGGTTTTACAGTGAAAACTGCAGGAAATTCAAACCGGCACTAGGAAACAGACTGAGAAACCAGAGTAAAAGTTTCTCCTGCAACCCGTTCCCTTTGTGCTAGATGAACGAACGTCTCTCCACATGCTCAGTTCTGAGAGATAAGTGTGTGTGAAAGCCGTCCTTCACCTAGCTTGTTGGGAACACAAAATTTCTCTTCAGTGGCAAACTCCTCTCCATACATATATATGGGGAAGTACTAGCTCCAACACGGTTTTACAGTGAAAACTGCAGGAACTTCAAACCGGCACTAGGAAACAGACCGAGAAACCAGAGTAAAAGTTTCTCCTGCAACCCGTTCCCTTTGTGCTAGATGAACGAACGTCTCTCCACATGCTCAGTTCTGAGAGATAAGTGTGTGTGAAAGCCGTCCTTCACCTAGCTTGTTTGAACGCAAAGTTTCTCTTCATGTGCAAACTCCACTCCATACATATATATGGGAGGTACAAGCTCCAACTCGGTTTTACAGTGAAAACTGCAGGAACTTCAAACCGGCACTAGGAAACAGACTGAGAAACCAGAGTAAAAGTTTCTCCTGCAACCCGTTCCCTTTGTGCTAGATGAACGAACGTCTCTCCACATGCTCAGTTCTGAGAGATAAGTGTGTGTGAAAGCCGTCCTTCACCTAGCTTGTTGGGAACACAAAGTTTCTCTTCAGTTGCAAACTCCACTCCATACATATATATGAGGAGGTACTAGCTCCAACTCGGTTTTACAGTGAAAACTGCAGGAACTTCAAACCGGCACTAGGAAACAGACTGAGAAACCAGAGTAAAAGTTTCTCCTGCAACCCGTTCCCTTTGTGCTAGATGAACGAACGTCTCTCCACATGCTCAGTTCTGAGAGATATGTGTGTGTGAAAGCCGTCCTTCACCTAGCTTGTTGGGAACACAAACTTTCTCTTCAGTTGCAAACTCCTCTCCATACATATATATGGGGAGGTACTAGCTCCAACTCGGTTTTACTGTGAAAACTGCAGGAACTTCAATCCAGCACTAGGAAACAGACTGAGAAACCAGAGTAAAAGTTTCTCCTGCAACCCGTTCCCTTTGTGCTAGATGAACGAACGTCTCTCCACATGCTCAGTTCTGAGAGATAAGTGTGTGTGAAAGCCGTCCTTCACCTAGCTTGTTGGGAACACAAAGTTTCTCTTCAGTTGCAAACTCCACTCCATACATATATATGAGGAGGTACTAGCTCCAACTCGGTTTTACAGTGAAAACTGCAGGAACTTCAAACCGGCACTAGGAAACAGACTGAGAAACCAGAGTAAAAGTTTCTCCTGCAACCCGTTCCCTTTGTGCTAGATGAACGAACGTCTCTCCACATGCTCAGTTCTGAGAGATACGTGTGTGTGAAAGCCGTCCTTCACCTAGCTTGTTGGGAACACAAAGTTTCTCTTCAGTTGCAAACTCCTCTCCATACATATATATGGGGAGGTACTAGCTCCAACTCGGTTTTACAGTGAAAACTGAAGGAACTTCAAACCGGCACTAGGAAACAGACCGAGAACCCATAGTAAAAGTTTCTCCTGCAACCCGTTCCCTTTGTGCTAGATGAACGAACGTCTCTCCACATGCTCAGTTCTGAGAGATAAGTTTGTGTGAAAGCCGTCCTTCACCTAGCTTGTTTGAACACAAAGTTTCTCTTCAGGTGCAAACTCCACTCCATACATATATATGGGGAGGTACTAGCCCCAACTCGGTTTTACAGTGAAAACTGCAGGAACTTCAAACCGGCACTAGGAAACAGACTGAGAAACCAGAGTAAAAGTTTCTCCTGCAACCCGTTCCCTTTGTGCTAGATGAACGAACGTCTCTCCACATGCTCAGTTCTGAGAGATAAGTGTGTGTGAAAGCCGTCCTTCACCTAGCTTGTTTGAACGCAAAGTTTCTCTTCAGGTGCAAACTCCACTCCATACATATATATGGGAGGTACAAGCTCCAACTCGGTTTTACAGTGAAAACTGCAGGAACTTCAAACCGGCACTAGGAAACAGACTGAGAAACCAGAGTAAAAGTTTCTCCTGCAACCCGTTCCCTTTGTGCTAGATGAACGAACGTCTCTCCACATGCTCAGTTCTGAGAGATAAGTGTGTGTGAAAGCCGTCCTTCACCTAGCTTGTTGGGAACACAAAGTTTCTCTTCAGTTGCAAACTCCACTCCATACATATATATGAGGAGGTACTAGCTCCAACTCGGTTTTACAGTGAAAACTGCAGGAACTTCAAACCGGCACTAGGAAACAGACTGAGAAACCAGAGTAAAAGTTTCTCCTGCAACCCGTTCCCTTTGTGCTAGATGAACGAACGTCTCTCCACATGCTCAGTTCTGAGAGATATGTGTGTGTGAAAGCCTTCCTTCACCTAGCTTGTTGGGAACACAAACTTTCTCTTCAGTTGCAAACTCCTCTCCATACATATATATGGGGAGGTACTAGCTCCAACTCGGTTTTACTGTGAAAACTGCAGGAACTTCAATCCAGCACTAGGAAACAGACTGAGAAACCAGAGTAAAAGTTTCTCCTGCAACCCGTTCCCTTTGTGCTAGATGAACGAACGTCTCTCCACATGCTCAGTTCTGAGAGATAAGTGTGTGTGAAAGCCGTCCTTCACCTAGCTTGTTGGGAACACAAAGTTTCTCTTCAGTTGCAAACTCCACTCCATACATATATATGAGGAGGTACTAGCTCCAACTCGGTTTTACAGTGAAAACTGCAGGAACTTCAAACCGGCACTAGGAAACAGACTGAGAAACCAGAGTAAAAGTTTCTCCTGCAACCCGTTCCCTTTGTGCTAGATGAACGAACGTCTCTCCACATGCTCAGTTCTGAGAGATAAGTGTGTGTGAAAGCCGTCCTTCACCTAGCTTGTTGGGAACACAAAGTTTCTCTTCAGTTGCAAACTCCTCTCCATACATATATATGGGGAGGTACTAGCTCCAACTCGGTTTTACAGTGAAAACTGAAGGAACTTCAAACCGGCACTAGGAAACAGACCGAGAACCCATAGTAAAAGTTTCTCCTGCAACCCGTTCCCTTTGTGCTAGATGAACGAACGTCTCTCCACATGCTCAGTTCTGAGAGATAAGTGTGTGTGAAAGCCGTCCTTCACCTAGCTTGTTGGGAACACAAAGTTTCTCTTCACTTGCTAACTCCTCTCCATACATATATATGGGGAGGTACTAGCTCCAACTCGGTTTTACAGTGAAAACTGAAGGAACTTCAAACCGGCACTAGGAAACAGCCCGAGAACCCATAGTAAAAGTTTCTCCTGCAACCCGTTCCCTTTGTGCTAGATGAATGAACGTCTCTCCACATGCTCAGTTCTGAGAGATAAGTTTGTGTGAAAGCCGTCCTTCACCTAGCTTGTTTGAACACAAAGTTTCTCTTCAGGTGCAAACTCCACTCCATACATATATATGGGGAGGTACTAGCCCCAACTCGGTTTTACAGTGAAAACTGCAGGAACTTCAAACCGGCACTAGGAAACAGACTGAGAAACCAGAGTAAAAGTTTCTCCTGCAAACCGTTCCCTTTGTGCTAGATGAACGAACGTCTCTCCACATGCTCAGTTCTGAGAGATAAGTGTGTGTGAAAGCCGTCCTTCACCTAGCTTGTTGGGAACACAAAGTTTCTCTTCACTTGCAAACTCCTCTCCATACATATATATGGGGAGGTACTAGCTCCAAATCGGTTTTACAGTGAAAACTGCAGGAACTTCAAACCGGCACTAGGAAACAGATAGAGAAACCAGAGTAAAAGTTTCTCCTGCAACCCGTTCCCTTTGTGCTAGATGAACGAAAGTCTCTCCACATGCTCAGTTCTGAGAGATAAGTGTGTGTGAAAGCCTTCCTTCACCTAGCTTGTTGGGAACACAAAGTTTCTCTTCAGTTGCAAACTCCACTCCATACATATATATGGGAGGTACAAGCTCCAACTCGGTTTTACAGTGAAAACTGCAGGAACTTCAAACCGGCACTAGGAAACAGACCGAGAAACCAGAGTAAAAGTTTCTCCTGCAACCCGTTCCGTTTGTGCTAGATGAACGAACGTCTCTCCACATGCTCAGTTCTGAGAGATAAGTGTGTGTGAAAGCCGTCCTTCACCTAGCTTGTTGGGAACACAAAGTTTCTCTTCAGGTGCAAACTCCACTCCATACATATATATGGGGAAGTACTAGCCCCAACTCGGTTTTACAGTGAAAACTGCAGGAAATTCAAACCGGCACTAGGAAACAGACTGAGAAACCAGAGTAAAAGTTTCTCCTGCAACCCGTTCCCTTTGTGCTAGATGAACGAACGTCTCTCCACATGCTCAGTTCTGAGAGATAAGTGTGTGTGAAAGCCGTCCTTCACCTAGCTTGTTGGGAACACAAAATTTCTCTTCAGTGGCAAACTCCTCTCCATACATATATATGGGGAAGTACTAGCTCCAACACGGTTTTACAGTGAAAACTGCAGGAACTTCAAACCGGCACTAGGAAACAGACCGAGAAACCAGAGTAAAAGTTTCTCCTGCAACCCGTTCCCTTTGTGCTAGATGAACGAACGTCTCTCCACATGCTCAGTTCTGAGAGATAAGTGTGTGTGAAAGCCGTCCTTCACCTAGCTTGTTTGAACGCAAAGTTTCTCTTCATGTGCAAACTCCACTCCATACATATATATGGGAGGTACAAGCTCCAACTCGGTTTTACAGTGAAAACTGCAGGAACTTCAAACCGGCACTAGGAAACAGACTGAGAAACCAGAGTAAAAGTTTCTCCTGCAACCCGTTCCCTTTGTGCTAGATGAACGAACGTCTCTCCACATGCTCAGTTCTGAGAGATAAGTGTGTGTGAAAGCCGTCCTTCACCTAGCTTGTTGGGAACACAAAGTTTCTCTTCAGTTGCAAACTCCACTCCATACATATATATGAGGAGGTACTAGCTCCAACTCGGTTTTACAGTGAAAACTGCAGGAACTTCAAACCGGCACTAGGAAACAGACTGAGAAACCAGAGTAAAAGTTTCTCCTGCAACCCGTTCCCTTTGTGCTAGATGAACGAACGTCTCTCCACATGCTCAGTTCTGAGAGATATGTGTGTGTGAAAGCCGTCCTTCACCTAGCTTGTTGGGAACACAAACTTTCTCTTCAGTTGCAAACTCCTCTCCATACATATATATGGGGAGGTACTAGCTCCAACTCGGTTTTACTGTGAAAACTGCAGGAACTTCAATCCAGCACTAGGAAACAGACTGAGAAACCAGAGTAAAAGTTTCTCCTGCAACCCGTTCCCTTTGTGCTAGATGAACGAACGTCTCTCCACATGCTCAGGTCTGAGAGATAAGTGTGTGTGAAAGCCGTCCTTCACCTAGCTTGTTGGGAACACAAAGTTTCTCTTCAGTTGCAAACTCCACTCCATACATATATATGAGGAGGTACTAGCTCCAACTCGGTTTTACAGTGAAAACTGCAGGAACTTCAAACCGGCACTAGGAAACAGACTGAGAAACCAGAGTAAAAGTTTCTCCTGCAACCCGTTCCCTTTGTGCTAGATGAACGAACGTCTCTCCACATGCTCAGTTCTGAGAGATACGTGTGTGTGAAAGCCGTCCTTCACCTAGCTTGTTGGGAACACAAAGTTTCTCTTCAGTTGCAAACTCCTCTCCATACATATATATGGGGAGGTACTAGCTCCAACTCGGTTTTACAGTGAAAACTGAAGGAACTTCAAACCGGCACTAGGAAACAGACCGAGAACCCATAGTAAAAGTTTCTCCTGCAACCCGTTCCCTTTGTGCTAGATGAACGAACGTCTCTCCACATGCTCAGTTCTGAGAGATAAGTTTGTGTGAAAGCCGTCCTTCACCTAGCTTGTTTGAACACAAAGTTTCTCTTCAGGTGCAAACTCCACTCCATACATATATATGGGGAGGTACTAGCCCCAACTCGGTTTTACAGTGAAAACTGCAGGAACTTCAAACCGGCACTAGGAAACAGACTGAGAAACCAGAGTAAAAGTTTCTCCTGCAACCCGTTCCCTTTGTGCTAGATGAACGAACGTCTCTCCACATGCTCAGTTCTGAGAGATAAGTGTGTGTGAAAGCCGTCCTTCACCTAGCTTGTTGGGAACACAAAGTTTCTCTTCACTTGCAAACTCCTCTCCATACATATATATGGGGAGGTACTAGCTCCAACTCGGTTTTACAGTGAAAACTGCAGGAACTTCAAACCGGCACTAGGAAACAGACTGAGAAACCAGAGTAAAAGTTTCTCCTGCAACCCGTTCCCTTTGTGCTAGATGAACGAACGTCTCTCCACATGCTCAGTTCTGAGAGATAAGTGTGTGTGAAAGCCTTCCTTCACCTAGCTTGTTGGGAACACAAAGTTTCTCTTCAGTTGCAAACTCCACTCCATACATATATATGGGGAGGTACTAGCCCCAACTCGGTTTTACAGTGAAAACTGCAGGAACTTCAAACCGGCACTAGGAAACAGACTGAGAAACCAGAGTAAAAGTTTCTCCTGCAAACCGTTCCCTTTGTGCTAGATGAACGAACGTCTCTCCACATGCTCAGTTCTGAGAGATAAGTGTGTGTGAAAGCCGTCCTTCACCTAGCTTGTTGGGAACACAAAGTTTCTCTTCACTTGCAAACTCCTCTCCATACATATATATGGGGAGGTACTAGCTCCAAATCGGTTTTACAGTGAAAACTGCAGGAACTTCAAACCGGCACTAGGAAACAGACTGAGAAACCAGAGTAAAAGTTTCTCCTGCAACCCGTTCCCTTTGTGCTAGATGAACGAAAGTCTCTCCACATGCTCAGTTCTGAGAGATAAGTGTGTGTGAAAGCCTTCCTTCACCTAGCTTGTTGGGAACACAAAGTTTCTCTTCAGTTGCAAACTCCACTCCATACATATATATGGGAGGTACAAGCTCCAACTCGGTTTTACAGTGAAAACTGCAGGAACTTCAAACCGGCACTAGGAAACAGACCGAGAAACCAGAGTAAAAGTTTCTCCTGCAACCCGTTCCCTTTGTGCTAGATGAACGAACGTCTCTCCACATGCTCAGTTCTGAGAGATAAGTGTGTGTGAAAGCCGTCCTTCACCTAGCTTGTTGGGAACACAAAGTTTCTCTTCAGGTGCAAACTCCACTCCATACATATATATGGGGAAGTACTAGCCCCAACTCGGTTTTACAGTGAAAACTGCAGGAAATTCAAACCGGCACTAGGAAACAGACTGAGAAACCAGAGTAAAAGTTTCTCCTGCAACCCGTTCCCTTTGTGCTAGATGAACGAACGTCTCTCCACATGCTCAGTTCTGAGAGATAAGTGTGTGTGAAAGCCGTCCTTCACCTAGCTTGTTGGGAACACAAAATTTCTCTTCAGTGGCAAACTCCTCTCCATACATATATATGGGGAAGTACTAGCTCCAACACGGTTTTACAGTGAAAACTGCAGGAACTTCAAACCGGCACTAGGAAACAGACCGAGAAACCAGAGTAAAAGTTTCTCCTGCAACCCGTTCCCTTTGTGCTAGATGAACGAACGTCTCTCCACATGCTCAGTTCTGAGAGATAAGTGTGTGTGAAAGCCGTCCTTCACCTAGCTTGTTTGAACGCAAAGTTTCTCTTCATGTGCAAACTCCACTCCATACATATATATGGGAGGTACAAGCTCCAACTCGGTTTTACAGTGAAAACTGCAGGAACTTCAAACCGGCACTAGGAAACAGACTGAGAAACCAGAGTAAAAGTTTCTCCTGCAACCCGTTCCCTTTGTGCTAGATGAACGAACGTCTCTCCACATGCTCAGTTCTGAGAGATAAGTGTGTGTGAAAGCCGTCCTTCACCTAGCTTGTTGGGAACACAAAGTTTCTCTTCAGTTGCAAACTCCACTCCATACATATATATGAGGAGGTACTAGCTCCAACTCGGTTTTACAGTGAAAACTGCAGGAACTTCAAACCGGCACTAGGAAACAGACTGAGAAACCAGAGTAAAAGTTTCTCCTGCAACCCGTTCCCTTTGTGCTAGATGAACGAACGTCTCTCCACATGCTCAGTTCTGAGAGATATGTGTGTGTGAAAGCCGTCCTTCACCTAGCTTGTTGGGAACACAAACTTTCTCTTCAGTTGCAAACTCCTCTCCATACATATATATGGGGAGGTACTAGCTCCAACTCGGTTTTACTGTGAAAACTGCAGGAACTTCAATCCAGCACTAGGAAACAGACTGAGAAACCAGAGTAAAAGTTTCTCCTGCAACCCGTTCCCTTTGTGCTAGATGAACGAACGTCTCTCCACATGCTCAGTTCTGAGAGATAAGTGTGTGTGAAAGCCGTCCTTCACCTAGCTTGTTGGGAACACAAAGTTTCTCTTCAGTTGCAAACTCCACTCCATACATATATATGAGGAGGTACTAGCTCCAACTCGGTTTTACAGTGAAAACTGCAGGAACTTCAAACCGGCACTAGGAAACAGACTGAGAAACCAGAGTAAAAGTTTCTCCTGCAACCCGTTCCCTTTGTGCTAGATGAACGAACGTCTCTCCACATGCTCAGTTCTGAGAGATACGTGTGTGTGAAAGCCGTCCTTCACCTAGCTTGTTGGGAACACAAAGTTTCTCTTCAGTTGCAAACTCCTCTCCATACATATATATGGGGAGGTACTAGCTCCAACTCGGTTTTACAGTGAAAACTGAAGGAACTTCAAACCGGCACTAGGAAACAGACCGAGAACCCATAGTAAAAGTTTCTCCTGCAACCCGTTCCCTTTGTGCTAGATGAACGAACGTCTCTCCACATGCTCAGTTCTGAGAGATAAGTTTGTGTGAAAGCCGTCCTTCACCTAGCTTGTTTGAACACAAAGTTTCTCTTCAGGTGCAAACTCCACTCCATACATATATATGGGGAGGTACTAGCCCCAACTCGGTTTTACAGTGAAAACTGCAGGAACTTCAAACCGGCACTAGGAAACAGACTGAGAAACCAGAGTAAAAGTTTCTCCTGCAACCCGTTCCCTTTGTGCTAGATGAACGAACGTCTCTCCACATGCTCAGTTCTGAGAGATAAGTGTGTGTGAAAGCCGTCCTTCACCTAGCTTGTTGGGAACACAAAGTTTCTCTTCACTTGCAAACTCCTCTCCATACATATATATGGGGAGGTACTAGCTCCAACTCGGTTTTACAGTGAAAACTGCAGGAACTTCAAACCGGCACTAGGAAACAGACTGAGAAACCAGAGTAAAAGTTTCTCCTGCAACCCGTTCCCTTTGTGCTAGATGAACGAACGTCTCTCCACATGCTCAGTTCTGAGAGATAAGTGTGTGTGAAAGCCTTCCTTCACCTAGCTTGTTGGGAACACAAAGTTTCTCTTCAGTTGCAAACTCCACTCCATACATATATATGGGAGGTACAAGCTCCAACTCGGTTTTACAGTGAAAACTGCAGGAACTTCAAACCGGCACTAGGAAACAGACCGAGAAACCAGAGTAAAAGTTTCTCCTGCATCCCGTTCCCTTTGTGCTAGATGAACGAACGTCTCTCCACATGCTCAGTTCTGAGAGATAAGTGTGTGTGAAAGCCGTCCTTCACCTAGCTTGTTGGGAACACAAAGTTTCTCTTCAGGTGCAAACTCCACTCCATACATATATATGGGGAAGTACTAGCCCCAACTCGGTTTTACAGTGAAAACTGCAGGAACTTCAAACCGGCACTAGGAAACAGACTGAGAAACCAGAGTAAAAGTTTCTCCTGCAACCCGTTCCCTTTGTGCTAGATGAACGAACGTCTCTCCACATGCTCAGTTCTGAGAGATAAGTGTGTGTGAAAGCCGTCCTTCACCTAGCTTGTTGGGAACACAAAATTTCTCTTCAGTGGCAAACTCCTCTCAATACATATATATGGGGAGGTACTAGCTCCAACTCGGTTTTACAGTGAAAACTGCAGGAACGTCAAACCGGCACTAGGAAACAGACTGAGAAACCAGAGTAAAAGTTTCTCCTGCAACCCGTTCCCTTTGTGCTAGATGAACGAACGTCTCTCCACATGCTAAGTTCTGAGAGATAAGTGTGTGTGAAAGCCTTCCTTCACCTAGCTTGTTGGGAACACAAAGTTTCTCTTCAGTTGCAAACTCCACTCCATACATATATATGGGATGTACAAGCTCCAACTCGGTTTTACAGTGAAAACTGCAGGAACTTCAAACCGGCACTAGGAAACAGACCGAGAAACCAGAGTAAAAGTTTCTCCTGCAACCCGTTCCCTTTGTGCTAGATGAACGAACGTCTCTCCACATGCTCAGTTCTGAGAGATAAGTGTGTGTGAAAGCCGTCCTTCACCTAGCTTGTTGGGAACACAAAGTTTCTCTTCAGGTGCAAACTCCACTCCATACATATATATGGGGAAGTACTAGCCCCAACTCGGTTTTACAGTGAAAACTGCAGGAAATTCAAACCGGCACTAGGAAACAGACTGAGAAACCAGAGTAAAAGTTTCTCCTGCAACCCGTTCCCTTTGTGCTAGATGAACGAACGTCTCTCCACATGCTCAGTTCTGAGAGATAAGTGTGTGTGAAAGCCGTCCTTCACCTAGCTTGTTGGGAACACAAAGTTTCTCTTCACTTGCAAACTCCTCTCCATACATATATATGGGGAGGTACTAGCCCCAACTCGGTTTTACAGTGAAAACTGCAGGAACTTCAAACCGGCACTAGGAAACAGACTGAGAAACCAGAGTAAAAGTTTCTCCTGCAACCCGTTCCCTTTGTGCTAGATGAACGAACGTCTCTCCACATGCTCAGTTCTGAGAGATAAGTGTGTGTGAAAGCCTTCCTTCACCTAGCTTGTTGGGAACACAAAGTTTCTCTTCAGTTGCAAACTCCACTCCATACATATATATGGGAGGTACAAGCTCCAACTCGGTTTTACAGTGAAAACTGCAGGAACTTCAAACCGGCACTAGGAAACAGACCGAGAAACCAGAGTAAAAGTTTCTCCTGCAACCCGTTCCCTTTGTGCTAGATGAACGAACGTCTCTCCACATGCTCAGTTCTGAGAGATAAGTGTGTGTGAAAGCCGTCCTTCACCTAGCTTTTTGGGAACACAAAGTTTCTCTTCAGGTGCAAACTCCACTCCATACATATATATGGGGAAGTACTAGCCCCAACTCGGTTTTACAGTGAAAACTGCAGGAACTTCAAACCGGCACTAGGAAACAGACTGAGAAACCAGAGTAAAAGTTTCTCCTGCAACCCGTTCCCTTTGTGCTAGATGAACGAACGTCTCTCCACATGCTCAGTTCTGAGAGATAAGTGTGTGTGAAAGCCGTCCTTCACCTAGCTTGTTGGGAACACAAAGTTTCTCTTCACTTGCAAACTCCTCTCCATACATATATATGGGGAGGTACTAGCTCCAACTCGGTTTTACAGTGAAAACTGCAGGAACTTCAAACCGGCACTAGGAAACAGACTGAGAAACCAGAGTAAAAGTTTCTCCTGCAACCCGTTCCCTTTGTGCTAGATGAACGAACGTCTCTCCACATGCTCAGTTCTGAGAGATAAGTGTGTGTGAAAGCCTTCCTTCACCTAGCTTGTTGGGAACACAAAGTTTCTCTTCAGTTGCAAACTCCACTCCATACATATATATGGGAGGTACAAGCTCCAACTCGGTTTTACAGTGAAAACTGCAGGAACTTCAAACCGGCACTAGGAAACAGACCGAGAAACCAGAGTAAAAGTTTCTCCTGCAACCCGTTCCCTTTGTGCTAGATGAACGAACGTCTCTCCACATGCTCAGTTCTGAGAGATAAGTGTGTGTGAAAGCCGTCCTTCACCTAGCTTGTTGGGAACACAAAGTTTCTCTTCAGGTGCAAACTCCACTCCTTACATATATATGGGGAAGTACTAGCCCCAACTCGGTTTTACAGTGAAAACTGCAGGAACTTCAAACCGGCACTAGGAAACAGACTGAGAAACCAGAGTAAAAGTTTCTCCTGCAACCCGTTCCCTTTGTGCTAGATGAACGAACGTCTCTCCACATGCTCAGTTCTGAGAGATAAGTGTGTGTGAAAGCCGTCCTTCACCTAGCTTGTTGGGAACACAAAATTTCACTTCAGTGGCAAACTCCTCTCAATACATATATATGGGGAGGTACTAGCTCCAACTCGGTTTTACAGTGAAAACTGCAGGAACTTCAAACCGGCACTAGGAAACAGACTGAGAAACCAGAGTAAAAGTTTCTCCTGCAACCCGTTCCCTTTGTGCTAGATGAACGAACGTCTCTCCACATGCTAAGTTCTGAGAGATAAGTGTGTGTGAAAGCCTTCCTTCACCTAGCTTGTTGGGAACACAAAGTTTCTCTTCAGTTGCAAACTCCACTCCATACATATATATGGGATGTACAAGCTCCAACTCGGTTTTACAGTGAAAACTGCAGGAACTTCAAACCGGCACTAGGAAACAGACCGAGAAACCAGAGTAAAAGTTTCTCCTGCAACCCGTTCCCTTTGTGCTAGATGAACGAACGTCTATCCACATGCTCAGTTCTGAGAGATAAGTGTGTGTGAAAGCCGTCCTTCACCTAGCTTGTTGGGAACACAAAGTTTCTCTTCAGGTGCAAACTCCACTCCATACATATATATGGGGAAGTACTAGCCCCAACTCGGTTTTACAGTGAAAACTGCAGGAAATTCAAACCGGCACTAGGAAACAGACTGAGAAACCAGAGTAAAAGTTTCTCCTGCAACCCGTTCCCTTTGTGCTAGATGAACGAACGTCTCTCCACATGCTCAGTTCTGAGAGATAAGTGTGTGTGAAAGCCGTCCTTCACCTAGCTTGTTGGGAACACAAAATTTCTCTTCAGTGGCAAACTCCTCTCCATACATATATATGGGGAGGTACTAGCTCCAACACGGTTTTACAGTGAAAACTGCAGGAACTTCAAACCGGCACTAGGAAACAGACCGAGAAACCAGAGTAAAAGTTTCTCCTGCAACCCGTTCCCTTTGTGCTAGATGAACGAACGTCTCTCCACATGCTCAGTTCGGAGAGATAAGTGTGTATGAAAGCCGTCCTTCACCTAGCTTGTTTGAACGCAAAGTTTCTCTTCAGGTGCAAACTCCACTCCATACATATATATGGGAGGTACAAGCTCCAACTCGGTTTTACAGTGAAAACTGCAGGAACTTCAAACCGGCACTTGGAAACAGACTGAGAAACCAGAGTAAAAGTTTCTCCTGCAACCCGTTCCCTTTGTGCTAGATGAACGAACGTCTCTCCACATGCTCAGTTCTGAGAGATAAGTGTGTGTGAAAGCCGTCCTTCACCTAGCTTGTTGGGAACACAAAGTTTCTCTTCAGTTGCAAACTCCACTCCATACATATATATGAGGAGGTACTAGCTCCAACTCGGTTTTACAGTGAAAACTGCAGGAACTTCAAACCGGCACTAGGAAACAGACTGAGAAACCAGAGTAAAAGTTTCTCCTGCAACCCGTTCCCTTTGTGCTAGATGAACGAACGTCTCTCCACATGCTCAGTTCTGAGAGATATGTGTGTGTGAAAGCCTTCCTTCACCTACCTTGTTGGGAACACAAACTTTCTCTTCAGTTGCAAACTCCTCTCCATACATATATATGGGGAGGTACTAGCTCCAACTCGGTTTTACTGTGAAAACTGCAGGAACTTCAATCCAGCACTAGGAAACAGACTGAGAAACCAGAGTAAAAGTTTCTCCTGCAACCCGTTCCCTTTGTGCTAGATGAACGAACGTCTCTCCACATGCTCAGTTCTGAGAGATAAGTGTGTGTGAAAGCCGTCCTTCACCTAGCTTGTTGGGAACACAAAGTTTCTCTTCAGTTGCAAACTCCACTCCATACATATATATGAGGAGGTACTAGCTCCAACTCGGTTTTACAGTGAAAACTGCAGGAACTTCAAACCGGCACTAGGAAACAGACTGAGAAACCAGAGTAAAAGTTTCTCCTGCAACCCGTTCCCTTTGTGCTAGATGAACGAACGTCTCTCCACATGCTCAGTTCTGAGAGATAAGTGTGTGTGAAAGCCGTCCTTCACCTAGCTTGTTGGGAACACAAAGTTTCTCTTCAGTTGCAAACTCCTCTCCATACATATATATGGGGAGGTACTAGCTCCAACTCGGTTTTACAGTGAAAACTGAAGGAACTTCAAACCGGCACTAGGAAACAGACCGAGAACCCATAGTAAAAGTTTCTCCTGCAACCCGTTCCCTTTGTGCTAGATGAACGAACGTCTCTCCACATGCTCAGTTCTGAGAGATAAGTGTGTGTGAAAGCCGTCCTTCACCTAGCTTGTTGGGAACACAAAGTTTCTCTTCACTTGCTAACTCCTCTCCATACATATATATGGGGAGGTACTAGCTCCAACTCGGTTTTACAGTGAAAACTGAAGGAACTTCAAACCGGCACTAGGAAACAGACCGAGAACCCATAGTAAAAGTTTCTCCTGCAACCCGTTCCCTTTGTGCTAGATGAACGAACGTCTCTCCACATGCTCAGTTCTGAGAGATAAGTTTGTGTGAAAGCCGTCCTTCACCTAGCTTGTTTGAACACATAGTTTCTCTTCAGGTGCAAACTCCACTCCATACATATATATGGGGAGGTACTAGCCCCAACTCGGTTTTACAGTGAAAACTGCAGGAACTTCAAACCGGCACTAGGAAACAGACTGAGAAACCAGAGTAAAAGTTTCTCCTGCAACCCGTTCCCTTTGTGCTAGATGAACGAACGTCTCTCCACATGCTCAGTTCTGAGAGATAAGTGTGTGTGAAAGCCGTCCTTCACCTAGCTTGTTGGGAACACAAAGTTTCTCTTCACTTGCAAATTCCTCTCCATACATATATATGGGGAGGTACTAGCTCCAAATCGGTTTTACAGTGAAAACTGCAGGAACTTCAAACCGGCACTAGGAAACAGACTGAGAAACCAGAGTAAAAGTTTCTCCTGCAACCCGTTCCCTTTGTGCTAGATGAACGAACGTCTCTCCACATGCTCAGTTCTGAGAGATAAGTGTGTGTGAAAGCCTTCCTTCACCTAGCTTGTTGGGAACACAAAGTTTCTCTTCAGTTGCAAACTCCACTCCATACATATATATGGGAGGTACAAGCTCCAACTCGGTTTTACAGTGAAAACTGCAGGAACTTCAAACCGGCACTAGGAAACAGACCGAGAAACCAGAGTAAAAGTTTCTCCTGCAACCCGTTCCCTTTGTGCTAGATGAACGAACGTCTCTCCACATGCTCAGTTCTGAGAGATAAGTGTGTGTGAAAGCCGTCCTTCACCTAGCTTGTTGGGAACACAAAGTTTCTCTTCAGGTGCAAACTCCACTCCATACATATATATGGGGAGGTACTAGCTCCAACTCGGTTTTACAGTGAAAACTGCAGGAACTTCAAACCGGCAGTAGGAAACAGACTGAGAAACCAGAGTAAAAGTTTCTCCTGCAACCCGTTCCCTTTGTGCTAGATGAACGAACGTCTCTCCACATGCTCAGTTCTGAGAGATAAGTGTGTGTGAAAGCCGTCCTCCACATAGCTTGTTGGGAACACAAAGTTTCTCTTCAGTTGCAAACTCCACTCCATACATATATATGAGGAGGTACTAGCTCCAACTCGGTTTTACAGTGAAAACTGCAGGAACTTCAAACCGGCACTAGGAAACAGACCGAGAAACCAGAGTAAAAGTTTCTCCTGCAACCCGTTCCCTTTGTGCTAGATGAACGAACGTCTCTCCACATGCTCAGTTCTGAGAGATAAGTGTGTGTGAAAGCCGTCCTTCACCTAGCTTGTTGGGAACACAAAGTTTCTCTTCAGGTGCAAACTCCACTCCATACATATATATGGGGAAGTACTAGCCCCAACTCGGTTTTACAGTGAAAACTGCAGGAAATTCAAACCGGCACTAGGAAACAGACTGAGAAACCAGAGTAAAAGTTTCTCCTGCAACCCGTTCCCTTTGTGCTAGATGAACGAACGTCTCTCCACATGCTCAGTTCTGAGAGATAAGTGTGTGTGAAAGCCGTCCTTCACCTAGCTTGTTGGGAACACAAAGTTTCTCTTCACTTGCAAACTCCTCTCCATACATATATATGGGGAGGTACTAGCTCCAACTCGGTTTTACAGTGAAAACTGCAGGAACTTCAAACCGGCACTAGGAAACAGACTGAGAAACCAGAGTAAAAGTTTCTCCTGCAACCCGTTCCCTTTGTGCTAGATGAACGAACGTCTCTCCACATGCTCAGTTCTGAGAGATAAGTGTGTGTGAAAGCCTTCCTTCACCTAGCTTGTTGGGAACACAAAGTTTCTCTTCAGTTGCAAACTCCACTCCATACATATATATGGGAGGTACAAGCTCCAACTCGGTTTTACAGTGAAAACTGCAGGAACTTCAAACCGGCACTAGGAAACAGACCGAGAAACCAGAGTAAAAGTTTCTCCTGCAACCCGTTCCCTTTGTGCTAGATGAACGAACGTCTCTCCACATGCTCAGTTCTGAGAGATAAGTGTGTGTGAAAGCCGTCCTTCACCTAGCTTTTTGGGAACACAAAGTTTCTCTTCAGGTGCAAACTCCACTCCATACATATATATGGGGAAGTACTAGCCCCAACTCGGTTTTACAGTGAAAACTGCAGGAACGTCAAACCGGCACTAGGAAACAGACTGAGAAACCAGAGTAAAAGTTTCTCCTGCAACCCGTTCCCTTTGTGCTAGATGAACGAACGTCTCTCCACATGCTCAGTTCTGAGAGATAAGTGTGTGTGAAAGCCGTCCTTCACCTAGCTTGTTGGGAACACAAAGTTTCTCTTCACTTGCAAACTCCTCTCCATACATATATATGGGGAGGTACTAGCTCCAACTCGGTTTTACAGTGAAAACTGCAGGAACTTCAAACCGGCACTAGGAAACAGACTGAGAAACCAGAGTAAAAGTTTCTCCTGCAACCCGTTCCCTTTGTGCTAGATGAACGAACGTCTCTCCACATGCTCAGTTCTGAGAGATAAGTGTGTGTGAAAGCCTTCCTTCACCTAGCTTGTTGGGAACACAAAGTTTCTCTTCAGGTGCAAACTCCACTCCATACATATATATGGGGAAGTACTAGCCCCAACTCGGTTTTACAGTGAAAACTGCAGGAAATTCAAACCGGCACTAGGAAACAGACTGAGAAACCAGAGTAAAAGTTTCTCCTGCAACCCGTTCCCTTTGTGCTAGATGAACGAACGTCTCTCCACATGCTCAGTTCTGAGAGATAAGTGTGTGTGAAAGCCGTCCTTCACCTAGCTTGTTGGGAACACAAAATTTCTCTTCAGTGGCAAACTCCTCTCCATACATATATATGGGGAGGTACTAGCTCCAACACGGTTTTACAGTGAAAACTGCAGGAACTTCAAACCGGCACTAGGAAACAGACCGAGAAACCAGAGTAAAAGTTTCTCCTGCAACCCGTTCCCTTTGTGCTAGATGAACGAACGTCTCTCCACATGCTCAGTTCGGAGAGATAAGTGTGTATGAAAGCCGTCCTTCACCTAGCTTGTTTGAACGCAAAGTTTCTCTTCAGGTGCAAACTCCACTCCATACATATATATGGGAGGTACAAGCTCCAACTCGGTTTTACAGTGAAAACTGCAGGAACTTCAAACCGGCACTTGGAAACAGACTGAGAAACCAGAGTAAAAGTTTCTCCTGCAACCCGTTCCCTTTGTGCTAGATGAACGAACGTCTCTCCACATGCTCAGTTCTGAGAGATAAGTGTGTGTGAAAGCCGTCCTTCACCTAGCTTGTTGGGAACACAAAGTTTCTCTTCAGTTGCAAACTCCACTCCATACATATATATGAGGAGGTACTAGCTCCAACTCGGTTTTACAGTGAAAACTGCAGGAACTTCAAACCGGCACTAGGAAACAGACTGAGAAACCAGAGTAAAAGTTTCTCCTGCAACCCGTTCCCTTTGTGCTAGATGAACGAACGTCTCTCCACATGCTCAGTTCTGAGAGATATGTGTGTGTGAAAGCCTTCCTTCACCTACCTTGTTGGGAACACAAACTTTCTCTTCAGTTGCAAACTCCTCTCCATACATATATATGGGGAGGTACTAGCTCCAACTCGGTTTTACTGTGAAAACTGCAGGAACTTCAATCCAGCACTAGGAAACAGACTGAGAAACCAGAGTAAAAGTTTCTCCTGCAACCCGTTCCCTTTGTGCTAGATGAACGAACGTCTCTCCACATGCTCAGTTCTGAGAGATAAGTGTGTGTGAAAGCCGTCCTTCACCTAGCTTGTTGGGAACACAAAGTTTCTCTTCAGTTGCAAACTCCACTCCATACATATATATGAGGAGGTACTAGCTCCAACTCGGTTTTACAGTGAAAACTGCAGGAACTTCAAACCGGCACTAGGAAACAGACTGAGAAACCAGAGTAAAAGTTTCTCCTGCAACCCGTTCCCTTTGTGCTAGATGAACGAACGTCTCTCCACATGCTCAGTTCTGAGAGATAAGTGTGTGTGAAAGCCGTCCTTCACCTAGCTTGTTGGGAACACAAAGTTTCTCTTCAGTTGCAAACTCCTCTCCATACATATATATGGGGAGGTACTAGCTCCAACTCGGTTTTACAGTGAAAACTGAAGGAACTTCAAACCGGCACTAGGAAACAGACCGAGAACCCATAGTAAAAGTTTCTCCTGCAACCCGTTCCCTTTGTGCTAGATGAACGAACGTCTCTCCACATGCTCAGTTCTGAGAGATAAGTGTGTGTGAAAGCCGTCCTTCACCTAGCTTGTTGGGAACACAAAGTTTCTCTTCACTTGCTAACTCCTCTCCATACATATATATGGGGAGGTACTAGCTCCAACTCGGTTTTACAGTGAAAACTGAAGGAACTTCAAACCGGCACTAGGAAACAGACCGAGAACCCATAGTAAAAGTTTCTCCTGCAACCCGTTCCCTTTGTGCTAGATGAACGAACGTCTCTCCACATGCTCAGTTCTGAGAGATAAGTTTGTGTGAAAGCCGTCCTTCACCTAGCTTGTTTGAACACATAGTTTCTCTTCAGGTGCAAACTCCACTCCATACATATATATGGGGAGGTACTAGCCCCAACTCGGTTTTACAGTGAAAACTGCAGGAACTTCAAACCGGCACTAGGAAACAGACTGAGAAACCAGAGTAAAAGTTTCTCCTGCAACCCGTTCCCTTTGTGCTAGATGAACGAACGTCTCTCCACATGCTCAGTTCTGAGAGATAAGTGTGTGTGAAAGCCGTCCTTCACCTAGCTTGTTGGGAACACAAAGTTTCTCTTCACTTGCAAATTCCTCTCCATACATATATATGGGGAGGTACTAGCTCCAAATCGGTTTTACAGTGAAAACTGCAGGAACTTCAAACCGGCACTAGGAAACAGACTGAGAAACCAGAGTAAAAGTTTCTCCTGCAACCCGTTCCCTTTGTGCTAGATGAACGAACGTCTCTCCACATGCTCAGTTCTGAGAGATAAGTGTGTGTGAAAGCCTTCCTTCACCTAGCTTGTTGGGAACACAAAGTTTCTCTTCAGTTGCAAACTCCACTCCATACATATATATGGGAGGTACAAGCTCCAACTCGGTTTTACAGTGAAAACTGCAGGAACTTCAAACCGGCACTAGGAAACAGACCGAGAAACCAGAGTAAAAGTTTCTCCTGCAACCCGTTCCCTTTGTGCTAGATGAACGAACGTCTCTCCACATGCTCAGTTCTGAGAGATAAGTGTGTGTGAAAGCCGTCCTTCACCTAGCTTGTTGGGAACACAAAGTTTCTCTTCAGGTGCAAACTCCACTCCATACATATATATGGGGAGGTACTAGCTCCAACTCGGTTTTACAGTGAAAACTGCAGGAACTTCAAACCGGCAGTAGGAAACAGACTGAGAAACCAGAGTAAAAGTTTCTCCTGCAACCCGTTCCCTTTGTGCTAGATGAACGAACGTCTCTCCACATGCTCAGTTCTGAGAGATAAGTGTGTGTGAAAGCCGTCCTCCACATAGCTTGTTGGGAACACAAAGTTTCTCTTCAGTTGCAAACTCCACTCCATACATATATATGAGGAGGTACTAGCTCCAACTCGGTTTTACAGTGAAAACTGCAGGAACTTCAAACCGGCACTAGGAAACAGACCGAGAAACCAGAGTAAAAGTTTCTCCTGCAACCCGTTCCCTTTGTGCTAGATGAACGAACGTCTCTCCACATGCTCAGTTCTGAGAGATAAGTGTGTGTGAAAGCCGTCCTTCACCTAGCTTGTTGGGAACACAAAGTTTCTCTTCAGGTGCAAACTCCACTCCATACATATATATGGGGAAGTACTAGCCCCAACTCGGTTTTACAGTGAAAACTGCAGGAAATTCAAACCGGCACTAGGAAACAGACTGAGAAACCAGAGTAAAAGTTTCTCCTGCAACCCGTTCCCTTTGTGCTAGATGAACGAACGTCTCTCCACATGCTCAGTTCTGAGAGATAAGTGTGTGTGAAAGCCGTCCTTCACCTAGCTTGTTGGGAACACAAAGTTTCTCTTCACTTGCAAACTCCTCTCCATACATATATATGGGGAGGTACTAGCTCCAACTCGGTTTTACAGTGAAAACTGCAGGAACTTCAAACCGGCACTAGGAAACAGACTGAGAAACCAGAGTAAAAGTTTCTCCTGCAACCCGTTCCCTTTGTGCTAGATGAACGAACGTCTCTCCACATGCTCAGTTCTGAGAGATAAGTGTGTGTGAAAGCCTTCCTTCACCTAGCTTGTTGGGAACACAAAGTTTCTCTTCAGTTGCAAACTCCACTCCATACATATATATGGGAGGTACAAGCTCCAACTCGGTTTTACAGTGAAAACTGCAGGAACTTCAAACCGGCACTAGGAAACAGACCGAGAAACCAGAGTAAAAGTTTCTCCTGCAACCCGTTCCCTTTGTGCTAGATGAACGAACGTCTCTCCACATGCTCAGTTCTGAGAGATAAGTGTGTGTGAAAGCCGTCCTTCACCTAGCTTTTTGGGAACACAAAGTTTCTCTTCAGGTGCAAACTCCACTCCATACATATATATGGGGAAGTACTAGCCCCAACTCGGTTTTACAGTGAAAACTGCAGGAACGTCAAACCGGCACTAGGAAACAGACTGAGAAACCAGAGTAAAAGTTTCTCCTGCAACCCGTTCCCTTTGTGCTAGATGAACGAACGTCTCTCCACATGCTCAGTTCTGAGAGATAAGTGTGTGTGAAAGCCGTCCTTCACCTAGCTTGTTGGGAACACAAAGTTTCTCTTCACTTGCAAACTCCTCTCCATACATATATATGGGGAGGTACTAGCTCCAACTCGGTTTTACAGTGAAAACTGCAGGAACTTCAAACCGGCACTAGGAAACAGACTGAGAAACCAGAGTAAAAGTTTCTCCTGCAACCCGTTCCCTTTGTGCTAGATGAACGAACGTCTCTCCACATGCTCAGTTCTGAGAGATAAGTGTGTGTGAAAGCCTTCCTTCACCTAGCTTGTTGGGAACACAAAGTTTCTCTTCAGTTGCAAACTCCACTCCATACATATATATGGGAGGTACAAGCTCCAAATCGGTTTTACAGTGAAAACTGCAGGAACTTCAAACCGGCACTAGGAAACAGACCGAGAAACCAGAGTAAAAGTTTCTCCTGCAAACCATTCCCTTTGTGCTAGATGAACGAACGTCTCTCCACATGCTCAGTTCTGAGAGATAAGTGTGTGTGAAAGCCGTCCTTCACCTAGCTTGTTGGGAACACAAAGTTTCTCTTCAGGTGCAAACTCCACTCCTTACATATATATGGGGAAGTACTAGCCCCAACTCGGTTTTACAGTGAAAACTGCAGGAACTTCAAACCGGCACTAGGAAACAGACTGAGAAACCAGAGTAAAAGTTTCTCCTGCAACCCGTTCCCTTTGTGCTAGATGAACGAACGTCTCTCCACATGCTCAGTTCTGAGAGATAAGTGTGTGTGAAAGCCGTCCTTCACCTAGCTTGTTGGGAACACAAAATTTCACTTCAGTGGCAAACTCCTCTCAATACATATATATGGGGAGGTACTAGCTCCAACTCGGTTTTACAGTGAAAACTGCAGGAACTTCAAACCGGCACTAGGAAACAGACTGAGAAACCAGAGTAAAAGTTTCTCCTGCAACCCGTTCCCTTTGTGCTAGATGAACGAACGTCTCTCCACATGCTAAGTTCTGAGAGATAAGTGTGTGTGAAAGCCTTCCTTCACCTAGCTTGTTGGGAACACAAAGTTTCTCTTCAGTTGCAAACTCCACTCCATACATATATATGGGATGTACAAGCTCCAACTCGGTTTTACAGTGAAAACTGCAGGAACTTCAAACCGGCACTAGGAAACAGACCGAGAAACCAGAGTAAAAGTTTCTCCTGCAACCCGTTCCCTTTGTGCTAGATGAACGAACGTCTATCCACATGCTCAGTTCTGAGAGATAAGTGTGTGTGAAAGCCGTCCTTCACCTAGCTTGTTGGGAACACAAAGTTTCTCTTCAGGTGCAAACTCCACTCCATACATATATATGGGGAAGTACTAGCCCAACTCGGTTTTACAGTGAAAACTGCAGGAAATTCAAACCGGCACTAGGAAACAGACTGGGAAACCAGAGTAAAAGTTTCTCCTGCAACCCGTTCCCTTTGTGCTAGATGAACGAACGTCTCTCCACATGCTCAGTTCTGAGAGATAAGTGTGTGTGAAAGCCGTCCTTCACCTAGCTTGTTGGGAACACAAAATTTCTCTTCAGTGGCAAACTCCTCTCCATACATATATATGGGGAGGTACTAGCTCCAACACGGTTTTACAGTGAAAACTGCAGGAACTTCAAACCGGCACTAGGAAACAGACCGAGAAACCAGAGTAAAAGTTTCTCCTGCAACCCGTTCCCTTTGTGCTAGATGAACGAACGTCTCTCCACATGCTCAGTTCGGAGAGATAAGTGTGTATGAAAGCCGTCCTTCACCTAGCTTGTTTGAACGCAAAGTTTCTCTTCAGGTGCAAACTCCACTCCATACATATATATGGGAGGTACAAGCTCCAACTCGGTTTTACAGTGAAAACTGCAGGAACTTCAAACCGGCACTAGGAAACAGACTGAGAAACCAGAGTAAAAGTTTCTCCTGCAACCCGTTCCCTTTGTGCTAGATGAACGAACGTCTCTCCACATGCTCAGTTCTGAGAGATAAGTGTGTGTGAAAGCCGTCCTTCACCTAGCTTGTTGGGAACACAAAGTTTCTCTTCAGTTGCAAACTCCACTCCATACATATATATGAGGAGGTACTAGCTCCAACTCGGTTTTACAGTGAAAACTGCAGGAACTTCAAACCGGCACTAGGAAACAGACTGAGAAACCAGAGTAAAAGTTTCTCCTGCAACCCGTTCCCTTTGTGCTAGATGAACGAACGTCTCTCCACATGCTCAGTTCTGAGAGATATGTGTGTGTGAAAGCCTTCCTTCACCTACCTTGTTGGGAACACAAACTTTCTCTTCAGTTGCAAACTCCTCTCCATACATATATATGGGGAGGTACTAGCTCCAACTCGGTTTTACAGTGAAAACTGCAGGAACTTCAAACCGGCACTAGGAAACAGACTGAGAAACCAGAGTAAAAGTTTCTCCTGCAACCCGTTCCCTTTGTGCTAGATGAACGAACGTCTCTCCACATGCTCAGTTCTGAGAGATAAGTGTGTGTGAAAGCCGTCCTTCACCTAGCTTGTTGGGAACACAAAGTTTCTCTTCAGTTGCAAACTCCACTCCATACATATATATGAGGAGGTACTAGCTCCAACTCGGTTTTACAGTGAAAACTGCAGGAACTTCAAACCGGCACTAGGAAACAGACTGAGAAACCAGAGTAAAAGTTTCTCCTGCAACCCGTTCCCTTTGTGCTAGATGAACGAACGTCTCTCCACATGTTCAGTTCTGAGAGATAAGTGTGTGTGAAAGCCGTCCTTCACCTAGCTTGTTGGGAACACAAAGTTTCTCTTCAGTTGCAAACTCCTATCCATACATATATATGGGGAGGTACTAGCTCCAACTCGGTTTTACAGTGAAAACTGAAGGAACTTCAAACCGGCACTAGGAAACAGACCGAGAACCCATAGTAAAAGTTTCTCCTGCAACCCGTTCCCTTTGTGCTAGATGAACGAACGTCTCTCCACATGCTCAGTTCTGAGAGATAAGTGTGTGTGAAAGCCGTCCTTCACCTAGCTTGTTGGGAACACAAAGTTTCTCTTCACTTGCTAACTCCTCTCCATACATATATATGGGGAGGTACTAGCTCCAACTCGGTTTTACAGTGAAAACTGAAGGAACTTCAAACCGGCACTAGGAAACAGACCGAGAACCCATAGTAAAAGTTTCTCCTGCAACCCGTTCCCTTTGTGCTAGATGAACGAACGTCTCTCCACATGCTCAGTTCTGAGAGATAAGTTTGTGTGAAAGCCGTCCTTCACCTAGCTTGTTTGAACACAAAGTTTCTCTTCAGGTGCAAACTCCACTCCATACATATATATGGGGAGGTACTAGCCCCAACTCGGTTTTACAGTGAAAACTGCAGGAACTTCAAACCGGCACTAGGAAACAGACTGAGAAACCAGAGTAAAAGTTTCTCCTGCAACCCGTTCCCTTTGTGCTAGATGAACGAACGTCTCTCCACATGCTCAGTTCTGAGAGATAAGTGTGTGTGAAAGCCGTCCTTCACCTAGCTTGTTGGGAACACAAAGTTTCTCTTCACTTGCAAATTCCTCTACATACATATATATGGGGAGGTACTAGCTCCAAATCGGTTTTACAGTGAAAACTGCAGGAACTTCAAACCGGCACTAGGAAACAGACTGAGAAACCAGAGTAAAAGTTTCTACTGCAACCCGTTCCCTTTGTGCTAGATGAACGAACGTCTCTCCACGTGCTCAGTTCTGAGAGATAAGTGTGTGTGAAAGCCTTCCTTCACCTAGCTTGTTGGGAACACAAAGTTTCTCTTCAGTTGCAAACTCCACTCCATACATATATATGGGAGGTACAAGCTCCAACTCGGTTTTACAGTGAAAACTGCAGGAACTTCAAACCGGCACTAGGAAACAGACCGAGAAACCAGAGTAAAAGTTTCTCCTGCAACCCGTTCCCTTTGTGCTAGATGAACGAACGTCTCTCCACATGCTCAGTTCTGAGAGATAAGTGTGTGTGAAAGCCGTCCTTCACCTAGCTTGTTGGGAACACAAAGTTTCTCTTCAGGTGCAAACTCCACTCCATACATATATATGGGGAAGTACTAGCCCCAACTCGGTTTTACAGTGAAAACTGCAGGAAATTCAAACCGGCACTAGGAAACAGACTGAGAAACCAGAGTAAAAGTTTCTCCTGCAACCCGTTCCCTTTGTGCTAGATGAACGAACGTCTCTCCACATGCTCAGTTCTGAGAGATAAGTGTGTGTGAAAGCCGTCCTTCACCTAGCTTGTTGGGAACACAAAATTTCTCTTCAGTGGCAAACTCCTCTCCATACATATATATGGGGAGGTACTAGCTCCAACACGGTTTTACAGTGAAAACTGCAGGAACTTCAAACCGGCACTAGGAAACAGACCGAGAAACCAGAGTAAAAGTTTCTCCTGCAACCCGTTCCCTTTGTGCTAGATGAACGAACGTCTCTCCACATGCTCAGTTCTGAGAGATAAGTGTGTGTGAAAGCCGTCCTTCACCTAGCTTGTTTGAACGCAAAGTTTCTCTTCAGGTGCAAACTCCACTCCATACATATATATGGGAGGTACAAGCTCCAACTCGGTTTTACAGTGAAAACTGCAGGAACTTCAAACCGGCACTAGGAAACAGACTGAGAAACCAGAGTAAAAGTTTCTCCTGCAACCCGTTCCCTTTGTGCTAGATGAACGAACGTCTCTCCACATGCTCAGTTCTGAGAGATAAGTGTGTGTGAAAGCCGTCCTTCACCTAGCTTGTTGGGAACACAAAGTTTCTCTTCAGTTGCAAACTCCACTCCATACATATATATGAGGAGGTACTAGCTCCAACTCAGTTTTACAGTGAAAACTGCAGGAACTTCAAACCGGCACTAGGAAACAGACTGAGAAACCAGAGTAAAAGTTTCTCCTGCAACCCGTTCCCTTTGTGCTAGATGAACGAACGTCTCTCCACATGCTCAGTTCTGAGAGATATGTGTGTGTGAAAGCCTTCCTTCACCTAGCTTGTTGGGAACACAAACTTTCTCTTCAGTTGCAAACTCCTCTCCATACATATATATGGGGAGGTACTAGCTCCAACTCGGTTTTACTGTGAAAACTGCAGGAACTTCAATCCAGCACTAGGAAACAGACTGAGAAACCAGAGTAAAAGTTTCTCCTGCAACCCGTTCCCTTTGTGCTAGATGAACGAACGTCTCTCCACATGCTCAGTTCTGAGAGATAAGTGTGTGTGAAAGCCGTCCTTCACCTAGCTTGTTGGGAACACAAAGTTTCTCTTCAGTTGCAAACTCCACTCCATACATATATATGAGGAGGTACTAGCTCCAACTCGGTTTTACAGTGAAAACTGCAGGAACTTCAAACCGGCACTAGGAAACAGACTGAGAAACCAGAGTAAAAGTTTCTCCTGCAACCCGTTCCCTTTGTGCTAGATGAACGAACGTCTCTCCACATGCTCAGTTCTGAGAGATAAGTGTGTGTGAAAGCCGTCCTTCACCTAGCTTGTTGGGAACACAAAGTTTCTCTTCAGTTTCAAACTCCTCTCCATACATATATATGGGGAGGTACTAGCTCCAACTCGGTTTTACAGTGAAAACTGAAGGAACTTCAAACCGGCACTAGGAAACAGACCGAGAACCCATAGTAATAGTTTCTCCTGCAACCCGTTCCCTTTGTGCTAGATGAACGAACGTCTCTCCACATGCTCAGTTCTGAGAGATAAGTGTGTGTGAAAGCCGTCCTTCACCTAGCTTGTTGGGAACACAAAGTTTCTCTTCACTTGCTAACTCCTCTCCATACATATATATGGGGAGGTACTAGCTCCAACTCGGTTTTACAGTGAAAACTGAAGGAACTTCAAACCGGCACTAGGAAACAGACCGAGAACCCATAGTAAAAGTTTCTCCTGCAACCCGTTCCCTTTGTGCTAGATGAACGAACGTCTCTCCACATGCTCAGTTCTGAGAGATAAGTTTGTGTGAAAGCCGTCCTTCACCTAGCTTGTTTGAACACAAAGTTTCTCTTCAGGTGCAAACTCCACTCCATACATATATATGGGGAGGTACTAGCCCCAACTCGGTTTTACAGTGAAAACTGCAGGAACTTCACACCGGCACTAGGAAACAGACTGAGAAACCAGAGTAAAAGTTTCTCCTGCAACCCGTTCCCTTTGTGCTAGATGAACGAACGTCTCTCCACATGCTCAGTTCTGAGAGATAAGTGTGTGTGAAAGCCGTCCTTCACCTAGCTTGTTGGGAACACAAAGTTTCTCTTCACTTGCAAACTCCTCTCCATACATATATATGGGGAGGTACTAGCTCCAACTCGGTTTTACAGTGAAAACTGCAGGAACTTCAAACCGGCACTAGGAAACAGACTGAGAAACCAGAGTAAAAGTTTCTCCTGCAACCCGTTCCCTTTGTGCTAGATGAACGAACGTCTCTCCACATGCTCAGTTCTGAGAGATAAGTGTGTGTGAAAGCCTTCCTTCACCTAGCTTGTTGGGAACACAAAGTTTCTCTTCAGTTGCAAACTCCACTCCATACATATATATGGGAGGTACAAGCTCCAACTCGGTTTTACAGTGAAAACTGCAGGAACTTCAAACCGGCACTAGGAAACAGACCGAGAAACCAGAGTAAAAGTTTCTCCTGCAACCCGTTCCCTTTGTGCTAGATGAACGAACGTCTCTCCACATGCTCAGTTCTGAGAGATAAGTGTGTGTGAAAGCCGTCCTTCACCTAGCTTGTTGGGAACACAAAGTTTCTCTTCAGGTGCAAACTCCACTCCATACATATATATGGGGAGGTACTAGCCCCAACTCGGTTTTACAGTGAAAACTGCAGGAACTTCAAACCGGCACTAGGAAACAGACTGAGAAACCAGAGTAAAAGTTTCTCCTGCAACCCGTTCCCTTTGTGCTAGATGAACGAACGTCTCTCCACATGCTCAGTTCTGAGAGATATGTGTGTGTGAAAGCCGTCCTTCACCTAGCTTGTTGGGAACACAAAGTTTCTCTTCACTTGCAAACTCCTCTCCATACATATATATGGGGAGGTACTAGCTCCAACTCGGTTTTACAGTGAAAACTGCAGGAACTTCAAACCGGCACTAGGAAACAGACTGAGAAACCAGAGTAAAAGTTTCTCCTGCAACCCGTTCCCTTTGTGCTAGATGAACGAACGTCTCTCCACATGCTCAGTTCTGAGAGATAAGTGTGTGTGAAAGCCTTCCTTCACCTAGCTTGTTGGGAACACAAAGTTTCTCTTCAGTTGCAAACTCCACTCCATACATATATATGGGAGGTACAAGCTCCAACTCGGTTTTACAGTGAAAACTGCAGGAACTTCAAACCGGCACTAGGAAACAGACCGAGAAACCAGAGTAAAAGTTTCTCCTGCAACCCGTTCCCTTTGTGCTAGATGAACGAACGTCTCTCCACATGCTCAGTTCTGAGAGATAAGTGTGTGTGAAAGCCGTCCTTCACCTAGCTTGTTGGGAACACAAAGTTTCTCTTCAGGTGCAAACTCCACTCCATACATATATATGGGGAAGTACTAGCCCCAACTCGGTTTTACAGTGAAAACTGCAGGAACTTCAAACCGGCACTAGGAAACAGACTGAGAAACCAGAGTAAAAGTTTCTCCTGCAAACCGTTCCCTTTGTGCTAGATGAACGAACGTCTCTCCACATGCTCAGTTCTGAGAGATAAGTGTGTGTGAAAGCCGTCCTTCACCTAGCTTGTTGGGAACACAAAATTTCTCTTCAGTGGCAAACTTCTCTCAATACATATATATGGGGAGGTACTAGCTCCAACTCGGTTTTACAGTGAAAACTGCAGGAACTTCAAACCGGCACTAGGAAACAGACTGAGAAACCAGAGTAAAAGTTTCTCCTGCAACCCGTTCCCTTTGTGCTAGATGAAAGAACGTCTCTCCACATGCTAAGTTCTGAGAGATAAGTGTGTGTGAAAGCCTTCCTTCACCTAGCTTGTTGGGAACACAAAGTTTCCCTTCAGTTGCAAACTCCACTCCATACATATATATGGGATGTACAAGCTCCAACTCGGTTTTACAGTGAAAACTGCAGGAACTTCAAACCGGCACTAGGAAACAGACCGAGAATCCAGAGTAAAAGTTTCTCCTGCAACCCGTTCCCTTTGTGCTAGATGAACGAACGTCTCTCCAAATGCTCAGTTCTGAGAGATAAGTGTGTGTGAAAGCCGTCCTTCACCTAGCTTGTTGGGAACACAAAGTTTCTCTTCAGGTGCAAACTCCACTCCATACATATATATGGGGAAGTACTAGCCCCAACTCGGTTTTACAGTGAAAACTGCAGGAAATTCAAACCGGCACTAGGAAACAGACTGAGAAACCAGAGTAAAAGTTTCTCCTGCAACCCGTTCCCTTTGTGCTAGATGAACGAACGTCTCTCCACATGCTCAGTTCTGAGAGATAAGTGTGTGTGAAAGCCGTCCTTCACCTAGCTTGTTGGGAACACAAAATTTCTCTTCAGTGGCAAACTCCTCTCCATACATATATATGGGGAGGTACTAGCTCCAACACGGTTTTACAGTGAAAACTGCAGGAACTTCAAACCGGCACTAGGAAACAGACTGAGAAACCAGAGTAAAAGTTTCTCCTGCAACCCGTTCCCTTTGTGCTAGATGAACGAACGTCTCTCCACATGCTCAGTTCTGAGAGATAAGTGTGTGTGAAAGCCGTCCTTCACCTAGCTTGTTGGGAACACAAAGTTTCTCTTCACTTGCAAACTCCTCTCCATACATATATATGGGGAGGTACTAGCTCCAACTCGGTTTTACAGTGAAAACTGCAGGAACTTCAAACCGGCACTAGGAAACAGACTGAGAAACCAGAGTAAAAGTTTCTCCTGCAACCCGTTCCCTTTGTGCTAGATGAACGAACGTCTCTCCACATGCTCAGTTCTGAGAGATAAGTGTGTGTGAAAGCCTTCCTTCACCTAGCTTGTTGGGAACACAAAGTTTCTCTTCAGTTGCAAACTCCACTCCATACATATATATGGGAGGTACAAGCTCCAACTCGGTTTTACAGTGAAAACTGCAGGAACTTCAAACCGGCACTAGGAAACAGACCGAGAAACCAGAGTAAAAGTTTCTCCTGCAACCCGTTCCATTTGTGCTAGATGAACGAACGTCTCTCCACATGCTCAGTTCTGAGAGATAAGTGTGTGTGAAAGCCGTCCTTCACCTAGCTTGTTGGGAACACAAAATTTCTCTTCAGTGGCAAACTCCTCTCCATACATATATATGGGGAGGTACTAGCTCCAACACGGTTTTACAGTGAAAACTGCAGGAACTTCAAACCGGCACTAGGAAACAGACTGAGAAACCAGAGTAAAAGTTTCTCCTGCAACCCGTTCCCTTTGTGCTAGATGAACGAACGTCTCTCCACATGCCCAGTTCTGAGAGATAAGTGTGTGTGAAAGCCGTCCTTCACCTAGCTTGTTGGGAACACAAAGTTTCTCTTCACTTGCAAACTCCTCTCCATACATATATATGGGGAGGTACTAGCTCCAACTCGGTTTTACAGTGAAAACTGCAGGAACTTCAAACCGGCACTAGGAAACAGACTGAGAAACCAGAGTAAAAGTTTCTCCTGCAACCCGTTCCTTTGTGCTAGATGAACGAACGTCTCTCCACATGCTCAGTTCTGAGAGATAAGTGTGTGTGAAAGCCTTCCTTCACCTAGCTTGTTGGGAACACAAAGTTTCTCTTCAGTTGCAAACTCCACTCCATACATATATATGGGAGGTACAAGCTCCAACTCGGTTTTACAGTGAAAACTGCAGGAACTTCAAACCGGCACTAGGAAACAGACCGAGAAACCAGAGTAAAAGTTTCTCCTGCAACCCGTTCCCTTTGTGCTAGATGAACGAACGTCTCTCCACATGCTCAGTTCTGAGAGATAAGTGTGTGTGAAAGCCGTCCTTCACCTAGCTTGTTGGGAACACAAAGTTTCTCTTCAGGTGCAAACTCCACTCCATACATATATATGGGGAGGTACTAGCCCCAACTCGGTTTTACAGTGAAAAATGCAGGAACTTCAAACCGGCACTAGGAAACAGACTGAGAAACCAGAGTAAAAGTTTCTCCTGCAACCCGTTCCCTTTGTGCTAGATGAACGAACGTCTCTCCACATGCTCAGTTCTGAGAGATAAGTGTGTGTGAAAGCCGTCCTTCACCTAGCTTGTTGGGAACACAAAGTTTCTCTTCACTTGCAAACTCCTCTCCATACATATATATGGGGAGGTACTAGCTCCAACTCGGTTTTACAGTGAAAACTGCAGGAACTTCAAACCGGCACTAGGAAACAGACTGAGAAACCAGAGTAAAAGTTTCTCCTGCAACCCGTTCCCTTTGTGCTAGATGAACGAACGTCTCTCCACATGCTCAGTTCTGAGAGATAAGTGTGTGTGAAAGCCTTCCTTCACCTAGCTTGTTGGGAACACAAAGTTTCTCTTCAGTTGCAAACTCCACTCCATACATATATATGGGAGGTACAAGCTCCAACTCGGTTTTACAGTGAAAACTGCAGGAACTTCAAACCGGCACTAGGAAACAGACCGAGAAACCAGAGTAAAAGTTTCTCCTGCAACCCGTTCCCTTTGTGCTAGATGAACGAACGTCTCTCCACATGCTCAGTTCTGAGAGATAAGTGTGTGTGAAAGCCGTCCTTCACCTAGCTTGTTGGGAACACAAAGTTTCTCTTCAGGTGCAAACTCCACTCCATACATATATATGGGGAATTACTAGCCCCAACTCGGTTTTACAGTGAAAACTGCAGGAACTTCAAACCGGCACTAGGAAACAGACTGAGAAACCAGAGTAAAAGTTTCTCCTGCAACCCGTTCCCTTTGTGCTAGATGAACGAACGTCTCTCCACATGCTCAGTTCTGAGAGATAAGTGTGTGTGAAAGCCGTCCTTCACCTAGCTTGTTGGGAACACAAAATTTCTCTTCAGTGGCAAACTTCTCTCAATACATATATATGGGGAGGTACTAGCTCCAACTCGGTTTTACAGTGAAAACTGCAGGAACTTCAAACCGGCACTAGGAAACAGACTGAGAAACCAGAGTAAAAGTTTCTCCTGCATCCCGTTCCCTTTGTGCTAGATGAACGAACGTCTCTCCACATGCTCAGTTCTGAGAGATAAGTGTGTGTGAAAGCCTTCCTTCACCTAGCTTGTTGGGAACACAAAGTTTCTCTTCAGTTGCAAACTCCACTCCATACATATATATGGGATGTACAAGCTCCAACTCGGTTTTACAGTGAAAACTGCAGGAACTTCAAACCGGCACTAGGAAACAGACCGAGAAACCAGAGTAAAAGTTTCTCCTGCAACCCGTTCCCTTTGTGCTAGATGAACGAACGTCTCTCCACATGCTCAGTTCTGAGAGATAAGTGTGTGTGAAAGCCGTCCTTCACCTAGCTTGTTGGGAACACAAAGTTTCTCTTCAGGTGCAAACTCCACTCCATACATATATATGGGGAAGTACTAGCCCCAACTCGGTTTTACAGTGAAAACTGCAGGAAATTCAAACCGGCACTAGGAAACAGACTGAGAAACCAGAGTAAAAGTTTCTCCTGCAACCCGTTCCCTTTGTGCTAGATGAACGAACGTCTCTCCACATGCTCAGTTCTGAGAGATAAGTGTGTGTGAAAGCCGTCCTTCACCTAGCTTGTTGGGAACACAAAATTTCTCTTCAGTGGCAAACTCCTCTCCATACATATATATGGGGAGGTACTAGCTCCAACACGGTTTTACAGTGAAAACTGCAGGAACTTCAAACCGGCACTAGGAAACAGACCGAGAAACCAGAGTAAAAGTTTCTCCTGCAACCCGTTCCCTTTGTGCTAGATGAACGAACGTCTCTCCACATGCTCAGTTCTGAGAGATAAGTGTGTGTGAAAGCCGTCCTTCACCTAGCTTGTTTGAACGCAAAGTTTCTCTTCAGGTGCAAACACCACTCCATACATATATATGGGAGGTACAAGCTCCAACTCGGTTTTACAGTGAAAACTGCAGGAACTTCAAACCGGCACTAGGAAACAGACTGAGAAACCAGAGTAAAAGTTTCTCCTGCAACCCGTTCCCTTTGTGCTAGATGAACGAACGTCTCTCCACATGCTCAGTTCTGAGAGATAAGTGTGTGTGAAAGCCGTCCTTCACCTAGCTTGTTGGGAACACAAAGTTTCTCTTCAGTTGCAAACTCCACTCCATACATATATATGAGGAGGTACTAGCTCCAACTCGGTTTTACAGTGAAAACTGCAGGAACTTCAAACTGGCACTAGGAAACAGACTGAGAAACCAGAGTAAAAGTTTCTCCTGCAACCCGTTCCCTTTGTGCTAGATGAACGAACGTCTCTCCACATGCTCAGTTCTGAGAGATAAGTGTGTGTGAAAGCCGTCCTTCACCTAGCTTGTTGGGAACACAAAGTTTCTCTTCAGTTGCAAACTCCTCTCCATACATATATATGGGGAGGTACTAGCTCCAACTCGGTTTTACAGTGAAAACTGAAGGAACTTCAAACCGGCACTAGGAAACAGACCGAGGACCCATAGTAAAAGTTTCTCCTGCAACCCGTTCCCTTTGTGCTAGATGAACGAACGTCTCTCCACATGCTCAGTTCTGAGAGATAAGTGTGTGTGAAAGCCGTCCTTCACCTAGCTTGTTGGGAACACAAAGTTTCTCTTCACTTGCTAACTCCTCTCCATACATATATATGGGGAGGTACTAGCTCCAACTCGGTTTTACAGTGAAAACTGAAGGAAATTCAAACCGGCACTAGGAAACAGACCGAGAACCCATAGTAAAAGTTTCTCCTGCAACCCGTTCCCTTTGTGCTAGATGAACGAACGTCTCTCCACATGCTCAGTTCTGAGAGATAAGTTTGTGTGAAAGCCGTCCTTCACCTAGCTTGTTTGAACACAAAGTTTCTCTTCAGGTGCAAACTCCACTCCATACATATATATGGGGAGGTACTAGCCCCAACTCGGTTTTACAGTGAAAACTGCAGGAACTTCAAACCGGCACTAGGAAACAGACTGAGAAACCAGAGTAAAAGTTTCTCCTGCAACCCGTTCCCTTTGTGCTAGATGAACGAACGTCTCTCCACATGCTCAGTTCTGAGAGATAAGTGTGTGTGAAAGCCGTCCTTCACCTTGCTTGTTGGGAACACAAAGTTTCTCTTCACTTGCAAACCCCTCTCCATACATATATATGGGGAGGTACTAGCTCCAACTCGGTTTTACAGTGAAAACTGCAGGAACTTCAAACCGGCACTAGGAAACAGACTGAGAAACCAGAGTAAAAGTTTCTCCTGCAACCCGTTCCCTTTGTGCTAGATGAACGAACGTCTCTCCACATGCTCAGTTCTGAGAGATAAGTGTGTGTGAAAGCCTTCCTTCACCTAGCTTGTTGGGAACACAAATTTTCTCTTCAGTTGCAAACTCCACTCCATACATATATATGGGAGGTACAAGCTCCAACTCGGTTTTACAGTGAAAACTGCAGGAACTTCAAACCGGCACTAGGAAACAGACCGAGAAACCAGAGTAAAAGTTTCTCCTGCAACCCGTTCCCTTTGTGCTAGATGAACGAACGTCTCTCCACATGCTCAGTTCTGAGAGATAAGTGTGTGTGAAAGCCGTCCTTCACCTAGCTTGTTGGGAACACAAAGTTTCTCTTCAGGTGCAAACTCCACTCCATACATATATATGGGGAAGTACTAGCCCCAACTCGGTTTTACAGTGAAAACTGCAGGAATTTCAAACCGGCACTAGGAAACAGACTGAGAAACCAGAGTAAAAGTTTCTCCTGCAACCCGTTCCCTTTGTGCTAGATGAACGAACGTCTCTCCACATGCTCAGTTCTGAGAGATAAGTGTGTGTGAAAGCCGTCCTTCACCTAGCTTGTTGGGAACACAAAATTTCTCTTCAGTGGCAAACTCCTCTCAATACATATATATGGGGAGGTACTAGCTCCAACTCGGTTTTACAGTGAAAACTGCAGGAACTTCAAACCGGCACTAGGAAACAGACTGAGAAACCAGAGTAAAAGTTTCTCCTGCAACCCGTTCCCTTTGTGCTAGATGAACGAACGTCTCTCCACATGCTAAGTTCTGAGAGATAAGTGTGTGTGAAAGCCTTCCTTCACCTAGCTTGTTGGGAACACAAAGTTTCTCTTCAGTTGCAAACTCCACTCCATACATATATATGGGATGTACAAGCTCCAACTCGGTTTTACAGTGAAAACTGCAGGAACTTCAAACCGGCACTAGGAAACAGACCGAGAAACCAGAGTAAAAGTTTCTCCTGCAACCCGTTCCCTTTGTGCTAGATGAACGAACGTCTCTCCACATGCTAAGTTCTGAGAGATAAGTGTGTGTGAAAGCCTTCCTTCACCTAGCTTGTTGGGAACACAAAGTTTCTCTTCAGGTGCAAACTCCACTCCATACATATATATGGGGAAGTACTAGCCCCAACTCGGTTTTACAGTGAAAACTGCAGGAACTTCAAACCGGCACTAGGAAACAGACTGAGAAACCAGAGTAAAAGTTTCTCCTGCAACCCGTTCCCTTTGTGCTAGATGAACGAACGTCTCTCCACATGCTCAGTTCTGAGAGATAAGTGTGTGTGAAAGCCGTCCTTCACCTAGCTTGTTGGGAACACAAAATTTGTCTTCAGTGGCAAACTCCTCTCCATACATATATATGGGGAGGTACTAGCTCCAACACGGTTTTACAGTGAAAACTGCAGGAACTTCAAACCGGCACTAGGAAACAGACCGAGAAACCAGAGTAAAAGTTTCTCCTGCAACCCGTTCCCTTTGTGCTAGATGAACGAACGTCTCTCCACATGCTCAGTTCTGAGAGATAAGTGTGTGTGAAAGCCGTCCTTCACCTAGCTTGTTTGAACGCAAAGTTTCTCTTCAGGTGCAAACTCCACTCCATACATATATATGGGAGGTACAAGCTCCAACTCGGTTTTACAGTGAAAACTGCAGGAACTTCAAACCGGCACTAGGAAACAGACTGAGAAACCAGAGTAAAAGTTTCTCCTGCAACCCGTTCCCTTTGTGCTAGATGAACGAACGTCTCTCCACATGCTCAGTTCTGAGAGACAAGTGTGTGTGAAAGCCGTCCTTCACCTAGCTTGTTGGGAACACAAAGTTTCTCTTCAGTTGCAAACTCCACTCCATACATATATATGAGGAGGTACTAGCTCCAACTCGGTTTTACAGTGAAAACTGCAGGAACTTCAAACCTGCACTAGGAAACAGACTGAGAAACCAGAGTAAAAGTTTCTCCTGCCACCCGTTCCCTTTGTGCTAGATGAACGAACGTCTCTCCACATGCTCAGTTCTGAGAGATATGTGTGTGTGAAAGCCTTCCTTCACCTAGCTTGTTGGGAACACAAACTTTCTCTTCAGTTGCAAACTCCTCTCCATACATATATATGGGGAGGTACTAGCTCCAACTCGGTTTTACTGTGAAAACTGCAGGAACTTCAATCCAGCACTAGGAAACAGACTGAGAAACCAGAGTAAAAGTTTCTCCTGCAACCCGTTCCCTTTGTGCTAGATGAACGAACGTCTCTCCACATGCTCAGTTCTGAGAGATAAGTGTGTGTGAAAGCCGTCCTTCACCTAGCTTGTTGGGAACACAAAGTTTCTCTTCAGTTGCAAACTCCTCTCCATACATATATATGGGGAGGTACTAGCTCCAACTCGGTTTTACAGTGAAAACTGAAGGAACTTCAAACCGGCACTAGGAAACAGACCGAGAACCCATAGTAAAAGTTTCTCCTGCAACCCGTTCCCTTTGTGCTAGATGAACGAACGTCTCTCCACATGCTCAGTTCTGAGAGATAAGTGTGTGTGAAAGCCGTCCTTCACCTAGCTTGTTGGGAACACAAAGTTTCTCTTCACTTGCTAACTCCTCTCCATACATATATATGGGGAGGTACTAGCTCCAACTCGGTTTTACAGTGAAAACTGAAGGAACTTCAAACCGGCACTAGGAAACAGACCGAGAACCCATAGTAAAAGTTTCCCCTGCAACCCGTTCCCTTTGTGCTAGATGAACGAACGTCTCTCCACATGCTCAGTTCTGAGAGATAAGTTTGTGTGAAAGCCGTCCTTCACCTAGCTTGTTTGAACACAAAGTTTCTCTTCAGGTGCAAACTCCACTCCATACATATATATGGGGAGGTACTAGCCCCAACTCGGTTTTACAGTGAAAACTGCAGGAACTTCAAACCGGCACTAGGAAACAGACTGAGAAACCAGAGTAAAAGTTTCTCCTGCAACCCGTTCCCTTTGTGCTAGATGAACGAACGTCTCTCCACATGCTCAGTTCTGAGAGATAAGTGTGTGTGAAAGCCTTCCTTCACCTAGCTTGTTGGGAAAACAAAGTTTCTCTTCAGTTGCAAACTCCACTCCATACATATATATGGGAGGTACAAGCTCCAACTCGGTTTTACAGTGAAAACTGCAGGAACTTCAAACCGGCACTAGGAAACAGACCGAGAAACCAGAGTAAAAGTTTCTCCTGCAACCCGTTCCCTTTGTGCTAGATGAACGAACGTCTCTCCACATGCTCAGTTCTGAGAGATAAGTGTGTGTGAAAGCCGTCCTTCACCTAGCTTGTTGGGAACACAAAGTTTCTCTTCACTTGCAAACTCCTCTCCATACATATATATGGGGAGGTACTAGCTCCAACTCGGTTTTACAGTGAAAACTGCAGGAACTTCAAACCGGCACTAGGAAACAGACTGAGAAACCAGAGTAAAAGTTTCTCCTGCAACCCGTTCCCTTTGTGCTAGATGAACGAACGTCTCTCCACATGCTCAGTTCTGAGAGATAAGTGTGTGTGAAAGCCTTCCTTCACCTAGCTTGTTGGGAAAACAAAGTTTCTCTTCAGTTGCAAACTCCACTCCATACATATATATGGGAGGTACAAGCTCCAACTCGGTTTTACAGTGAAAACTGCAGGAACTTCAAACCGGCACTAGGAAACAGACCGAGAAACCAGAGTAAAAGTTTCTCCTGCAACCCGTTCCCTTTGTGCTAGATGAACGAACGTCTCTCCACATGCTCAGTTCTGAGAGATAAGTGTGTGTGAAAGCCGTCCTTCACCTAGCTTGTTGGGAACACAAAGTTTCTCTTCAGGTGCAAACTCCACTCCATACATATATATGGGGAAGTACTAGCCCCAACTCGGTTTTACAGTGAAAACTGCAGGAACTTCAAACCGGCACTAGGAAACAGACTGAGAAACCAGAGTAAAAGTTTCTCCTGCAACCCGTTCCCTTTGTGCTAGATGAACGAACGTCTCTCCACATGCTCAGTTCTGAGAGATAAGTGTGTGTGAAAGCCGTCCTTCACCTAGCTTGTTGGGAACACAAAGTTTCTCTTCACTTGCAAACTCCTCTCCATACATATATATGGGGAGGTACTAGCTCCAACTCGGTTTTACAGTGAAAACTGCAGGAACTTCAAACCGGCACTAGGAAACAGACTGAGAAACCAGAGTAAAAGTTTCTCCTGCAACCCGTTCCCTTTGTGCTAGATGAACGAACGTCTCTCCACATGCTCAGTTCTGAGAGATAAGTGTGTGTGAAAGCCGTCCTTCACCTAGCTTGTTGGGAACACAAAGTTTCTCTTCACTTGCAAACTCCTCTCCATACATATATATGGGGAGGTACTAGCCCCAACTCGGTTTTACAGTGAAAACTGCAGGAAATTCAAACCGGCACTAGGAAACAGACTGAGAAACCAGAGTAAAAGTTTCTCCTGCAACCCGTTCCCTTTGTGCTAGATGAACGAACGTCTCTCCACATGCTCAGTTCTGAGAGATAATTGTGTGTGAAAGCCGTCCTTCACCTAGCTTGTTGTGAACACAAAGTTTCTCTTCAGTTGCAAACTCCATTCCACACATATATATGGGGAGGTACTAGCTCCAACTCGGTTTTACAGTGAAAACTGGAGGAACTTCAAACCGGCAGTAGGAAACAGACTGAGAAACCAGAGTAAAAGTTTCTCCTGCAACCCGTTCCCTTTGTGCTAGATGAACGAACGTCTCTCCACATGCTCAGTTCTGAGAGATAAGTGTGTGTGAAAGCCGTCCTTCACATAGCTTGTTTGAACACAAAGTTTCTCTTCAGGTGCAAACTCCACTCCATACATATATATGGGGAGGTACTAGCCCCAACTCGGTTTTACAGTGAAAACTGCAGGAACTTCAAACCGGCACTAGGAAACAGACTGAGAAACCAGAGTAAAAGTTTCTCCTGCAACCCGTTCCCTTTGTGCTAGATGAACGAACGTCTCTCCACATGCTCAGTTCTGAGAGATAAGTGTGTGTGAAAGCCGTCCTTCACCTAGCTTGTTGGGAACACAAAGTTTCTCTTCAGTTGCAAACTCCACTCCATACATATATATGAGGAGGTACTAGCTCCAACTCGGTTTTACAGTGAAAACTGCAGGAACTTCAAACCGGCACTAGGAAACAGACTGAGAAACCAGAGTAAAAGTTTCCCCTGCAACCCGTTCCCTTTGTGCTAGATGAACGAACGTCCCTCCACATGCTCAGTTCTGAGAGATAAGTGTGTGTGAAAGCCGTCCTTCACCTAGCTTGTTGGGAACACAAAGTTTCTCTTCAGTTG
This sequence comes from Camelus bactrianus, assembly GCF_048773025.1. Classification (NCBI taxonomy): domain Eukaryota; kingdom Metazoa; phylum Chordata; class Mammalia; order Artiodactyla; family Camelidae; genus Camelus; species Camelus bactrianus. Next base: position 6,968,824 of record NC_133565.1, read on the forward strand.
CAAACTCCATTCCACACATATATATGGGGAGGTACAAGCTCCAACTCGGTTTTACAGTGAAAACTGTAGGAACTTCAAACCGGCACTAGGAAACAGACCGAGAACCCATAGTAAAAGTTTCTCCTGCAACCCGTTCCCTTTGTGCTAGATGAACGAACGTCTCTCCACATACTCAGTTCTGAGAGATAAGTGTGTGAAAGCCGTCCTTCACCTAGATTGTTGGGAACACAAAGTTTCTCTTCAGTTGCTAACGCCACTCCATACATATATATGGGGAGGTACTAGCTCCAACTCAGTTTTACAGTGAAAACTGCAGGAACTTCAAACCGGCACTAGGAAACAGACCGAGAAACCAGAGTAAAAGTTTCTCCTGCAACCCGTTCCCTTGGTGCTAGATGAACGAACGTCTCTCCACATGCTCAGTTCTGAGAAATAAGTGTGTGTAAAAGCCGTCCTTCACCTAGCTTGTTGGGAACACAAAGTTTCTCTTCAGTTGCAAACTCCGTTCCACACATATATATGGGGAGGTACTAGCCCCAAATCGGTTTTACAGTGAAAACTGCAGGAAATTCCAACCGGTACTAGGAAACAGACTGAGAAACCAGAGTAAAAGTTTCTCCTGCAACCCGTTCCCTTTGTGCTAGATGAACGAACGTCTCTCCACATGCTCAGTTCTGAGAGATAAGTGTGTGTGAAAGCCGTCCTTCTCCTAGCTTGTTGGGAACACAAAGTTTCTCTTCAGTGGCAAATTCCACTCCATACATATATAAGGGGAGGTACTAGCTCCAACTCAGTTTTACAGTGAAAACTGCAGGAACTTCAAACCGGCAGTAGGAAACAGACTGAGAAACCAGAGTAAATGTTTCTCCTGCAACCCGTTCCATTTGTGCTAGATGAACGAACGTCTCTCCACATGCTCATTTCTGAGAGATAAGTGTGTGTGAAAGCCGTCCTTCACCTAGCTTGTTAGGAACACAAGTTTCTCTTCAGGTGCAAACTCCACTCCATACATATATATGGGGAGGTACTAGCCCCAACTCGGTTTTACAGTGAAAACTGCAGGAAATTCAAACCGGCACTAGGAAACAGACTGAGAAACCAGAGTAAAAGTTTCTCCTGCAACCCGTTCCCTTTGTGCTAGATGAACGAACGTCTCTCCACATGCTCAGTTCTGAGAGATAAGTGTGTGTGAAAGCCGTCCTTCACCTAGCTTGTTGTGAACACAAAGTTTCTCTTCAGTTGCAAACTCCATTCCACACATATATATGGGGAGGTACTAGCTCCAGCTCGGTTTTACAGTGAAAACTGGAGGAACTTCAAACCGGCAGTAGGAAACAGACTGAGAAACCAGAGTAAAAGTTTCTCCTGCAACCCGTTCCCTTTGTGCTAGATGAACGAACGTCTCTCCACATGCTCAGTTCTGAGAGATAAGTGTGTGTGAAAGCCGTCCTTCACATAGCTTGTTTGAACACAAAGTTTCTCTTCAGGTGCAAACTCCACTCCATACATATATATGGGGAGGTACTAGCCCCAACTCGGTTTTACAGTGAAAACTGCAGGAACTTCAAACCTGCACTAGGAAACAGACTGAGAAACCAGAGTAAAAGTTTCTCCTGCAACCCGTTCCCTTTGTGCTAGATGAACGAACGTCTCTCCACATGCTCAGTTCTGAGAGATAAGTGTGTGTGAAAGCCGTCCTTCACCTAGCTTGTTGGGAACACAAAGTTTCTCTTCAGTTGCAAACTCCACTCCATACATATATATGGGAGGTACAAGCTCCAACTCGGTTTTACAGTGAAAACTGCAGGAACTTCAAACCGGCACTAGGAAACAGACTGAGAAACCAGAGTAAAAGTTTCTCCTGCAACCCGTTCCCTTTGTACTAGATGAACGAACGTCTCTCCACATGCTCAGTTCTGAGAGATAAGTGTGTGTGAAAGCCGTCCTTCACCTAGCTTGTTGGGAACACAAAGTTTCTCTTCATTTGCAAACTCCACTCCATACATATATATGAGGAGGTACTAGCTCCAACTCGGTTTTACAGTGAAAACTGCAGGAACTTCAAACCGGCACTAGGAAACAGACTGAGAAACCAGAGTAAAAGTTTCACCTGCAACCCGTTCCCTTTGTGCTAGATGAACGAACGTCTCTCCACATGCTCAGTTCTGAGAGATAAGTGTGTGTGAAAGCCGTCCTTCACCTAGCTTGTTGGGAACACAAAGTTTCTCTTCAGTTGCAAACTCCTCTCCATACATATATATGGGGAGGTACTATCCCCAACTCGGTTTTACAGTGAAAACTGCAGGAACTTCAAACCGGCTCTAGGAAACAGACCGAGAACCCATAGTAAAAGTTTCTCCTGCAAACCGTTCCCTTTGTGCTAGATGAACGAACGTCTCTCCACATGCTCAGTTCTGAGAGATAAGTGTGTGTGAAAGCCATCCTTCACCTAGCTTGTTGGGAACACAAAGTTTCTCTTCAGGTGCAAACTCCACTCCATAAATATATATGGGGAGGTACTAGCCCCAACTCGATTTTACAGTGAAAAATGCAGGAACTTCAAACCGGCACTAGGAAACAGACTGAGAAACCAGAGTAAAAGTTTCTCCTGCAACCCGTTCCCTTTGTGCTAGATGAACGAACGTCTCTCCACATGCTCAGTTCTGAGAGATAAGTGTGTGTGAAAGCCGTCCTTCACCTAGCTTGTTGGGAACACAAAGTTTCTCTTCAGTTGCTAACTCCACTCCATACATATATATGGGGAGGTACTAGCTCCAACTCGGTTTTACAGTGAAAACTGCAGGAACTTCAAACCGGCACTAGGAAACAGACTGAGAAACCAGAGTAAAAGTTTCCCCTGCAACCCGTTCCCTTTGTGCTAGATGAACGAACGTCTCTCCACATGCTCATTTCTGAGAGATAAGTGTGTGTGAAAGCCGTCCTTCACCTAGCTTGTTGGGAACACAAACTTTCTCTTCAGTTGCAAACACCATTCCACAAATATATATGGGGAGGTACTAGCCCCAACTCGGTTTTACAGTGAAAACTGCAGGAAATTCCAACCGGTACTAAGAAACAGACTGAGAAACCAGAGTAAAAGTTTCTCCTGCAACCCGTTCCCTTTGTGCTAGATGAACGAACGTCTCTCCACATGCTCAGTTCTGAGAGATAAGTGTGTGTGAAAGCCATCCTTCACCTAGCTTGTTGGGAACACAAAGTTTCTCTTCAGGTGCAAACTCCACTCCATAAATATATATGGGGAGGTACTAGCCCCAACTCGATTTTACAGTGAAAAATGCAGGAACTTCAAACCGGCACTAGGAAACAGACTGAGAAACCAGAGTAAAAGTTTCTCCTGCAACCCGTTCCCTTTGTGCTAGATGAACGAACGTCTCTCCACATGCTCAGTTCTGAGAGATAAGTGTGTGTGAAAGCCGTCCTTCACCTAGCTTGTTGGGAACACAAAGTTTCTCTTCAGTTGCTAACTCCACTCCATACATATATATGGGGAGGTACTAGCTCCAACTCGGTTTTACAGTGAAAACTGCAGGAACTTCAAACCGGCACTAGGAAACAGACTGAGAAACCAGAGTAAAAGTTTCTCCTGCAACCCGTTCCCTTTGTGCTAGATGAACGAACGTCTCTCCACATGCTCAGTTCTGAGAGATAAGTGTGTGTGAAAGCCGTCCTTCACCTAGCTTGTTGGGAACACAAAGTTTCTCTTCAGTTGCAAACTCCTCTCCATACATATATATGGGGAGGTACTAGCTCCAACTCGGTTTTACAGTGAAAACGGCAGGAACTTCAAACCGGCACTAGGAAACAGACCGAGAACCCATAGTAAAAGTTTCTCCTGCAACCCGTTCCCTTTGTGCTAGATGAACGAACGTCTCTCCACATGCTCAGTTCTGAGAGATAAGTGTGTGTGAAAGCCGTCCTTCACCTAGCTTGTTGGGAACACAAAGTTTCTCTTCAGTTGTAAACTCCACTCCCTACATATATATGGGGAGGTAGTAGCTCCAACTCGGTTTTACAGTGAAAACTGCAGGAAATTCAGACCGGCACTAGGAAACAGACTGAGAAACCAGAGTAAAAGTTTCTCCTGAACCCATTCCTTTGTGCTAGATGAACGAACGTCTCTCCACATGCTCAGTTCTGAGAGATAAGTGTGTGTGAAAGCCGTCCTTCACCTAGATTGTTGGGAACACAAAGTTTCTCTTCAGTTGCTAACGCCACTCCATACATATATATGTGGAGGTACTAGCTCCAACTCAGTTTTACAGTGAAAACTGCAGGAACTTCAAACCGGCACTAGGAAACAGACCGAGAAACCAGAGTAAAAGTTTCTCCTGCAACCCGTTCCCTTGGTGCTAGATGAACGAACGTCTCTCCACATGCTCAGTTCTGAGAGATAAGTTTGTGTAAAAGCCGTCCTTCACCTAGCTTGTTGGGAACACAAAGTTTCTCTTCAGTTGCAAACTCCGTTCCACACATATATATGGGGAGGTACTAGCCCCAAATCGGTTTTACAGTGAAAACTGCAGGAAATTCCAACCGGTACTAGGAAACAGACTGAGAAACCAGAGTAAATGTTTCTCCTGCAACCCGTTCCCTTTGTGCTAGATGAACGAACGTCTCTCCACATGCTCAGTTCTGAGAGATAAGTGTGTGTGAAAGCCGTCCTTCTCCTAGCTTGTTGGGAACACAAAGTTTCTCTTCAGTGGCAAATTCCACTCCATACATATATAAGGGGAGGTACTAGCTCCAACTCAGTTTTACAGTGAAAACTGCAGGAACTTCAAACCGGCAGTAGGAAACAGACTGAGAAACCAGAGTAAATGTTTCTCCTGCAACCCGTTCCATTTGTGCTTGATGAACGAACGTCTCTCCACATGCTCATTTCTGAGAGATAAGTGTGTGTGAAAGCCGTCCTTCACCTAGGTTGTTAGGAACACAAGTTTCTCTTCAGGTGAAAACTCCACTCCATACATATATATGGGGAGGTACTAGCCCCAACTCGGTTTTACAGTGAAAACTGCAGGAAATTCAAACCGGCACTAGGAAACAGACTGAGAAACCAGAGTAAAAGTTTCTCCTGCAACCCGTTCCCTTTGTGCTAGATGAACGAACGTCTCTCCACATGCTCAGTTCTGAGAGATAAGTGTGTGTGAAAGCCGTCCTTCACCTAGCTTGTTGTGAACACAAAGTTTCTCTTCAGTTGCAAACTCCATTCCACACATATATATGGGGAGGTACTAGCTCCAACTCGGTTTTACAGTGAAAACTGGAGGAACTTCAAACCGGCAGTAGGAAACAGACTGAGAAACCAGAGTAAAAGTTTCTCCTGCAACCCTTTCCCTTTGTGCTAGATGAACGAACGTCTCTCCACATGCTCAGTTCTGAGAGATAATTGTGTGTGAAAGCCGTCCTTCACATAGCTTGTTTGAACACAAAGTTTCTCTTCAGTTGCAAACTCCATTCCACACATATATATGGGGAGGTACTAGCTCCAACTCGGTTTTACAGTGAAAACTGTAGGAACTTCAAACCGGCACTAGGAAACAGACCGAGAACCCATAGTAAAAGTTTCTCCTGCAACCCGTTCCCTTTGTGCTAGATGAACGAACGTCTCTCCACATACTCAGTTCTGAGAGATAAGTGTGTGAAAGCCGTCCTTCACCTAGATTGTTGGGAACACAAAGTTTCTCTTCAGTTGCTAACGCCACTCCATACATATATATGGGGAAGTACTAGCTCCAACTCAGTTTTACAGTGAAAACTGCAGGAACTTCAAACCGGCACTAGGAAACAGACCGAGAAACCAGAGTAAAAGTTTCTCCTGCAACCCGTTCCCTTGGTGCTAGATGAACGAACGTCTCTCCACATGCTCAGTTCTGAGAGATAAGTGTGTGTAAAAGCCGTCCTTCACCTAGCTTGTTGGGAACACAAAGTTTCTCTTCAGTTGCAAACTCCGTTCCACACATATATATGGGGAGGTACTAGCCCCAAATCGGTTTTACAGTGAAAACTGCAGGAACTTCAAACCGGTACTAGGAAACAGACTGAGAAACCAGAGTAAAAGTTTCTCCTGCAACCCGTTCCCTTTGTGCTAGATGAACGAACGTCTCTCCACATGCTCGGTTCTGAGAGATAATTGTGTGTGAAAGCCGTCCTTCTCCTAGCTTGTTGGGAACACAAAGTTTCTCTTCAGTGGCAAATTCCACTCCATACATATATAAGGGGAGGTACTAGCTCCAACTCAGTTTTACAGTGAAAACTGCAGGAACTTCAAACCGGCAGTAGGAAACAGACTGAGAAACCAGAGTAAATGTTTCTCCTGCAACCCGTTCCATTTGTGCTAGATGAACGAACGTCTCTCCACATGCTCATTTCTGAGAGATAAGTGTGTGTGAAAGCCGTCCTTCACCTAGCTTGTTAGGAACACAAGTTTCTCTTCAGGTGCAAACTCCACTCCATACATATATATGGGGAGGTACTAGCCCCAACTCGGTTTTACAGTGAAAACTGCAGGAAATTCAAACCGGCACTAGGAAACAGACTGAGAAACCAGAGTAAAAGTTTCCCCTGCAACCCGTTCCCTTTGTGCTAGATGAAAGAACGTCTCTCCACATGCTCAGTTCTGAGAGATAAGTGTGTGTGAAAGCCGTCCTTCACCTAGCTTGTTGTGAACACAAAGTTTCTCTTCAGTTGCAAACTCCATTCCACACATATATATGGGGAGGTACTAGCTCCAACTCGGTTTTACAGTGAAAACTGGAGGAACTTCAAACCGGCAGTAGGAAACAGACTGAGAAACCAGAGTAAAAGTTTCTCCTGCAACCCGTTCCCTTTGTGCTAGATGAACGAACGTCTCTCCACATGCTCAGTTCTGAGAGATAAGTGTGTGTGAAAGCCGTCCTTCACATAGCTTGTTTGAACACAAAGTTTCTCTTCAGGTGCAAACTCCACTCCATACATATATATGGGGAGGTACTAGCCCCAACTCGGTTTTACAGTGAAAACTGCAGGAACTTCAAACCGGCACTAGGAAACAGACTGAGAAACCAGAGTAAAAGTTTCTCCTGCAACCCGTTCCCTTTGTGCTAGATGAACGAACGTCTCTCCACATGCTCAGTTCTGAGAGATAAGTGTGTGTGAAAGCCGTCCTTCACCTAGCTTGTTGGGAACACAAAGTTTCTCTTCAGTTGCAAACTCCACTCCATACATATATATGGGAGGTACAAGCTCCAACTCGGTTTTACAGTGAAAACTGCAGGAACTTCAAACCGGCACTAGGAAACAGACTGAGAAACCAGAGTAAAAGTTTCTCCTGCAACCCGTTCCCTTTGTGCTAGATGAACGAACGTCTCTCCACATGCTCTGTTCTGAGAGATAAGTGTGTGTGAAAGCCGTCCTTCACCTAGCTTGTTGGGAACACAAAGTTTCTCTTCATTTGCAAACTCCACTCCATACATATATATGAGGAGGTACTAGCTCCAACTCGGTTTTACAGTGAAAACTGCAGGAACTTCAAACCGGCACTAGGAAACAGACTGAGAAACAAGAGTAAAAGTTTCTCCTGCAACCCGTTCCCTTTGTGCTAGATGAACGAACGTCTCTCCACATGCTCAGTTCTGAGAGATAAGTGTGTTTGAAAGCCGTCCTTCACCTAGCTTGTTGGGAACACAAAGTTTCTCTTCAGTTGCAAACTCCTCTCCATACATATATATGGGGAGGTACTAGCTCCAACTCGGTTTTACAGTGAAAACTGCAGGAACTTCAAACCGGCTCTAGGAAACAGACCGAGAACCCATAGTAAATGTTTCTCCTGCAAACCGTTCCCTTTGTGCTAGATGAACGAACGTCTCTCCACATACTCAGTTCTGAGAGATAAGTGTGTGTGAAAGCCGTCCTTCACCTAGATTGTTTGGAACACAAAGTTTCTCTTCAGTTGCTAACTCCACTCCATACATATATATGGGGAGGTACTAGCTCCAACTCAGTTTTACAGTGAAAACTGCAGGAACTTCAAACCGGCACTAGGAAACAGACCGAGAAACCAGAGTAAAAGTTTCCCCTGCAAACCGTTCCCTTTGTGCTAGATGAACGAACGTCTCTCCACATGCTCATTTCTGAGAGATAAGTGTGTGTGAAAGCCGTCCTTCACCTAGCTTGTTGGGAACACAAACTTTCTCTTCAGTTGCAAACACCATTCCACAAATATATATGGGGAGGTACTAGCACCAACTCGGTTTTACAGTGAAAACTGCAGGAAATTCCAACCGGTACTAAGAAACAGACTGAGAAACCAGAGTAAAAGTTTCTCCTGCAACCCGTTCCCTTTGTGCTAGATGAACGAACGTCTCTCCACATGCTCAGTTCTGAGAGATAATTGTGTGTGAAAGCCATCCTTCACCTAGCTTGTTGGGAACACAAAGTTTCTCTTCAGGTGCAAACTCCACTCCATACATATATATGGGGAGGTACTAGCCCCAACTCGATTTTACAGTGAAAACTGCAGGAACTTCAAACCGGCACTAGGAAACAGACTGAGAAACCAGAGTAAAAGTTTCTCCTGCAACCCGTTCCCTTTGTGCTAGATGAACGAACGTCTCTCCACATGCTCAGTTCTGAGAGATAAGTGTGTGTGAAAGCCGTCCTTCACCTAGCTTGTTGGGAACACAAAGTTTCTCTTCAGTTGCAAACTCCTCTCCATACATATATATGGGGAGGTACTAGCTCCAACTCGGTTTTACAGTGAAAACTGCAGGAACTTCAAACCGGCACTAGGAAACAGACCGAGAACCCATAGTAAAAGTTTCTCCTGCAACCCGTTCCCTTTGTGCTAGATGAACGAACGTCTCTCCACAAGCTCATTTCTGAGAGATAAGTGTGTGTGAAAGCAGTCCTTCACCTAGCTTGTTGGGAACACAAAGTTTCTCTTCAGTTGCTAACTCCACTCCATACATATATATGGGGAGGTACTAGCTCCAACTCGGTTTTACAGTGAAAACTGCAGGAACTTCAAACCGGCACTAGGAAACAGACTGAGAAACCAGAGTAAAAGTTTCTCCTGCAACCCGTTCCCTTTGTGCTAGATGAACGAACGTCTCTCCACATGCTCAGTTCTGAGAGATAAGTGTGTGTGAAAGCCGTCCTTCACCTAGCTTGTTGGGAACACAAAGTTTCTCTTCAGTTGCAAACTCCTCTCCATACATATATATGGGGAGGTACTAGCTCCAACTCGGTTTTACAGTGAAAACTGCAGGAACTTCAAACCGGCACTAGGAAACAGACCGAGAACCCAGAGTAAAAGTTTCTCCTGCAACCCGTTCCCTTTGTGCTAGATGAACGAACGTCTCTCCACATGCTCAGTTCTGAGAGATAAGTGTGTGTGAAAGCCGTCCTTCACCGAGCTTGTTGGGAACACAAAGTTTCTCTTCAGTGGCAAATTCCACTCCATACATATATATGGGGAGGTACTAGCTCCAACTCGGTTTTACAGTTAAAACTGCAGGAACTTCAAACCGGCACTAGGAAACAGATAGAGAAACCAGAGTAAAAGTTTCTCCTGCAACCCGTTCCCTTTCTGCTAGATGAACGAACGTCTCTCCACATGCTCAGTTCTGAGAGATAAGTGTGTGTGAAAGCCGTCTTTCACCTAGCTTGTTGGGAACACAAAGTTTCTCTTCAGTTGTAAACTCCACTCCCTACATATATATGGGGAGGTAGTAGCTCCAACTCGGTTTTACAGTGAAAACTGCAGGAAATTCAGACCGGCACTAGAAACAGACTGAGAAACCAGAGTAAAAGTTTCTCCTGAACCCATTCCTTTGTGCTAGATGAACGAACGTCTCTCCACATGCTCAGTTCTGAGAGATAAGTGTGTGTGAAAGCCGTCCTTCACCTAGCTCGTTGGGAACACAAAGTTTCTCTTCACTTGCAAATTCCACTCCATACATATATATGGGGAGGTAGTAGCTCCAATTCGGTTTTACAGTGAAAACTGCAGGAACTTCAAACCGGCACTAGGAAACAGACTGAGAAACCAGAGTAAAAGTTTCTCCTGCAACCCGTTCCCTTTGTGCTAGATGAACGAACGTCTCTCCACATGCTCAGTTCTGAGAGATAAGTGTGTGTGAAAGCCGTCCTTCACCTAGCTTGTTGGGAACACAAAGTTACTCTTCAGTGGCAAACTACACTCCATACATATATATGGGGAGGTACTAGCTCCAACTCGGTTTTACAGTGAAAACTGCAGGAACTTCAAACCGGCACTAGGAAACAGACCGAGAACCCATAGTAAAAGTTTCTCCTGCAACCCGTTCCCTTTGTGCTAGATGAACGAACGTCTCTCCACATGCTCAGTTCTGAGAGATAAGTGTGTGTGAAAGCCGTCCTTCACCTAGCTTGTTGGGAACACAAAGTTTCTCTTCAGTTGCTAACTCCACTCCATACATATATATGGGGAGGTACTAGCTCCAACTCGGTTTTACAGTGAAAACTGCAGGAACTTCAAACCGGCACTAGGAAACAGACTGAGAAACCAGAGTAAAAGTTTCTCCTGCAACCCGTTCCCTTTGTGCTAGATGAACGAACGTCTCTCCACATGCTCAGTTCTGAGAGATAAGTGTGTGTGAAAGCCGTCCTTCACCTAGCTTGTTGGGAACACAAAGTTTCTCTTCAGTTGCAAACTCCTCTCCATACATATATATGGGGAGGTACTAGCTCCAACTCGGTTTTACAGTGAAAACTGCAGGAACTTCAAACCGGCACTAGGAAACAGACCGAGAACCCATAGTAAAAGTTTCTCCTGCAACCCGTTCCCTTTGTGCTAGATGAACGAACGTCTCTCCACATGCTCAGTTCTGAGAGATAAGTGTGTGTGAAAGCCGTCCTTCACCGAGCTTGTTGGGAACACAAAGTTTCTCTTCAGTGGCAAATTCCACTCCATACATATATATGGGGAGGTACTAGCTCCAACTCGGTTTTACAGTGAAAACTGCAGGAACTTCAAACCGGCACTAGGAAACAGATAGAGAAACCAGAGTAAAAGTTTCTCCTGCAACCCGTTCCCTTTGTGCTAGATGAACGAACGTCTCTCCACATGCTCAGTTCTGAGAGATAAGTGTGTGTGAAAGCCGTCCTTCACCTAGCTCGTTGGGAACACAAAGTTTCTCTTCACTTGCAAATTCCACTCCATACATATATATGGGGAGGTAGTAGCTCCAATTCGGTTTTACAGTGAAAACTGCAGGAACTTCAAACCGGCACTAGGAAACAGACTGAGAAACCAGAGTAAAAGTTTCTCCTGCAACCCGTTCCCTTTGTGCTAGATGAACGAACGTCTCTCCACATGCTCAGTTCTGAGAGATAAGTGTGTGTGAAAGCCGTCCTTCACCTAGCTTGTTGGGAACACAAAGTTACTCTTCAGTGGCAAACTACACTCCATACATATATATGGGGAGGTACTAGCTCCAACTCGGTTTTACAGTGAAAACTGCAGGAACTTCAAACCGGCACTAGGAAACAGACTGAGAAACCAGAGTAAAAGTTTCTCCTGCAACCCGTTCCCTTTGTGCTAGATGAACGAACGTCTCTCCACATGCTCAGTTCTGAGAGATAAGTGTGTGTGAAAGCCGTCCTTCACCTAGCTTGTTGGGAACACACAGTTTCTCTTCAGTTGTAAACCCCACTCCCTACATATATATGGGGAGGTACTAGCTCCAACTCGGTTTTACAGTGAAAACTGCAGGAACTTCAGACCGACACTAGGAAACAGACTGAGAAACCAGAGTAAAAGTTTCCCTGCAAGCCGTTCCCTTTGTGCTAGATGAACGAACGTCTCTCCACATGCTCAGTTCTGAGAGATAAGTGTGTGTGAAAGCCGTCCTCCACATAGCTTGTTGGGAACACAAAGTTTCTCTTAAGTTGCAAACTCCACTCCATACATATATATGGGGAGGTACTAGCTCCAACTCGGTTTTACAGTGAAAACTGCAGGAACTTCAAACCGGCACTAGGAAACAGACTGAGAAACCAGAGTAAAAGTTTCTCCTGCAACCCGTTCCCTTTGTGCTAGATGAACGAACGTCTCTCCACATGCTCAGTTCTGAGAGATAAGTGTGTGTGAAAGCCGTCCTTCACCTAGCTTGTTGGGAACACAAAGTTTCTCTTCAGTTGCAAACTCCACTCCATACATATATATGGGGAGGTACTAGCTCCAACTCGGTTTTACAGTGAAAACTGCAGGAACTTCAAACCGGCACTAGGAAACAGACTGAGAAACCAGAGTAAAAGTTTCTCCTGCAACCCGTTCCCTTTGTGCTAGATGAACGAACGTCTCTCCACATGCTCAATTCTGAGAGATAAGTGTGTGTGAAAGCCGTCCTTCACCTAGCTTTTTGGGAACACAAAGTTTCTCTTCAGTTGCAAACTCCTCTCAATACATATATATGGGGAGGTACTAGCTCCAACTCGGTTTTACAGTGAAAACTGCAGGAACTTCAAACCGGCACTAGGAAACAGACCGAGAAACCAGAGTAAAAGTTTCTCCTGCAACCCGTTCCCTTTGTGCTAGATGAACGAACGTCTCTCCACATGCTCAGTTCTGAGAGATAAGTGTGTGTGAAAGCCGTCCTTCACCTAGCTTTTTGGGAACACAAAGTTTCTCTTCAGTTGCAAACTCCTCTCAATACATATATATGGGGAGGTACTAGCTCCAACTCGGTTTTACAGTGAAAACTGCAGGAACTTCAAACCGGCACTAGGAAACAGACCGAGAAACCAGAGTAAAAGTTTCTCCTGCAACCCGTTCCCTTTGTGCTAGATGAACGAACGTCTCTCCACATGCTCAGTTCTGAGAGATAAGTGTGTGTGAAAGCCGTCCTTCACCTAGATTGTTGGGAACAAAAAGTTTCTCTACAGTTGCAAACTCCACTCCATATATATATATGGGGAGGTACTAGCTCCAACTCAGTTTTACAGTGAAAACTGCAGGAACTTCAAACCGGCAGTAGGAAACAGACTGAGAAAGCAGAGTAAAAGTTTCTCCTGCAACCCGTTCCCTTTGTGCTAGATGAACGAACGTCTCTCCACATGCTCAGTTCTGAGAGATAAGTGTGTGTGAAAGCCGTCCTTCACCTAGCTTGTTGGGAACACAAAGTTTCTCTTCAGGTGCAAACTCCACTCCATACATATATATGGGGAAGTACTAGCCCCAACTCGGTTTTACAGTGAAAACTGCAGGAAATTCAAACTGGCACTAGGAAACAGACTGAGAAACCAGAGTAAAAGTTTCTCCTGCAACCCGTTCCCTTTGTGCTAGATGAACGAACGTCTCTCCACATGCTCAGTTCTGAGAGATAAGTGTGTGTGAAAGCCTTCCTTCACCTAGCTTGTTGGGAACACAAAGTTTCTCTTCAGTTGCAAACTCCACTCCATACATATATATGGGGAGGTACTAGCTCCAACTCGGTTTTACAGTGAAAACTGCAGGAACTTCAAACCGGCACTAGGAAACAGACTGAGAAACCAGAGTAAAAGTTTCTCCTGCAACCCGTTCCCTTTGTGCTAGATGAACGAACGTCTCTCCACATGCTCAGTTCTGAGAGAAAAGTGTGTGTGAAAGCCGTCCTCCACATAGTTTGTTGGGAACACAAAGTTTCTCTTCAGTTGCAAACTCCACTCCATACATATATATGGGAGGTACTAGCTCCAACTCGGTTTTACAGTGAAAACTGCAGGAACTTCAAACCGGCACTAGGAAACAGACTGAGAAACCAGAGTAAAAGTTTCTCCTGCAACCCGTTCCCTTTGTGCTAGATGAACGAACGTCTCTCCACATGCTCAGTTCTGAGAGATAAGTGTGTGTGAAAGCCGTCCTTCACCTAGCTTGTTGGGAACACAAAGTTTCTCTTCAGTTGCAAACTCCACTCCATACATATATATGGGGAGGTACTAGCTCCAACTCGGTTTTACAGTGAAAACTGCAGGAACTTCAAACCGGCACTAGGAAACAGACTGAGAAACCAGAGTAAAAGTTTCTCCTGCAACCCGTTCCCTTTGTGCTAGATGAACGAACGTCTCTCCACATGCTCAATTCTGAGAGATAAGTGTGTGTGAAAGCCGTCCTTCACCTAGCTTGTTGAGAACACAAAGTTTCTCTTCATTTGCAAACTCCTCTCCATACATATATATGGGGAGGTACTAGCTCCAACTCGGTTTTACAGTGAAAACTGCAGGAACTTCAAACCGGCACTAGGAAACAGACCGAGAAACGAGAGTAAAAGTTTCTCCTGCAACCCGTTCCCTTTGTGCTAGATGAACGAGCGTCTCTCCACATGCTCAGTTCTGAGAGATAAGTGTGTGTGAAAGCCGTCCTTCACCTAGATTGTTGGGAACAAAAATTTTCTCTTCAGTTGCAAACTCCACTCCATACATATATATGGGAGGTACAAGCTCCAACTCAGTTTTACAGTGAAAACTGCAGGAACTTCAAACCGGCAGTAGGAAACAGACCGAGAAACCAGAGTAAAAGTTTCTCCTGCAACCCGTTCCCTTTGTGCTAGATGAACGAACGTCTCTCCACATGCTCAGTTCTGAGAGATAAGTGTGTGTGAAAGCCGTCCTTCACCTAGCTTGTTGGGAACACAAAGTTTCTCTTCAGGTACAAACTCCACTCCATACATATATATGGGGAAGTACTAGCCCCAACTCGGTTTTACAGTGAAAACTGCAGGAAATTCAATCCGGCTCTAGGAAACAGACTGAGAAACCAGAGTAAAAGTTTCTCCTGCAACCCGTTCCCTTTGTGCTAGATGAACGAACGTCTCTCCACATTCTCAGTTCTGAGAGATAAGTGTGTGTGAAAGCCGTCCTTCACCTAGCTTGTTGGGAACACAAAGTTTCTCTTCAGTGGCAAACTCCTCTCCATACATATATATGGGGAGGTACTAGCTCCAACACGGTTTTACAGTGAAAACTGCAGGAACTTCAAACCGGCACTAGGAAACAGACCGAGAAACCAGAGTATAAGTTTCTCCTGCAACCCGTTCCCTTTGGCTAGATGAACGAACGTCTCTCCACATGCTCAGTTCTGAGAGATAAGTGTGTGTGAAAGCCTTCCTTCACATAGCTTGTTGGGAACACAAAGTTTCTCTTCAGTTGCAAACTCCACTCCATACATATATATGGGGAGGTACTAGCTCCAACTCGGTTTTACAGTGAAAACTGCATTAACTTCAAACCGGCACTAGGAAACAGACTGAGAAACCAGAGTAAAAGTTTCTCCTGCAACCCGTTCCCTTTGTGCTAGATGAACGAACGTCTCTCCACATGCTCAGTTCTGAGAGATAAGTGTGTGTGAAAGCCGTCCTTCACCTACCTTGTTGGGAACACAAAGTTTCTCTTCAGTTGCAAACTCCTCTCCATACATATA
Source organism: Camelus bactrianus (assembly GCF_048773025.1). Lineage (NCBI taxonomy): Eukaryota > Metazoa > Chordata > Mammalia > Artiodactyla > Camelidae > Camelus > Camelus bactrianus. The sequence goes on from NC_133565.1 coordinate 6,984,263, forward strand.
TATGGGGAGGTACTAGCTCCAACTCGGTTTTACAGTGAAAACTGCAGGAACTTCAAACCAGCACTAGGAAACAGACTGAGAAACCAGAGTAAAAGTTTCTCCTGCAACCAGTTCCATTTGTGCTAGATGAACGAACGTCTCTCCACATGCTCAGTTCTGAGAGATAAGTGTGTGTGAAAGCCTTCCTTCACCTAGCTTGTTGGAAACAAAAAGTTTCTCTTCAGTTGCAAACTCCACTCCATACATATATATGGGAGGTACAAGCTCCAACTCGGTTTTACAGTGAAAACTGCAGGAACTTCAAACCGGCACTAGGAAACAGACTGAGAAACCAGAGTAAAAGTTTCTCCTGCAACCCGTTCCCTTTGGGCTAGATGAACGAACGTCTCTCCACATGCTCAGTTCTGAGAGATAAGTGTGTGTGAAAGCCTTCCTTCACCTAGCTTGTTGGGAACAAAAAGTTTCTCTTCAGTTGCAAACTCCACTCCATACATATATATGGGGAGGTACTAGCTCCAACTCGGTTTTACAGTGAAAACTGCAGGAACTTCAAACCGGCACTAGGAAACAGACTGAGAAACCAGAGTAAAAGTTTCTCCTGCAACCCGTTCCCTTTGTGCTAGATGAACGAACGTCTCTCCACATGCTCAGTTCTGAGAGATAAGTGTGTGTGAAAGCCGTCCTTCACCTAGCTTGTTGGGAACACAAAGTTTCTCTTCAGTTGCAAACTCCACTCCATACATATATATGGGAGGTACAAGCTCCAACTCGGTTTTACAGTGAAAACTGCAGGAACTTCAAACCGGCACTAGGAAACAGACTGAGAAACCAGAGTAAAAGTTTCTCCTGCAACCCGTTCCCTTTGTGCTAGATGAACGAACGTCTCTCCACATGCTCAGTTCTGAGAGATAAGTGTGTGTGAAAGCCGTCCTTCACCTAGCTTGTTGGGAACACAAAGTTTCTCTTCAGTGGCAAACTCCTCTCCATACATATATATGGGGAGGTACTAGCTCCAACACGGTTTTACAGAGAAAACTGCAGGAACTTCAAACCGGCACTAGGAAACAGACTGAGAAACCAGAGTAAAAGTTTCTCCTGCAACCCGTTCCCTTTGTGCTAGATGAACGAACGTCTCTCCACATGCTCAGTTCTGAGAGATAAGTGTGTGTGAAAGCCGTCCTTCACCTAGCTTGTTGGGAACACAAAGTTTCTCTTCAGGTGCAAACTCCACTCCATACATATATATGGGGAGGTACTAGCCCCAACTCGGTTTTACAGTGAAAACTGCAGGAACTTCAAACCGGCACTAGGAAACAGACTGAGAAACCAGAGTAAAAGTTTCTCCTGCAACCCGTTCCCATTGTGCTAGATGAACGAACGTCTCTCCACATGCTCAGTTCTGAGAGATAAGTGTGTGTGAAAGCCGTCCTTCACCTAGCTTGTTGGGAACACAAAGTTTCTCTTCAGTTGCAAACTCCTCTCCATACATATATATGGGGAGGTACTAGCTCCAACTCGGTTTTACAGTGAAAACTGCAGGAACTTCAAACCGGCACTAGGAAACAGACCGAGAACCCATAGTAAAAGTTTCTCCTGCAACCCGTTCCCTTTGTGCTAGATGAACGAACGTCTCTCCACATGCTCAGTTCTGAGAGATAAGTGTGTGTGAAAGCCGTCCTTCACCTAGCTTGTTGGGAACACAAAGTTTCTCTTCAGTTGTTAACTCCAATCCATACATATATATGGGGAGGTACTAGCTCCAACTCGGTTTTACAGTGAAAACTGCAGGAACTTCAAACCGGCACTAGGAAACAGACTGAGAAACCAGAGTAAAAGTTTCTCCTGCAACCCGTTCCCTTTGTGCTAGATGAACGAACGTCTCCCCACATGCTCAGTTCTGAGAGATAAGTGTGTGTGAAAGCCGTCCTTCACCTAGCTTGTTGGGAACACAAAGTTTCTCTTCACTTGCAAACTCCTCTCCATACATATATATGGGGAGGTACTAGCTCCAACTCGGTTTTACAGTGAAAACTGCAGGAACTTCAAACCGGCACTAGGAAACAGACCGAGAACCCATAGTAAAAGTTTCTCCTGCAACCCGTTCCCTTTGTGCTAGATGAACGAACGTCTCTCCACATGCTCAGTTCTGAGAGATAATTGTGTGTGAAAGCCGTACTTCACCGAGCTTGTTGGGAACACAAAGTTTCTCATCAGTGGCAAATTCCACTCCATACATATATATGGGGAGGTACTAGCTCCAACTCGGTTTTACAGTGAAAACTGCAGGAACTTCAAACCGGCACTAGAAAACAGATAGAGAAACCAGAGTAAAAGTTTCTCCTGCAACCCGTTCCTTTTGTGCTAGATGAACGAACGTCTCTCCACATGCTCAGTTCTGAGAGATAAGTGTGTGTGAAAGCCGTCCTTCACCTAGCTTGTTGGGAACACAAAGTTTCTCTTCAGTTGTAAACTCCACTCCCTACATATATATGGGGAGGTAGTAGCTCCAACTCGGTTTTACAGTGAAAACTGCAGGAAGTTCAGACCGGCACTAGGAAACAGACTGAGAAACCAGAGTTAAAGTTTCTCCTGCAACCCATTCCTTTGTGCTAGATGAACGAACGTCTCTCCACATGCTCAGTTCTGAGAGATAAGTGTGTGTGAATGCCGTCCTTCACATAGATTGTTTGGAACACAAAGTTTCTCTTCAGTTGCTAACTCCACTCCATACATATATATGGGGAGGTACTAGCTCCAACTCAGTTTTACAGTGAAAACTGCAGGAACTTCAAACCGGCACTAGGAAACAGACTGAGAAACCAGAGTAAAAGTTTCTCCTGCAACCCGTTCCCTTTGTGCTAGATGAACGAACGTCTCTCCACATGCTCAGTTCTGAGAGATAAGTGTGTGTGAAAGCCTTCCTTCACCTAGCTTGTTGGGAACACAAAGTTTCTCTTCAGTTGCAAACTCCACTCCATACATATATATGGGGAGGTACTAGCTCCAACTCGGTTTTACAGTGAAAACTGCAGGAACTTCAAACCGGCACTAGGAAACAGACTGAGAAACCAGAGTAAAAGTTTCTCCTGCAACCCGTTCCCTTTGTGCTAGATGAACGAACGTCTCTCCACATGCTCAGTTCTGAGAGATAAGTGTGTGTGAAAGCCGTCCTTCACCTAGATTGTTGGGAACAAAAAGTTTCTCTTCAGTTGCAAACTCCACTCCATATATATATATGGGGAGGTACTAGCTCCAACTCAGTTTTACAGTGAAAACTGCAGGAACTTCAAACCGGCACTAGGAAACAGACTGAGAAAGCAGAGTAAAAGTTTCTCCTGCAACCCGTTCCCTTTGTGCTAGATGAACGAACGTCTCTCCACATGCTCAGTTCTGAGAGATAAGTGTGTGTGAAAGCCGTCGTTCACCTAGCTTGTTGGGAACACAAAGTTTCTCTTCAGGTGCAAACTCCACTCCATACATATATATGGGGAAGTACTAGCCCCAACTCGGTTTTACAGTGAAAACTGCAGGAAATTCAAACTGGCACTAGGAAACAGACTGAGAAACCAGAGTAAAAGTTTCTCCTGCAACCCGTTCCCTTTGTGCTAGATGAACGAACGTCTCTCCACATGCTCAGTTCTGAGAGATAAGTGTGTGTGAAAGCCTTCCTTCACCTAGCTTGTTGGGAACACAAAGTTTCTCTTCAGTTGCAAACTCCACTCCATACATATATATGGGAGGTACAAGCTCCAACTCGGTTTTACAGTGAAAACTGCAGGAACTTCAAACCGGCACTAGGAAACAGACTGAGAAACCAGAGTAAAAGTTTCTCCTGCAACCCGTTCCCTTTGTGCTAGATGAACGAACGTCTCTCCACATGCTCAGTTCTGAGAGATAAGTGTGTGTGAAAGCCGTCCTTCACCTAGCTTGTTGGGAACACAAAGTTTCTCTTCAGTTGTAAACCCCACTCCCTACATATATATGGGGAGGTACTAGCTCCAACTCGGTTTTACAGTGAAAACTGCAGGAACTTCAGACCGGCACTAGGAAACAGACTGAGAAACCAGAGTAAAAGTTTCCCTGCAACCCGTTCCCTTTGTGCTAGATGAACGAACGTCTCTCCACATGCTCAGTTCTGAGAGAAAAGTGTGTGTGAAAGCCGTCCTCCACATAGCTTGTTGGGAACAAAAAGTTTCTCTTCAGTTGCAAACTCCACTCCATATATATATATGGGGAGGTACTAGCTCCAACTCAGTTTTACAGTGAAAACTGCAGGAACTTCAAACCGGCAGTAGGAAACAGACTGAGAAAGCAGAGTAAAAATTTCTCCTGCAACCCGTTCCTTTTGTGCTAGATGAACGAACGTCTCTCCACATGCTCAGTTCTGAGAGATAAGTGTGTGTGAAAGCCGTCCTTCACCTAGCTTGTTGGGAACACAAAGTTTCTCTTCAGGTGCAAACTCCACTCCATACATATATATGGGGAAGTACTAGCCCCAACTCGGTTTTACAGTGAAAACTGCAGGAAATTCAAACTGGCACTAGGAAACAGACTGAGAAACCAGAGTAAAAGTTTCTCCTGCAACCCGTTCCCTTTGTGCTAGATGAACGAACGTCTCTCCACATGCTCAGTTCTGAGAGATAAGTGTGTGTGAAAGCCTTCCTTCACCTAGCTTGTTGGGAACACAAAGTTTCTCTTCAGTTGCAAACTCCACTCCATACATATATATGGGAGGTACAAGCTCCAACTCGGTTTTACAGTGAAAACTGCAGGAACTTCAAACCGGCACTAGGAAACAGACTGAGAAACCACAGTAAAAGTTTCCCCTGCAACCCGTTCCCTTTGTGCTAGATGAACGAACGTCTCTCCACATGCTCATTTCTGAGAGATAAGTGTGTGTGAAAGCCGTCCTTCACCTAGCTTGTTGGGAACACAAAGTTTCTCTTCAGTTGTAAACCCCACTCCCTACATATATATGGGGTGGTACTAGCTCCAACTCGGTTTTACAGTGAAAACTGCAGGAACTTCAGTCCGGCACTAGGAAACAGACTGAGAAACCAGAGTAAATGTTTCCCTGCAACACGTTCCCTTTGTGCTAGATGAACGAACGTCTCTCCACATGCTCAGTTCTGAGAGAAAAGTGTGTGTGAAAGCCGTCCTCCACATAGTTTGTTGGGAACACAAAGTTTCTCTTCAGTTGCAAACTCCACTCCATACATATATATGGGAGGTACTAGCTCCAACTCGGTTTTACAGTGAAAACTGCAGGAACTTCAAACCGGCACTAGGAAACAGACTGAGAAACCAGAGTAAAAGTTTCTCCTGCAACCCGTTCCCTTTGTGCTAGATGAACGATCGTCTCTCCACATGCTCAGTTCTGAGAGATAAGTGTGTGTGAAAGCCGTCCTTCACCTAGCTTGTTGGGAACACAAAGTTTCTCTTCAGTTGCAAACTCCACTCCATACATATATATGGGGAGGTACTAGCTCCAACTCGGTTTTACAGTGAAAACTGCAGGAACTTCAAACCGGCACTAGGAAACAGACTGAGAAACCAGAGTAAAAGTTTCTCCTGCAACCCGTTCCCTTTGTGCTAGATGAACGAACGTCTCTCCACATGCTCAATTCTGAGAGATAAGTGTGTGTGAAAGCCGTCCTTCACCTAGCTTGTTGGGAACACAAAGTTTCTCTTCAGTTGCAAACTCCTCTCCATACATATATATGGGGAGGTACTAGCTCCAACTCGGTTTTACAGTGAAAACTGCAGGAACTTCAAACCGGCACTAGGAAACAGACCGAGAAACCAGAGTAAAAGTTTCCCTGCAACCCGTTCCCTTTGTGCTAGATGAACGAACGTCTCTCCACATGCTCAGTTCTGAGAGATAAGTGTGTGTGAAAGCCGTCCTTCACCTAGATTGTTGGGAACAAAAAGTTTCTCTTCAGTTGCAAACTCCACTCCATACATATATATGGGGAGGTACTAGCTCCAACTCAGTTTTACAGTGAAAACTGCAGGAACTTCAAACCGGCAGTAGGAAACAGACCGAGAAACCAGAGTAAAAGTTTCTCCTGCAACCCGTTCCCTTTGTGCTAGATGAACGAACGTCTCTCCACATGCTCAGTTCTGAGAGATAAGTGTGTGTGAAAGCCGTCCTTCACCTAGCTTGTTGGGAACACAAAGTTTCTCTTCAGGTGCAAACTCCACTCCATACATATATATGGGGAAGTACTAGCCCCAACTCGGTTTTACAGTGAAAACTGCAGGAAATTCAAACCGGCACTAGGAAACAGACTGAGAAACCAGAGTAAAAGTTTCTCCTGCAACCCGTTCCCTTTGTGCTAGATGAACGAACGTCTCTCCACATTCTCAGTTCTGAGAGATAAGTGTGTGTGAAAGCCTTCCTTCACCTAGCTTGTTGGGAACACAAAGTTTCTCTTCAGTGGCAAACTCCTCTCCATACATATATATGGGGAGGTACTAGCTCCAACACGGTTTTACAGTGAAAACTGCAGGAACTTCAAACCGGCACTAGGAAACAGACCGAGAAACCAGAGTATAAGTTTCTCCTGCAACCCGTTCCCTTTGTGCTAGATGAACGAACGTCTCTCCACATGCTCAGTTCTGAGAGATAAGTGTGTGTGAAAGCCTTCCTTCACCTAGCTTGTTGGGAACAAAAAGTTTCTCTTCAGTTGCAAACTCCACTCCATACATATATATGGGGAGGTACTAGCTCCAACTCGGTTTTACAGTGAAAACTGCAGGAACTTCAAACCGGCACTAGGAAACAGACTGAGAAACCAGAGTAAAAGTTTCTCCTGCAACCCGTTCCCTTTGTGCTAGATGAACGAACGTCTCTCCACATGCTCAGTTCTGAGAGATAAGTGTGTGTGAAAGCCGTCCTTCACCTAGCTTGTTGGGAACACAAAGTTTCTCTTCAGTTGCAAACTCCTCTCCATACATATATATGGGGAGGTACTAGCTCCAACTCGGTTTTACAGTGAAAACTGCAGGAACTTCAAACCGGCACTAGGAAACAGACCGAGAAACCAGAGTATAAGTTTCTCCTGCAACCAGTTAACTTTGTGCTAGATGAACGAACGTCTCTCCACATGCTCAGTTCTGAGAGATAAGTGTGTGTGAAAGCCTTCCTTCACCTAGCTTGTAGGGAAAAAAAAGTTTCTCTTCAGTTGCAAACTCCACTTCTTACATATATATGGGAGGTACAAGCTCCAACTCGGTTTTACAGTGAAAACTGCAGGAACTTCAAACCGGCACTAGGAAACAGACTGAGAAACCAGAGTAAAAGTTTCTCCTGCAACCCGTTCCCTTTGTGCTAGATGAACGAACGTCTCTCCACATGCTCAGTTCTGAGAGATAAGTGTGTATGAAAGCCGTCCTTCACCTAGCTTGTTGGGAACACAAAGTTTCTCTTCAGTTGCAAACTCCTCTCCATACATATATATGGGGAGGTACTAACTCCAACTCGGTTTTACAGTGAAAACTGAAGGAACTTCAAACCGGCACTAGGAAACAGACCGAGAACCCATAGTAAAAGTTTCTCCTGCAACCCGTTCCCTTTGTGCTAGATGAACGAACGTCTCTCCACATGCTCAGTTCTGAGAGATAAGTTTGTGTGAAAGCCGTCCTTCACCTAGCTTGTTTGAACACAAAGTTTCTCTTCAGGTGCAAACTCCACTCCATACATATATATGGGGAGGTACTAGCCCCAACTCGGTTTTACAGTGAAATCTGCAGGAACTTCAAACCGGCACTAGGAAACAGACTGAGAAACCAGAGTAAAAGTTTCTCCTGCAACCCGTTCCCTTTGTGCTAGATGAACGAACGTCTCTCCACATGCTCAGTTCTGAGAGATAAGTGTGTGTGAAAGCCGTCCTTCACCTAGCTTGTTGGGAACACAAAGTTACTCTTCACTTGCAAACTCCTCTCCATACATATATATGGGGAGGTACTAGCTCCAACTCGGTTTTACAGTGAAAACTGCAGGAACTTCAAACCGGCACTAGGAAACAGACTGAGAAACCAGAGTAAAAGTTTCTCCTGCAACCCGTTCCCTTTGTGCTAAATGAACGAACGTCTCTCCACATGCTCAGTTCTGAGAGATAAGTGTGTGTGAAAGCCTTCCTTCACCTAGCTTGTTGGGAACACAAAGTTTCTCTTCAGTTGCAAACTCCACTCCATACATATATATGGGAGGTACAAGCTCCAACTCGGTTTTACAGTGAAAACTGCAGGAACTTCAAACCGGCACTAGGAAACAGACTGAGAAACCAGAGTAAAAGTTTCTCCTGCAACCCTTTCCCTTTGTGCTAGATGAACGAACGTCTCTCCACATGCTCAGTTCTGAGAGATAAGTGTGTGCGAAAGCCGTCTTTCACCTAGCTTGTTGGGAACACAAAGTTTCTCTTCAGTGGCAAACTCCTCTCCATACATATATATGGGGAGGTACTAGCTCCAACACGGTTTTACAGTGAAAACTGCAGGAACTTCAAACCGGCACTAGGAAACAGACTGAGAAACCAGAGTAAAAGTTTCTCCTGCAACCCGTTCCCTTTGTGCTAGATGAACGAACGTCTCTCCACATGCTCAGTTCTGAGAGATAAGTGTGTGTGAAAGCCGTCCTTCACCTAGCTTGTTGGGAACACAAAGTTTCTCTTCAGGTGCAAACTCCACTCCATACATATATATGGGGAGGTACTAGCCCCAACTCGGTTTTACAGTGAAAACTGCAGGAACTTCAAACCGGCACTAGGAAACAGACTGAGAAACCAGAGTAAAAGTTTCTCCTGCAACCCGTTCCCTTTGTGCTAGATGAACGAACGTCTCTCCACATGCTCAGTTCTGAGAGATAAGTGTGTGTGAAAGCCGTCCTTCACCTAGCTTGTTGGGAACACAAAGTTTCTCTTCAGTTGCAAACTCCTCTCCATACATATATATGGGGAGGTACTAGCTCCAACTCGGTTTTACAGTGAAAACTGCAGGAACTTCAAACCGGCACTAGGAAACAGACCGAGAACCCATAGTAAAAGTTTCTCCTGCAACCCGTTCCCTTTGTGCTAGATGAACGAACGTCTCTCCACATGCTCAGTTCTGAGAGATAAGTGTGTGTGAAAGCCGTCCTTCACCTAGCTTGTTGGGAACACAAAGTTTCTCTTCAGTTGCTAACTCCACTCCATACATATATATGGGGAGGTACTAGCTCCAACTCGGTTTTACAGTGAAAACTGCAGGAACTTCAAACCGGCACTAGGAAACAGACTGAGAAACCAGAGTAAAAGTTTCCCCTGCAACCCGTTCCCTTTGTGCTAGATGAACGAACGTCTCTCCACATGCTCAGTTCTGAGAGATAAGTGTGTGTGAAAGCCGTCCTTCACCTAGCTTGTTGGGAAGACAAAGTTTCTCTTCAGTTGCAAACTCCTCTCCATACATATATATGGGGAGGTACTAGCTCCAACTCGGTTTTACAGTGAAAACTGCAGGAACTTCAAAACGGCACTAGGAAACAGACCGAGAACCCATAGTAAAATTTTCTCCTGCAACCCGTTCCCTTTGTGCTAGATGAACGAACGTCTCTCCACATGCTCAGTTCTGAGAGATAAGTGTGTGTGAAAGCCGTCCTTCACCTAGCTTGTTGGGAACACAAAGTTTCTCTTCAGTTGTAAACCCCACTCCCTACATATATATGGGGTGGTACTAGCTCCAACTCGGTTTTACAGTGAAAACTGCAGGAACTTCAGTCCGGCACTAGGAAACAGACTGAGAAACCAGAGTAAAAGTTTCCCTGCAACCCGTTCCCTTTGTGCTAGATGAACGAACGTCTCTCCACATGCTCAGTTCTGAGAGAAAAGTGTGTGTGAAAGCCGTCCTCCACATAGTTTGTTGGGAACACAAAGTTTCTCTTCAGTTGCAAACTCCACTCCATACATATATATGGGAGGTACTAGCTCCAACTCGGTTTTACAGTGAAAACTGCAGGAACTTCAAACCGGCACTAGGAAACAGACTGAGAAACCAGAGTAAAAGTTTCTCCTGCAACCCGTTCCCTTTGTGCTAGATGAACGATCGTCTCTCCACATGCTCAGTTCTGAGAGATAAGTGTGTGTGAAAGCCGTCCTTCACCTAGCTTGTTGGGAACACAAAGTTTCTCTTCAGTTGCAAACTCCACTCCATACATATATATGGGGAGGTACTAGCTCCAACTCGGTTTTACAGTGAAAACTGCAGGAACTTCAAACCGGCACTAGGAAACAGACTTAGAAACCAGAGTAAAAGTTTCTCCTGCAACCCGTTCCCTTTGTGCTAGATGAACGAACGTCTCTCCACATGCTCAGTTCTGAGAGATAAGTGTGTGTGAAAGCCTTCCTTCACCTAGCTTGTTGGGAACAAAAAGTTTCTCTTCAGTTGCAAACTCCACTCCATACATTTATATGGGGAGGTACTAGCTCCAACTCGGTTTTACAGTGAAAACTGCAGGAACTTCAAACCGGCACTAGGAAACAGACTGAGAAACCAGAGTAAAAGTTTCTCCTGCAACCCGTTCCCTTTGTGCTAGATGAACGAACGTCTCTCCACATGCTCAGTTCTGAGAGATAAGTGTGTGTGAAAGCCGTCCTTCACCTAGCTTGTTGGGAACACAAAGTTTCTCTTCAGTTGCAAACTCCTCTCCATACATATATATGGGGAGGTACTAGCTCCAACTCGGTTTTACAGTGAAAACTGCAGGAACATCAAACCGGCACTAGGAAACAGACCGAGAAACCAGAGTATAAGTTTCTCCTGCAACCAGTTCCATTTGTGCTAGATGAACGAACGTCTCTCCACATGCTCAGTTCTGAGAGATAAGTGTGTGTGAAAGCCTTCCTTCACCTAGCTTGTAGGGAACAAAAAGTTTCTCTTCAGTTGCAAACTCCACTTCTTACATATATATGGGAGGTACAAGCTCCAACTCGGTTTTACAGTGAAAACTGCAGGAACTTCAAACCGGCACTAGGAAACAGACTGAGAAACCAGAGTAAAAGTTTCTCCTGCAAACCGTTCCCTTTGTGCTAGATGAACGAACGTCTCTCCACATGCTCAGTTCTGAGAGATAAGTGTGTGTGAAAGCCTTCCTTCACCTAGCTTGTTGGGAACAAAAAGTTTCTCTTCAGTTGCAAACTCCACTCCATACATATATATGGGGAGGTACTAGCTCCAACTCGGTTTTACAGTGAAAACTGCAGGAACTTCAAACCGGCACTAGGAAACAGACTGAGAAACCAGAGTAAAAGTTTCTCCTGCAACCCGTTCCCTTTGTGCTAGATGAACGAACGTCTCTCCACATGCTCAGTTCTGAGAGATAAGTGTGTATGAAAGCCGTCCTTCACCTAGCTTGTTGGGAACACAAAGTTTCTCTTCAGTTGCAAACTCCTCTCCATACATATATATGGGGAGGTACTAACTCCAACTCCGTTTTACAGTGAAAACTGAAGGAACTTCAAACCGGCACTAGGAAACAGACCGAGAACCCATAGTAAAAGTTTCTCCTGCAACCCGTTCCCTTTGTGCTAGATGAACGAACGTCTCTCCACATGCTCAGTTCTGAGAGATAAGTTTGTGTGAAAGCCGTCCTTCACCTAGGTTGTTTGAACACAAAGTTTCTCTTCAGGTGCAAACTCCACTCCATACATATATATGGGGAGGTACTAGCCCCAACTCGGTTTTACAGTGAAATCTGCAGGAACTTCAAACCGGCACTAGGAAACAGACTGAGAAACCAGAGTAAAAGTTTCTCCTGCAACCCGTTCCCTTTGTGCTAGATGAACGAACGTCTCTCCACATGCTCAGTTCTGAGAGATAAGTGTGTGTGAAAGCCGTCCTTCACCTAGCTTGTTGGGAACACAAAGTTTCTCTTCACTTGCAAACTCCTCTCCATACATATATATGGGGAGGTACTAGCTCCAACTCGGTTTTACAGTGAAAACTGCAGGAACTTCAAACCGGCACTAGGAAACAGACTGAGAAACCAGAGTAAAAGTTTCTCCTGCAACCCGTTCCCTTTGTGCTAAATGAACGAACGTCTCTCCACATGCTCAGTTCTGAGAGATAAGTGTGTGTGAAAGCCTTCCTTCACCTAGCTTGTTGGGAACACAAAGTTTCTCTTCAGTTGCAAACTCCACTCCATACATATATATGGGAGGTACAAGCTCCAACTCGGTTTTACAGTGAAAACTGCAGGAACTTCAAACCGGCACTAGGAAACAGACTGAGAAACCAGAGTAAAAGTTTCTCCTGCAACCCGTTCCCTTTGTGCTAGATGAACGAACGTCTCTCCACATGCTCAGTTCTGAGAGATAAGTGTGTGCGAAAGCCGTCCTTCACCTAGCTTGTTGGGAACACAAAGTTTCTCTTCAGTGGCAAACTCCTCTCCATACATATATATGGGGAGGTACTAGCTCCAACACCGTTTTACAGTGAAAACTGCAGGAACTTCAAACCGGCACTAGGAAACAGACTGAGAAACCAGAGTAAAAGTTTCTCCTGCAACCCGTTCCCTTTGTGCTAGATGAACGAACGTCTCTCCACATGCTCAGTTCTGAGAGATAAGTGTGTGTGAAAGCCGTCCTTCACCTAGCTTGTTGGGAACACAAAGTTTCTCTTCAGGTGCAAACTCCACTCCATACATATATATGGGGAGGTACTAGCCCCAACTCGGTTTTACAGTGAAAACTGCAGGAACTTCAAACCGGCACTAGGAAACAGACTGAGAAACCAGAGTAAAAGTTTCTCCTGCAACCCGTTCCCTTTGTGCTAGATGAACGAACGTCTCTCCACATGCTCAGTTCTGAGAGATAAGTGTGTGTGAAAGCCGTCCTTCACCTAGCTTGTTGGGAACACAAAGTTTCTCTTCAGTTGCAAACTCCTCTCCATACATATATATGGGGAGGTACTAGCTCCAACTCGGTTTTACAGTGAAAACTGCAGGAACTTCAAACCGGCACTAGGAAACAGACCGAGAACCCATAGTAAAAGTTTCTCCTGCAACCCGTTCCCTTTGTGCTAGATGAACGAACGTCTCTCCACATGCTCAGTTCTGAGAGATAAGTGTGTGTGAAAGCCGTCTTTCACCTAGCTTGTTGGGAACACAAAGTTTCTCTTCAGTTGCTAACTCCACTCCATACATATATATGGGGAGGTACTAGCTCCAACTCGGTTTTACAGTGAAAACTGCAGGAACTTCAAACTGGCACTAGGAAACAGACTGAGAAACCAGAGTAAAAGTTTCCCCTGCAACCCGTTCCCTTTGTGCTAGATGAACGAACGTCTCTCCACATGCTCAGTTCTGAGAGATAAGTGTGTGTGAAAGCCGTCCTTCACCTAGCTTGTTGGGAAGACAAAGTTTCTCTTCAGTTGCAAACTCCTCTCCATACATATATATGGGGAGGTACTAGCTCCAACTCGGTTTTACAGTGAAAACTGCAGGAACTTCAAAACGGCACTAGGAAACAGACCGAGAACCCATAGTAAAATTTTCTCCTGCAACCCGTTCCCTTTGTGCTAGATGAACGAACGTCTCTCCACATGCTCAGTTCTGAGAGATAAGTGTGTGTGAAAGCCGTCCTTCACCTAGCTTGTTGGGAACACAAAGTTTCTCTTCAGTTGTAAACCCCACTCCCTACATATATATGGGGTGGTACTAGCTCCAACTCGGTTTTACAGTGAAAACTGCAGGAACTTCAGTCCGGCACTAGGAAACAGACTGAGAAACCAGAGTAAAAGTTTCCCTGCAACCCGTTCCCTTTGTGCTAGATGAACGAACGTCTCTCCACATGCTCAGTTCTGAGAGAAAAGTGTGTGTGAAAGCCGTCCTCCACATAGTTTGTTGGGAACACAAAGTTTCTCTTCAGTTGCAAACTCCACTCCATACATATATATGGGGAGGTACTAGCTCCAACTCGGTTTTACAGTGAAAACTGCAGGAACTTCAAACCGGCACTAGGAAACAGACTTAGAAACCAGAGTAAAAGTTTCTCCTGCAACCCGTTCCCTTTGTGCTAGATGAACGAACGTCTCTCCACATGCTCAATTCTGAGAGATAAATGTGTGTGAAAGCCGTCCTTCACCTAGCTTGTTGGGAACACAAAGTTTCTCTTCAGTTGCAAACTCCTCTCCATACATATATATGGGGAGGTACTAGCTCCAACTCGGTTTTACAGTGAAAACTGCAGGAACTTCAAACCGGCACTAGGAAACAGACCGAGAAACCAGAGTAAAAGTTTCTCCTGCAACCCGTTCCCTTTGTGCTAGATGAACGAACGTCTCTCCACATGCTCAGTTCTGAGAGATAAGTGTGTGTGAAAGCCTTCCTTCACCTAGCTTGTTGGGAACAAAAAGTTTCTCTTCAGTTGCAAACTCCACTCCATACATATATATGGGGAGGTACTAGCTCCAACTCGGTTTTACAGTGAAAACTGCAGGAACTTCAAACCGGCACTAGGAAACAGACTGAGAAACCAGAGTAAAAGTTTCTCCTGCAACCCGTTCCCTTTGTGCTAGATGAACGAACGTCTCTCCACATGCTCAGTTCTGAGAGATAAGTGTGTATGAAAGCCGTCCTTCACCTAGCTTGTTGGGAACACAAAGTTTCTCTTCAGTTGCAAACTCCTCTCCATACATATATATGGGGAGGTACTAACTCCAACTCCGTTTTACAGTGAAAACTGAAGGAACTTCAAACCGGCACTAGGAAACAGACCGAGAACCCATAGTAAAAGTTTCTCCTGCAACCCGTTCCCTTTGTGCTAGATGAACGAACGTCTCTCCACATGCTCAGTTCTGAGAGATAAGTTTGTGTGAAAGCCGTCCTTCACCTAGGTTGTTTGAACACAAAGTTTCTCTTCAGGTGCAAACTCCACTCCATACATATATATGGGGAGGTACTAGCCCCAACTCGGTTTTACAGTGAAATCTGCAGGAACTTCAAACCGGCACTAGGAAACAGACTGAGAAACCAGAGTAAAAGTTTCTCCTGCAACCCGTTCCCTTTGTGCTAGATGAACGAACGTCTCTCCACATGCTCAGTTCTGAGAGATAAGTGTGTGTGAAAGCCGTCCTTCACCTAGCTTGTTGGGAACACAAAGTTTCTCTTCACTTGCAAACTCCTCTCCATACATATATATGGGGAGGTACTAGCTCCAACTCGGTTTTACAGTGAAAACTGCAGGAACTTCAAACCGGCACTAGGAAACAGACTGAGAAACCAGAGTAAAAGTTTCTCCTGCAACCCGTTCCCTTTGTGCTAAATGAACGAACGTCTCTCCACATGCTCAGTTCTGAGAGATAAGTGTGTGTGAAAGCCTTCCTTCACCTAGCTTGTTGGGAACACAAAGTTTCTCTTCAGTTGCAAACTCCACTCCATACATATATATGGGAGGTACAAGCTCCAACTCGGTTTTACAGTGAAAACTGCAGGAACTTCAAACCGGCACTAGGAAACAGACTGAGAAACCAGAGTAAAAGTTTCTCCTGCAACCCGTTCCCTTTGTGCTAGATGAACGAACGTCTCTCCACATGCTCAGTTCTGAGAGATAAGTGTGTGCGAAAGCCGTCCTTCACCTAGCTTGTTGGGAACACAAAGTTTCTCTTCAGTGGCAAACTCCTCTCCATACATATATATGGGGAGGTACTAGCTCCAACACGGTTTTACAGTGAAAACTGCAGGAACTTCAAACCGGCACTAGGAAACAGACTGAGAAACCAGAGTAAAAGTTTCTCCTGCAACCCGTTCCCTTTGTGCTAGATGAACGAACGTCTCTCCACATGCTCAGTTCTGAGAGATAAGTGTGTGTGAAAGCCGTCCTTCACCTAGCTTGTTGGGAACACAAAGTTTCTCTTCAGGTGCAAACTCCACTCCATACATATATATGGGGAGGTACTAGCCCCAACTCGGTTTTACAGTGAAAACTGCAGGAACTTCAAACCGGCACTAGGAAACAGACTGAGAAACCAGAGTAAAAGTTTCTCCTGCAACCCGTTCCCTTTGTGCTAGATGAACGAACGTCTCTCCACATGCTCAGTTCTGAGAGATAAGTGTGTGTGAAAGCCGTCCTTCACCTAGCTTGTTGGGAACACAAAGTTTCTCTTCAGTTGCAAACTCCTCTCCATACATATATATGGGGAGGTACTAGCTCCAACTCGGTTTTACAGTGAAAACTGCAGGAACTTCAAACCGGCACTAGGAAACAGACAGAGAACCCATAGTAAAAGTTTCTCCTGCAACCCGTTCCCTTTGTGCTAGATGAACGAACGTCTCTCCACATGCTCAGTTCTGAGAGATAAGTGTGTGTGAAAGCCGTCTTTCACCTAGCTTGTTGGGAACACAAAGTTTCTCTTCAGTTGCTAACTCCACTCCATACATATATATGGGGAGGTACTAGCTCCAACTCGGTTTTACAGTGAAAACTGCAGGAACTTCAAACCGGCACTAGGAAACAGACTGAGAAACCAGAGTAAAAGTTTCCCCTGCAACCCGTTCCCTTTGTGCTAGATGAACGAACGTCTCTCCACATGCTCAGTTCTGAGAGATAAGTGTGTGTGAAAGCCGTCCTTCACCTAGCTTGTTGGGAAGACAAAGTTTCTCTTCAGTTGCAAACTCCTCTCCATACATATATATGGGGAGGTACTAGCTCCAACTCGGTTTTACAGTGAAAACTGCAGGAACTTCAAAACGGCACTAGGAAACAGACCGAGAACCCATAGTAAAATTTTCTCCTGCAACCCGTTCCCTTTGTGCTAGATGAACGAACGTCTCTCCACATGCTCAGTTCTGAGAGATAAGTGTGTGTGAAAGCCGTCCTTCACCTAGCTTGTTGGGAATACAAAGTTTCTCTTCAGTTGTAAACCCCACTCCCTACATATATATGGGGTGGTACTAGCTCCAACTCGGTTTTACAGTGAAAACTGCAGGAACTTCAGTCCGGCACTAGGAAACAGACTGAGAAACCAGAGTAAAAGTTTCCCTGCAACCCGTTTCCTTTGTGCTAGATGAACGAACGTCTCTCCACATGCTCAGTTCTGAGAGAAAAGTGTGTGTGAAAGCCGTCCTCCACATAGTTTGTTGGGAACACAAAGTTTCTCTTCAGTTGCAAACTCCACTCCATACATATATATGGGGAGGTACTAGCTCCAACTCGGTTTTACAGTGAAAACTGCAGGAACTTCAAACCGGCACTAGGAAACAGACTTAGAAACCAGAGTAAAAGTTTCTCCTGCAACCCGTTCCCTTTGTGCTAGATGAACGAACGTCTCTCCACATGCTCAATTCTGAGAGATAAGTGTGTGTGAAAGCCGTCCTTCACCTAGCTTGTTGGGAACACAAAGTTTCTCTTCAGTTGCAAACTCCTCTCCATACATATATATGGGGAGGTACTAGCTCCAACTCGGTTTTACAGTGAAAACTGCAGGAACTTCAAACCGGCACTAGGAAACAGACCGAGAAACCAGAGTAAAAGTTTCTCCTGCAACCCGTTCCCTTTGTGCTAGATGAACGAACGTCTCTCCACATGCTCAGTTCTGAGAGATAAGTGTGTGTGAAAGCCGTCCTTCACCTAGATTGTTGGGAACACAAAGTTTCTCTTCAGTTGCAAACTCCACTCCATACATATATATGGGAAGGTACTAGCTCCTACTCAGTTTTACAGTGAAAACTGCAGGAACTTCAAACCGGCAGTAGGAAACAGACCGAGAAACCAGAGTAAAAGTTTCTCCTGCAACCCGTTCCCTTTGTGCTAGATGAACGAACGTCTCTCCACATGCTCAGTTCTGAGAGATAAGTGTGTGTGAAAGCCGTCCTTCACCTTGCTTGTTGGGAACACAAAGTTTCTCTTCAGGTGCAAACTCCACTCCATACATATATATGGGGAAGTACTAGCCCCAACTCGGTTTTACAGTGAAAACTGCAGGAAATTCAAACCGGCACTAGGAAACAGACTGAGAAACCAGAGTAAAAGTTTCTCCTGCAACCCGTTCCCTTTGTGCTAGATGAACGAACGTCTCTCCACATTCTCAGTTCTGAGAGATAAGTGTGTGTGAAAGCCGTCCTTCACCTAGCTTGTTGGGAACACAAAGTTTCTCTTCAGTGGCAAACTCCTCTCCATACATATATATGGGGAGGTACTAGCTCCAACACGGTTTTACAGTGAAAACTGCAGGAACTTCAAACCGGCACTAGGAAACAGACCGAGAAACCAGAGTATAAGTTTCTCCTGCAACCCGTTCCCTTTGTGCTAGATGAACGAACGTCTCTCCACATGCTCAGTTCTGAGAGATAAGTGTGTGTGAAAGCCGTCCTTCACCTAGCTTGTTGGGAACACAAAGTTTCTCTTCACTTGCAAACTCCTCTCCATACATATATATGGGGAGGTACTAGCTCCAACTCGGTTTTACAGTGAAAACTGCAGGAACTTCAAACCGGCACTAGGAAACAGACTGAGAAACCAGAGTAAAAGTTTCTCCTGCAACCCGTTCCCTTTGTGCTAGATGAACGAACGTCTCTCCACATGCTCAGTTCTGAGAGATAAGTGTGTGTGAAAGCCGTCCTTCACCTAGCTTGTTGGGAACACAAAGTTTCTCTTCAGTTGCAAACTCCTCTGCATACATATATATGGGGAGGTACTAGCTCCAACTCGGTTTTACAGTGAAAACTGCAGGAACTTCAAACCAGCACTAGGAAACAGACTGAGAAACCAGAGTAAAAGTTTCTCCTGCAACCAGTTCCCTTTGTGCTAGATGAACGAACGTCTCTCCACATGCTCAGTTCTGAGAGATAAGTGTGTGTGAAAGCCTTCCTTCACCTAGCTTGTTGGGAACAAAAAGTTTCTCTTCAGTTGCAAACTCCACTCCATACATATATATGGGAGGTACAAGCTCCAACTCGGTTTTACAGTGAAAACTGCAGGAACTTCAAACCAGCACTAGGAAACAGACTGAGAAACCAGAGTAAAAGTTTCCCTGCAAGCCGTTCCCTTTGTGCTAGATGAACGAACGTCTCTCCACATGCTCAGTTCTGAGAGATAAGTGTGTGTGAAAGCCTTCCTTCACCTAGCTTGTTTGGAACACAAAGTTTCTCTTCAGTTGCAAACTCCACTCCATACATATATATGGGAGGTACAAGCTCCAACTCGGTTTTACAGTGAAAACTGCAGGAACTTCAAACCGGCACTAGGAAACAGACTGAGAAACCAGAGTAAAAGTTTCTCCTGCAACCCGTTCCCTTTGTGCTAGATGAACGAACGTCTCTCCACATGCTCAGTTCTGAGAGATAAGTGTGTGTGAAAGCCTTCCTTCACCTAGCTTGTTGGGAACAAAAAGTTTCTCTTCAGTTGCAAACTCCACTCCATACATATATATGGGGAGGTACTAGCTCCAACTCGGTTTTACAGTGAAAACTGCAGGAACTTCAAAACGGCACTAGGAAACAGACTGAGAAACCAGAGTAAAAGTTTCTCCTGCAACCCGTTCCCTTTGTGCTAGATGAACGAACGTCTCTCCACATGCTCAGTTCTGAGAGATAAGTGTGTGTGAAAGCCGTCCTTCACCTAGCTTGTTGGGAACACAAAGTTTCTCTTCAGTTGCAAAATCCTCTCCATACATATATATGGGGAGGTACTAGCTCCAACTCGGTTTTACAGTGAAAACTGAAGGAACTTCAAACCGGCACTAGGAAACAGACCGAGAACCCATAGTAAAAGTTTCTCCTGCAACCCGTTCCCTTTGTGCTAGATGAACGAACGTCTCTCCACATGCTCAGTTCTGAGAGATAAGTTTGTGTGAAAGCCGTCCTTCACCTAGCTTGTTTGAACACAAAGTTTCTCTTCAGGTGCAAACTCCACTCCATACATATATATGGGGAGGTACTAGCCCCAACTCGGTTTTACAGTGAAAACTGCAGGAACTTCAAACCGGCACTAGGAAACAGACTGAGAAACCAGAGTAAAAGTTTCTCCTGCAACCCGTTCCCTTTGTGCTAGATGAACGAACGTCTCTCCACATGCTCAGTTCTGAGAGATAAGTGTGTGTGAAAGCCGTCCTTCACCTAGCTTGTTGGGAACACAAAGTTTCTCTTCACTTGCAAACTCCTCTCCATACATATATATGGGGAGGTACTAGCTCCAACTCGGTTTTACAGTGAAAACTGCAGGAACTTCAAACCGGCACTAGGAAACAGACTGAGAAACCAGAGTAAAAGTTTCTCCTGCAACCCGTTCCCTTTGTGCTAGATGAACGAACGTCTCTCCACATGCTCAGTTCTGAGAGATAAGTGTGTGTGAAAGCCTTCCTTCACCTAGCTTGTTGGGAACACAAAGTTTCTCTTCAGTTGCAAACTCCACTCCATACATATATATGGGAGGTACAAGCTCCAACTCGGTTTTACAGTGAAAACTGCAGGAACTTCAAACCGTCACTAGGAAACAGACTGAGAAACCAGAGTAAAAGTTTCTCCTGCAACCCGTTCCCTTTGTGCTAGATGAACGAATGTCTCTCCACATGCTCAGTTCTGAGAGATAAGTGTGTGTGAAAGCCGTCCTTCACCTGGCTTGTTGGGAACACAAAGTTTCTCTTCAGTGGCAAACTCCTCTCCATACATATATATGGGGAGGTACTAGCTCCAACACGGTTTTACAGTGAAAACTGCAGGAACTTCAAACCGGCACTAGGAAACAGACTGAGAAACCAGAGTAAAATTTCTCTTGCAACCCGTTCCCTTTGTGCTAGATGAACGAACGTCTCTCCACATGCTCAGTTCTGAGAGATAAGTGTGTGTGAAAGCCGTCCTTCACCTAGCTTGTTGGGAACACAAAGTTTCTCTTCAGGTGCAAACTCCACTCCATACATATATATGGGGAGGTACTAGCCCCAACTCGGTTTTACAGTGAAAACTGCAGGAAA
The DNA here is from genome assembly GCF_048773025.1 of Camelus bactrianus. NCBI lineage: Eukaryota > Metazoa > Chordata > Mammalia > Artiodactyla > Camelidae > Camelus > Camelus bactrianus. The sequence goes on from NC_133565.1 coordinate 7,005,203, forward strand.
TTCAAACCGGCACTAGGAAACAGACTGAGAAACCAGAGTAAAAGTTTCTCCTGCAACCCGTTCCCTTTGTGCTAGATGAACGAACGTCTCTCCACATGCTCAGTTCTGAGAGATAAGTGTGTGTGAAAGCCGTCCTTCACCTAGCTTGTTGGGAACACAAAGTTTCTCTTCAGTTGCAAACTCCTCTCCATACATATATATGGGGAGGTACTAGCTCCAACACGGTTTTACAGTGAAAACTGCAGGAAATTCAAACCGGCACTAGGAAACAGACTGAGAAACCAGAGTAAAATTTCTCTTGCAACCCGTTCCCTTTGTGCTAGATGAACGAACGTCTCTCCACATGCTCAGTTCTGAGAGATAAGTGTGTGTGAAAGCCGTCCTTCACCTAGCTTGTTGGGAACACAAAGTTTCTCTTCAGGTGCAAACTCCACTCCATACATATATATGGGGAGGTACTAGCCCCAACTCGGTTTTACAGTGAAAACTGCAGGAAATTCAAACCGGCACTAGGAAACAGACTGAGAAACCAGAGTAAAAGTTTCTCCTGCAACCCGTTCCTTTGTGCTAGATGAACGAACGTCTCTCCACATGCTCAGTTCTGAGAGATAAGTGTGTGTGAAAGCCGTCCTTCACCTCGCTTGTTGGGAACACAAAGTTTCTCTTCAGTTGCAAACTCCTCTCCATACATATATATGGGGAGGTACTAGCTCCAACTCGGTTTTACAGTGAAAACTGCAGGAACTTCAAACCGGCACTAGGAAACAGACTGAGAACCCATAGTAAAAGTTTCTCCTGCAACCCGTTCCCTTTGTGCTAGATGAACGAACGTCTCTCCACATGCTCAGTTCTGAGAGATAAGTGTGTGTGAAAGCCGTCCTTCACCTAGCTTGTTGGGAACACAAAGTTCCTCTTCAGTTGCTAACTCCACTCCATACATATATATGGGGAGGTACTAGCTCCAACTCGGTTTTACAGTGAAAACTGCAGGAACTTCAAACCGGCACTAGGAAACAGACTGAGAAACCAGAGTAAAAGTTTCTCCTGCAACCCGTTCCCTTTGTGCTAGATGAACGAACGTCTCTCCACATGCTCAGTTCTGAGAGATAAGTGTGTGTGAAAGCCGTCCTTCACCTAGCTTGTTGGGAACACAAAGTTTCTCTTCAGTTGCAAACTCCTCTCCATACATATATATGGGGAGGTACTAGCTCCAACTCGGTTTTACAGTGAAAACTGCAGGAACTTCAAACCGGCACTAGGAAACAGACCGAGAACCCATAGTAAAAGTTTCTCCTGCAACCCGTTCCCTTTGTGCTAGATGAACGAACGTCTCTCCACATGCTCAGTTCTGAGAGATAAGTGTGTGTGAAAGCCGTCCTTCACCGAGCTTGTTGATAACACAAAGTTTCTCTTCAGTGGCAAATTCCACTCCATACATATATATGGGGAGGTACTAGCTCCAACTCGGTTTTACAGTGAAAACTGCAGGAACTTCAAACCGGCACTAGGAAACAGATAGAGAAACCAGAGTAAAAGTTTCTCCTGCAACCCGTTCCCTTTGTGCTAGATGAACGAACGTCTCTCCACATGCTCAGTTCTGAGAGATAAGTGTGTGTGAAAGCCGTCCTTCACCTAGCTTGTTGGGAACACAAAGTTTCTTTTCAGTTGTAAACTCCACTCCCTACATATATATGGGGAGGTAGTAGCTCCAACTCGGTTTTACAGTGAAAACTGCAGGAAGTTCAGACCGGCACTAGGAAACAGACTGAGAAACCAGAGTTAAAGTTTCTCCTGCAACCCATTCCTTTGTGCTAGATGAACGAACGTCTCTCCACATGCTCAGTTCTGAGAGATAAGTGTGTGTGAAAGCCGTCCTTCACCTAGATTGTTTGGAACACAAAGTTTCTCTTCAGTTGCTAACTCCACTCCATACATATATATGGGGAGGTACTAGCTCCAACTCAGTTTTACAGTGAAAACTGCAGGAACTTCAAACCGGCACTAGGAAACAGACCGAGAAACCAGAGTAAAAGTTTCTCCTGCAAACCGTTCCCTTTGTGCTAGATGAACGAACGTCTCTCCACATGCTCAGTTCTGAGAGATAAGTGTGTGTGAAAGACGTCCTTCACCTAGCTTGTTGGGAACACAAAGTTTCTCTTCAGTTGCAAACACCATTCCACAAATATATATGGGGAGGTACTAGCTCCAACTCGGTTTTACAGTGAAAACTGCAGGAAATTCCAACCGGTACTAAGAAACAGACTGAGAAACCAGAGTAAAAGTTTCTCCTGCAACCCGTTCCCTTTGTGCTAGATGAACGAACGTCTCTCCACATGCTCAGTTCTGAGAGATAAGTGTGTGTGAAAGCCGTCCTTCACCTAGCTTGTTGGGAACACAAAGTTTATCTTCAGGTGCAAACTCCACTCCATACATATATATGGGGAGGTACTAGCCCCAACTCGGTTTTACAGTGAAAACTGCAGGAAATTCAAACCGGCACTAGGAAACAGACTGAGAAACCAGAGTAAAAGTTTCTCCTGCAACCCGTTCCCTTTGTGCTAGATGAACGAACGTCTCTCCACATGCTCAGTTCTGAGAGATAAGTGTGTGTGAAAGCCGTCCTTCACCTAGCTTGTTGGGAACACAAAGTTTCTCTTCAGTGGCAAACTCCTCTCCATACATATATATGGGGAGGTACTAGCTCCAACACGGTTTTACAGTGAAAACTGCAGGAACTTCAAACCGGCACTAGGAAACAGACTGAGAAACCAGAGTAAAAGTTTCTCCTGCAACCCGTTCCCTTTGTGCTAGATGAACGAAAGTCTCTCCACATGCTCAGTTCTGAGAGATAAGTGTGTGTGAAAGCCGTCCTTCACCTAGCTTGTTGGGAAAACAAAGATTCTCTTCAGTTGCAAACTCCACTCCATACATATATATGGGGAGGTACTAGCTCCAACTCTGTTTTACAGTGAAAACTGCAGGAACTTCAAACCGGCACTAGGAAACAGACCGAGAACCCATAGTAAAAGTTTCTCCTGCAACCCGTTCCCTTTGTGCTAGATGAACGAACGTCTCTCCACATGCTCAGTTCTGAGAGATAAGTGTGTGTGAAAGCCGTCCTTCACCTAGCTTGTTGGGAACACAAAGTTTCTCTTCAGTTGCTAACTCCACTCCATACATATATATGGGGAGGTACTAGCTCCAACTCGGTTTTACAGTGAAAACTGCAGGAACTTCAAACCGGCACTAGGAAACAGACTGAGAAACCAGAGTAAAAGTTTCTCCTGCAACCCGTTCCCTTTGTGCTAGATGAACGAACGTCTCTCCACATGCTCATTTCTGAGAGATAAGTGTGTGTGAAAGCCGTCCTTCACCTAGCTTGTTGGGAACACAAAGTTTCTCTTCAGTTGCAAACTCCTCTCCATACATATATATGGGGAGGTACTAGCTCCAACTCGGTTTTACAGTGAAAACTGCAGGAACTTCAAACCGGCACTAGGAAACAGACCGAGAACCCATAGTAAATGTTTCTCCTGCAACCCGTTCCTTTTGTGCTAGATGAACGAACGTCTCTCCACATGCTCAGTTCTGAGAGATAAGTGTGTGTGAAAGCCGTCCTTCACCTAGCTTGTTGGGAACACAAAGTTACTCTTCAGTGGCAAACTACACTCCATACATATATATGGGGAGGTACTAGCTCCAACTCGGTTTTACAGTGAAAACTGCAGGAACTTCAAACCGGCACTAGGAAACAGACTGAGAAACCAGAGTAAAAGTTTCTCCTGCAACCCGTTCCCTTTGTGCTAGATGAACGAACGTCTCTCCACATGCTCAGTTCTGAGAGATAAGTGTGTGTGAAAGCCGTCCTCCACATAGCTTGTTGGGAACACATAGTTTCTCTTCAGTTGCAAACTCCTCTCCATACATATATATGGGGAGGTACTAGCTCCAACTCTGTTTTACAGTGAAAACTGCAGGAACTTCAAACCGGCACTAGGAAACAGACCGAGAAACCAGAGTAAAAGTTTCTCCTGCAACCCGTTCCCTTTGTGCTAGATGAACGAACGTCTCTCCACATGCTCAGTTCTGAGAGATAAGTGTGTGTGAAAGCCGTCCTTCACCTAGATTGTTGGGAACAAAAAGTTTCTCTTCAGTTGCAAACTCCACTCCATATATATATATGGGGAGGTACTAGCTCCAACTCACTTTTACAGTGAAAACTGCAGGAACTTCAAAACGGCAGTAGGAAACAGACTGAGAAAGCAGAGTAAAAGTTTCTCCTGCAACCCGTTCCCTTTGTGCTAGATGAACGAACGTCTCTCCACATGCTCAGTTCTGAGAGATAAGTGTGTGTGAAAGCCGTCCTTCACCTAGCTTGTTGGGAACACAAAGTTTCTCTTCAGGTGCAAACTCCACTCCATACATATATATGGGGAAGTACTAGCCCCAACTCGGTTTTACAGTGAAAACTGCAGGAAATTCAAACTGGCACTAGGAAACAGACTGAGAAACCAGAGTAAAAGTTTCTCCTGCAACCCGTTCCCTTTGTGCTAGATGAACGAACGTCTCTCCACAAGCTCAGTTCTGAGAGAAAAGTGTGTGTGAAAGCCGTCCTTCACCTAGCTTGTTGGGAACACAAAGTTTCTCTTCAGTTGTAAACTCCACTCCCTACATATATATGGGGAGGTAGTAGCTCCAACTCGGTTTTACAGTGAAAACTGCAGGAAGTTCAGACCGGCTCTAGGAAACAGACTGAGAAACCAGAGTAAAAGTTTCTCCTGCAACCCATTCCTTTGTGCTAGATGAACGAACTTCTCTCCACATGCTCAGTTCTGAGAGATAAGTGTGTGTGAAAGCCGTCCTTCAACTAGCTCGTTGGGAACACAAAGTTTCTCTTCACTTGCAAATTCCACTCCATACATATATATGGGGAAGTAGTAGCTCCAATTCGGTTTTACAGTGAAAGCTGCAGGAACTTCAAACCGGCACTAGGAAACAGACTGAGAAACCAGAGTAAAAGTTTCTCCTGCAACCCGTTCCCTTTGTGCTAGATGAACGAACGTCTCTCCACATGCTCAGTTCTGAGAGATAAGTGTGTGTGAAAGCCGTCCTTCACCTAGCTTGTTGGGAACACAAAGTTACTCTTCAGTGGCAAACTACACTCCATACATATATATGGGGAGGTACTAGCTCCAACTCGGTTTTACAGTGAAAACTGCAGGAACTTCAAACCGGCACTAGGAAACAGACTGAGAAACCAGAGTAAAAGTTTCTCCTGCAACCCGTTCCCTTTGTGCTAGATGAACGAACGTCTCTCCACATGCTCAGTTCTGAGAGATAAGTGTGTGTGAAAGCCGTCCTTCACCTAGCTTGTTGGGAACACAAAGTTTCTCTTCAGTTGTAAACCCCACTCCCTACATATATATGGGGAGGTACTAGCTCCAACTCGGTTTTACAGTGAAAACTGCAGGAACTTCAGACCGGCACTAGGAAACAGACTGAGAAACCAGAGTAAAAGTTTCCCTGCAAGCCGTTCCCTTTGTGCTAGATGAACGAACGTCTCTCCACATGCTCAATTCTGAGAGATAAGTGTGTGTGAAAGCCGTCCTTCACCTAGCTTGTTGGGAACACAAAGTTTCTCTTCAGTGGCAAACCCCTCTCCATACATATATATGGGAGGTACTAGCTCCAACTCGGTTTTACAGTGAAAACTGCAGGAACTTCAAACCGGCACTAGGAAACAGACTGAGAAACCAGAGTAAAAGTTTCTCCTGCAACCCGTTCCCTTTGTGCTAGATGAACGAACGTCTCTCCACATGCTCAGTTCTGAGAGATAAGTGTGTGTGAAAGCCGTCCTTCACCTAGATTGTTGGGAACACAAAGTTTCTCTTCAGTTGCAAACTCCACTCCATACATATATATGGGGAGGTACTAGCTCCAACTCGGTTTTACAGTGAAAACTGCAGGAACTTCAAACCGACACTAGGAAACAGACTGAGAAACCAGAGTAAAAGTATCTCCTGCAAACCGTTCCCTTTGTGCTAGATGAACGAACGTCTCTCCACATGCTCAGTTCTGAGAGATAAGTGTGTGTGAAAGCCGTCCTTCACCTAGCTTGTTGGGAACACAAAGTTTCTCTTCAGTTGCAAACTCCTCTCCATACATATATATGGGGAGGTACTAGCTCCAACTCGGTTTTACAGTGAAAACTGCAGGAACTTCAAACCGGCACTAGGAAACAGACCGAGAAACCAGAGTAAAAGTTTCTCCTGCAACCCGTTCCCTTTGTGCTAGATGAACGAACGTCTCTCCACATGCTCAGTTCTGAGAGATAAGTGTGTGTGAAAGCCGTCCTTCACCTAGATTGTTGGGAACAAAAAGTTTCTCTTCAGTTGCAAACTCCACTCCATACATATATATGGGGAGGTACAAGCTCCAAATCAGTTTTACAGTGAAAACTGCAGGAACTTCAAACCGGCAGTAGGAAACAGACCGAGAAACCAGAGTAAAAGTTTCTCCTGCAACCCGTTCCCTTTGTGCTAGATGAACGAACGTCTCTCCACATGCTCAGTTCTGAGAGATAAGTGTGTGTGAAAGCCGTCCTTCACCTAGCTTGTTGGGAACACAAAGTTTCTCTTCAGGTGCAAACTCCACTCCATACATATATATGGGGAAGTACTAGCCCCAACTCGGATTTACAGTGAAAACTGCAGGAAATTCAAACCGGCACTAGGAAACAGACTGAGAAACCAGAGTAAAAGTTTCTCCTGCAACCCGTTCCCTTTGTGCTAGATGAACGAACGTCTCTCCACATTCTCAGTTCTGAGAGATAAGTGTGTGTGAAAGCCGTCCTTCACCTAGCTTGTTGGGAACACAAAGTTTCTCTTCAGTGGCAAACTCCTCTCCATACATATATATGGGGAGGTACTAGCTCCAACAAGGTTTTCAGTGAAAACTGCAGGAACTTCAAACCGGCACTAGGAAACAGACCGAGAAACCCGAGTAAAAGTTTCTCCTGCAACCCGTTCCCTTTGTGCTAGATGAACGAACGTCTCTCCACATGCTCAGTTCTGAGAGATAAGTGTGTGTGAAAGCCGTCCTTCATCTAGCTTGTTTGAACGCAAAGTTTCTCTTCAGGTGCAAACTCCACTCCATACATATATATGGGGAGGTACTAGCCCCAACTCGGTTTTACAGTGAAAACTGCAGGAACTTCAAACCGGCACTAGGAAACAGACTGAGAAACCAGAGTAAAAGTTTCTCCTGCAACCCGTTCCCTTTGTGCTAGATGAACGAACGTCTCTCCACATGCTCAGTTCTGAGAGATAAGTGTGTGTGAAAGCCTTCCTTCACCTACCTTGTTGGGAACACAAAGTTTCTCTTCAGTTGCAAACTCCACTCCATAAATATATATGGGAGGTACAAGCTCCAACTCGGTTTTACAGTGAAAACTGCAGGAACTTCAAACCGGCACTAGGAAACAGACTGAGAAACCAGAGTAAAAGTTTCTCCTGCAACCCGTTCCCTTTGTGCTAGATGAACGAACGTCTCTCCACATGCTCAGTTCTGAGAGATAAGTGTGTGTGAAAGCCGTCCTTCACCTAGCTTGTTGGGAACACAAAGTTTCTCTTCAGTGGCAAACTCCACTCCATACATATATATGAGGAGGTACTAGCTCCAACTCGGTTTTACAGTGAAAACTGCAGGAACTTCAAACCGGCACTAGGAAACAGACCGAGAAACCAGAGTAAAAGTTTCTCCTGCAACCCGTTCCCTTTGCGCTAGATGAACGAACGTCTCTCCACATGCTCAGTTCTGAGAGATAAGTGTGTGTGAAAGCCGTCCTTCACCTAGCTTGTTGGGAACACAAAGTTTCTCTTCAGGTGCAAACTCCTCTCCATACATATATATGGGGAGGTACTAGCTCCAACTCGGTTTTACAGTGAAAACTGCAGGAACTTCAAACCAGCACTAGGAAACAGACTGAGAAACCAGAGTAAAAGTTTCTCCTGCAACCAGTTCCCTTTGTGCTAGATGAACGAACGTCTCTCCACATGCTCAGTTCTGAGAGATAAGTGTGTGTGAAAGCCTTCCTTCACCTAGCTTGTTGGGAACAAAAAGTTTCTCTTCAGTTGTAAACTCCACTCCATAAATACATATGGGAGGTACAAGCTCCAACTCGGTTTTACAGTGAAAACTGCAGGAACTTCAAACCGGCACTAGGAAACAGACTGAGAAACCAGAGTAAAAGTTTCTCCTGCAACCCGTTCCCTTTGTGCTAGATGAACGAACGTCTCTCCACATGCTCAGTTCTGAGAGATAAGTGTGTGTGAATGCCTTCCTTCACCTAGCTTGTTGGGAACAAATAGTTTCTCTTCAGTTGCAAACTCCACTCCATACATATATATGGGGAGGTACTAGCTCCAACTCTGTTTTACAGTGAAAACTGCAGGAACTTCATCCGGCACTAGGAAACAGACTGAGAAACCAGAGTAAAAGTTTCTCCTGCAACCCGTTCCCTTTGTGCTAGATGAACGAACGTCTCTCCACATGCTCAGTTCTGAGAGATATGTGTGTGTGAAAGCAGTCCTTCACCTAGCTTGTTGGGAACACAAAGTTTCTCTTCAGTTGCAAACTCCTCTCCATACATATATATGGGGAGGTACTAGCTCCAACTCGGTTTTACAGTGAAAACTGCAGGAACATCAATCCAGCACTAGGAAACAGACTGAGAAACCAGAGTAAAAGTTTCTCCTGCAACCAGTTCCCTTTGTGCTAGATGAACGAACGTCTCTCCACATGCTCAGTTCTGAGAGATAAGTGTGTGTGAAAGCCTTCCTTCACCTAGCTTGTTGGGAACAAAAAGTTTCTCTTCAGTTGCAAACTCCACTCCATACATATATATGGGAGGTACAAGCTCCAACTCGGTTTTACAGTGAAAACTGCAGGAACTTCAAACCGGCACTAGGAAACAGACCGAGAAACCAGAGTAAAAGTTTCTCCTGCAACCCGTTCCCTTTGTGCTAGATGAACGAACGTCTCTCCACATGCTCAGTTCTGAGAGATAAGTGTGTGTGAAAGCCGTCCTTCACCTAGCTTGTTGGGAACACAAAGTTTCTCTTCAGTTGCAAACTCCTCTCCATACATATATATGGGGAGGTACTAGCTACAACTCGGTTTTACAGTGAAAACTGAAGGAACTTCAAACCGGCACTAGGAAACAGACAGAGAACCCATAGTAAAAGTTTCTCCTGCAACCCGTTCCCTTTGTGCTAGATGAACGAACGTCTCGCCACATGCTCAGTTCTGAGAGATAAGTTTGTGTGAAAGCCGTCCTTCACCTAGCTTGTTTGAACACAAAGTTTCTCTTCAGGTGCAAACTCCACTCCATACATATATATGGGGAGGTACTAGCCCCAACTCGGTTTTACAGTGAAAACTGCAGGAACTTCAGACCGGCACTAGGAAACAGACTGAGAAACCAGAGTAAAAGTTTCCCTGCAACCCGTTCCCTTTGTGCTAGATGAACGAACGTCTCTCCACATGCTCAGTTCTGAGAGATAAGTGTGTGTGAAAGCCGTCCTCCACATAGCTTGTTGGGAACACAAAGTTTCTCTTAAGTTGCAAACTCCACTCCATACATATATATGGGAGGTACTAGCTCCAACTCGGTTTTACAGTGAAAACTGCAGGAACTTCAAACCGGCACTAGGAAACAGACTGAGAAACCAGAGTAAAAGTTTCTCCTGCAACCCGTTCCCTTTGTGCTAGATGAACGAACGTCTCTCCACATGCTCAGTTCTGAGAGATAAGTGTGTGTGAAAGCCGTCCTTCACCTAGCTTGTTGGGAACACAAAGTTTCTCTTCAGTTGCAAACTCCACTCCATACATATATATGGGGAGGTACTAGCTCCAACTCGGTTTTACAGTGAAAACTGCAGGAACTTCAAACCGGCACTAGGAAACAGACTGAGAAACCAGAGTAAAAGTTTCTCCTGCAACCCGTTTCCTTTGTGCTAGATGAACGAACGTCTCTCCACATGCTCAATTCTGAGAGATAAGTGTGTGTGAAAGCCGTCCTTCACCTAGCTTGTTGGGAACACAAAGTTTCTCTTCAGTTGCAAACTACTCTCCATACATATATATGGGGAGGTACTAGCTCCAACTCGCTTTTACACTGAAAACTGCAGGAACTTCAAACCGGCACTAGGAAACAGACCGAGAAACCAGAGTAAAAGTTTCTCCTGCAACCCGTTCCCTTTGTGCTAGATGAACGAACGTCTCTCCACATGCTCAGTTCTGAGAGATAAGTGTGTGTGAAAGCCGTCCTTCACCTACATTGTTGGGAACAAAAAGTTTCTCTTCAGTTGCAAACTCCACTCCATATATATATATGGGGAGGTACTAGCTTCAACTCAGTTTTACAGGGAAAACTGCAGGAACTTCAAACCGGTAGTAGGAAACAGACTGAGAAAACAGAGTAAAAGTTTCTCCTGCAACCCGTTCTCTTTGTGCTAGATGAACGAACGTCTCTCCACATGCTCAGTTCTGAGAGATAAGTGTGTGTGAAAGCCGTCCTTCACCTAGCTTGTTGGGAACACAAAGTTTCTCTTCAGGTGCAAACTCCACTCCATACATATATATGGGGAAGTACTAGCCCCAACTCGGTTTTACAGTGAAAACTGCAGGAAATTCAAACCGGCACTAGGAAACAGACCGAGAAACCAGAGTAAAAGTTTCTCCTGCAACCCGTTCCCTTTGTGCTAGATGAACGAACGTCTCTCCACATGCTCAGTTCTGAGAGATAAGTGTGTGTGAAAGCCGTACTTCACCGAGGTTGTTGGGAACACAAAGTTTCTCTTCAGTGGCAAACTCCTCTCCATACATATATATGGGGAGGTACAAGCTCCAACACGGTTTTACAGTGAAAACTGCAGGAATTTCAAACCGGCACTAGGAAACAGACCGAGAAACCAGAGTAAAAGTTTCTCCTGCAACCCGTTCCCTTTGTGCTAGATGAACGAACGTCTCTCCACATGCTCAGTTCTGAGAGATAAGTGTGTGTGAAAGCCGTCCTTCACCTAGCTTGTTGGGAACACAAAGTTTCTCTTCAGTTGCAAACTCCTCTCCATACATATATATGGGGAGGTACTAGCTCCAACTCCGTTTTACAGTGAAAACTGCAGGAACTTCAAACTGGCACTAGGAAACAGACTGAGAAACCAGAGTATAAGTTTCTCCTGCAAACCGTTCCCTTTGTGCTAGATGAACGAACGTCTCTCCACATGCTCAGTTCTGAGAGATAAGTGTGTGTGAAAGCCTTCCTTCACCTAGCTTGTTGGGAACACAAAGTTTCTCTTCAGTTGCAAACTCCACTCCATACATATATATGGGAGGTACAAGCTCCAACTCGGTTTTACACTGAAAACTGCAGGAACTTCAAACCGGCACTAGGAAACAGACTGAGAAACCAGAGTAAAAGTTTCTCCTGCAACCCGTTCCCTTTGTGCTAGATGAACGAACGTCTCTCCACATGCTCAGTTCTGAGAGATAAGTGTGTGTGAAAGCCGTCCTTCACCTAGCTTGTTGGGAACACAAAGTTTCTCTTCAGTTGTAAACCCCACTCCCTACATATATATGGGGAGGTACTAGCTCCAACTCGGTTTTACAGTGAAAACTGCAGGAACTTCAGACCGGCACTAGGAAACAGACTGAGAAACCAGAGTAAAAGTTTCCCTGCAACCCGTTCCCTTTGTGCTAGATGAACGAACGTCTCTCCACATGCTCAGTTCTGAGAGATAAGTGTGTGTGAAAGCCGTCCTCCACATAGCTTGTTGGGAACACAAAGTTTCTCTTCAGTTGCAAACTCCACTCCATACATATATATGGGGAGGTACAAGCGCCAACACGGTTTCACAGTGAAAACTGCAGGAATTTCAAACCGGCACTAGGAAACAGACCGAGAAACCAGAGTAAAAGTTTCTCCTGCAACCCGTTCCATTTGTGCTAGATGAACGAACGTCTCTCCACATGCTCAGTTCTGAGAGATAAGTTTGTGTGAAAGCCGTCCTTCACCTAGCTTGTTTGAACACAAAGTTTCTCTTCAGGTGCAAACTCCACTCCATACATATATAAGGGGGGGTACTAGCCCCAACTCGGTTTTACAGTGAAAACTGCAGGAACTTCAAACCGGCACTAGGAAACAGACTGAGAAACCAGAGTAAAAGTTTCTCCTGCAACAAGTTCCCTTTGTGCTAGATGAACGAACGTCTCTCCACATGCTCAGTTCTGAGAGATAAGTGTGTGTGAAAGCCGTCCTTCACCTAGCTTGTTGGGAACACAAAGTTTCTCTTCAGTTGCAAACTCCTCTCCATACATATATATGGGGAGGTACTAGCTCCAACTCGGTTTTACAGTGAAAACTGCAGGAACTTCAAACCGGCACTAGGAAACAGACTGAGAAACCAGAGTATAAGTTTCTCCTGCAACCCGTTCCCTTTGTGCTAGATGAACGAACGTCTCTCCACATGCTCAGTTCTGAGAGATAAGTGTGTGTGAAAGCCTTCCTTCACCTAGCTTGTTGGGAACACAAAGTTTCTCTTCAGTTGCAAACTCCACTCCATACATATATATGGGAGGTACAAGCTCCAACTCGGTTTTACAGTAAAAACTGCAGGAACTTCAGACCGGCACTAGGAAACAGACTGAGAAACCAGAGTAAAAGTTTCTCCTGCAACCCGTTCCCTTTGTGCTAGATGAACGAACGTCTCTCCACATTCTCAGTTCTGAGAGATAAGTGTGTGTGAAAGCCGTCCTTCACCTAGCTTGTTGGGAACACAAAGTTTCTCTTCAGTTGCAAACTCCACTCCATACATATATATGGGGATGTACTACCTCCAACTCGGTTTTACAGTAAAAACTGCAGGAACTTCAGACCGGCACTAGGAAACAGACTGAGAAACCAGAGTAAAAGTTTCCCTGCAACCCGTTCCCTTTGTGCTAGATGAACGAACGTCTCTCCACATGCTCAGTTCTGAGAGATAAGTGTGTGTGAAAGCCGTCCTCCACATAGCTTGTTGGGAACACAATGTTTCTCTTCAGTTGCAAACTCCACTCCATACATTTATATGGGAGGTACTAGCTCCAACTCGGTTTTACAGTGAAAACTGCAGGAACTTCAAGCCGGCACTAGGAAACAGACTGAGAAACCAGAGTAAAAGTTTCTCCTGCAACCCGTTCCCTTTGTGCTAGATGAACGAACGTCTCTCCACATGCTCAATTCTGAGAGATATGTGTGTGTGAAAGCCGTCCTTCACCTAGCTTGTTGGGAACACAAAGTTTCTCTTCAGTTGCAAACTCCTCTCCATACATATATATGGGGAGGTACTAGCTCCAACTCGGTTTTACAGTGAAAACTGCAGGAACTTCAAACCGGCACTAGGAAACAGACCGAGAAACCAGAGTAAAAGTTTCTCCTGCAACCCGTTCCCTTTGTGCTAGATGAACGAACGTCTCTCCACATGCTCAGTTCTGAGAGATAAGTGTGTGTGAAAGCCGTCCTTCACCTAGATTGTTGGGAACAAAAAGTTTCTCTTCAGTTGCAAACTCCACTCCATACATATATATGGGGAGGTACTAGCTCCAACTCAGTTTTACAGTGAAAACTGCAGGAACTTCAAACCGGCAGTAGGAAACAGACCGAGAAACCAGAGTAAATGTTTCTCCTGCAACCCGTTCCCTTTGTGCTAGATGAACGAACGTCTCTCCACATGCTCAGTTCTGAGAGATAAGTGTGTGTGAAAGCCGTCCTTCACCTAGCTTGTTGGGAACACAAAGTTTCTCTTCAGGTGCAAACTCCACTCCATACATATATATGGGGAAGTACTAGCCCCAACTCGGTTTTACAGTGAAAACTGCAGGAAATTCAAACCGGCACTAGGAAACAGACTGAGAAACCAGAGTAAAAGTTTCTCCTGCAACCCGTTCCCTTTGTGCTAGATGAACGAACGTCTCTCCACATTCTCAGTTCTGAGAGATAAGTGTGTGTGAAAGCCGTCCTTCACCTAGCTTGTTGGGAACACAAAGTTTCTCTTCAGTGGCAAACTCCTCTCCATACATATATATGGGGAGGTACTAGCTCCAACACGGTTTTACAGTGAAAACTGCAGGAACTTCAAACCGGCACTAGGAAACAGCCCGAGAAACCAGAGTAAAAGTTTCTCCTGCAACCCGTTCCCTTTATGCTAGATGAACGAACGTCTCTCCACATGCTCAGTTCTGAGAGATAAGTGTGTGTGAAAGCCGTCCTTCACCTAGCTTGTTGGGAACACAAAGTTTCTCTTCAGTTGTAAACCCCACTCCCTACATATATATGGGGAGGTACTAGCTCCAACTCGGTTTTACAGTGAAAACTGCAGGAACTTCAGACCGGCACTAGGAAACAGACTGAGAAACCAGAGTAAAAGTTTCCCTGCAACCCGTTCCCTTTGTGCTAGATGAACGAACGTCTCTCCACATGCTCAGTTCTGAGAGATAAGTGTGTGTGAAAGCCGTCCTCCACATAGCTTGTTGGGAACACAAAGTTTCTCTTCAGTTGCAAACTCCACTCCATACATATATATGGGGAGGTACAAGCTCCAACACGGTTTTACAGTGAAAACTGCAGGAATTTCAAACCGGCACTAGGAAACAGACCGAGAAACCAGAGTAAAAGTTTCTCCTGCAAACCGTTCCATTTGTGCTAGATGAACGAACGTCTCTCCACATGCTCAGTTCTGAGAGATAAGTTTGTGTGAAAGCCGTCCTTCACCTAGCTTGTTTGAACACAAAGTTTCTCTTCAGGTGCAAACTCCACTCCATACATATATAAGGGGGGGTACTAGCCCCAACTCGGTTTTACAGTGAAAACTGCAGGAACTTCAAACCGGCACTAGGAAACAGACTGAGAAACCAGAGTAAAAGTTTCTCCTGCAACCGGTTCCCTTTGTGCTAGATGAACGAACGTCTCTCCACATGCTCAGTCCTGAGAGATAAGTGTGTGTGAAAGCCGTCCTTCACCTAGCTTGTTGGGAACACAAAGTTTCTCTTCAGTTGCAAACTCCACTCCATACATATATATGGGGATGTACTACCTCCAACTCGGTTTTACAGTAAAAACTGCAGGAACTTCAGACCGGCACTAGGAAACAGACTGAGAAACCAGAGTAAAAGTTTCCCTGCAACCCGTTCCCTTTGTGCTAGATGAACGAACGTCTCTCCACATGCTCAGTTCTGAGAGATAAGTGTGTGTGAAAGCCGTCCTCCACATAGCTTGTTGGGAACACAATGTTTCTCTTCAGTTGCAAACTCCACTCCATACATTTATATGGGAGGTACTAGCTCCAACTCGGTTTTACAGTGAAAACTGCAGGAACTTCAAGCCGGCACTAGGAAACAGACTGAGAAACCAGAGTAAAAGTTTCTCCTGCAACCCGTTCCCTTTGTGCTAGATGAACGAACGTCTCTCCACATGCTCAATTCTGAGAGATATGTGTGTGTGAAAGCCGTCCTTCACCTAGCTTGTTGGGAACACAAAGTTTCTCTTCAGTTGCAAACTCCTCTCCATACATATATATGGGGAGGTACTAGCTCCAACTCGGTTTTACAGTGAAAACTGCAGGAACTTCAAACCGGCACTAGGAAACAGACCGAGAAACCAGAGTAAAAGTTTCTCCTGCAGCCCGTTCCCTTTGTGCTAGATGAACGAACGTCTCTCCACATGCTCAGTTCTGAGAGATAAGTGTGTGTGAAAGCCGTCCTTCACCTAGATTGTAGGGAACAAAAAGTTTCTCTTCAGTTGCAAACTCCACTCCATACATATATATGGGGAGGTACTAGCTCCAACTCAGTTTTACAGTGAAAACTGCAGGAACTTCAAACCGGCAGTAGGAAACAGACCGAGAAACCAGAGAAAATGTTTCTCCTGCAACCCGTTCCCTTTGTGCTAGATGAACGAACGTCTCTCCACATGCTCAGTTCTGAGAGATATGTGTGTGTGAAAGCCGTCCTTCACCTAGCTTGTGGGGAACACAAAGTTTCTCTTCAGGTGCAAACTCCACTCCATACATATATATGGGGAAGTACTAGCCCCAACTCGGTTTTACAGTGAAAACTGCAGGAAATTCAAACCGGCACTAGGAAACAGACTGAGAAACCAGAGTAAAAGTTTCTCCTGCAACCCGTTCCCTTTGTGCTAGATGAACGAACGTCTCTCCACATTCTCAGTTCTGAGAGATAATTGTGTGTGAAAGCCGTCCTTCACCTAGCTTGTTGGGAACACAAAGTTTCTCTTCAGTGGCAAACTCCTCTCCATACATATATATGGGGAGGTACTAGCTCCAACACGGTTTTACAGTGAAAACTGCAGGAACTTCAAACCGGCACTAGGAAACAGACCGAGAAACCAGAGTAAAAGTTTCTCCTGCAACCCGTTCCCTTTGTGCTAGATGAACGAACGTCTCTCCACATGCTCAGTTCTGAGAGATAAGTGTGTGTGAAAGCCGTCCTTCACCTAGCTTGTTGGGAACACAAAGTTTCTCTTCAGTTGTAAACCCCACTCCCTACATATATATGGGGAGGTACTAGCTCCAACTCGGTTTTACAGTGAAAACTGCAGGAACTTCAGACCGGCACTAGGAAACAGACAGAGAAACCAGAGTAAAAGTTTCCCTGCAACCCGTTCCCTTTGTGCTAGATGAACGAACGTCTCTCCACATGCTCAGTTCTGAGAGATAAGTGTGTGTGAAAGCCGTCCTCCACATAGCTTGTTGGGAACACAAAGTTTCTCTTCAGTTGCAAACTCCACTCCATACATATATATGGGGAGGTACAAGCTCCAACACGGTTTTACAGTGAAAACTGCAGGAATTTCAAACCGGCACTAGGAAACAGACCGAGAAACCAGAGTAAAAGTTTCTCCTGCAACCCGTTCCCTTTGTGCTAGATGAACGAACGTCTCTCCACATGCTCAGTTCTGAGAGATAAGTGTGTGTGAAAGCCGTCCTCCACATAGCTTGTTGGGAACACAATGTTTCTCTTCAGTTGCAAACTCCACTCCATACATATATATGGGAAGGTACAAGCTCCAACACGGTTTTACAGTGAAAACTGCAGGAATTTCAAACCGGCACTAGGAAACAGACCGAGAAACCAGAGTAAAAGTTTCTCCTGCAAACCGTTCCATTTGTGCTAGATGAACGAACGTCTCTCCACATGCTCAGTTCTGAGAGATAAGTTTGTGTGAAAGCCGTCCTTCACCTAGCTTGTTTGAACACAAAGTTTCTCTTCAGGTGCAAACTCCACTCCATACATATATAAGGGGGGGTACTAGCCCCAACTCGGTTTTACAGTGAAAACTGCAGGAACTTCAAACCGGCACTAGGAAACAGACTGAGAAACCAGAGTAAAAGTTTCTCCTGCAACCGGTTCCCTTTGTGCTAGATGAACGAACGTCTCTCCACATGCTCAGTTCTGAGAGATAAGTGTGTGTGAAAGCCGTCCTTCACCTAGCTTGTTGGGAACACAAAGTTTCTCTTCAGTTGCAAACTCCACTCCATACATATATATGGGGATGTACTACCTCCAACTCGGTTTTACAGTAAAAACTGCAGGAACTTCAGACCGGCACTAGGAAACAGACTGAGAAACCAGAGTAAAAGTTTCCCTGCAACCCGTTCCCTTTGTGCTAGATGAACGAACGTCTCTCCACATGCTCAGTTCTGAGAGATAAGTGTGTGTGAAAGCCGTCCTCCACATAGCTTGTTGGGAACACAATGTTTCTCTTCAGTTGCAAACTCCACTCCATACATTTATATGGGAGGTACTAGCTCCAACTCGGTTTTACAGTGAAAACTGCAGGAACTTCAAGCCGGCACTAGGAAACAGACTGAGAAACCAGAGTAAAAGTTTCTCCTGCAACCCGTTCCCTTTGTGCTAGATGAACGAACGTCTCTCCACATGCTCAATTCTGAGAGATATGTGTGTGTGAAAGCCGTCCTTCACCTAGCTTGTTGGGAACACAAAGTTTCTCTTCAGTTGCAAACTCCTCTCCATACATATATATGGGGAGGTACTAGCTCCAAATCGGTTTTACAGTGAAAACTGCAGGAACTTCAAACCGGCACTAGGAAACAGACCGAGAAACCAGAGTAAAAGTTTCTCCTGCAACCCGTTCCCTTTGTGCTAGATGAACGAACGTCTCTCCACATGCTCAGTTCTGAGAGATAAGTGTGTGTGAAAGCCGTCCTTCACCTAGATTGTTGGGAACAAAAAGTTTCTCTTCAGTTGCAAACTCCACTCCATACATATATATGGGGAGGTACTAGCTCCAACTCAGTTTTACAGTGAAAACTGCAGGAACTTCAAACCGGCAGTAGGAAACAGACCGAGAAACCAGAGTAAATGTTTCTCCTGCAACCCGTTCCCTTTGTGCTAGATGAACGAACGTCTCTCCACATGCTCAGTTCTGAGAGATATGTGTGTGTGAAAGCCGTCCTTCACCTAGCTTGTGGGGAACACAAAGTTTCTCTTCAGGTGCAAACTCCACTCCATACATATATATGGGGAAGTACTAGCCCCAACTCGGTTTTACAGTGAAAACTGCAGGAAATTCAAACCGGCACTAGGAAACAGACTGAGAAACCAGAGTAAAAGTTTCTCCTGCAACCCGTTCCCTTTGTGCTAGATGAACGAACGTCTCTCCACATTCTCAGTTCTGAGAGATAATTGTGTGTGAAAGCCGTCCTTCACCTAGCTTGTTGGGAACACAAAGTTTCTCTTCAGTGGCAAACTCCTCTCCATACATATATATGGGGAGGTACTAGCTCCAACACGGTTTTACAGTGAAAACTGCAGGAACTTCAAACCGGCACTAGGAAACAGACCGAGAAACCAGAGTAAAAGTTTCTCCTGCAACCCGTTCCCTTTGTGCTAGATGAACGAACGTCTCTCCACATGCTCAGTTCTGAGAGATAAGTGTGTGTGAAAGCCGTCCTTCACCTAGCTTGTTGGGAACACAAAGTTTCTCTTCAGTTGTAAACCCCACTCCCTACATATATATGGGGAGGTACTAGCTCCAACTAGGTTTTACAGTGAAAACTGCAGGAACTTCAGACCGGCACTAGGAAACAGACAGAGAAACCAGAGTAAAAGTTTCCCTGCAAACCGTTCCCTTTGTGCTAGATGAACGAACGTCTCTCCACATGCTCAGTTCTGAGAGATAAGTGTGTGTGAAAGCCGTCCTCCACATAGCTTGTTGGGAACACAAAGTTTCTCTTCAGTTGCAAACTCCACTCCATACATATATATGGGGAGGTACAAGCTCCAACACGGTTTTACGGTGAAAACTGCAGGAATTTCAAACCGGCACTAGGAAACAGACCGAGAAACCAGAGTAAAAGTTTCTCCTGCAAACCGTTCCATTTGTGCTAGATGAACGAACGTCTCTCCACATGCTCAGTTCTGAGAGATAAGTTTGTGTGAAAGCCGTCCTTCACCTAGCTTGTTTGAACACAAAGTTTCTCTTCAGGTGCAAACTCCACTCCATACATATATAAGGGGGGGTACTAGCCCCAACTCGGTTTTACAGTGAAAACTGCAGGAACTTCAAACCGGCACTAGGAAACAGACTGAGAAACCAGAGTAAAAGTTTCTCCTGCAACCGGTTCCCTTTGTGCTAGATGAACGAACGTCTCTCCACATGCTCAGTTCTGAGAGATAAGTGTGTGTGAAAGCCGTCCTTCACCTAGCTTGTTGGGAACACAAAGTTTCTCTTCAGTTGCAAACTCCTCTCCATACATATATATGGGGAGGTACTAGCTCCAACTCGGTTTTACAGTGAAAACTGCAGGAACTTCAAACCGGCACTAGGAAACAGACTGAGAAACCAGAGTATAAGTTTCTCCTGCAAACCGTTCCCTTTGTGCTAGATGAACGAACGTCTCTCCACATGCTCAGTTCTGAGAGATAAGTGTGTGTGAAAGCCTTCCTTCACCTAGCTTGTTGGGAACACAAAGTTTCTCTTCAGTTGCAAACTCCACTCCATACATATATATGGGAGGTACAAGCTCCAACTCGGTTTTACAGTGAAAACTGCAGGAACTTCAAACCGGCACTAGGAAACAGACTGAGAAACCAGAGTAAAAGTTTCTCCTGCAACCCGTTCCCTTTGTGCTAGATGAACGAACGTCTCTCCACATGCTCAGTTCTGAGAGATAAGTGTGTGTGAAAGCCGTCCTTCACCTAGCTTGTTGGGAACACAAAGTTTCTCTTCAGTTGCAAACTCCACTCCATACATATATATGGGGATGTACTAGCTCCAACTCGGTTTTACAGTAAAAACTGCAGGAACTTCAAACCGGCACTAGGAAACAGACTGAGAAACCAGAGTAAAAGTTTCCCTGCAACCCGTTCCCTTTGTGCTAGATGAACGAACGTCTCTCCACATGCTCAGTTCTGAGAGATAAGTGTGTGTGAAAGCCGTCCTCCACATAGCTTGTTGGGAACACAAAGTTTCTCTTCAGTTGCAAACTCCACTCCATACATATATATGGGAGGTACTAGCTCCAACTCGGTTTTACAGTGAAAACTGCAGGAACTTCAAACCGGCACTAGGAAACAGACTGAGAAACCAGAGTAAAAGTTTCTCCTGCAACCCGTTCCCTTTGTGCTAGATGAACGAACGTCTCTCCACATGCTCAGTTCTGAGAGATAAGTGTGTGTGAAAGCCGTCCTTCACCTAGCTTGTTGGAAACACAAAGTTTCTCTTCAGTTGCAAACTCCACTCCATACATATATAAGGGGGGGTACTAGCCCCAACTCGGTTTTACAGTGAAAACTGCAGGAACTTCAAACCGGCACTAGGAAACAGACTGAGAAACCAGAGTAAAAGTTTCTCCTGCAACCGGTTCCCTTTGTGCTAGATGAACGAACGTCTCTCCACATGCTCAGTTCTGAGAGATAAGTGTGTGTGAAAGCCGTCCTTCACCTAGCTTGTTGGGAACACAAAGTTTCTCTTCAGTTGCAAACTCCTCTCCATACATATATATGGGGAGGTACTAGCTCCAACTCGGATTTACAGTGAAAACTGCAGGAACTTCAAACCGGCACTAGGAAACAGACTGAGAAACCAGAGTATAAGTTTATCCTGCAAACCGTTCCCTTTGTGCTAGATGAACGAACGTCTCTCCACATGCTCAGTTCTGAGAGATAAGTGTGTGTGAAAGCCTTCCTTCACCTAGCTTGTTGGGAACACAAAGTTTCTCTTCAGTTGCAAACTCCACTCCATACATATATATGGGAGGTACAAGCTCCAACTCGGTTTTACAGTGAAAACTGCAGGAACTTCAAACCGGCACTAGGAAACAGACTGAGAAACCAGAGTAAAAGTTTCTCCTGCAACCCGTTCCCTTTGTGCTAGATGAACGAACGTCTCTCCACATGCTCAGTTCTGAGAGATAAGTGTGTGTGAAAGCCGTCCTTCACCTAGCTTGTTGGGAACACAAAGTTTCTCTTCAGTTGCAAACTCCACTCCATACATATATATGGGGATGTACTAGCTCCAACTCGGTTTTACAGTAAAAACTGCAGGAACTTCAAACCGGCACTAGGAAACAGACTGAGAAACCAGAGTAAAAGTTTCCCTGCAAACCGTTCCCTTTGTGCTAGATGAACGAACGTCTCTCCACATGCTCAGTTCTGAGAGATAAGTGTGTGTGAAAGCCGTCCTCCACATAGCTTGTTGGGAACACAAAGTTTCTCTTCAGTTGCAAACTCCACTCCATACATATATATGGGAGGTACTAGCTCCAACTCGGTTTTACATTGAAAACTGCAGGACCTTCAAACCGGCACTAGGAAACAGACTGAGAAACCAGAGTAAAAGTTTCTCCTGCAACCCGTTCCCTTTGTGCTAGATGAACGAACGTCTCTCCACATGCTCAGTTCTGAGAGATAAGTGTGTGTGAAAGCCGTCCTTCACCTAGCTTGTTGGAAACACAAAGTTTCTCTTCAGTTGCAAACTCCACTCCATATATATATATGGGGAGGTACTAGCTCCAACTCGGTTTTACAGTGAAAACTGCAGGAACTTCAAACCGGCACTAGGAAACAGACTGAGAAACCAGAGTAAAAGTTTCTCCTGCAACCCGTTCCCTTTGTGCTTGATGAACGAACGTCTCTCCACATGCTCAATTCTGAGAGATAAGTGTGTGTGAAAGCCGTCCTTCACCTAGCTTGTTGGGAACACAAAGTCTCTCTGCAGTTGCAAACTCCTCTCCATACATATATATGGGGAGGTACTAGCTCCAACTCGGTTTTACAGTGAAAACTGCAGGAACTTCAAACCGGCACTAGGAAACAGACCGAGAAACCAGAGTAAAAGTTTCTCCTGCAACCCGTTCCCTTTGTGCTAGATGAACGAACGTCTCTCCACATGCTCAGTTCTGAGAGATAAGTGTGTGTGAAAGTCGTCCTTCACCTAGATTGTTGGGAACAAAAAGTTTCTCTTCAGTTGCAAACTCCACTCCATACATATATATGGGGAGGTACTAGCTCTAACTCAGTTTTACAGTGAAAACTGCAGGAACTTCAAACCGGCAGTAGGAAACAGACCGAGAAACCAGAGTAAAAGTTTCTCCTGCAACCCGTTCCCTTTGTGCTAGATGAACGAACGTCTCTCCACATGCTCAGTTCTGAGAGATAAGTGTGTGTGAAAGCCGTCCTTCACCTAGCTTGTTGGGAACACAAAGTTTCTCTTCAGGTGCAAACTCCATTCCATACATATATATGGGGAAGTACTAGCCCCAACTCGGTTTTACAGTGAAAACTGCAGGAAATTCAAACCGGCACTAGGAAACAGACTGAGAAACCAGAGTAAAAGTTTCTCCTGCAACCCGTTCCCTTTGTGCTAGATGAACGAACGTCTCTCCACATGCTCATTCTGAGAGATAAGTGTGTGTGAAAGCCGTCCTTCACCTAGCTTGTTGGGAACACAAAGTTTCTCTTCAGTGGCAAACTCCTCTCCATACATATATAAGGGGAGGTACTAGCTCCAACTCAGTTTTACAGTGAAAACTGCAGGAACTTCAAACCGGCACTAGGAAACAGACCGAGAAACCAGAGTAAAAGTTTCTCCTGCAACCCGTTCCCTTTGTGCTAGATGAACGAACGTCTCTCCACATGCTCAGTTCTGAGAGATAAGTGTGTGTGAAAGCCGTCCTTCACCTAGCTTGTTTGAACGCAAAGTTTCTCTTCAGGTGCAAACTCCACTCCATACATATATATGGGGAGGTACTAGCCCCAACTCGGTTTTACAGTGAAAACTGCAGGAACTTCAAACCGGCACTAGGAAACAGACTGAGAAACCAGAGTAAAAGTTTCTCCTGCAACCCGTTCCCGTTGTGCTAGATGAACGAACGTCTCTCCACATGCTCAGTTCTGAGAGATAAGTGTGTGTGAAAGCCTTCCTTCACCTACCTTGTTGGGAACACAAAGTTTCTCTTCAGTTGCAAACTCCACTCCATACATATATATGGGAGGTACAAGCTCCAACTCGGTTTTACAGTGAAAACTGCAGGAACTTCAAACCGGCACTAGGAAACAGACTGAGAAACCAGAGTAAAAGTTTCTCCTGCAACCCGTTCCCTTTGTGCTAGATGAACGAACGTCTCTCCACATGCTCAGTTCTGAGAGATAAGTGTGTGTGAAAGCCGTCCTTCACCTAGCTTGTTGGGAACACAAAGTTTCTCTTCAGTTGCAAACTCCACTCCATACATATATATGAGGAGGTACTAGCTCCAACTCGGTTTTACAGTGAAAACTGCAGGAACTTCAAACCGGCACAAGGAAACAGACTGAGAAACCAGAGTAAAAGTTTCTCCTGCAACCGGTTCCCTTTGTGCTAGATGAACGAACGTCTCTCCACATGCTCAGTTCTGAGAGATAAGTGTGTGTGAAAGCCGTCCTTCACCTAGCTTGTTGGGAACACAAAGTTTCTCTTCAGTTGCAAACTCCTCTCCATACATATATATGGGGAGGTACTAGCTCCAACTCGGTTTTACAGTGAAAACTGCAGGAACTTCAAACCGGCACTAGGAAACAGACTGAGAAACCAGAGTATAAGTTTCTCCTGCAAACCGTTCCCTTTGTGCTAGATGAACGAACGTCTCTCCACATGCTCAGTTCTGAGAGATAAGTGTGTGTGAAAGCCTTCCTTCACCTAGCTTGTTGGGAACACAAAGTTTCTCTTCAGTTGCAAACTCCACTCCATACATATATATGGGAGGTACAAGCTCCAACTCGGTTTTACAGTGAAAACTGCAGGAACTTCAAACCGGCACTAGGAAACAGACTGAGAAACCAGAGTAAAAGTTTCTCCTGCAACCCGTTCCCTTTGTGCTAGATGAACGAACGTCTCTCCACATGCTCAGTTCTGAGAGATAAGTGTGTGTGAAAGCCGTCCTTCACCTAGCTTGTTGGGAACACAAAGTTTCTCTTCAGTTGCAAACTCCACTCCATACATATATATGGGGATGTACTAGCTCCAACTCGGTTTTACAGTAAAAACTGCAGGAACTTCAAACCGGCACTAGGAAACAGACTGAGAAACCAGAGTAAAAGTTTCCCTGCAACCCGTTCCCTTTGTGCTAGATGAACGAACGTCTCTCCACATGCTCAGTTCTGAGAGATAAGTGTGTGTGAAAGCCGTCCTCCACATAGCTTGTTGGGAACACAAAGTTTCTCTTCAGTTGCAAACTCCACTCCATACATATATATGGGAGGTACTAGCTCCAACTCGGTTTTACAGTGAAAACTGCAGGAACTTCAAACCGGCACTAGGAAACAGACTGAGAAACCAGAGTAAAAGTTTCTCCTGCAACCCGTTCCCTTTGTGCTAGATGAACGAACGTCTCTCCACATGCTCAGTTCTGAGAGATAAGTGTGTGTGAAAGCCGTCCTTCACCTAGCTTGTTGGAAACACAAAGTTTCTCTTCAGTTGCAAACTCCACTCCATATATATATATGGGGAGGTACTAGCTCCAACTCGGTTTTACAGTGAAAACTGCAGGAACTTCAAACCGGCACTAGGAAACAGACTGAGAAACCAGAGTAAAAGTTTCTCCTGCAACCCGTTCCCTTTGTGCTTGATGAACGAACGTCTCTCCACATGCTCAATTCTGAGAGATAAGTGTGTGTGAAAGCCGTCCTTCACCTAGCTTGTTGGGAACACAAAGTCTCTCTGCAGTTGCAAACTCCTCTCCATACATATATATGGGGAGGTACTAGCTCCAACTCGGTTTTACAGTGAAAACTGCAGGAACTTCAAACCGGCACTAGGAAACAGACCGAGAAACCAGAGTAAAAGTTTCTCCTGCAACCCGTTCCCTTTGTGCTAGATGAACGAACGTCTCTCCACATGCTCAGTTCTGAGAGATAAGTGTGTGTGAAAGCCGTCCTTCACCTAGATTGTTGGGAACAAAAAGTTTCTCTTCAGTTGCAAACTCCACTCCATACATATATATGGGGAGGTACTAGCTCTAACTCAGTTTTACAGTGAAAACTGCAGGAACTTCAAACCGGCAGTAGGAAACAGACCGAGAAACCAGAGTAAAAGTTTCTCCTGCAACCCGTTCCCTTTGTGCTAGATGAACGAACGTCTCTCCACATACTCAGTTCTGAGAGATAAGTGTGTGTGAAAGCCGTCCTTCACCTAGCTTGTTGGGAACACAAAGTTTCTCTTCAGGTGCAAACTCCACTCCATACATATATATGGGGAAGTACTAGCCCCAACTCGGTTTTACAGTGAAAACTGCAGGAAATTCAAACCGGCACTAGGAAACAGACTGAGAAACCAGAGTAAAAGTTTCTCCTGCAACCCGTTCCCTTTGTGCTAGATGAACGAACGTCTCTCCACATGCTCAGTTCTGAGAGATAAGTGTGTGTGAAAGCCGTACTTCACCTAGCTTGTTGGGAACACAAAGTTTCTCTTCAGTGGCAAACTCCTCTCCATACATATATAAGGGGAGGTACTAGCTCCAACTCAGTTTTACAGTGAAAACTGCAGGAACTTCAAACCGGCACTAGGAAACAGACCGAGAAACCAGAGTAAAAGTTTCTCCTGCAACCCGTTCCCTTTGTGCTAGATGAACGAACGTCTCTCCACATGCTCAGTTCTGAGAGATAAGTGTGTGTGAAAGCCGTCCTTCACCTAGCTTGTTTGAACGCAAAGTTTCTCTTCAGGTGCAAACTCCACTCCATACATATATATGGGGAGGTACTAGCCCCAACTCGGTTTTACAGTGAAAACTGCAGGAACTTCAAACCGGCACTAGGAAACAGACTGAGAAACCAGAGTAAAAGTTTCTCCTGCAACCCGTTCCCTTTGTGCTAGATGAACGAACGTCTCTCCACATGCTCAGTTCTGAGAGATAAGTGTGTGTGAAAGCCTTCCTTCACCTACCTTGTTGGGAACACAAAGTTTCTCTTCAGTTGCAAACTCCACTCCATACATATATATGGGAGGTACAAGCTCCAACTCGGTTTTACAGTGAAAACTGCAGGAACTTCAAACCGGCACTAGGAAACAGACTGAGAAACCAGAGTAAAAGTTTCTCCTGCAACCCGTTCCCTTTGTGCTAGATGAACGAACGTCTCTCCACATGCTCAGTTCTGAGAGATAAGTGTGTGTGAAAGCCGTCCTTCACCTAGCTTGTTGGGAACACAAAGTTTCTCTTCAGTTGCAAACTCCACTCCATACATATATATGAGGAGGTACTAGCTCCAACTCGGTTTTACAGTGAAAACTGCAGGAACTTCAAACCGGCACTAGGAAACAGACTGAGAAACCAGAGTAAAAGTTTCTCCTGCAACCCGTTCCCTTTGTGCTAGATGAACGAACGTCTCTCCACATGCTCAGTTCTGAGAGATAAGTGTGTGTGAAAGCCGTCCTTCACCTAGCTTGTTGGGAACACAAAGTTTCTCTTCAGTTGCAAACTCCTCTCCATACATATATATGGGGAGGTACTAGCTCCAACTCGGTTTTACAGTGAAAACTGCAGGAACTTCAAACCAGCACTAGGAAACAGACTGAGAAACCAGAGTAAAAGTTTCTCCTGCAACCCGTTCCCTTTGTGTTAGATGAACGAACGTCTCTCCACATGCTCAGTTCTGAGAGATAAGTGTGTGTGAAAGCCTTCCTTCACCTAGCTTGTTGGGAACAAAAAGTTTCTCTTCAGATGCAAACTCCACTCCATACATATATATGGGAGGTACAAGCTCCAACTCGGTTTTACAGTGAAAACTGCAGGAACTTCAAACCGGCACTAGGAAACAGACTGAGAAACCAGAGTAAAAGTTTCTCCTGCAACCCGTTCCCTTTGTGCTAGATGAACGAACGTCTCTCCACATGCTCAGTTCTGAGAGATAAGTGTGTGTGAAAGCCGTCCTTCACCTAGCTTGTTGGGAACACAAAGTTTCTCTTCAGTTGCAAACTCCACTCCATACATATATATGAGGAGGTACTAGCTCCAACTCGGTTTTACAGTGAAAACTGCAGGAACTTCAAACCGGCACTAGGAAACAGACTGAGAAACCAGAGTAAAAGTTTCTCCTGCAACCCGTTCCCTTTGTGCTAGATGAACGAACGTCTCTCCACATGCTCAGTTCTGAGAGATAAGTGTGTGTGAAAGCCGTCCTTCACCTAGCTTGTTGGGAACACAAAGTTTCTCTTCAGTTGCAAACTCCTCTCCATACATATATATGGGGAGGTACTAGCTCCAACTCGGTTTTACAGTGAAAACTGAAGGAACTTCAAACCGGCACTAGGAAACAGACCGAGAACCCATAGGAAAAGTTACTCCTGCAACCCGTTCCCTTTGTGCTAGATGAACGAACGTCTCTCCACATGCTCAGTTCTGAGAGATAAGTTTGTGTGAAAGCCGTCCTTCACCTAGCTTGTTGGGAACACAAAGTTTCTCTTCAGGTGCAAACTCCACTCCATACATATATATGGGGAGGTACTAGCCCCAACTCGGTTTTACAGTGAAAACTGCAGGAACTTCAAACCGGCACTAGGAAACAGACTGAGAAACCAGAGTAAAAGTTTCCCCTGCAACCCGTTCCCTTTGTGCTAGATGAACGAACGTCTCTCCACATGCTCAGTTCTGAGAGATAAGTGTGTTTGAAAGCCGTCCTTCACCTAGCTTGTTGGGAACACAAAGTTTCTCTTCAGTTGCAAACTCCACTCCATACATATATATGGGAGGTACAAGCTCCAACTCGGTTTTACAGTGAAAACTGCAGGAACTTCAAACCGGCACTAGGAAACAGACTGAGAAACCAGAGTAAAAGTTTCTCCTGCAACCCGTTCCCTTTGTGCTAGATGAACGAACGTCTCTCCACATGCTCAGTTCTGAGAGATAAGTGTGTGTGAAAGCCGTCCTTCACCTAGCTTGTTGGGAACACAAAGTTTCTCTTCAGTTGCAAACTCCATTCCACACATATATATGGGGAGGTACTAGCTCCAACTCGGTTTTACAGTGAAAACTGTAGGAACTTCAAACCGGCACTAGGAAACAGACCGAGAACCCATAGTAAAACTTTCTCCTGCAACCCGTTCCCTTTGTGCTAGATGAACGAACGTCTCTCCACATACTCAGTTCTGAGAGATAAGTGTGTGTGAAAGCCGTCCTTCAACTAGATTGTTGGGAACACAAAGTTTCTCTTCAGTTGCTAACTCCACTCCATACATATATATGGAGAGGTATTAGCTCCAACTCAGTTTTACAGTGAAAACTGCAGGAACTTCAAACCGGCACTAGGAAACAGACTGAGAAACCAGAGTAAAAGTTTCTCCTGCAACCCGTTCCCTTTGTGCTAGATGAACGAACGTCTCTCCACATGCTCAGTTCTGAGAGATAAGTGTGTGTGAAAGCCGTCCTTCACCTAGCTTGTTGGGAACACAAAGTTTCTCTTCAGGTGCAAACTCCACTCCATACATATATATGGGGAGGTACTAGCCCCAACTCGGTTTTACAGTGAAAACTGCAGGAACTTCAAACCGGCACTAGGAAACAGACTGAGAAACCAGAGTAAAAGTTTCTCCTGCAAACCGTTCCCTTTGTGCTAGATGAACGAACGTCTCTCCACATGCTCAGTTCTGAGAGATAAGTGTGTGTGAAAGCCGTCCTTCACCTAGCTTGTTGGGAACACAAAGTTTCTCTTCAGTTGCAAACTCCATTCCACACATATATATGGGGAGGTACTAGCTCCAACTCGGGTTTACAGTGAAAACTGTAGGAACTTCAAACCGGCACTAGGAAACAGACCGAGAACCCATAGTAAAAGTTTCTCCTGCAACCCGTTCCCTTTGTGCTAGATGAACGAACGTCTCTCCACATACTCAGTTCTGAGAGATAAGTGTGTGTGAAAGCCGTCCTTCACCTAGCTTGTTGGGAACACAAAGTTTCTCTTCAGTTGCTAACTCCACTCCATACATATATATGGGGAGGTACTAGCTCCAACTCAGTTTTACAGTGAAAACTGCAGGAACTTCAAACCGGCACTAGGAAACAGACTGAGAAACCAGAGTAAAAGTTTCTCCTGCAACCAGTTCCCTTTGTGCTAGATGAACGAACGTCTCTCCACATGCTCAGTTCTGAGAGATAAGTGTGTGTGAAAGCCGTCCTTCACCTAGCTTGTTGGGAACACAAAGTTTCTCTTCAGGTGCAAACTCCAATCCATACATATATATGGGGAGGTACTAGCCCCAACTCGGTTTTACAGTGAAAACTGCAATAATTTCAAACCGGCACTAGGAAACAGACTGAGAAACCAGAGTAAAAGTTTCTCCTGCAACCCGTTCCCTTTGTGCTAGATGAACGAACGTCTCTCCACATGCTCAGTTCTGAGAGATAAGTGTGTGTGAAAGCCTTCCTTCAACTAGCTTGTTGGGAACACAAAGTTTCTCTTCAGTTGCAAACTCCTCTCCATACATATATATGGGGAGGTACTAGCTCCAACACGGTTTTACAGTGAAAACTGCAGGAACTTCAAATCGGCACTAGGAAACAGACTGAGAAACCAGAGTAAAAGTTTCTCCTGCAACCCGTTCCCTTTGTGCTAGATGAACGAACGTCTCTCCACATGCTCAGTTCTGAGAGATAAGTGTGTGTGAAAGCCGTCCTTCACCTAGCTTGTTGGGAACACAAAGTTTCTCTTCAGGTGCAAACTCCGCTCCATACATATATATGGGGAGGTACTAGCCCCAACTCGGTTTTACAGTGAAAACTGCAGGAACTTCAAACCGGCACTAGGAATCAGACTGAGAAACCAGAGTAAAAGTTTCTCCTGCAAACCGTTCCCTTTGTGCTAGATGAACGAACGTCTCTCCACATGCTCAGTTCTGAGAGATAATTGTGTGTGAAAGCCGTCCTTCACCTAGCTTGTTGGGAACACAAAGTTTCTCTTCAGTTGCAAACTCCTCTCCATACATATATATGGGGAGGTACTAGCTCCAACTCGGTTTTACAGTGAAAACTGCAGGAACTTCAACCCGGCACTAGGAAACAGACTGAGAAACCAGAGTAAAAGTTTCTCCTGCAACCCGTTCCCTTTGTGCTAGATGAACGAACGTCTCTCCACATGCTCAGTTCTGAGAGATAAGTGTGTGTGAAAGCCGTCCTTCACCTAGCTTGTTGGGAACACAAAGTTTCTCTTCAGTTGCAAACTCCACTCCTTACATATATATGGGAGGTACAAGCTCCAACTCGGTTTTACAGTGAAAACTGCAGGAACTTCAAACCGGCACTAGGAAACAGACTGAGAAACCAGAGTAAAAGTTTCTCCTGCAACCCGTTCCCTTTGTGCTAGATGAATGAACGTCTCTCCACATGCTCAGTTCTGAGAGATAAGTGTGTGTGAAAGCCGTCCTTCACCTAGCTTGTTGGGAACACAAAGTTTCTCTTCAGTTGCAAACTCCACTCCATACATATATATGGGGAGGTACTAGCTCCAACTCGGTTTTACAGTGAAAACTGCAGGAACTTCAAACCGGCACTAGGAAACAGACTGAGAAACCAGAGTAAAAGTTTCTCCTGCAACCCGTTCCCTTTGTGCTAGATGAACGAACGTCTCTCCACATGCTCAGTTCTGAGAGATATGTGTGTGTGAAAGCCGTCCTTCACCTAGCATGTTGGGAACACAAAGTTTCTCTTCAGTTGCAAACTCCTCTCCATACATATATATGGGGAGGTACTAGCTCCAACTCGGTTTTACAGTGAAAACTGCAGGAACTTCAAACCGGCACTAGGAAACAGACCGAGAACCCATAGTAAAAGTTTCTCCTGCAACCCGTTCCCTTTCTGCTAGATGAACGAACGTCTCTCCACATGCTCTGTTCTGAGAGATAAGTGTGTGTGAAAGCCGTCCTTCACCTAGCTTGTTGGGAACACAAAGTTTCTCTTCAGTTGTAAACTCCACTCCCTACATATATATGGGGAGGTACTAGCCCCAACTCGGTTTTACAGTGAAATCTGCAGGAAGTTCAGACCGGCACTAGGAAACAGACTGAGAAACCAGAGTAAAAGTTTCTCCTGCAACCCATTCCTTTGTGCTAGATGAACGAACGTCTCTCCACATGCTCAGTTCTGAGAGATAAGTGTGTGTGAAAGCCGTCCTTCACCTAGCTCGTTGGGAACACAAAGTTTCTCTTCACTTGCAAATTCCACTCCATACATATATATGGGGAGGTAGTAGCTCCAATTCGGTTTTACAGTGAAAACTGCAGGAACTTCAAACCGGCACTAGGAAACAGACTGAGAAACCAGAGTAAAATTTCTCCTGCAACCCGTTCCCTTTGTGCTAGATGAACGAACGTCTCTCCACATGCTCAGTTCTGAGAGATAAGTGTGTGTGAAAGCCGTCCTTCACCTAGCTTGTTGGGAACACAAAGTTTCTCTTCAGTTGTAAACCCCACTCCCTACATATATATGGGGAGGTACTAGCTCCAACTCGGTTTTACAGTGAAAACTGCAGGAACTTCAGACCGGCACTAGGAAACAGACTGAGAAACCAGAGTAAAAGTTTCCCTGCAAGCCGTTCCCTTTGTGCTAGATGAACGAACGTCTCTCCACATGCTCAGTTCTGAGAGATAAGTGTGTGTGAAAGCCGTCCTCCACATAGCTTGTTGGGAACACAAAGTTTCTCTTAAGTTGCAAACTCCACTCCATACATATATATGGGAGGTACTAGCTCCAACTCGGTTTTACAGTGAAAACTGCAGGAACTTCAAACCGGCACTAGGAAACAGACTGAGAAACCAGAGTAAAAGTTTCTCCTGCAACCCGTTCCCTTTGTGCTAGATGAACGAACGTCTCTCCACATGCTCAGTTCTGAGAGATAAGTGTGTGTGAAAGCCGTCCTTCACCTAGCTTGTTGGGAACACAAAGTTTCTCTTCAGTTGCAAACTCCACTCCATACATATATATGGGGAGGTACTAGCTCCAACTCGGTTTTACAGTGAAAACTGCAGGAACTTCAAACCGGCACTAGGAAACAGACTGAGAAACCAGAGTAAAAGTTTCTCCTGCAACCCGTTCCCTTTGTGCTAGATGAACGAACGTCTCTCCACATGCTCAATTCTGAGAGATAAGTGTGTGTGAAAGCCGTCCTTCACCTAGCTTGTTGGGAACACAAAGTTTCTCTTCAGTTGCAAACTCCTCTCCATACATATATATGGGGAGGTACTAGCTCCAACACGGTTTTACAGTGAAAACTGCAGGAACTTCAAATCGGCACTAGGAAACAGACTGAGAAACCAGAGTAAAAGTTTCTCCTGCAACCCGTTCCCTTTGTGCTAGATGAACGAACGTCTCTCCACATGCTCAGTTCTGAGAGATAAGTGTGTGTGAAAGCCGTCCTTCACCTAGCTTGTTGGGAACACAAAGTTTCTCTTCAGGTGCAAACTCCACTCCATACATATATATGGGGAGGTACTAGCCCCAACTCGGTTTTACAGTGAAAAATGCAGGAACTTCAAACCGGCACTAGGAAACAGACTGAGAAACCAGAGTAAAAGTTTCTCCTGCAAACCGTTCCCTTTGTGCTAGATGAACGAACGTCTCTCCACATGCTCAGTTCTGAGAGATAAGTGTGTGTGAAAGCCGTCCTTCACCTAGCTTGTTGGGAACACAAAGTTTCTCTTCAGTTGCAAACTCCTCTCCATACATATATATGGGGAGGTACTAGCTCCAACTCGGTTTTACAGTGAAAACTGCAGGAACTTCAAACCGGCACTAGGAAACAGACTGAGAAACCAGAGTAAAAGTTTCTCCTGCAACCCGTTCCCTTTGTGCTAGATGAACGAACGTCTCTCCACATGCTCAGTTCTGAGAGATAAGTGTGTGTGAAAGCCGTCCTTCACCTAGCTTGTTGGGAACACAAAGTTTCTCTTCAGTTGCAAACTCCATTCCATACATATATATGGGAGGTACAAGCTCCAACTCGGTTTTACAGTGAAAACTGCAGGAACTTCAAACCGGCACTAGGAAACAGACTGAGAAACCAGAGTAAAAGTTTCTCCTGCAACCCGTTCCCTTTGTGCTAGATGAACGAACGTCTCTCCACATGCTCAGTTCTGAGAGATAAGTGTGTGTGAAAGCCGTCCTTCACCTAGCTTGTTGGGAACACAAAGTTTCTCTTCAGTTGCAAACTCCTCTCCATACATATATATGGGGATGTACTAGATCCAACTCGGTTTTACAGTGAAAACTGCAGGAACTTCAAACCGGCACTAGGAAACAGACCGAGAAACCAGAGTAAAAGTTTCTCCTGCAACCCGTTCCCTTTGTGCTAGATGAACGAACGTCTCTCCACATGCTCTGTTCTGAGAGATAAGTGTGTGTGAAAGCCGTCGTTCACCTAGCTTGTTGGGAACACAAAGTTTCTCTTCAGTTGCTAACTCCACTCCATACATATATATGGGGAGGTACTAGCTCCAACTAAGTTTTACAGTGAAAACTGCAGGAACTTCAAACCGGCACTAGGAAAAAGACTGAGAAACCAGAGTAAAAGTTTCTCCTGCAACCCTTTCCCTTTGTGCTAGATGAACGAACGTCTCTCCACATGCTCAGTTCTGAGAGATAAGTGTGTGTGAAAGCCGTTCTTCACCTAGCTTGTTGGGAACACAAAGTTTCTCTTCAGTTGCAAACTCCTCTCCATACATATATATGGGGAGGTACTAGCTCCAACTCGGTTTTACAGTGAAAACTGCAGGAACTTCAAACCGGCACTAGGAAACAGACCGAGAACCCATAGTAAAAGTTTCTCCTGCAACCCGTTCCCTTTGTGCTAGATGAACGAACGTCTCTCCACATGCTCAGTTCTGAGAGATAAGTGTGTGTGAAAGCCGTACTTCACCGAGCTTGTTGGGAACACAAAGTTTCTCTTCAGTGGCAAATTCCACTCCATACATATATATGGGGAGGTACTAGCTCCAACTCGGTTTT
The DNA here is from genome assembly GCF_048773025.1 of Camelus bactrianus. NCBI lineage: Eukaryota > Metazoa > Chordata > Mammalia > Artiodactyla > Camelidae > Camelus > Camelus bactrianus. Next base: position 7,039,741 of record NC_133565.1, read on the forward strand.
ACAGTGAAAACTGCAGGAACTTCAAACCGGCACTAGGAAACAGATAGAGAAACCAGAGTAAAAGTTTCTCCTGCAACCCGTTCCCTTTCTGCTAGATGAACGAACGTCTCTCCACATGCTCAGTTCTGAGAGATAAGTGTGTGTGAAAGCCGTCCTTCACCTAGCTTGTTGGGAACACAAAGTTTCTCTTCAGTTGTAAACTACACTCCCTACATATATAAGGGGAGGTACTAGCTCCAACTCGGTTTTACAGTGAAAACTGCAGGAAGTTCAGACTGGCACTAGGAAACAGACTGAGAAACCAGAGTAAAAGTTACTCCTGCAACCCATTCCTTTGTGCTAGATGAACGAACGTCTCTCCACATGCTCAGTTCTGAGAGATAAGTGTGTGTGAAAGCCGTCCTTCACCTAGCTCGTTGGGAACACAAAGTTTCTCTTCACTTGCAAATTCCACTCCATACATATATATGGGGAGGTAGTAGCTCCAATTCGGTTTTACAGTGAAAACTGCAGGAACTTCAAACCGGCACTAGGAAACAGACTGAGAAACCAGAGTAAAAGTTTCTCCTGCAACCCGTTCCCTTTGTGCTAGATGAACGAACGTCTCTCCACATGCTCAGTTCTGAGAGATAAGTGTGTGTGAAAGCCGTCCTTCACCTAGATTGTTGGGAACACAAAGTTACTCTTCAGTGGCAAACTACACTCCATACATATATATGGGGAGGTACTAGCTCCAACTCGGTTTTACAGTGAAAACTGCAGGAACTTCAAACCGGCACTAGGAAACAGACTGAGAGACCAGAGTAAAAGTTTCTACTGCAACCCGTTCCCTTTGTGCTAGATGAACGAACGTCTCTCCACATGCTCAGTTCTGAGAGATAAGTGTGTGTGAAAGCCGTCCTTCACCTAGCTTGTTGGGAACACAAAGTTTCTCTTCAGTTGTAAACCCCACTCCCTACATATATATGGGGAGGTACTAACTCCAACTCGGTTTTACAGTGAAAACTGCAGGAACTTCAGACCGGCACTAGGAAACAGACTGAGAAACCAGAGTAAAAGTTTCCCTGCAACCCGTTCCCTTTGTGCTAGATGAACGAACGTCTCTCCACATGCTCAGTTCTGAGAGATAATTGTGTGTGAAAGCCGTCCTCCACATAGCTTGTTGGGAACACAAAGTTTCTCTTAAATTGCAAATTCCACTCCATACATATATATGGGAGGTACTAGCTCCAACTCGGTTTTACAGTGAAAACTGCAGGAACTTCAAACCGGCACTAGGAAACAGACTGAGAAACCAGAGTAAAAGTTTCTCCTGCAACCCGTTCCCTTTGGGCTAGATGAACGAACGTCTCTCCACATGCTCAGTTCTGAGAGATAAGTGTGTGTGAAAGCCGTCCTTCACCTAGCTTGTTGGGAACACAAAGTTTCTCTTCAGTGGCAAACTCTTCTCCATACATATATATGGGGAGGTACTAGCTCCAACACGGTTTTACAGTGAAAACTGCAGGAACTTCAAACCGGCACTAGGAAACAGACTGAGAAACCAGAGTAAAAGTTTCTCCTGCAACCCGTTCCCTTTGTGCTAGATGAACGAACGTCTCTCCACATGCTCAGTTCTGAGAGATAAGTTTGTGTGAAAGCCGTCCTTCACCTAGCTTGTTTGAACACAAAGTTTCTCTTCAGGTGCAAACTCCACTCCATACATATATATGGGGAAGTACTAGCCCCAACTCGGTTTTACAGTGAAAACTGCAGGAACTTCAAACCGGCACTAGGAAACAGACTGAGAAACCAGAGTAAAAGTTTCTCCTGCAACCCATTCCTTTGTGCTAGATGAACGAACGTCTCTCCACATGCTCAGTTCTGAGAGATAAGTGTGTGTGAAAGCCGTCCTTCACCTAGCTCGTTGGGAACACAAAGTTTCTCTTCACTTGCAAATTCCACTCCATACATATATATGGGGAGGTAGTAGCTCCAATTCGGTTTTACAGTGAAAACTGCAGGAACTTCAAACCGGCACTAGGAAACAGACTGAGAAACCAGAGTAAAAGTTTCTCCTGCAACCCGTTCCCTTTGTGCTAGATGAACGAACGTCTCTCCACATGCTCAGTTCTGAGAGATAAGTGTGTGTGAAAGCCGTCCTTCACCTAGCTTGTTGGGAACACAAAGATACTCTTCAGTGGCAAACTACAATCCATACATATATATGGGGAGGTACTAGCTCCAACTCGGTTTTACAGTGAAAACTGCAGGAAGTTCAGACCGGCACTAGGAAACAGACTGAGAAACCAGAGTAAAAGTTTCTCCTGCAACCCATTCCTTTGTGCTAGATGAACGAACGTCTCTCCACATGCTCAGTTCTGAGAGATAAGTGTGTGTGAAAGCCGTCCTTCACCTAGCTTGTTGGGAACACATAGTTTCTCTTCACTTGCAAATTCCACTCCATACATATATATGGGGAGGTAGTAGCTCCAATTCGGTTTTACAGTGAAAACTGCAGGAACTTCAAACCGGCACTAGGAAACAGACTGAGAAACCAGAGTAAAAGTTTCTCCTGCAACCCGTTCCCTTTGTGCTAGATGAACGAACGTCTCTCCACATGCTCAGTTCTGAGAGATAAGTGTGTGTGAAAGCCGTCCTCCACATAGCTTGTTGGGAACACAAAGTTTCTCTTAAATTGCAAACTCCACTCCATACATATATATGGGAGGTACTAGCTCCAACTCGGTTTTACAGTGAAAACTGCAGGAACTTCAAACCGGCACTAGGAAACAGACTGAGAAACCAGAGTAAAAGTTTCTCCTGCAACCCGTTCCCTTTGTGCTAGATGAACGAACGTCTCTCCACATGCTCAGTTCTGAGAGATAAGTGTGTGTGAAAGCCGTACTTCACATAGCTTGTTGGGAACACAAAGTTTCTCTTCAGTGGCAAACTCCTCTCCATACATATATATGGGGAGGTACTAGCTCCAACACGGTTTTACAGTGAAAACTGCAGGAACTTCAAACCGGCACTAGGAAACAGACTGAGAAACCAGAGTAAAAGTTTCTCCTGCAACCCGTTCCCTTTGTGCTAGATGAACGAACGTCTCTCCACATGCTCAGTTCTGAGAGATAAGTTTGTGTGAAAGCCGTCCTTCACCTAGCTTGTTTGAACACAAAGTTTCTCTTCAGGTGCAAACTCCACTCCATACATATATATGGGTAAGTACTAGCCCCAACTCGGTTTTACAGTGAAAACTGCAGGAACTTCAAACCGGCACTAGGAAACAGACTGAGAAACCAGAGTAAAAGTTTCTCCTGCAACCCGTTCCCTTTGTGCTAGATGAACGAACGTCTCTCCACATGCTCAGTTCTGAGAGATAAGTGTGTGTGAAAGCCTTCCTTCACCTAGCTTGTTGGGAACACAAAGTTTCTCTTCAGTTGCAAACTCCACTCCATACATATATATGGGGAGGTACTAGCTCCAACTCGGTTTTACAGTGAAAACTGCAGGAACTTCAAACCGGCACTAGGAAACAGACTGAGAAACCAGAGTAAAAGTTTCTCCTGCAACCCGTTCCCTTTGTGCTAGATGAACGAACGTCTCTCCACATGCTCAGTTCTGAGAGATAAGTGTGTGTGAAAGCCGTCCTTCACCTAGTTTGTTGGGAACACAAAGTTTCTCTTCAGTTGCAAACTCCTCTCCATATATATATATGGGGAGGTACTAGCTCCAACTCAGTTTTACAGTGAAAACTGCAGGAACTTCAAACCGGCACTAGGAAACAGACTGAGAAACCAGAGTAAAAGTTTCTCCTGCAACCCGTTCCCTTTGTGCTAGAGGAACGAACGTCTCTCCACATGCTCAGTTCTGAGAGATAAGTGTGTGTGAAAGCCGTCCTTCACCTAGCTTGTTGGGAACACAAAGTTTCTCTTCAGTGGCAAATTCCTCTCCATACAAATATATGGGGAAGTACTAGCTCCAACACGGTTTTACAGTGAAAACTGAAGGAACTTCAAACCGGCACTAGGAAACAGACTGAGAAACCAGAGTAAAAGATTCTCCTGCAACCAGTTCCATTTGTGCTAGATGAACGAACGTCTCTCCACATGCTCAGTTCTGAGAGATAAGTTTGTGTGAAAGCCGTCCTTCACCTAGCTTGTTTGAACACAAAGTTTCTCTTCAGGTGCAAACTCCACTCCATACATATATATGGGGAGGTACTAGCCCCAACTCGGTTTTACAGTGAAAACTGCAGGAACTTCAAACCGGCACTAGGAAACAGACTGAGAAACCAGAGTAAAAGTTTCTCCTGCAAACCGTTCCCTTTGTGCTAGAGGAACGAACGTCTCTCCACATGCTCAGTTCTGAGAGATAAGTGTGTGTGAAAGCCGTCCTTCACCTAGCTCGTTGGGAACACAAAGTTTCTCTTCACTTGCAAATTCCACTCCATACATATATATGGGGAGGTAGTAGCTCCAATTCGGTTTTACAGTGAAAACTGCAGGAACTTCAAACCGGCACTAGGAAACAGACTGAGAAACCAGAGTAAAAGTTTCTCCTGCAACCCGTTCCCTTTGTGCTAGATGAACGAAAGTCTCTCCACATGCTCAGTTCTGAGAGATAAGTGTGTGTGAAAGCCGTCCTTCACCTAGCTTGTTGGGAACACAAAGTTACTCTTCAGTGGCAAACTACACTCCTTACATATATATGGGGAGGTACAAGCTCCAACTCGGTTTTACAGTGAAAACTGCAGGAACTTCAAACCGGCACTAGGAAACAGACTGAGAAACCAGAGTAAAAGTTTCTCCTGCAACCCGTTCCCTTTGTGCTAGTTGAACGAACGTCTCTCCACATGCTCAGTTCTGAGAGATAAGTGTGTGTGAAAGCCGTACTTCACCTAGCTTGTTGGGAACACAAAGTTTCTCTTCAGTTGTAAACCCCACTCCCTACATATATATGGGGAGGTACTAACTCCAACTCGGTTTTACAGTGAAAACTGCAGGAACTTCAAACCGGCACTAGGAAACAGACTGAGAAACCAGAGTAAAAGTTTCCCTGCAACCCGTTCCCTTTGTGCTAGATGAACGAACGTCTCTCCACATGCTCAGTTCTGAGAGATAATTGTGTGTGAAAGCCGTCCTCCACATAGCTTGTTGGGAACACAAAGTTTCTCTTAAATTGCAAATTCCACTCCATACATATATATGAGAGGTACTAGCTCCAAATCGGTTTTACAGTGAAAACTGCAGGAACTTCAAACCGGCACTAGGAAACAGACTGAGAAACCAGAGTAAAAGTTTCTCCTACAACCCGTTCCCTTTGTGCTAGATGAACGAACGTCTCTCCACATGCTCAGTTCTGAGAGATAAGTGTGTGTGAAAGCCGTCCTTCACCTAGCTTGTTGGGAACACAAAGTTTCTCTTCAGTGGCAAACTCCTCTCCATACATATATATAGGGAGGTACTAGCTCCAACACGGTTTTACAGTGAAAACTGCAGGAACTTCAAACCGGCACTAGGAAACAGACTGAGAAACCAGAGTAAAAGTTTCTCCCGCAACCCGTTCCCTTTGTGCTAGATGAACGAACGTCTCTCCACATGCTCAGTTCTGAGAGATAAGTGTGTGTGAAAGCCGTCCTTCACCTAGCTTGTTGGGAACACAAAGTTTCTCTTCAGTGGCAAATTCCTCTCCATACATATATATAGGGAGGTACTAGCTCCAACACGGTTTTACAGTGAAAACTGCAGGAACTTCAAACCGGCACTAGGAAACAGACTGAGAAACCAGAGTAAAAGTTTCTCCTGCAACCCGTTCCCTTTGTGCTAGATGAACGAACGTCTCTCCACATGCTCAGTTCTGAGAGATAAGTGTGTGTGAAAGCCTTCCTTCACCTAGCTTGTTGGGAAAACAAAGTTTCTCTTCAGGTGCAAACTCCACTCCATACATATATATGGGGAAGTACTAGCCCCATCTCGATTTTACAGTGAAAACTGCAGGAACTTCAAACCGGCACTAGGAAACAGACTGAGAAACCAGAGTAAAAGTTTCTCCTGCAACCCGTTCCCTTTGTGCTAGATGAACGAACGTCTCTCCACATGCTCAGTTCTGAGAGATAAGTGTGTGTGAAAGCCGTCCTTCACCGAGCTTGTTGGGAACACAAAGTTTCTCTTCAGTGGCAAATTCCACTCCATACAAATATATGGGGAGGTACTAGCTCCAACTCGGTTTTACAGTGAAAACTGCAGGAACTTCAAACCGGCACTAGGAAACAGATAGAGAAACCAGAGTAAAAGTTTCTCCTGCAACCCGTTCCCTTTCTGCTAGATGAACGAACGTCTCTCAACATGCTCAGTTCTGAGAGATAAGTGTGTGTGAAAGCCGTCCTTCACCTAGCTTGTTGGGAACACAAAGTTTCTCTTCAGTTGTAAACTCCACTCCCTACATATATATGGGGAGGTAGTAGCTCCAACTCGGTTTTACAGTGAAAACTGCAGGAAGTTCAGACCGGCACTAGGAAACAGACTGAGAAACCAGAGTAAAAGTTTCTCCTGCAACCCATTCCTTTGTGCTAGATGAACGAACGTCTCTCCACATGCTCAGTTCTGAGAGATAAGTGTGTGTGAAAGCCGTCCTTCACCTAGCTCGTTGGGAACACAAAGTTTCTCTTCACTTGCAAATTCCACTCCATACATATATATGGGGAGGTAGTAGCTCCAAATCGGTTTTACAGTGAAAACTGCAGGAACTTCAAACCGGCACTAGGAAACAGACTGAGAAACCAGAGTAAAAGTTTCTCCTGCAACCCGTTCCCTTTGTGCTAGATGAACGAACGTCTCTCCACATGCTCAGTTCTGAGAGATAATTGTGTGTGAAAGCCGTCCTCCAAATAGCTTGTTGGGAACACAAAGTTTCTCTTAAATTGCAAATTCCACTCCATACATATATATGAGAGGTACTAGCTCCAACTCGGTTTTACAGTGAAAACTGCAGGAACTTCAAACTGGCACTAGGAAACAGACTGAGAAACCAGAGTAAAAGTTTCTCCTGCAACCCATTCCCTTTGTGCTAGATGAACGAACGTCTCTCCACATGCTCAGTTCTGAGAGATAAGTGTGTGTGAAAGCCGTCCTTCACCTAGCTTGTTGGGAACACAAAGTTTCTCTTCAGTGGCAAACTCCTCTCCATACATATATATAGGGAGGTACTAGCTCCAACACGGTTTTACAGTGAAAACTGCAGGAACTTCAAACCGGCACTAGGAAACAGACTGAGAAACCAGAGTAAAAGTTTCTCCTGCAACCCGTTCCCTTTGTGCTAGATGAACGAACGTCTCTCCACATGCTCAGTTCTGAGAGATAAGTTTGTGTGAAAGCCGTCCTTCACCTAGCTTGTTTGAACACAAAGTTTCTCTTCAGGTGCAAACTCCACTCCATACATATATATGGGGAAGTACTAGCCCCAACTCGGTTTTACAGTGAAAACTGCAGGAACTTCAAACCGGCACTAGGAAACAGACTGAGAAACCAGAGTAAAAGTTTCTCCTGCAACCCGTTCCCTTTGTGCTAGATGAACGAACGTCTCTCCATATGCTCAGGTCTGAGAGATAAGTGTGTGTGAAAGCCTTCCTTCACCTAGCTTGTTGGGAACACAAAGTTTCTCTTCAGGTGCAAACTCCACTCCATACATATATATGGGGAAGTACTAGCCCCATCTCGGTTTTACAGTGAAAACTGCAGGAACTTCAAACCGGCACTAGGAAACAGACTGAGAAACCAGAGTAAAAGTTTCTCCTGCAACCCGTTCCCTTTGTGCTAGATGAACGAACGTCTCTCCACATGCTCAGTTCTGAGAGATAAGTGTGTGTGAAAGCCGTCCTTCACCGAGCTTGTTGGGAACACAAAGTTTCTCTTCAGTGGCAAATTCCACTCCATACAAATATATGGGGAGGTACTAGCTCCAACTCGGTTTTACAGTGAAAACTGCAGGAACTTCAAACCGGCACTAGGAAACAGATAGAGAAACCAGAGTAAAAGTTTCTCCTGCAACCCGTTCCCTTTGTGCTAGATGAACGAACGTCTCTCCACATGCTCAGTTCTGAGAGATAAGTGTGTGTGAAAGCCGTCCTTCACCTAGCTTGTTGGGAACACAAAGTTTCTCTTCAGTTGTAAACTCCACTCCCTACATATATATGGGGAGGTAGTAGCTCCAACTCGGTTTTACAGTGAAAACTGCAGGAAGTTCAGACCGGCACTAGGAAACAGACTGAGAAACCAGAGTAAAAGTTTCTCCTGCAACCCATTCCTTTGTGCTAGATGAACGAACGTCTCTCCACATGCTCAGTTCTGAGAGATAAGTGTGTGTGAAAGCCGTCCTTCACCTAGCTCGTTGGGAACACAAAGTTTCTCTTCACTTGCAAACTACACTCCATACATATATATGGGGAGGTACTAGCTCCAACTCGGTTTTACAGTGAAAACTGCAGGAACTTCAAACCGGCACTAGGAAACAGACTGAGAAACCAGAGTAAAAGTTTCTCCTGCAACCCGTTCCCTTTGTGCTAGATGAACGAACGTCTCTCCACATGCTCAGTTCTGAGAGATAAGTGTGTGTGAAAGCCGTCCTTCACCCAGCTTGTTGGGAACACAAAGTTACTCTTCAGTGGCAAACTACACTCCATACATATATATGGGGAGGTACTAGCTCCAACTCGGTTTTACAGTGAAAACTGCAGGAACTTCAAACCGGCACTAGGAAACAGACTGAGAAACCAGAGTAAAAGTTTCTCCTGCAACCCGTTCCCTTTGTGCTAGATGAACGAACGTCTCTCCACATGCTCAGTTCTGAGAGATAAGTGTGTGTGAAAGCCGTCCTTCACCTAGCTTGTTGGGAACACAAAGTTTCTCTTCAGTTGTAAACCCCACTCCCTACATATATATGGGGAGGTACTAGCTCCAACTCGGTTTTACACTGAAAACTGCAGGAACTTCAGACCGGCACTAGGAAACAGACTGAGAAACCAGAGTAAAAGTTTCCCTGCAAGCCGTTCCCTTTGTGCTAGATGAACGAACGTCTCTCCACATGCTCAGTTCTGAGAGATAATTGTGTGTGAAAGCCGTCCTCCACATAGCTTGTTGGGAACACAAAGTTTCTCTTAAATTGCAAATTCCACTCCATACATATATATGGGAGGTACTAGCTCCAACTCGGTTTTACAGTGAAAACTGCAGGAACTTCAAACCGGCACTAGGAAACAGACTGAGAAACCAGAGTAAAAGTTTCTCCTGCAACCCGTTCCCTTTGTGCTAGATGAACGAACGTCTCTCCACATGCTCAGTTCTGAGAGATAAGTGTGTGTGAAAGCCGTCCTTCACCTAGCTTGTTGGGAACACAAAGTTTCTCTTCAGTGGCAAACTCCTCTCCATACATATATATGGGGAGGTACTAGCTCCAACACGGTTTTACAGTGAAAACTGCAGGAACTTCAAACCGGCACTAGGAAACAGACTGAGAAACCAGAGTAAAAGTTTCTCCTGCAACCCGTTCCCTTTGTGCTAGATGAACGAACGTCTCTCCACATGCTCAGTTCTGAGAGATAAGTTTGTGTGAAAGCCGTCCTTCACCTAGCTTGTTTGAACACAAAGTTTCTCTTCAGGTGCAAACTCCACTCCATACATATATATGGGGAAGTACTAGCCCCAACTCGGTTTTACAGTGAAAACTGCAGGAACTTCAAACCGGCACTAGGAAACAGACTGAGAAACCAGAGTAAAAGTTTCTCCTGCAACCCATTCCTTTGTGCTAGATGAACGAACGTCTCTCCACATGCTCAGTTCTGAGAGATAAGTGTGTGTGAAAGCCGTCCTTCACCTAGCTCGTTGGGAACACAAAGTTTCTCTTCACTTGCAAATTCCACTCCATACATATATATGGGGAGGTAGTAGCTCCAATTCGGTTTTACAGTGAAAACTGCAGGAACTTCAAACCGGCACTAGGAAACAGACTGAGAAACCAGAGTAAAAGTTTCTCCTGCAACCCGTTCCCTTTGTGCTAGATGAACGAACGTCTCTCCACATGCTCAGTTCTGAGAGATAAGTGTGTGTGAAAGCCGTCCTTCACCTAGCTTGTTGGGAACACAAAGTTACTCTTCAGTGGCAAACTACACTCCATACATATATATGGGGAGGTACTAGCTCCAACTCGGTTTTACAGTGAAAACTGCAGGAAGTTCAGACCGGCACTAGGAAACAGACTGAGAAACCAGAGTAAAAGTTTCTCCTGCAACCCATTCCTTTGTGCTAGATGAACGAACGTCTCTCCACATGCTCAGTTCTGAGAGATAAGTGTGTGTGAAAGCCGTCCTTCACCTAGCTTGTTGGGAACACAAAGTTTCTCTTCACTTGCAAATTCCACTCCATACATATATATGGGGAGGTAGTAGCTCCAATTCGGTTTTACAGTGAAAACTGCAGGAACTTCAAACCGGCACTAGGAAACAGACTGAGAAACCAGAGTAAAAGTTTCTCCTGCAACCCGTTCCCTTTGTGCTAGATGAACGAACGTCTCTCCACATGCTCAGTTCTGAGAGATAAGTGTGTGTGAAAGCCGTCCTTCACCTAGCTTGTTGGGAACACAAAGTTACTCTTCAGTGGCAAACTACACTCCATACATATATATGGGGAGGTACTAGCTCCAACTCGGTTTTACAGTGAAAACTGCAGGAACTTCAAACCGGCACTAGGAAACAGACTGAGAAACCAGAGTAAAAGTTTCTCCTGCAACCCGTTCCCTTTGTGCTAGATGAACGAACGTCTCTCCACATGCTCAGTTCTGAGAGATAAGTGTGTGTGAAAGCCGTCCTTCACCTAGCTTGTTGGGAACACAAAGTTTCTCTTCAGTTGTAAACCCCACTCCCTACATATATATGGGGAGGTACTAACTCCAACTCGGTTTTACAGTGAAAACTGCAGGAAATTCAGACCGGCACTAGGAAACAGACTGAGAAACCAGAGTAAAAGTTTCCCTGCAACCCGTTCCCTTTGTGCTAGATGAACGAACGTCTCTCCACATGCTCAGTTCTGAGAGATAATTGTGTGTGAAAGCCGTCCTCCACATAGCTTGTTGGGAACACAAAGTTTCTCTTAAATTGCAAACTCCACTCCATACATATATATGGGAGGTACTAGCTCCAACTCGGTTTTACAGTGAAAACTGCAGGAACTTCAAACCGGCACTAGGAAACAGACTGTGAAACCAGAGTAAAAGTTTCTCCTGCAACCCGTTCCCTTTGTGCTAGATGAACGAACGTCTCTCCACATGCTCAGTTCTGAGAGATAAGTGTGTGTGAAAGCCGTACTTCACATAGCTTGTTGGGAACACAAAGTTTCTCTTCAGTGGCTAACTCCTCTCCATACATATATATGGGGAGGTACTAGCTCCAACACGGTTTTACAGTGAAAACTGCAGGAACTTCAAACCGGCACTAGGAAACAGACTGAGAAACCAGAGTAAAAGTTTCTCCTGCAACCCGTTCCCTTTGTGCTAGATGAACGAACGTCTCTCCACATGCTCAGTTCTGAGAGATAAGTTTGTGTGAAAGCCGTCCTTCACCTAGCTTGTTTGAACACAAAGTTTCTCTTCAGGTGCAAACTCCACTCCATACATATATATGGGTAAGTACTAGCCCCAACTCGGTTTTACAGTGAAAACTGCAGGAAATTCAAACCGGCACTAGGAAACAGACTGAGAAACCAGAGTAAAAGTTTCTCCTGCAACCCGTTCCCTTTGTGCTAGATGAACGAACGTCTCTCCACATGCTCAGTTCTGAGAGATAAGTGTGTGTGAAAGCCGTCCTTCACCTAGTTTGTTGGGAACACAAAGTTTCTCTTCAGTTGCAAACTCCTCTCCATATATATATATGGGGAGGTACTAGCTCCAACTCAGTTTTACAGTGAAAACTGCAGGAACTTCAAACCGGCACTAGGAAACAGACTGAGAAACCAGAGTAAAAGTTTCTCCTGCAACCCGTTCCCTTTGTGCTAGAGGAACGAACGTCTCTCCACATGCTCAGTTCTGAGAGATAAGTGTGTGTGAAAGCCGTCCTTCACCTAGCTTGTTGGGAACACAAAGTTTCTCTTCAGTGGCAAATTCCTCTCCATACAAATATATGGGGAAGTACTAGCTCCAACACGGTTTTACAGTGAAAACTGCAGGAACTTCAAACCGGCACTAGGAAACAGACTGAGAAACCAGAGTAAAAGTTTCTCCTGCAAACAGTTCCCTTTGTGCTAGATGAACGAACGTCTCTCCACATGCTCAGATCTGAGAGATAAGTGTGTGTGAAAGCCGTCCTTCACCTAGCTTGTTGGGAACACAAAGTTTCTCTTCAGGTGCAAACTCCTCTCCATACATATATATAGGGAGGTACTAGCTCCAACACGGTTTTACAGTGAAAACTGCAGGAACTTCAAACCGGCACTAGGAAACAGACTGAGAAACCAGAGTAAAAGTTTCTCCTGCAACCCGTTCCCTTTGTGCTAGATGAACGAACGTCTCTCCACATGCTCAGTTCTGAGAGATAAGTGTGTGTGAAAGCCGTCCTTCACCGAGCTTGTTGGGAACACAAAGTTTCTCTTCAGTGGCAAATTCCACTCCATACAAATATATGGGGAGGTACTAGCTCCAACTCGGTTTTACAGTGAAAACTGCAGGAACTTCAAACCGGCACTAGGAAACAGATAGAGAAACCAGAGTAAAAGTTTCTCCTGCAACCCGTTCCCTTTCTGCTAGATGAACGAACGTCTCTCCACATGCTCAGTTCTGAGAGATAAGTGTGTGTGAAAGCCGTCCTTCACCTAGCTTGTTGGGAACACAAAGTTTCTCTTCAGTTGTAAACTCCACTCCCTACATATATATGGGGAGGTAGTAGCTCCAACTCGGTTTTACAGTGAAAACTGCAGGAAGTTCAGACCGGCACTAGGAAACAGACTGAGAAACCAGAGTAAAAGTTTCTCCTGCAACCCATTCCTTTGTGCTAGATGAACGAACGTCTCTCCACATGCTCAGTTCTGAGAGATAAGTGTGTGTGAAAGCCGTCCTTCACCTAGCTCGTTGGGAACACAAAGTTTCTCTTCACTTGCAAATTCCACTCCATACATATATATGGGGAGGTAGTAGCTCCAACTCGGTTTTACAGTGAAAACTGCAGGAACTTCAAACCGGCACTAGGAAACAGACTGAGAAACCAGAGTAAAAGTTTCTCCTGCAACCCGTTCCCTTTGTGCTAGATGAACGAACGTCTCTCCACATGCTCAGTTCTGAGAGATAAGTGTGTGTGAAAGCCGTCCTTCACCTAGCTTGTTGGGAACACAAAGTTTCTCTTCAGTTGTAAACCCCACTCCCTACATATATATGGGGAGGTACTAGCTCCAACTCGGTTTTACACTGAAAACTGCAGGAACTTCAGACCGGCACTAGGAAACAGACTGAGAAACCAGAGTAAAAGTTTCCCTGCAAGCCGTTCCCTTTGTGCTAGATGAACGAACGTCTCTCCACATGCTCAGTTCTGAGAGATAAGTGTGTGTGAAAGCCTTCCTTCACCTAGCTTGTTGGGAACACAAAGTTTCTCTTCAGTTGCAAACTCCTCTCCATACATATATATGGGGAGGTACTAGCTCCATCTCGGTTTTACAGTGAAAACTGCAGGAACTTCAAACCGGCACTAGGAAACAGACCGAGAACCCATAGTAAAAGTTTCTCCTGCAACCCGTTCCCTTTGTGCTAGATGAACGAACGTCTCTCCACATGCTCTGTTCTGAGAGATAAGTGTGTGTGAAAGCCGTCCTTCACCTAGCTTGTTGGGAACACAAAGTTTCTCTTCAGTTGCTAACTCCACTCCATACATATATATGGGGAGGTACTAGCTCCAACTCGGTTTTACAGTGAAAACTGCAGGAACTTCAAACCGGCACTAGGAAACAGACTGAGAAACCAGAGTAAAAGTTTCTCCTGCAACCCGTTCCCTTTGTGCTAGATGAACGAACGTCTCTCCACATGCTCAGTTCTGAGAGATAAGTGTGTGTGAAAGCCGTCCTTCACCTAGCTTGTTGGGAACACAAAGTTTCTCTTCAGTTGCAAACTCCTCTCCATACATATATATGGGGAGGTACTAGCTCCAACTCGGTTTTACAGTGAAAACTGCAGGAACTTCAAACCGGCACTAGGAAACATACCGAGAACCCATAGTAAAAGTTTCTCCTGCAACCCGTTCCCTTTGTGCTAGATGAACGAACGTCTCTCCACATGCTCAGTTCTGAGAGATAAGTGTGTGTGAAAGCCGTACTTCACCGAGCTTGTTGGGAACACAAAGTTTCTCTTCATTGGCAAATTCCACTCCATACATATATATGGGGAGGTACTAGCCCCAACTCGGTTTTTCAGTGAAAACTGCAGGAACTTCAAACCGGCACTACGAAACAGACTGAGAAAGCAGAGAAAAAGTGTCTCCTGCAACCCGTTCCCTTGGTGCTAGATGAACGAACGTCTCTCCACATGCTCAGTTCTGAGAGATAAGTGTGTGTGAAAGCCGTCCTTCACCTAGCTTGTTGTGAACACAAAGTTTCTCTTCAGTTGCAAACTCCATTCCACACATATATATGGGGAGGTTCTAGCTCCAACTCGGTTTTACAGTGAAAACTGGAGGAACTTCAAACCGGCACTAGGAAACAGACTGAGAAACCAGAGTAAAAGTTTCTCCTGCAACCCGTTCCCTTTGTGCTAGATGAACGAACGTCTCTCCACATGCTCAGTTCTGAGAGATAAGTGTGTGTGAAAGCCGTCCTTCACCTAGCTTGTTGGGAACACAAAGTTTCTCTTCAGTTGCAAACTCCTCTCCATACATATATATGGGGAGGTACTAGCTCCAACTCGGTTTTACAGTGAAAACTGCAGGAACTTCAAACCGGCACTAGGAAACAGACCGAGAACCCATAGTAAAAGTTTCTCCTGCAACCCGTTCCCTTTGTGCTAGATGAACGAACGTCTCTCCACATGCTCAGTTCTGAGAGATAATTGTGTGTGAAAGCCGTCCTTCACCTAGCTTGTTGGGAACACAAAGTTTCTCTTCAGTTGTAAACTCCACTCCCTACATATATATGGGGAGGTAGTAGCTCCAACTCGGTTTTACAGTGAAAACTGCAGGAAGTTCAGACCGGCACTAGGAAACAGACTGAGAAACCAGAGTAAAAGTTTCTCCTGCAACCCATTCCTTTGTGCTAGATGAACGAACGTCTCTCCACATGCTCAGTTCTGAGAGATAAGTGTGTGTGAAAGCCGTCCTTCACCTAGCTCGTTGGGAACACAAAGTTTCTCTTCACTTGCAAATTCCACTCCATACATATATATGGGGAGGTAGTAGCTCCAACTCGGTTTTACAGTGAAAACTGCAGGAACTTCAAACCGGCACTAGGAAACAGACTGAGAAACCAGAGTAAAAGTTTCTCCTGCAACCCGTTCCCTTTGTGCTAGATGAACGAACGTCTCTCCACATGCTCAGTTCTGAGAGATAAGTGTGTGTGAAAGCCGTCCTTCACCTAGCTTGTTGGGAACACAAAGTTTCTCTTCAGTTGCAAACTCCTCTCCATACATATATATGGGGAGGTACTAGCTCCAACTCGGTTTTACAGTGAAAACTGCAGGAACTTCAAACCGGCACTAGGAAACAGACCGAGAACCCATAGTAAAAGTTTCTCCTGCAACCCGTTCCCTTTGTGCTAGATGAACGAACGTCTCTCCACATGCTCAGTTCTGAGAGATAAGTGTGTGTGAAAGCCGTCCTTCACCTAGCTTGTTGGGAACACAAAGTTTCTCTTCAGTTGTAAACTCCACTCCCTACATATATATGGGGAGGTAGTAGCTCCAACTCGGTTTTACAGTGAAAACTGCAGGAAGTTCAGACCGGCACTAGGAAACAGACTGAGAAACCAGAGTAAAAGTTTCTCCTGCAACCCATTCCTTTGTGCTAGATGAACGAACGTCTCTCCACATGCTCAGTTCTGAGAGATAAGTGTGTGTGAAAGCCGTCCTTCACCTAGCTCGTTGGGAACACAAAGTTTCTCTTCACTTGCAAATTCCACTCCATACATATATATGGGGAGGTAGTAGCTCCAACTCGGTTTTACAGTGAAAACTGCAGGAACTTCAAACCGGCACTAGGAAACAGACTGAGAAACCAGAGTAAAGTTTCTCCTGCAACCCGTTCCCTTTGTGCTAGATGAACGAACGTCTCTCCACATGCTCAGTTCTGAGAGATAAGTGTGTGTGAAAGCCGTCCTTCACCTAGCTTGTTGGGAACACAAAGTTACTCTTCAGTGGCAAACTACACTCCATACATATATATGGGGAGGTACTAGCTCCAACTCGGTTTTACAGTGAAAACTGCAGGAACTTCAAACCGGCACTAGGAAACAGACTGAGAAACCAGAGTAAAAGTTTCTCCTGCAACCCGTTCCCTTTGTGCTAGATGAACGAACGTCTCTCCACATGCTCAGTTCTGAGAGATAAGTGTGTGTGAAAGCCGTCCTTCACCTAGCTTGTTGGGAACACAAAGTTTCTCTTCAGTTGTAAACCCCACTCCCTACATATATATGGGGAGGTACTAGCTCCAACTCGGTTTTACACTGAAAACTGCAGGAACTTCAGACCGGCACTAGGAAACAGACTGAGAAACCAGAGTAAAAGTTTCCCTGCAAGCCGTTCCCTTTGTGCTAGATGAACGAACGTCTCTCCACATGCTCAGTTCTGAGAGATAAGTGTGTGTGAAAGCCGTCCTTCACCTAGCTTGTTGGGAACACAAAGTTTCTCTTCAGTTGCAAACTCCTCTCCATACATATATATGGGGAGGTACTAGCTCCATCTCGGTTTTACAGTGAAAACTGCAGGAACTTCAAACCGGCACTAGGAAACAGACCGAGAACCCATAGTAAAAGTTTCCCCTGCAACCCGTTCCCTTTGTGCTAGATGAACGAACGTCTCTCCACATGCTCTGTTCTGAGAGATAAGTGTGTGTGAAAGCCGTCCTTCACCTAGCTTGTTGGGAACACAAAGTTTCTCTTCAGTTGCTAACTCCACTCCATACATATATATGGGGAGGTACTAGCCCCAACTCGGTTTTACAGTGAAAACTGCAGGAACTTCAAACCGGCACTAGGAAACAGACTGAGAAACCAGAGTAAAAGTTTCTCCTGCAACCCGTTCCCTTTGTGCTAGATGAACGAACGTCTCTCCACATGCTCAGTTCTGAGAGATAAGTGTGTGTGAAAGCCGTCCTTCACCTAGCTTGTTGGGAACACAAAGTTTCTCTTCAGTTGCAAACTCCTCTCCATACATATATATGGGGAGGTACTAGCTCCAACTCGGTTTTACAGTGAAAACTGCAGGAACTTCAAACCGGCACTAGGAAACATACCGAGAACCCATAGTAAAAGTTTCTCCTGCAACCCGTTCCCTTTGTGCTAGATGAACGAACGTCTCTCCACATGCTCAGTTCTGAGAGATAAGTGTGTGTGAAAGCCGTACTTCACCGAGCTTGTTGGGAACACAAAGTTTCTCTTCAGTGGCAAATTCCACTCCATACATATATATGGGGAGGTACTAGCCCCAACTCGGTTTTTCAGTGAAAACTGCAGGAACTTCAAACCGGCACTACGAAACAGACTGAGAAAGCAGAGAAAAAGTGTCTCCTGCAACCCGTTCCCTTGGTGCTAGATGAACGAACGTCTCTCCACATGCTCAGTTCTGAGAGATAAGTGTGTGTGAAAGCCGTCCTTCACCTAGCTTGTTGTGAACACAAAGTTTCTCTTCAGTTGCAAACTCCATTCCACACATATATATGGGGAGGTTCTAGCTCCAACTCGGTTTTACAGTGAAAACTGGAGGAACTTCAAACCGGCACTAGGAAACAGACTGAGAAACCAGAGTAAAAGTTTCTCCTGCAACCCGTTCCCTTTGTGCTAGATGAACGAACGTCTCTCCACATGCTCAGTTCTGAGAGATAAGTGTGTGTGAAAGCCGTCCTTCACCTAGCTTGTTGGGAACACAAAGTTTCTCTTCAGTTGCAAACTCCTCTCCATACATATATATGGGGAGGTACTAGCTCCAACTCGGTTTTACAGTGAAAACTGCAGGAACTTCAAACCGGCACTAGGAAACAGACCGAGAACCCATAGTAAAAGTTTCTCCTGCAACCCGTTCCCTTTGTGCTAGATGAACGAACGTCTCTCCACATGCTCAGTTCTGAGAGATAAGTGTGTGTGAAAGCCGTACTTCACCGAGCTTGTTGGGAACACAAAGTTTCTCTTCAGTGGCAAATTCCACTCCATACATATATATGGGGAGGTACTAGCCCCAACTCGGTTTTTCAGTGAAAACTGCAGGAACTTCAAACCGGCACTACGAAACAGACTGAGAAAGCAGAGAAAAAGTGTCTCCTGCAACCCGTTCCCTTGGTGCTAGATGAACGAACGTCTCTCCACATGCTCAGTTCTGAGAGATAAGTGTGTGTGAAAGCCGTCCTTCACCTAGCTTGTTGTGAACACAAAGTTTCTCTTCAGTTGCAAACTCCATTCCACACATATATATGGGGAGGTTCTAGCTCCAACTCGGTTTTACAGTGAAAACTGGAGGAACTTCAAACCGGCACTAGGAAACAGACTGAGAAACCAGAGTAAATGTTTCTCCTGCAACCCGTTCCTTTTGTGCTAGATGAACGAACGTCTCTCCACATGCTCAGTTCTGAGAGATAAGTGTGTGTGAAAGCCGTCCTTCACCTAGCTTGTTGGGAACACAAAGTTTCTCTTCAGGTGCAAACTCCACTCCATACATATATATGGGGGAGGTACTAGCCCCAACTCGGTTTTACAGTGAAAACTGCAGGAAATTCAAACCGGCACTAGGAAACAGACTGAGAAACCAGAGTAAAAGTTTCTCCTGCAACCCGTTCCCTTTGTTCTATATGAACGAACGTCTCTCCACATGCTCAGTTCTGAGAGATAAGTGTGTGTGAAAGCCGTCCTTCACCTAGCTTGTTGGGAACACAAAGTTTCTCTTCAGTTGCAAACTCCTCTCCATACATATATATGGGGAGGTACTAGCTCCAACTCAGTTTTACAGTGAAAACTGCAGGAACTTCAAACGGGCACTAGGAAACAGACTGAGAAACCAGAGTAAAAGTTTCTCCTGCAACCCGTTCCCTTTGTGCTAGATGAACGAACGTCTCTCCACATGCTCAGTTCTGAGAGAAAAGTGTGTGTGAAAGCCGTCCTTCACCTAGCTTGTTGGGAACACAAAGTTTCTCTTCAGTTGCAAACTCCTCTCCATACATATATATGGGGAGGTACTAGCTCCAACTCGGTTTTACAGTGAAAACTGCAGGAACTTCAAACCGGCACTAGGAAACAGACTGAGAAACCAGAGTAAAAGTTTCTCCTGCAACCCGTTCCCTTTGTGCTAGATGAACGAACGTCTCTCCACATGCTCAGTTCTGAGAGATAAGTGTGTGTGAAAGCCGTCCTTCACCTAGCTTGTTGGGAACACAAAGTTTCTCTTCAGTTGCAAACTCCTCTCCATACATATATATGGGGAGGTACTAGCTCCAACTCGGTTTTACAGTGAAAACTGCAGGAACTTCAAACCGGCACTAGGAAACAGACTGAGAAACCAGAGTAAAAGTTTCTCCTGCAACCCGTTCCATTTGTGCTAGATGAACGAACGTCTCTCCACATGCTCAGTTCTGAGAGATAAGTGTGTGTGAAAGCCGTCCTTCACCTAGCTTGTTGGGAACACAAAGTTTCTCTTCAGTGGCAAATTCCACTCCATACATATATATGGGGAGGTACAAGCTCCAACTCAGTTTTACAGTGAAAACTGCAGGAACTTCAAACCGGCAGTAGGAAACAGACTGAGAAACCAGAGTAAATGTTTCTCCTGCAACCCGTTCCCTTTGTGCTAGATGAACGAACGTCTCTCCACATGCTCAGTTCTGAGAGATAAGTGTGTGTGAAAGCCGTCCTTCACCTAGCTTGTTAGGAACACAAGTTTCTCTTCAGGTGCAAACTCCACTCCATACATATATATGGGGAGGTACTAGCCCCAACTCGGTTTTACAGTGAAAACTGCAGGAACTTCAAACCGGCACTAGGAAACAGACTGAGAAACCAGAGTAAAATTTCTCCTGCAACCCGTTCCCTTTGTGCTAGATGAACAAACGTCTCTCCACATGCTCAGTTCTGAGAGATAAGTGTGTGTGAAAGCCGTCCTTCACTTAGCTTGTTGTGAACACAAAGTTTCTCTTCAGTTGCAAACTCCATTCCACACATATATATGGGGAGGTACTAGCTCCAACTCGGTTTTACAGTGAAAACTGGAGGAACTTCAAACCGGCAGTAGGAAACAGACTGAGAAACCAGAGTAAATGTTTCTCCTGCAACCCATTCCCTTTGTGCTAGATGAACGAACGTCTCTCCACATGCTCATTTCTGAGAGATAAGTGTGTGTGAAAGCCGTCCTTCACCTAGCTTGTTGGGAACACAAAGTTTCTCTTCAGGTGCAAACTCCACTCCATACATATATATGGGGAGGTACTAGCCCCAACTCGGTTTTACAGTGAAAACTGCAGGAAATTCAAACCGGCACTAGGAAACAGACTGAGAAACCAGAGTAAATGTTTCTCCTGCAAACCGTTCCCTTTGTGCCAGATGAACGAACGTCTCTCCACATGCTCAGTTCTGAGAGATAAGTGTGTGTGAAAGCCGTCCTTCACCTAGCTTGTTGGGAACACAAAGTTTCTCTTCAGTTGCAAACTCCTCTCCATACATATATATGGGGAGGTACTAGCTCCAACACGGTTTTACAGTGAAAACTGCAGGAACTTCAAACCGGCACTAGGAAACAGACTGAGAAACCAGAGTAAAAGTTTCTCCTGCAACCCGTTCCCTTTGTGCTAGATGAACGAACGTCTCTCCACATGCTCAGTTCTGAGAGATAAGTGTGTGTGAAAGCCGTCCTTCACCTAGCTTGTTGGGAACACAAAGTTTCTCTTCAGGTGCAAACTCCACTCCACACATATATATGGGGAGGTACTAGCCCCAACTCGGTTTTACAGTGAAAACTGCAGGAACTTCAAACCGGCACTAGGAAACAGACTGAGAAACCAGAGTAAAAGTTTCTCCTGCAACCCGTTCCCTTTGTGCTAGATGAACGAACGTCTCTCCACATGCTCAGTTCTGAGAGATAAGTGTGTGTGAAAGCCGTCCTTCACCAAGCTTGTTGGGAACACAAAGTTTCTCTTCAGTTGCAAACCCCTCTCCATACATATATATGGGGAGGTACTAGCTCCAACTCGGTTTTACAGTGAAAACTGCAGGAACTTCAAACCGGCACTAGGAAACAGACTGAGAAACCAGAGTAAAAGTTTCTCCTGCAACCCGTTCCCTTTGTGCTAGAGGAACGAACTTCTCTCCACATGCTCAGTTCTGAGAGATAAGTGTGTGTGAAAGCCGTCCTTCACCTAGCTTGTTGGGAACACAAAGTTTCTCTTCAGTGGCAAACTCCTCTCCATACATATATATGGGGAAGTACTAGCTCCAACACGGTTTTACAGTGAAAACTGCAGGAACTTCAAACCGGCACTAGGAAACAGACTGAGAAACCAGAGTAAAAGTTTCCCTGCAACCCGTTCCCTTTGTGCTAGATGAACGAACGTCTCTCCACATGCTCAGTTCTGAGAGATAAGTGTGTGTGAAAGCCGTCCTTCACCTAGCTTGTTGGGAACACAAAGTTTCTCTTCAGTTGCAAACTCCTCTCCATACATATATATGGGGAGGTACTAGCTCCAACTCAGTTTTACAGTGAAAACTGCAGGAACTTCAAACCGGCACTAGGAAACAGACTGAGAAACCAGAGTAAAAGTTTCTCCTGCAACCCGTTCCCTTTGTGCTAGAGGAACGAACGTCTCTCCACATGCTCAGTTCTGAGAGATAAGTGTGTGTGAAAGCCGTCCTTCACCTAGCTTGTTGGGAACACAAAGTTTCTCTTCAGTGGCAAACTCCTCTCCATACATATATATGGGGAAGTACTAGCTCCAACACGGTTTTACAGTGAAAACTGCAGGAACTTCAAACCGGCACTAGGAAACAGACTGAGAAACCAGAGTAAAAGTTTCTCCTGCAACCAGTTCCCTTTGTGCTAGATGAACGAACGTCTCTCCAAATGCTCAATTCTGAGAGATAAGTTTGTGTGAAAGCCGTCCTTCACCTAGCTTCTTTGAACACAAAGTTTCTCTTCAGGTGCAAACTACATTCCATACATATATATGGGGAGGTACTAGCCCCAACTCGGTTTTACAGTGAAAACTGCAGGAACTTCAAACCGGCACTAGGAAACAGACTGAGAAACCAGAGTAAAAGTTTCTCCTGCAACCCGTTCCCTTTGTGCTAGATGAACGAACGTCTCTCCACATGCTCAGTTCTGAGAGATAAGTGTGTGTGAAAGCCGTCCTTCACCTAGCTTGTTGGGAACACAAAGTTTCTCTTCAGTTGCAAACTCCTCTCCATACATATATATGGGGAGGTACTAGCTCCAACTCTGTTTTACAGTGAAAACTGCAGGAACTTCAAACCGGCACTAGGAAACAGACTGAGAAACCAGAGTAAAAGTTTCTCCTGCAAACCGTTCCCTTTGTGCTAGATGAACGAACGTCTCTCCACATGCTCAGTTCTGAGAGATAAGTGTGTGTGAAAGCCTTCCTTCACCTAGCTTGTTGGGAACACAAAGTTTCTCTTCAGTTGCAAACTCCACTCCATATATATATATGGGAGGTACAAGCTCCAACTCGGTTTTACAGTGAAAACTGCAGGAACTTCAAACCGGCACTAGGAAACAGACTGAGAAACCAGAGTAAAAGTTTCTCCTGCAACCCGTTCCCTTTGTGCTAGATGAACGAACGTCTCTCCACATGCTCAGTTCTGAGAGATAAGTGGTGTGATAGCCGTCCTTCACCTAGCTTGTTGGGAACACAAAGTTTCTCTTCAGTTGCAAACTCCTCTCCATACATATATATGGGGAGGTACTAGCTCCAACTCAGTTTTACAGTGAAAACTGCAGGAACTTCAAACCGGCACTAGGAAACAGACTGAGAAACCAGAGTAAATGTTTCTCCTGCAACCCGTTCCCTTTGTGCTAGATGAACGAACGTCTCTCCACATGCTCAGTTCTGAGAGATAAGTGTGTGTGAAAGCCGTCCTTCACCTAGCTTGTTAGGAACACAATTTTCTCTTCAGGTGCAAACTCCACTCCATACATATATATGGGGAGGTACTAGCCCCAACTCGGTTTTTCAGTGAAAACTGCAGGAACTTCAAACCGGCACTACGAAACAGACTGAGAAAGCAGAGAAAAAGTGTCTCCTGCAACCCGTTCCCTTGGTGCTAGATGAACGAACGTCTCTCCACATGCTCAGTTCTGAGAGATAAGTGTGTGTGAAAGCCGTCCTTCACCTAGCTTGTTGGGAACACAAAGTTTCTCTTCAGGTGCAAACTCCACTCCATACATATATATGGGGGAGGTACAAGCCCCAACTCGGTTTTACAGTGAAAACTGCAGGAAATTCAAACCGGCACTAGGAAACAGACTGAGAAACCAGAGTAAAAGTTTCTCCTGCAACCAGTTCCCTTTGTGCTAGATGAACGAACGTCTCTCAAAATGCTCAATTCTGAGAGATAAGTTTGTGTGAAAGCCGTCCTTCACCTAGCTTCTTTGAACACAAAGTTTCTCTTCAGGTGCAAACTCCATTCCATACATATATATGGGGAGGTACTAGCCCCAACTCGGTTTTACAGTGAAAACTGCAGGAACTTCAAACCGGCACTAGGAAACAGACTGAGAAACCAGAGTAAAAGTTTCTCCTGCAACCCGTTCCCTTTGTGCTAGATGAACGAACGTCTCTCCACATGCTCAGTTCTGAGAGATAAGTGTGTGTGAAAGCCGTCCTTCACCTAGCTTGTTGGGAACACAAAGTTTCTCTTCAGTTGCAAACTCCTCTCCATACATATATATGGGGAGGTACTAGCTCCAACTCTGTTTTACAGTGAAAACTGCAGGAACTTCAAACCGGCACTAGGAAACAGACTGAGAAACCAGAGTAAAAGTTTCTCCTGCAACCCTTTCCCTTTGTGCTAGATGAACGAACGTCTCTCCACATGCTCAGTTCTGAGAGATAAGTGTGTGTGAAAGCCTTCCTTCACCTAGCTTGTTGGGAACACAAAGTTTCTCTTCAGTTGCAAACTCCACTCCATATATATATATGGGAGGTACAAGCTCCAACTCGGTTTTACAGTGAAAACTGCAGGAACTTCAAACCGGCACTAGGAAACAGACTGAGAAACCAGAGTAAAAGCTTCTCCTGCAACCCGTTCCCTTTGTGCTAGATGAACGAACGTCTCTCCACATGCTCAGTTCTGAGAGATAAGTGGTGTGAAAGCCGTCCTTCACCTAGCTTGTTGGGAACACAAAGTTTCTCTTCAGTTGCAAACTCCTCTCCATACATATATATGGGGAGGTACTAGCTCCAACTCAGTTTTACAGTGAAAACTGCAGGAACTTCAAACCGGCACTAGGAAACAGACTGAGAAACCAGAGTAAATGTTTCTCCTGCAACCCGTTCCCTTTGTGCTAGATGAACGAACGTCTCTCCACATGCTCAGTTCTGAGAGATAACTGTGTGTGAAAGCCGTCCTTCACCTAGCTTGTTAGGAACACAAGTTTCTCTTCAGGTGCAAACTCCACTCCATACATATATATGGGGAGGTACTAGCCCCAACTCGGTTTTTCAGTGAAAACTGCAGGAACTTCAAACCGGCACTACGAAACAGACTGAGAAAGCAGAGAAAAAGTGTCTCCTGCAACCCGTTCCCTTGGTGCTAGATGAACGAACGTCTCTCCACATGCTCAGTTCTGAGAGATAAGTGTGTGTGAAAGCCGTCCTTCACCTAGCTTGTTGTGAACACAAAGTTTCTCTTCAGTTGCAAACTCCATTCCACACATATATATGGGGAGGTACTAGCTCCAACTCGGTTTTACAGTGAAAACTGGAGGAACTTCAAACCGGCAGTAGGAAACAGACTGAGAAACCAGAGTAAATGTTTCTCCTGCAACCCGTTCCTTTTGTGCTAGATGAACGAACGTCTCTCCACATGCTCAGTTCTGAGAGATAAGTGTGTGTGAAAGCCGTCCTTCACCTAGCTTGTTGGGAACACAAAGTTTCTCTTCAGGTGCAAACTCCACTCCATACATATATATGGGGGAGGTACAAGCCCCAACTCGGTTTTACAGTGAAAACTGCAGGAAATTCAAACCGGCACTAGGAAACAGACTGAGAAACCAGAGTAAAAGTTTCTCCTGCAACCCGTTCCCTTTGTTCTATATGAACGAACGTCTCTCCACATGCTCAGTTCTGAGAGATAAGTGTGTGTGAAAGCCGTCCTTCACCTAGCTTGTTGGGAACACAAAGTTTCTCTTCAGTTGCAAACTCCTCTCCATACATATATATGGGGAGGTACTAGCTCCAACTCAGTTTTACAGTGAAAACTGCAGGAACTTCAAACGGGCACTAGGAAACAGACTGAGAAACCAGAGTAAAAGTTTCTCCTGCAACCCGTTCCCTTTGTGCTAGATGAACGAACGTCTCTCCACATGCTCAGTTCTGAGAGATAATTGGTGTGAAAGCCGTCCTTCACCTAGCTTGTTGGGAACACAAAGTTTCTCTTCAGTTGCAAACTCCTGTCCATACATATATATGGGGAGGTACTAGCTCCAACTCAGTTTTACAGTGAAAACTGCAGGAACTTCAAACCGGCACTAGGAAACAGACTGAGAAACCAGAGTAAATGTTTCTCCTGCAACCCGTTCCCTTTGTGCTAGATGAACGAACGTCTCTCCACATGCTCAGTTCTGAGAGATAAGTGTGTGTGAAAGCCGTCCTTCACCTAGCTTGTTAGGAACACAAGTTTCTCTTCAGGTGCAAACTCCACTCCATACATATATATGGGGAGGTACTAGCCCCAACTCGGTTTTTCAGTGAAAACTGCAGGAACTTCAAACCGGCACTACGAAACAGACTGAGAAAGCAGAGAAAAAGTGTCTCCTGCAACCCGTTCCCTTGGTGCTAGATGAACGAACGTCTCTCCACATGCTCAGTTCTGAGAGATAAGTGTGTGTGAAAGCCGTCCTTCACCTAGCTTGTTGTGAACACAAAGTTTCTCTTCAGTTGCAAACTCCATTCCACACATATATATGGGGAGGTACTAGCTCCAACTCGGTTTTACAGTGAAAACTGGAGGAACTTCAAACCGGCAGTAGGAAACAGACTGAGAAACCAGAGTAAATGTTTCTCCTGCAACCCGTTCCTTTTGTGCTAGATGAACGAACGTCTCTCCACATGCTCAGTTCTGAGAGATAAGTGTGTGTGAAAGCCGTCCTTCACCTAGCTTGTTGGGAACACAAAGTTTCTCTTCAGGTGCAAACTCCACTCCATACATATATATGGGGGAGGTACAAGCCCCAACTCGGTTTTACAGTGAAAACTGCAGGAAATTCAAACCGGCACTAGGAAACAGACTGAGAAACCAGAGTAAAAGTTCCTCCTGCAACCCGTTCCCTTTGTTCTATATGAACGAACGTCTCTCCACATGCTCAGTTCTGAGAGATAAGTGTGTGTGAAAGCCGTCCTTCACCTAGCTTGTTGGGAACACAAAGTTTCTCTTCAGTTGCAAACTCCTCTCCATACATATATATGGGGAGGTACTAGCTCCAACTCAGTTTTACAGTGAAAACTGCAGGAACTTCAAACGGGCACTAGGAAACAGACTGAGAAACCAGAGTAAAAGTTTCTCCTGCAACCCGTTCCCTTTGTGCTAGATGAACGAACGTCTCTCCACATGCTCAGTTCTGAGAGATAAGTGTGTGTGAAAGCCGTCCTTCACCTAGCTTGTTGGGAACACAAAGTTTCTCTTCAGTTGCAAACTCCTCTACATACATATATATGGGGAGGTACTAGCTCCAACTCAGTTTTACAGTGAAAACTGCAGGAACTTCAAACCGGCACTAGGAAACAGACTGAGAAACCAGAGTAAAAGTTTCTCCTGCAACCCGTTCCCTTTGTGCTAGATGAACGAACGTCTCTCCACATGCTCAGTTCTGAGAGATAAGTGGTGTGAAAGCCGTCCTTCACCTAGCTTGTTGGGAACACAAAGTTTCTCTTCAGTTGCAAACTCCTGTCCATACATATATATGGGGAGGTACTAGCTCCAACTCAGTTTTACAGTGAAAACTGCAGGAACTTCAAACCGGCACTAGGAAACAGACTGAGAAACCAGAGTAAATGTTTCTCCTGCAACCCGTTCCCTTTGTGCTAGATGAACGAACGTCTCTCCACATGCTCAGTTCTGAGAGATAAGTGTGTGTGAAAGCCGTCCTTCACCTAGCTTGTTAGGAACACAAGTTTCTCTTCAGGTGCTAACTCCACTCCATACATATATATGGGGAGGTACTAGCCCCAACTCGGTTTTTCAGTGAAAACTGCAGGAACTTCAAACCGGCACTACGAAACAGACTGAGAAAGCAGAGAAAAAGTGTCTCCTGCAACCCGTTCCCTTGGTGCTAGATGAACGAACGTCTCTCCACATGCTCAGTTCTGAGAGATAAGTGTGTGTGAAAGCCGTCCTTCACCTAGCTTGTTGTGAACACAAAGTTTCTCTTCAGTTGCAAACTCCATTCCACACATATATATGGGGAGGTACTAGCTCCAACTCGGTTTTACAGTGAAAACTGGAGGAACTTCAAACCGGCAGTAGGAAACAGACTGAGAAACCAGAGTAAATGTTTCTCCTGCAACCCGTTCCTTTTGTGCTAGATGAACGAACGTCTCTCCACATGCTCAGTTCTGAGAGATAAGTGTGTGTGAAAGCCGTCCTTCACCTAGCTTGTTGGGAACACAAAGTTTCTCTTCAGGTGCAAACTCCACTCCATACATATATATGGGGGAGGTACAAGCCCCAACTCGGTTTTACAGTGAAAACTGCAGGAAATTCAAACCGGCACTAGGAAACAGACTGAGAAACCAGAGTAAAAGTTTCTCCTGCAACCCGTTCCCTTTGTTCTATATGAACGAACGTCTCTCCACATGCTCAGTTCTGAGAGATAAGTGTGTGTGAAAGCCGTCCTTCACCTAGCTTGTTGGGAACACAAAGTTTCTCTTCAGTTGCAAACTCCTCTCCATACATATATATGGGGAGGTACTAGCTCCAACTCAGTTTTACAGTGAAAACTGCAGGAACTTCAAACGGGCACTAGGAAACAGACTGAGAAACCAGAGTAAAAGTTTCTCCTGCAACCCGTTCCCTTTGTGCTAGATGAACGAACGTCTCTCCACATGCTCAGTTCTGAGAGATAAGTGTGTGTGAAAGCCGTCCTTCACCTAGCTTGTTGGGAACACAAAGTTTCTCTTCAGTGGCAAACTCCTCTCCATACATATATATGGGGAGGTACTAGCTCCAACACGGTTTTACAGTGAAAACTGCAGGAACTTCAAACCGGCACTAGGAAACAGACTGAGAAACCAGAGTAAAAGTTTCTCCTGCAACCAGTTCCCTTTGTGCTAGATGAACGAACGTCTCTCCACATGCTCAGTTCTGAGAGATAAGTTTGTGTGAAAGCCGTCCTTCACCTAGCTTGTTTGAACACAAAGTTTCTCTTCAGGTGCAAACTCCACTCCATACATATATATGGGGAGGTACTAGCCCCAACTCGGTTTTACAGTGAAAACTGCAGGAACTTCAAACCGGCACTAGGAAACAGACTGAGAAACCAGAGTAAAAGTTTCTCCTGCAACCCGTTCCCTTTGTGCTAGATGAACGAACGTCTCTCCACATGCTCAGTTCTGAGAGATAAGTGTGTGTGAAAGCCGTCCTTCACCTAGCTTGTTGGGAACACAAAGTTTCTCTTCAGTTGCAAACTCCTCTCCATACATATATATGGGGAGGTACTAGCTCCAACTCGGTTTTACAGTGAAAACTGCAGGAACTTCAAACCGGCACTAGGAAACAGACTGAGAAACCAGAGTAAAAGTTTCTCCTGCAACCCGTTCCCTTTGTGCTAGATGAACGAACGTCTCTCCACATGCTCAGTTCTGAGAGATAAGTGTGTGTGAAAGCCGTCCTTCACCTAGCTTGTTGGGAACACAAAGTTTCTCTTCAGTTGCAAACTCCTCTCCATACATATATATGGGGAGGTACTAGCTCCAACTCGGTTTTACAGTGAAAACTGCAGGAACTTCAAACCGGCACTAGGAAACAGACTGAGAAACCAGAGTAAAAGTTTCTCCTGCAACCCGTTCCCTTTGTGCTAGATGAACGAACGTCTCTCCACATGCTCAGTTCTGAGAGATAAGTGTGTGTGAAAGCCGTCCTTCACCTAGCTTGTTGGGAACACAAAGTTTCTCTTCAGTGGCAAATTCCACTCCATACATATATATGGGGAGGTACAAACTCCAACTCAGTTTTACCGTGAAAACTGCAGGAACTTCAAACCGGCAGTAGGAAACAGACTGAGAAACCAGAGTAAATGTTTCTCCTGCAACACGTTCCCTTTGTGCTAGATGAACGAACGTCTCTCCACATGCTCAGTTCTGAGAGATAAGTGTGTGTGAAAGCCGTCCTTCACCTAGCTTGTTAGGAACACAAGTTTCTCTTCAGGTGCAAACTCCACTCCATACATATATATGGGGAGGTACTAGCCCCAACTCGGTTTTACAGTGAAAACTGCAGGAACTTCAAACCGGCACTAGGAAACAGACTGAGAAACCAGAGTAAAAGTTTCTCCTGCAACCCGTTCCCTTTGTGCTAGATGAACGAACGTCTCTCCACATGCTCAGTTCTGAGAGATAAGTGTGTGTGAAAGCCGTCCTTCACCTAGCTTGTTGGGAACACAAAGTTTCTCTTCAGTTGGAAACTCCTCTCCATACATATATATGGGGAGGTACTAGCTCCAACTCGGTTTTACAGTGAAAACTGCAGGAACTTCAAACCGGCACTAGGAAACAGACTGAGAAACCAGAGTAAAAGTTTCTCCTGCAACCCGTTCCCTTTGTGCTAGATGAACGAACGTCTCTCCACATGCTCAGTTCTGAGAGATAAGTGTGTGTGAAAGCCGTCCTTCACCTAGCTTGTTGGGAACACAAAGTTTCTCTTCATTTGCAAACTCCTCTCCATACATATATATGGGGAGGTACTAGCTCCAACTCGGTTTTACAGTGAAAACTGCAGGAACTTCAAACCGGCACTAGGAAACAGACTGAGAAACCAGAGTAAATGTTTCTCCTGCAACCCGTTCCCTTTGTGCTAGATGAACGAACGTCTCTCCACATGCTCAGTTCTGAGAGATAAGTGTGTGTGAAAGCCGTCCTTCACCTAGTTTGTTGGGAACACAAAGTTTCTCTTCAGTGGCAAATTCCACTCCATACATATATATGGGGAGGTACAAGCTCCAACTCAGTTTTACCGTGAAAACTGCAGGAACTTCAAACCGGCAGTAGGAAACAGACTGAGAAACCAGAGTAAATGTTTCTCCTGCAACCCGTTCCCTTTGTGCTAGATGAACGAACGTCTCTCCACATGCTCAGTTCTGAGAGATAAGTGTGTGTGAAAGCCGTCCTTCACCTAGCTTGTTAGGAACACAAGTTTCTCTTCAGGTGCAAACTCCACTCCATACATATATATGGGGAGGTACTAGCCCCAACTCGGTTTTACAGTGAAAACTGTAGGAACTTCAATCCGGCACTAGGAAACAGACTGAGAAACCAGAGTAAAAGTTTCTCCTGCAACCCGTTCCCTTTGTGCTAGATGAACGAACGTCTCTCCACATGCTCAGTTCTGAGAGATAAGTGTGTGTGAAAGCCGTCCTTCAACTAGCTTGTTGTGAACACAAAGTTTCTCTTCAGTTGCAAACTCCTCTCCATACAAATATAGGGGAGGTACTAGCTCCAACACGGTTTTACAGTGAAAACTGCAGGAACTTCAAACCGGCACTAGGAAACAGACTGAGAAACCAGAGTAAAGTTTCTCCTGCAACCCGTTCCGTTTGTGCTAGATGAACGAACGTCTCTCCACATGCTCAGGTCTGAGAGATAAGTGTGTGTGAAAGCCGTCCTTCACCTAGCTTGTTGGGAACACAAAGTTTCTCTTCAGGTGCAAACTCCACTCCACACATATATATGGGGAGGTACTAGCCCCAACTCGGTTTTACAGTGAAAACTGCAGGAAATTCAAACCGGCACTAGGAAACAGACTGAGAAACCAGAGTAAAAGTTTCTCCTGCAACCCGTTCCCTTTGTGCTAGATGAACGAACGTCTCTCCACATGCTCACTTCTGAGAGATAAGTGTGTGTGAAAGCCGTCCTTCACCAAGCTTGTTGGGAACACAAAGTTTCTCTTCAGTTGCAAACTCCTCTCCATACATATATATGGGGAGGTACTAGCTCCAACTCGGTTTTACAGTGAAAACTGCAGGAACTTCAAACCGGCACTAGGAAACAGACTGAGAAACCAGAGTAAAAGTTTCTCCTGCAACCCGTTCCCTTTGTGCTAGATGAACGAACGTCTCTCCACATGCTCAGTTCTGAGAGATAAGTGTGTGTGAAAGCCGTCCTTCACCTAGCTTGTTGGGAACACAAAGTTTCTCTTCAGTGGCAAAATCCTCTCCATACATATAAAAGGGGAGGTACTAGCTCCAACACGGTTTTACAGTGAAAACTGCAGGAACTTCAAACCGGCACTAGGAAACAGACTGAGAAACCAGAGTAAAAGTTTCTCCTGCAACCCGTTCCCTTTGTGCTAGATGAACGAACGTCTCTCCACATGCTCAGTTCTGAGAGATAAGTTTGTGTGAAAGCCGTCCTTCACCTAGCTTGTTTGAACACAAAGTTTCTCTTCAGGTGCAAACTCCACTCCATACATATATATGGGGAGGTACTAGCCCCAACTCGGTTTTACAGTGAAAACTGCAGGAAATTCAAACCGGCACTAGGAAACAGACTGAGAAACCAGAGTAAAAGTTTCTCCTGCAACCCGTTCCCTTTGTGCTAGATGAACGAACGTCTCTCCACATGCTCAGTTCTGAGAGATAAGTGGTGTGAAAGCCGTCCTTCACCTAGCTTGTTGGGAACACAAAGTTTCTCTTCAGTTGCAAACTCCTCTCCATACATATATATGGGGAGGTACTAGCTCCAACTCAGTTTTACAGTGAAAACTGCAGGAACTTCAAACCGGCACTAGGAAACAGACCGAGAAACCAGAGTAAAACTTTCTCCTGCAACCCGTTCCCTTTGTGCTAGATGAACGAACGTCTCTCCACATGCTCAGTTCTGAGAGATAAGTGTGTGTGAAAGCCGTCCTTCACCTAGCTTGTTGGGAACACAAAGTTTCTCTTCAGTTGCAAACTCCATTCCACACATATATATGGGTAGGTACTAGCCCCAACTCGGTTTTACAGTGAAAACTGCAGGAAATTCCAAACGGTACTAGGAAACAGGCTGAGAAACCAGAGTAAAAATTTCTCCTGCAACCCGTTCCCTTTGTGCTAGATGAACGAACGTCTCTCCACATGCTCAGTTCTGAGA
Source organism: Camelus bactrianus (assembly GCF_048773025.1). NCBI lineage: Eukaryota > Metazoa > Chordata > Mammalia > Artiodactyla > Camelidae > Camelus > Camelus bactrianus. Next base: position 7,072,445 of record NC_133565.1, read on the forward strand.
GATAAGTGTGTGTGAAAGCCGTCCTTCACCTAGCTTGTTGGGAACACAAAGTTTCTCTTCAGTGGCAAATTCCACTCCATACATATATATGGGGTGGTACTAGCTCCAACTCAGTTTTACAGTGAAAACTGCAGGAACTTCAAACCGGCAGTAGGAAACAGACTGAGAAACCAGAGTAAATGTTTCTCCTGCAACCCGTTCCCTTTGTGCTAGATGAACGAACGTCTCTCCACATGCTCAGTTCTGAGAGATAAGTGTGTGTGAAAGCCGTCCTTCACCTAGCTTGTTAGGAACACAAGTTTCTCTTCAGGTGCAAACTCCACTCCATACATATATATGGGGAGGTACTAGCCCCAACTCGGTTTTACAGTGAAAACTGCAGGAAATTCAAACCGGCACTAGGAAACAGACTGAGAAACCAGAGTAAAAGTTTCTCCTGCAACCCGTTCCCTTTGTGCTAGATGAACGAACGTCTCTCCACATGCTCAGTTCTGAGAGATAAGTGTGTGTGAAAGCCGTCCTTCACCTAGCTTGTTGTGAACACAAAGTTTCTCTTCAGTTGCAAACTCCATTCCACACATATATATGGGGAGGTACTAGCTCCAACTCGGTTTTACAGTGAAAACTGGAGGAACTTCAAACCGGCAGTAGGAAACAGACTGAGAAACCAGAGTAAATGTTTCTCCTGCAACCCGTTCCCTTTGTGCTAGATGAACGAACGTCTCTCCACATGCTCAGTTCTGAGAGATAAGTGTGTGTGAAAGCCGTCCTTCACCTAGCTTGTTGGGAACACAAAGTTTCTCTTCAGGTGCAAACTCCACTCCATACATATATATGGGGAGGTACTAGCCCCAACTCGGTTTTACAGTGAAAACTGCAGGAAATTCAAACCGGCACTAGGAAACAGACTGAGAAACCAGAGTAAAAGTTTCTCCTGCAACCCGTTCCCTTTGTGCTAGATGAACGAACGTCTCTCCACATGCTCAGTTCTGAGAGATAAGTGTGTGTGAAAGCCGTCCTTCACCTAGCTTGTTGGGAACACAAAGTTTCTCTTCAGTTGCAAACTCCTCTCCATACATATATAGGGGAGGTACTAGCTCCAACACGGTTTTACAGTGAAAACTGCAGGAACTTCAAACCGGCACTAGGAAACAGACTGAGAAACCAGAGTAAAAGTTTCTCCTGCAACCCGTTCCGTTTGTGCTAGATGAACGAACGTCTCTCCACATGCTCAGTTCTGAGAGATAAGTGTGTGTGAAAGCCGTCCTTCACCTAGCTTGTTGGGAACACAAAGTTTCTCTTCAGGTGCAAACTCCACTCCACACATATATATGGGGAGGTACTAGCCCCAACTCGGTTTTACAGTGAAAACTGCAGGAAATTCAAACCGGCACTAGGAAACAGACTGAGAAACCAGAGTAAAAGTTTCTCCTGCAACCCGTTCCCTTTGTGCTAGATGAACGAACGTCTCTCCACATGCTCACTTCTGAGAGATAAGTGTGTGTGAAAGCCATCCTTCACCAAGCTTGTTGGGAACACAAAGTTTCTCTTCAGTTGCAAACTCCTCTCCATACATATATATGGGGAGGTACTAGCTCCAACTCGGTTTTACAGTGAAAACTGCAGGAACTTCAAACCGGCACTAGGAAACAGACTGAGAAACCAGAGTAAAAGTTTCTCCTGCAACCCGTTCCCTTTGTGCTAGATGAACGAACGTCTCTCCACATGCTCAGTTCTGAGAGATAAGTGTGTGTGAAAGCCGTCCTTCACCTAGCTTGTTGGGAACACAAAGTTTCTCTTCAGTTGCAAACTCCACTCCATACATATATATGGGAGGTACAAGCTCCAACTCGGTTTTACAGTGAAAACTGCAGGAACTTCAAACCTTCACTAGGAAACAGACTGAGAAACCAGAGTAAAAGTTTCTCCTGCAACCCGTTCCCTTTGTGCTAGATGAACGAACGTCTCTCCACATGCTCAGTTCTGAGAGATAAGTGTGTGTGAAAGCCGTCCTTCACCTAGCTTGTTGGGAACACAAAGTTTCTCTTCATTTGCAAACTCCTCTCCATACATATATATGGGGAGGTACTAGCTCCAACTCGGTTTTACAGTGAAAACTGCAGGAACTTCAAACCGGCACTAGGAAACAGACTGAGAAACCAGAGTAAAAGTTTCTCCTGCAACCCGTTCCCTTTGTGCTAGATGAACGAACGTCTCTCCACATGCTCAGTTCTGAGAGATAAGTGTGTGTGAAAGCCGTCCTTCACCTAGTTTGTTGGGAACACAAAGTTTCTCTTCAGTGGCAAATTCCACTCCATACATATATATGGGGAGGTACAAGCTCCAACTCAGTTTTACCGTGAAAACTGCAGGAACTTCAAACCGGCAGTAGGAAACAGACTGAGAAACCAGAGTAAATGTTTCTCCTGCAACCCGTTCCCTTTGTGCTAGATGAACGAACGTCTCTCCACATGCTCAGTTCTGAGAGATAAGTGTGTGTGAAAGCCGTCCTTCACCTAGCTTGTTAGGAACACAAGTTTCTCTTCAGGTGCAAACTCCACTCCATACATATATATGGGGAGGTACTAGCCCCAACTCGGTTTTACAGTGAAAACTGCAGGAACTTCAATCCGGCACTAGGAAACAGACTGAGAAACCAGAGTAAAAGTTTCTCCTGCAACCCGTTCCCTTTGTGCTAGATGAACGAACGTCTCTCCACATGCTCAGTTCTGAGAGATAAGTGTGTGTGAAAGCCGTCCTTCAACTAGCTTGTTGTGAACACAAAGTTTCTCTTCAGTTGCAAACTCCTCTCCATACAAATATAGGGGAGGTACTAGCTCCAACACGGTTTTACAGTGAAAACTGCAGGAACTTCAAACCGGCACTAGGAAACAGACTGAGAAACCAGAGTAAAGTTTCTCCTGCAACCCGTTCCGTTTGTGCTAGATGAACGAACGTCTCTCCACATGCTCAGGTCTGAGAGATAAGTGTGTGTGAAAGCCGTCCTTCACCTAGCTTGTTGGGAACACAAAGTTTCTCTTCAGGTGCAAACTCCACTCCACACATATATATGGGGAGGTACTAGCCCCAACTCGGTTTTACAGTGAAAACTGCAGGAAATTCAAACCGGCACTAGGAAACAGACTGAGAAACCAGAGTAAAAGTTTCTCCTGCAACCAGTTCCCTTTGTGCTAGATGAACGAACGTCTCTCCACATGCTCACTTCTGAGAGATAAGTGTGTGTGAAAGCCGTCCTTCACCAAGCTTGTTGGGAACACAAAGTTTCTCTTCAGTTGCAAACTCCTCTCCATACATATATATGGGGAGGTACTAGCTCCAACTCGGTTTTACAGTGAAAACTGCAGGAACTTCAAACCGGCACTAGGAAACAGACTGAGAAACCAGAGTAAAAGTTTCTCCTGCAACCCGTTCCCTTTGTGCTAGATGAACGAACGTCTCTCCACATGCTCAGTTCTGAGAGATAAGTGTGTGTGAAAGCCGTCCTTCACCTAGCTTGTTGGGAACACAAAGTTTCTCTTCAGTGGCAAAATCCTCTCCATACATATAAAAGGGGAGGTACTAGCTCCAACACGGTTTTACAGTGAAAACTGCAGGAACTTCAAACCGGCACTAGGAATCAGACTGAGAAACCAGAGTAAAAGTTTCTCCTGCAACCCGTTCCCTTTGTGCTAGATGAACGAACGTCTCTCCACATGCTCAGTTCTGAGAGATAAGTTTGTGTGAAAGCCGTCCTTCACCTAGCTTGTTTGAACACAAAGTTTCTCTTCAGGTGCAAACTCCACTCCATACATATATATGGGGAGGTACTAGCCCCAACTCGGTTTTACAGTGAAAACTGCAGGAAATTCAAACCGGCACTAGGAAACAGACTGAGAAACCAGAGTAAAAGTTTCTCCTGCAACCCGTTCCCTTTGTTCTAGATGAACGAACGTCTCTTCACATGCTCAGTTCTGAGAGATAAGTGGTGTGAAAGCCGTCCTTCACCTAGCTTGTTGGGAACACAAAGTTTCTCTTCAGTTGCAAACTCCTCTCCATACATATATATGGGGAGGTACTAGCTCCAACTCAGTTTTACAGTGAAAACTGCAGGAACTTCAAACCGGCACTAGGAAACAGACCGAGAAACCAGAGTAAAACTTTCTCCTGCAACCCGTTCCCTTTGTGCTAGATGAACGAACGTCTCTCCACATGCTCAGTTCTGAGAGATAAGTGTGTGTGAAAGCCGTCCTTCACCTAGCTTGTTGGGAACACAAAGTTTCTCTTCAGTTGCAAACTCCATTCCACACATATATATGGGTAGGTACTAGCCCCAACTCGGTTTTACAGTGAAAACTGCAGGAAATTCCAAACGGTACTAGGAAACAGACTGAGAAACCAGAGTAAAAATTTCTCCTGCAACCCGTTCCCTTTGTGCTAGATGAACGAACGTCTCTCCACATGCTCAGTTCTGAGAGATAAGTGTGTGTGAAAGCCGTCCTTCACCTAGCTTGTTGGGAACACAAAGTTTCTCTTCAGTGGCAAATTCCACTCCATACATATATATGGGGTGGTACTAGCTCCAACTCAGTTTTACAGTGAAAACTGCAGGAAATTCAAACCGGCACTAGGAAACAGACTGAGAAACCAGAGTAAAAGTTTCTCCTGCAACCCGTTCCCTTTGTGCTAGATGAACGAACGTCTCTCCACATGCTCAGTTCTGAGAGATAAGTGTGTGTGAAAGCCGTCCTTCACCTAGCTTGTTGGGAACACAAAGTTTCTCTTCAGTTGCAAACTCCTCTCCATACATATATAGGGGAGGTACTAGCTCCAACACGGTTTTACAGTGAAAACTGCAGGAACTTCAAACCGGCACTAGGAAACAGACTGAGAAACCAGAGTAAAAGTTTCTCCTGCAACCCGTTCCGTTTGTGCTAGATGAACGAACGTCTCTCCACATGCTCAGTTCTGAGAGATAAGTGTGTGTGAAAGCCGTCCTTCACCTAGCTTGTTGGGAACACAAAGTTTCTCTTCAGGTGCAAACTCCACTCCACACATATATATGGGGAGGTACTAGCCCCAACTCGGTTTTACAGTGAAAACTGCAGGAAATTCAAACCGGCACTAGGAAACAGACTGAGAAACCAGAGTAAAAGTTTCTCCTGCAACCCGTTCCCTTTGTGCTAGATGAACGAACGTCTCTCCACATGCTCACTTCTGAGAGATAAGTGTGTGTGAAAGCCATCCTTCACCAAGCTTGTTGGGAACACAAAGTTTCTCTTCAGTTGCAAACTCCTCTCCATACATATATATGGGGAGGTACTAGCTCCAACTCGGTTTTACAGTGAAAACTTCAGGAACTTCAAACCGGCACTAGGAAACAGACTGAGAAACCAGAGTAAAAGTTTCTCCTGCAACCCGTTCCCTTTGTGCTAGATGAACGAACGTCTCTCCACATGCTCAGTTCTGAGAGATAAGTGTGTGTGAAAGCCGTCCTTCACCTAGCTTGTTGGGAACACAAAGTTTCTCTTCAGTTGCAAACTCCACTCCATACATATATATGGGGAGGTACTAGCTCCAACTCGGTTTTACAGTGAAAACTGCAGGAACTTCAAACCAGCACTAGGAAACAGACTGAGAAACCAGAGTAAAAGTTTCTCCTGCAACCAGTTCCCTTTGTGCTAGATGAACGAACGTCTCTCCACATGCTCAGTTCTGAGAGATAAGTGTGTGTGAAAGCCGTCCTTCACCTAGCTTGTTGGGAACACAAAGTTTCTCTTCAGGTGCAAACTCCACTCCATACATATATATGGGGGGTACTAGCCCCAACTCGGTTTTACAGTGAAAACTGCAGGAACTTCAAACCGGCACTAGGAAACAGACTGAGAAACCAGAGTAAAAGTTTCTCCTGCAACCCGTTCCCTTTGTGCTAGATGAACGAACGTCTCTCCACATGCTCACTTCTGAGAGATAATTGTGTGTGAAAGCCGTCCTTCACCTAGCTTGTTGGGAACACAAAGTTTCTCTTCAGTTGCAAACTCCACTCCATACATATATATGGGGAGGTACTAGCTCCAACTCGGTTTTACAGTGAAAACTGCAGGAACTTCAAACCGGCACTAGGAAACAGACTGAGAAACCAGAGTAAAAGTTTCTCCTGCAACCCGTTCCCTTTGTGCTAGATGAACGAACGTCTCTCCACATGCTCAGTTCTGAGAGATAAGTGTGTGTGAAAGCCGTCCTTCACCTAGCTTGTTAGGAACACAAGTTTCTCTTCAGGTGCAAACTCCACTCCATACATATATATGGGGAGGTACTAGCCCCAACTCGGTTTTACAGTGAAAACTGCAGGAAATTCAAACCGGCACTAGGAAACAGACTGAGAAACCAGAGTAAAAGTTTCTCCTGCAACCCGTTCCCTTTGTGCTAGATGAACGAACGTCTCTCCACATGCTCAGTTCTGAGAGATAAGTGTGTGTGAAAGCCGTCCTTCACTTAGCTTGTTGGGAACACAAAGTTTCTCTTCAGGTGCAAACTCCACTCCACACATATATATGGGGAGGTACTAGCCCCAACTCGGTTTTACAGTGAAAACTGCAGGAAATTCAAACCGGCACTAGGAAACAGACTGAGAAACCAGAGTAAAAGTTTCTCCTGCAACCCGTTCCCTTTGTGCTAGATGAACGAACGTCTCTCCACATGCTCACTTCTGAGAGATAAGTGTGTGTGAAAGCCATCCTTCACCAAGCTTGTTGGGAACACAAAGTTTCTCTTCAGTTGCAAACTCCTCTCCATACATATATATGGGGAGGTACTAGCTCCAACTCGGTTTTACAGTGAAAACTTCAGGAACTTCAAACCGGCACTAGGAAACAGACTGAGAAACCAGAGTAAAAGTTTCTCCTGCAACCCGTTCCCTTTGTGCTAGATGAACGAACGTCTCTCCACATGCTCAGTTCTGAGAGATAAGTGTGTGTGAAAGCCGTCCTTCACCTAGCTTGTTGGGAACACAAAGTTTCTCTTCAGTTGCAAACTCCTCTCCATACATATATATGGGGAGGTACTAGCTCCAACTCGGTTTTACAGTGAAAACTGCAGGAACTTCAAACCAGCACTAGGAAACAGACTGAGAAACCAGAGTAAAAGTTTCTCCTGCAACCAGTTCCCTTTGTGCTAGATGAACGAACGTCTCTCCACATGCTCAGTTCTGAGAGATAAGTGTGTGTGAAAGCCGTCCTTCACCTAGCTTGTTGGGAACACAAAGTTTCTCTTCAGGTGCAAACTCCACTCCATACATATATATGGGGGGTACTAGCCCCAACTCGGTTTTACAGTGAAAACTCAAGGAAATTCAAACCGGCACTAGGAAACAGACTGAGAAACCAGAGTAAAATTTTCTCCTGCAACCCGTTCCCTTTGTGCTAGATGAACGAACGTCTCTCCACATGCTCAGTTCTGAGAGATAAGTGTGTGTGAAAGCCGTCCTTCACCTAGCTTGTTGGGAACACAAAGTTTCTCTTCAGTTGCAAACTCCTCTCCATACATATATATGGGGAGGTACTAGCTCCAACACGATTTTACAGTGAAAACTGCAGGAACTTCAAACCGGCACTAGGAAACAGACTGAGAAACCAGAGTAAAAGTTTCTCCTGCAACCCGTTCCTTTTGTGCTAGATGAACGAACGTCTCTCCACATGCTCAGTTCTGAGAGATAAGTGTGTGTGAAAGCCGTCCTTCACCTAGCTTGTTGGGAACACAAAGTTTCTCTTCAGGTGCAAACTCCACTCCACACATATATATGGGGAGGTACTAGCCCCAACTCGGTTTTACAGTGAAAACTGCAGGAACTTCAAACCGGCACTAGGAAACAGACTGAGAAACCAGAGTAAAAGTTTCTCCTGCAACCCGTTCCCTTTGTGCTAGATGAACGAACGTCTCTCCACATGCTCACTTCTGAGAGATAATTGTGTGTGAAAGCCGTCCTTCACCTAGCTTGTTGGGAACACAAAGTTTCTCTTCAGTTGCAAACTCCACTCCATACATATATATGGGGAGGTACTAGCTCCAACTCGGTTTTACAGTGAAAACTGCAGGAACTTCAAACCGGCACTAGGAAACAGACTGAGAAACCAGAGTAAAAGTTTCTCCTGCAACCCGTTCCCTTTGTGCTAGATGAACGAACGTCTCTCCACATGCTCAGTTCTGAGAGATAAGTGTGTGTGAAAGCCGTCCTTCACCTAGCTTGTTAGGAACACAAGTTTCTCTTCAGGTGCAAACTCCACTCCATACATATATATGGGGAGGTACTAGCCCCAACTCGGTTTTACAGTGAAAACTGCAGGAAATTCAAACCGGCACTAGGAAACAGACTGAGAAACCAGAGTAAAAGTTTCTCCTGCAACCCGTTCCCTTTGTGCTAGATGAACGAACGTCTCTCCACATGCTCAGTTCTGAGAGATAAGTGTGTGTGAAAGCCGTCCTTCACCTAGCTTGTTGTGAACACAAAGTTTCTCTTCAGTTGCAAACTCCATTCCACACATATATATGGGGAGGTACTAGCTCCAACTCGGTTTTACAGTGAAAACTGGAGGAACTTCAAACCGGCAGTAGGAAACAGACTGAGAAACCAGAGTAAATGTTTCTCCTGCAACCCGTTCCCTTTGTGCTAGATGAACGAACGTCTCTCCACATGCTCAGTTCTGAGATATAAGTGTGTGTGAAAGCCATCCTTCACCTAGCTTGTTGGGAACACAAAGTTTCTCTTCAGTTGCAAACTCCTCTCCATACATATATATGGGGAGGTCCTAGCTCCAACTCAGTTTTACAGTGAAAACTGCAGGAACTTCAAACCGGCACTAGGAAACAGACCGAGAAACCAGAGTAAAAGTTTCTCCTGCAACCGGATCCCTTTGTGCTAGATGAACGAACGTCTCTCCACATGCTCAGTTCCGAGAGATAAGTGTGTGTGAAAGCCGTCCTTCACCTAGCTTGTTGGGAACACAAAGTTTCTCTTCAGGTGCAAACTCCACTCCATACATATATATGGGGAAGTACTAGCCCCAACTCGGTTTTACAGTGAAAACTGCAGGAACTTCAAACCGGCACTAGGAAACAGACTGAGAAACCAGAGTAAAATTTTCTCCTGCAACCCGTTCCCTTTGTGCTAGATGAACGAACGTCTCTCCACATGCTCAGTTCTGAGAGATAAGTGTGTGTGAAAGCCGTCCTTCACCTAGCTTGTTGGGAACACAAAGTTTCTCTTCAGTGGCAAACTCCTCTCCATACATATATAAGGGGAGGTACTAGCTCCAACACGGTTTTACAGTGAAAACTGCAGGAACTTCAAACCGGCACTAGGAAACAGACTGAGAAACCAGAGTAAAAGTTTCTCCTGCAACCCGTTCCCTTTGTGCTAGATGAACGAACGTCTCTCCACATGCTCAGTTCTGAGAGATAAGTTTGTGTGAAAGCCGTCCTTCACCTAGCTTGTTTGAACACAAAGTTTCTCTTCAGGTGCAAACTCCACTCCATACATATATATGGGGAGGTACTAGCCCCAACTCGATTTTACAGTGAAAACTGCAGGAACTTCAAACCGGCACTAGGAAACAGACTGAGAAACCAGAGTAAAAGTTTCTCCTGCAACCCGTTCCCTTTGTGCTAGATGAACGAACGTCTCTCCACATGCTCAGTTCTGAGAGATAAGTGTGTGTGAAAGCCGTCCTACACCTAGCTTGTTGGGAACACAAAGTTTCTCTTCAGTTGCAAACTCCTCTCCATACATATATATGGGGAGGTACTAGCTCCAACTCGGTTTTACAGTGAAAACTGCAGGAACTTCAAACCGGCACTAGGAAACAGACTGAGAAACCAGAGTAAAAGTTTCTCCTGCAACCAGTTCCCTTTGTGCTAGATGAACGAACGTCTCTCCACATGCTCAGTTCTGAGAGATAAGTGTGTGTGAAAGCCGTCCTTCACCTAGCTTGTTGGGAACAGAAAGTTTCTCTTCAGGTGCAAACTCCACTCCACACATATATATGGGGAGGTACTAGCCCCAACTCGGTTTTACAGTGAAAACTGCAGGAAATTCAAACCGGCACTAGGAAACAGACTGAGAAACCAGAGTAAAAGTTTCTCCTGCAAACCGTTCCCTTTGTGCTAGATGAACGAACGTCTCTCCACATGCTCACTTCTGAGAGATAAGTGTGTGTGAAAGCCGTCCTTCACCAAGCTTGTTGGGAACACAAAGTTTCTCTTCAGTTGCAAACTCCTCTCCATACATATATATGGGGAGGTACTAGCTCCAACTCGGGTTTACAGTGAAAACTGCACGAACTTCAAACCGGCACTAGGAAACAGACTGAGAAACCAGAGTAAAAGTTTCTCCTGCAACCCGTTCCCTTTGTGCTAGATGAACGAACGTCTCTCCACATGCTCAGTTCTGAGAGATAAGTGTGTGTGAAAGCCGTCCTTCACCTAGCTTGTTGGGAACACAAAGTTTCTCTTCAGTTGCAAACACCACTCCATACATATATATGGGAGGTACTAGCTCCAACTCGGTTTTATAGTGAAAACTGCAGGAACTTCAAACCGGCACTAGGAAACAGACTGAGAAACCAGAGTAAAAGTTTCTCCTGCAACCCGTTCCCTTTGTGCTAGATGAACGAACGTCTCTCCACATGCTCAGTTCTGAGAGATAAGTGTGTGTGAAAGCCGTCCTTCACCTAGCTTGTTGGGAACACAAAGTTTCTCTTCAGTTGCAAACTCCACTCCATACATATATATGGGGAGGTACTAGCTCCAACTCGGTTTTACAGTGAAAACTGCAGGAACTACAAACCGGCACTAGGAAACAGACTGAGAAACCAGAGTAAAAGTTTCTCCTGCAACCCGTTCCCTTTGTGCTAGATGAACGAACGTCTCTCCACATGCTCAGTTCTGAGAGATAAGTGTGTGTGAAAGCCGTCCTTCACCTAGCTTGTTGGGAACACAAAGTTTCTCTTCAGTTGCAAAATCCTCTCCATACATATATATGGGGAGGTACTAGCTCCAACTCAGTTTTACAGTGAAAACTGCAGGAACTTCAAACCGGCACTAGGAAACAGACCGAGAAACCAGAGTAAAAGTTTCTCCTGCAACCGGATCCCTTTGTGCTAGATGAACGAACGTCTCTCCACATGCTCAGTTCTGAGAGATAAGTGTGTGTGAAAGCCGTCCTTCACCTAGCTTGTTGGGAACACAAAGTTTCTCTTCAGGTGCAAACTCCACTCCATACATATATATGGGAAGTACTAGCCCCAACTCGGTTTTACAGTGAAAACTGCAGGAACTTCAAACCGGCACTAGGAAACAGACCGAGAAACCAGAGTAAAAGTTTCTCCTGCAACCCGTTCCCTTTGTGCTAGATGAACGAACGTCTCTCCACATGCTCAGTTCTGAGAGATAAGTGTGTGTGAAAGCCGTACTTCACCGAGCTTGTTGGGAACACAAAGTTTCTCTTCAGTGGCAAATTCCACTCCATACATATATATGGGGAGGTACTAGCCCCAACTCGGTTTTTCAGTGAAAACTGCAGGAACTTCAAACCGGCACTACGAAACAGACTGAGAAAGCAGAGAAAAAGTGTCTCCTGCAACCCGTTCCCTTGGTGCTAGATGAACGAACGTCTCTCCACATGCTCAGTTCTGAGAGATAAGTGTGTGTGAAAGCCGTCCTTCACCTAGCTTGTTGTGAACACAAAGTTTCTCTTCAGTTGCAAACTCCATTCCACACATATATATGGGGAGGTTCTAGCTCCAACTCGGTTTTACAGTGAAAACTGGAGGAACTTCAAACCGGCACTAGGAAACAGACTGAGAAACCAGAGTAAATGTTTCTCCTGCAACCCGTTCCTTTTGTGCTAGATGAACGAACGTCTCTCCACATGCTCAGTTCTGAGAGATAAGTGTGTGTGAAAGCCGTCCTTCACCTAGCTTGTTGGGAACACAAAGTTTCTCTTCAGGTGCAAACTCCACTCCATACATATATATGGGGGAGGTACTAGCCCCAACTCGGTTTTACAGTGAAAACTGCAGGAAATTCAAACCGGCACTAGGAAACAGACTGAGAAACCAGAGTAAAAGTTTCTCCTGCAACCCGTTCCCTTTGTTCTATATGAACGAACGTCTCTCCACATGCTCAGTTCTGAGAGATAAGTGTGTGTGAAAGCCGTCCTTCACCTAGCTTGTTGGGAACACAAAGTTTCTCTTCAGTTGCAAACTCCTCTCCATACATATATATGGGGAGGTACTAGCTCCAACTCAGTTTTACAGTGAAAACTGCAGGAACTTCAAACGGGCACTAGGAAACAGACTGAGAAACCAGAGTAAAAGTTTCTCCTGCAACCCGTTCCCTTTGTGCTAGATGAACGAACGTCTCTCCACATGCTCAGTTCTGAGAGAAAAGTGTGTGTGAAAGCCGTCCTTCACCTAGCTTGTTGGGAACACAAAGTTTCTCTTCAGTTGCAAACTCCTCTCCATACATATATATGGGGAGGTACTAGCTCCAACTCGGTTTTACAGTGAAAACTGCAGGAACTTCAAACCGGCACTAGGAAACAGACTGAGAAACCAGAGTAAAAGTTTCTCCTGCAACCCGTTCCCTTTGTGCTAGATGAACGAACGTCTCTCCACATGCTCAGTTCTGAGAGATAAGTGTGTGTGAAAGCCGTCCTTCACCTAGCTTGTTGGGAACACAAAGTTTCTCTTCAGTTGCAAACTCCTCTCCATACATATATATGGGGAGGTACTAGCTCCAACTCGGTTTTACAGTGAAAACTGCAGGAACTTCAAACCGGCACTAGGAAACAGACTGAGAAACCAGAGTAAAAGTTTCTCCTGCAACCCGTTCCATTTGTGCTAGATGAACGAACGTCTCTCCACATGCTCAGTTCTGAGAGATAAGTGTGTGTGAAAGCCGTCCTCCACATAGCTCGTTGGGAACACAAAGTTTCTCTTCAGTTGTAAACCCCACTCCCTACATATATATGGGGAGGTACTAGCTCCAACTCGGTTTTACAGTGAAAACTGCAGGAACTTCAGACCGGCACTAGGAAACAGACTGAGAAACCAGAGTAAAAGTTTCCCTGCAAGCCGTTCCCTTTGTGCTAGATGAACGAACGTCTCTCCACATGCTCAGTTCTGAGAGATAAGTGTGTGTGAAAGCCGTCCTCCACATAGCTTGTTGGGAACACAAAGTTTCTCTTAAGTTGCAAACTCCACTCCATACATATATATGGGAGGTACTAGCTCCAACTCGGTTTTACAGTGAAAACTGCAGGAACTTCAAACCGGCACTAGGAAACAGACTGAGAAACCAGAGTAAAAGTTTCTCCTGCAACCCGTTCCCTTTGTGCTAGATGAACGAACGTCTCTCCACATGCTCAGTTCTGAGAGATAAGTGTGTGTGAAAGCCGTCCTTCACCTAGCTTGTTGGGAACACAAAGTTTCTCTTCAGTTGCAAACTCCACTCCATACATATATATGGGGAGGTACTAGCTCCAACTCGGTTTTACAGTGAAAACTGCAGGAACTTCAAACCGGCACTAGGAAACAGACTGAGAAACCAGAGTAAAAGTTTCTCCTGCAACCCGTTCCATTTGTGCTAGATGAACGAACGTCTCTCCACATGCTCAATTCTGAGAGATAAGTGTGTGTGAAAGCCGTCCTTCACCTAGCTTGTTGGGAACACAAAGTTTCTCTTCAGTTGCAAACTCCTCTCCATACATATATATGGGGAGGTACTAGCTCCAACACGGTTTTACAGTGAAAACTGCAGGAACTTCAAATCGGCACTAGGAAACAGACTGAGAAACCAGAGTAAAAGTTTCTCCTGCAACCCGTTCCCTTTGTGCTAGATGAACGAACGTCTCTCCACATGCTCAGTTCTGAGAGATAAGTGTGTGTGAAAGCCGTCCTTCACCTAGCTTGTTGGGAACACAAAGTTTCTCTTCAGGTGCAAACTCCACTCCATACATATATATGGGGAGGTACTAGCCCCAACTCGGTTTTACAGTGAAAAATGCAGGAACTTCAAACCGGCACTAGGAAACAGACTGAGAAACCAGAGTAAAAGTTTCTCCTGCAAACCGTTCCCTTTGTGCTAGATGAACGAACGTCTCTCCACATGCTCAGTTCTGAGAGATAAGTGTGTGTGAAAGCCGTCCTTCACCTAGCTTGTTGGGAACACAAAGTTTCTCTTCAGTTGCAAACTCCTCTCCATACATATATATGGGGAGGTACTAGCTCCAACTCGGTTTTACAGTGAAAACTGCAGGAACTTCAAACCGGCACTAGGAAACAGACTGAGAAACCAGAGTAAAAGTTTCTCCTGCAACCCGTTCCCTTTGTGCTAGATGAACGAACGTCTCTCCACATGCTCAGTTCTGAGAGATAAGTGTGTGTGAAAGCCGTCCTTCACCTAGCTTGTTGGGAACACAAAGTTTCTCTTCAGTTGCAAACTCCATTCCATACATATATATGGGAGGTACAAGCTCCAACTCGGTTTTACAGTGAAAACTGCAGGAACTTCAAACCGGCACTAGGAAACAGACTGAGAAACCAGAGTAAAAGTTTCTCCTGCAACCCGTTCCCTTTGTGCTAGATGAACGAACGTCTCTCCACATGCTCAGTTCTGAGAGATAAGTGTGTGTGAAAGCCGTCCTTCACCTAGCTTGTTGGGAACACAAAGTTTCTCTTCAGTTGCAAACTCCTCTCCATACATATATATGGGGATGTACTAGATCCAACTCGGTTTTACAGTGAAAACTGCAGGAACTTCAAACCGGCACTAGGAAACAGACCGAGAAACCAGAGTAAAAGTTTCTCCTGCAACCCGTTCCCTTTGTGCTAGATGAACGAACGTCTCTCCACATGCTCTGTTCTGAGAGATAAGTGTGTGTGAAAGCCGTCGTTCACCTAGCTTGTTGGGAACACAAAGTTTCTCTTCAGTTGCTAACTCCACTCCATACATATATATGGGGAGGTACTAGCTCCAACTAAGTTTTACAGTGAAAACTGCAGGAACTTCAAACCGGCACTAGGAAAAAGACTGAGAAACCAGAGTAAAAGTTTCTCCTGCAACCCTTTCCCTTTGTGCTAGATGAACGAACGTCTCTCCACATGCTCAGTTCTGAGAGATAAGTGTGTGTGAAATCCGTTCTTCACCTAGCTTGTTGGGAACACAAAGTTTCTCTTCAGTTGCAAACTCCTCTCCATACATATATATGGGGAGGTACTAGCTCCAACTCGGTTTTACAGTGAAAACTGCAGGAACTTCAAACCGGCACTAGGAAACAGACCGAGAACCCATAGTAAAAGTTTCTCCTGCAACCCGTTCCCTTTGTGCTAGATGAACGAACGTCTCTCCACATGCTCAGTTCTGAGAGATAAGTGTGTGTGAAAGCCGTACTTCACCGAGCTTGTTGGGAACACAAAGTTTCTCTTCAGTGGCAAATTCCACTCCATACATATATATGGGGAGGTACTAGCTCCAACTCGGTTTTACAGTGAAAACTGCAGGAACTTCAAACCGGCACTAGGAAACAGATAGAGAAACCAGAGTAAAAGTTTCTCCTGCAACCCGTTCCCTTTCTGCTAGATGAACGAACGTCTCTCCACATGCTCAGTTCTGAGAGATAAGTGTGTGTGAAAGCCGTCCTTCACCTAGCTTGTTGGGAACACAAAGTTTCTCTTCAGTTGTAAACTACACTCCCTACATATATAAGGGGAGGTACTAGCTCCAACTCGGTTTTACAGTGAAAACTGCAGGAAGTTCAGACTGGCACTAGGAAACAGACTGAGAAACCAGAGTAAAAGTTACTCCTGCAACCCATTCCTTTGTGCTAGATGAACGAACGTCTCTCCACATGCTCAGTTCTGAGAGATAAGTGTGTGTGAAAGCCGTCCTTCACCTAGCTCGTTGGGAACACAAAGTTTCTCTTCACTTGCAAATTCCACTCCATACATATATATGGGGAGGTAGTAGCTCCAATTCGGTTTTACAGTGAAAACTGCAGGAACTTCAAACCGGCACTAGGAAACAGACTGAGAAACCAGAGTAAAAGTTTCTCCTGCAACCCGTTCCCTTTGTGCTAGATGAACGAACGTCTCTCCACATGCTCAGTTCTGAGAGATAAGTGTGTGTGAAAGCCGTCCTTCACCTAGATTGTTGGGAACACAAAGTTACTCTTCAGTGGCAAACTACACTCCATACATATATATGGGGAGGTACTAGCTCCAACTCGGTTTTACAGTGAAAACTGCAGGAACTTCAAACCGGCACTAGGAAACAGACTGAGAGACCAGAGTAAAAGTTTCTACTGCAACCCGTTCCCTTTGTGCTAGATGAACGAACGTCTCTCCACATGCTCAGTTCTGAGAGATAAGTGTGTGTGAAAGCCGTCCTTCACCTAGCTTGTTGGGAACACAAAGTTTCTCTTCAGTTGTAAACCCCACTCCCTACATATATATGGGGAGGTACTAACTCCAACTCGGTTTTACAGTGAAAACTGCAGGAACTTCAGACCGGCACTAGGAAACAGACTGAGAAACCAGAGTAAAAGTTTCCCTGCAACCCGTTCCCTTTGTGCTAGATGAACGAACGTCTCTCCACATGCTCAGTTCTGAGAGATAATTGTGTGTGAAAGCCGTCCTCCACATAGCTTGTTGGGAACACAAAGTTTCTCTTAAATTGCAAATTCCACTCCATACATATATATGGGAGGTACTAGCTCCAACTCGGTTTTACAGTGAAAACTGCAGGAACTTCAAACCGGCACTAGGAAACAGACTGAGAAACCAGAGTAAAAGTTTCTCCTGCAACCCGTTCCCTTTGGGCTAGATGAACGAACGTCTCTCCACATGCTCAGTTCTGAGAGATAAGTGTGTGTGAAAGCCGTCCTTCACCTAGCTTGTTGGGAACACAAAGTTTCTCTTCAGTGGCAAACTCTTCTCCATACATATATATGGGGAGGTACTAGCTCCAACACGGTTTTACAGTGAAAACTGCAGGAACTTCAAACCGGCACTAGGAAACAGACTGAGAAACCAGAGTAAAAGTTTCTCCTGCAACCCGTTCCCTTTGTGCTAGATGAACGAACGTCTCTCCACATGCTCAGTTCTGAGAGATAAGTTTGTGTGAAAGCCGTCCTTCACCTAGCTTGTTTGAACACAAAGTTTCTCTTCAGGTGCAAACTCCACTCCATACATATATATGGGGAAGTACTAGCCCCAACTCGGTTTTACAGTGAAAACTGCAGGAACTTCAAACCGGCACTAGGAAACAGACTGAGAAACCAGAGTAAAAGTTTCTCCTGCAACCCATTCCTTTGTGCTAGATGAACGAACGTCTCTCCACATGCTCAGTTCTGAGAGATAAGTGTGTGTGAAAGCCGTCCTTCACCTAGCTCGTTGGGAACACAAAGTTTCTCTTCACTTGCAAATTCCACTCCATACATATATATGGGGAGGTAGTAGCTCCAATTCGGTTTTACAGTGAAAACTGCAGGAACTTCAAACCGGCACTAGGAAACAGACTGAGAAACCAGAGTAAAAGTTTCTCCTGCAACCCGTTCCCTTTGTGCTAGATGAACGAACGTCTCTCCACATGCTCAGTTCTGAGAGATAAGTGTGTGTGAAAGCCGTCCTTCACCTAGCTTGTTGGGAACACAAAGATACTCTTCAGTGGCAAACTACAATCCATACATATATATGGGGAGGTACTAGCTCCAACTCGGTTTTACAGTGAAAACTGCAGGAAGTTCAGACCGGCACTAGGAAACAGACTGAGAAACCAGAGTAAAAGTTTCTCCTGCAACCCATTCCTTTGTGCTAGATGAACGAACGTCTCTCCACATGCTCAGTTCTGAGAGATAAGTGTGTGTGAAAGCCGTCCTTCACCTAGCTTGTTGGGAACACATAGTTTCTCTTCACTTGCAAATTCCACTCCATACATATATATGGGGAGGTAGTAGCTCCAATTCGGTTTTACAGTGAAAACTGCAGGAACTTCAAACCGGCACTAGGAAACAGACTGAGAAACCAGAGTAAAAGTTTCTCCTGCAACCCGTTCCCTTTGTGCTAGATGAACGAACGTCTCTCCACATGCTCAGTTCTGAGAGATAAGTGTGTGTGAAAGCCGTCCTCCACATAGCTTGTTGGGAACACAAAGTTTCTCTTAAATTGCAAACTCCACTCCATACATATATATGGGAGGTACTAGCTCCAACTCGGTTTTACAGTGAAAACTGCAGGAATTTCAAACCGGCACTAGGAAACAGACTGAGAAACCAGAGTAAAAGTTTCTCCTGCAACCCGTTCCCTTTGTGCTAGATGAACGAACGTCTCTCCACATGCTCAGTTCTGAGAGATAAGTGTGTGTGAAAGCCGTACTTCACATAGCTTGTTGGGAACACAAAGTTTCTCTTCAGTGGCAAACTCCTCTCCATACATATATATGGGGAGGTACTAGCTCCAACACGGTTTTACAGTGAAAACTGCAGGAACTTCAAACCGGCACTAGGAAACAGACTGAGAAACCAGAGTAAAAGTTTCTCCTGCAATCCGTTCCCTTTGTGCTAGATGAACGAACGTCTCTCCACATGCTCAGTTCTGAGAGATAAGTTTGTGTGAAAGCCGTCCTTCACCTAGCTTGTTTGAACACAAAGTTTCTCTTCAGTTGCAAACTCCACTCCATACATATATATGGGTAAGTACTAGTCCCAACTCGGTTTTACAGTGAAAACTGCAGGAACTTCAAACCGGCACTAGGAAACAGACTGAGAAACCAGAGTAAAAGTTTCTCCTGCAACCCGTTCCCTTTGTGCTAGATGAACGAACGTCTCTCCACATGCTCAGTTCTGAGAGATAAGTGTGTGTGAAAGCCTTCCTTCACCTAGCTTGTTGGGAACACAAAGTTTCTCTTCAGTTGCAAACTCCACTCCATACATATATATGGGGAGGTACTAGCTCCAACTCGGTTTTACAGTGAAAACTGCAGGAACTTCAAACCGGCACTAGGAAACAGACTGAGAAACCAGAGTAAAAGTTTCTCCTGCAACCCGTTCCCTTTGTGCTAGATGAACGAACGTCTCTCCACATGCTCAGTTCTGAGAGATAAGTGTGTGTGAAAGCCGTCCTTCACCTAGTTTGTTGGGAACACAAAGTTTCTCTTCAGTTGCAAACTCCTCTCCATATATATATATGGGGAGGTACTAGCTCCAACTCAGTTTTACAGTGAAAACTGCAGGAACTTCAAACCGGCACTAGGAAACAGACTGAGAAACCAGAGTAAAAGTTTCTCCTGCAACCCGTTCCCTTTGTGCTAGAGGAACGAACGTCTCTCCACATGCTCAGTTCTGAGAGATAAGTGTGTGTGAAAGCCGTCCTTCACCTAGCTTGTTGGGAACACAAAGTTTCTCTTCAGTGGCAAATTCCTCTCCATACAAATATATGGGGAAGTACTAGCTCCAACACGGTTTTACAGTGAAAACTGAAGGAACTTCAAACCGGCACTAGGAAACAGACTGAGAAACCAGAGTAAAAGATTCTCCAGCAACCAGTTCCATTTGTGCTAGATGAACGAACGTCTCTCCACATGCTCAGTTCTGAGAGATAAGTTTGTGTGAAAGCCGTCCTTCACCTAGCTTGTTTGAACACAAAGTTTCTCTTCAGGTGCAAACTCCACTCCATACATATATATGGGGAGGTACTAGCCCCAACTCGGTTTTACAGTGAAAACTGCAGGAACTTCAAACCGGCACTAGGAAACAGACTGAGAAACCAGAGTAAAAGTTTCTCCTGCAAACCGTTCCCTTTGTGCTAGAGGAACGAACGTCTCTCCACATGCTCAGTTCTGAGAGATAAGTGTGTGTGAAAGCCGTCCTTCACCTAGCTCGTTGGGAACACAAAGTTTCTCTTCACTTGCAAATTCCACTCCATACATATATATGGGGAGGTAGTAGCTCCAATTCGGTTTTACAGTGAAAACTGCAGGAACTTCAAACCGGCACTAGGAAACAGACTGAGAAACCAGAGTAAAAGTTTCTCCTGCAACCCGTTCCCTTTGTGCTAGATGAACGAAAGTCTCTCCACATGCTCAGTTCTGAGAGATAAGTGTGTGTGAAAGCCGTCCTTCACCTAGCTTGTTGGGAACACAAAGTTACTCTTCAGTGGCAAACTACACTCCTTACATATATATGGGGAGGTACAAGCTCCAACTCGGTTTTACAGTGAAAACTGCAGGAACTTCAAACCGGCACTAGGAAACAGACTGAGAAACCAGAGTAAAAGTTTCTCCTGCAACCCGTTCCCTTTGTGCTAGTTGAACGAACGTCTCTCCACATGCTCAGTTCTGAGAGATAAGTGTGTGTGAAAGCCGTACTTCACCTAGCTTGTTGGGAACACAAAGTTTCTCTTCAGTTGTAAACCCCACTCCCTACATATATATGGGGAGGTACTAACTCCAACTCGGTTTTACAGTGAAAACTGCAGGAACTTCAAACCGGCACTAGGAAACAGACTGAGAAACCAGAGTAAAAGTTTCCCTGCAACCCGTTCCCTTTGTGCTAGATGAACGAACGTCTCTCCACATGCTCAGTTCTGAGAGATAATTGTGTGTGAAAGCCGTCCTCCACATAGCTTGTTGGGAACACAAAGTTTCTCTTAAATTGCAAATTCCACTCCATACATATATATGAGAGGTACTAGCTCCAAATCGGTTTTACAGTGAAAACTGCAGGAACTTCAAACCGGCACTAGGAAACAGACTGAGAAACCAGAGTAAAAGTTTCTCCTACAACCCGTTCCCTTTGTGCTAGATGAACGAACGTCTCTCCACATGCTCAGTTCTGAGAGATAAGTGTGTGTGAAAGCCGTCCTTCACCTAGCTTGTTGGGAACACAAAGTTTCTCTTCAGTGGCAAACTCCTCTCCATACATATATATAGGGAGGTACTAGCTCCAACACGGTTTTACAGTGAAAACTGCAGGAACTTCAAACCGGCACTAGGAAACAGACTGAGAAACCAGAGTAAAAGTTTCTCCCGCAACCCGTTCCCTTTGTGCTAGATGAACGAACGTCTCTCCACATGCTCAGTTCTGAGAGATAAGTGTGTGTGAAAGCCGTCCTTCACCTAGCTTGTTGGGAACACAAAGTTTCTCTTCAGTGGCAAATTCCTCTCCATACATATATATAGGGAGGTACTAGCTCCAGCACGGTTTTACAGTGAAAACTGCAGGAACTTCAAACCGGCACTAGGAAACAGACTGAGAAACCAGAGTAAAAGTTTCTCCTGCAACCCGTTCCCTTTGTGCTAGATGAACGAACGTCTCTCCACATGCTCAGTTCTGAGAGATAAGTGTGTGTGAAAGCCTTCCTTCACCTAGCTTGTTGGGAAAACAAAGTTTCTCTTCAGGTGCAAACTCCACTCCATACATATATATGGGGAAGTACTAGCCCCATCTCGATTTTACAGTGAAAACTGCAGGAACTTCAAACCGGCACTAGGAAACAGACTGAGAAACCAGAGTAAAAGTTTCTCCTGCAACCCGTTCCCTTTGTGCTAGATGAACGAACGTCTCTCCACATGCTCAGTTCTGAGAGATAAGTGTGTGTGAAAGCCGTCCTTCACCGAGCTTGTTGGGAACACAAAGTTTCTCTTCAGTGGCAAATTCCACTCCATACAAATATATGGGGAGGTACTAGCTCCAACTCGGTTTTACAGTGAAAACTGCAGGAACTTCAAACCGGCACTAGGAAACAGATAGAGAAACCAGAGTAAAAGTTTCTCCTGCAACCCGTTCCCTTTCTGCTAGATGAACGAACGTCTCTCAACATGCTCAGTTCTGAGAGATAAGTGTGTGTGAAAGCCGTCCTTCACCTAGCTTGTTGGGAACACAAAGTTTCTCTTCAGTTGTAAACTCCACTCCCTACATATATATGGGGAGGTAGTAGCTCCAACTCGGTTTTACAGTGAAAACTGCAGGAAGTTCAGACCGGCACTAGGAAACAGACTGAGAAACCAGAGTAAAAGTTTCTCCTGCAACCCATTCCTTTGTGCTAGATGAACGAACGTCTCTCCACATGCTCAGTTCTGAGAGATAAGTGTGTGTGAAAGCCGTCCTTCACCTAGCTCGTTGGGAACACAAAGTTTCTCTTCACTTGCAAATTCCACTCCATACATATATATGGGGAGGTAGTAGCTCCAACTCGGTTTTACAGTGAAAACTGCAGGAACTTCAAACCGGCACTAGGAAACAGACTGAGAAACCAGAGTAAAAGTTTCTCCTGCAACCCGTTCCCTTTGTGCTAGATGAACGAACGTCTCTCCACATGCTCAGTTCTGAGAGATAATTGTGTGTGAAAGCCGTCCTCCACATAGCTTGTTGGGAACACAAAGTTTCTCTTAAATTGCAAATTCCACTCCATACATATATATGAGAGGTACTAGCTCCAACTCGGTTTTACAGTGAAAACTGCAGGAACTTCAAACTGGCACTAGGAAACAGACTGAGAAACCAGAGTAAAAGTTTCTCCTGCAACCCATTCCCTTTGTGCTAGATGAACGAACGTCTCTCCACATGCTCAGTTCTGAGAGATAAGTGTGTGTGAAAGCCGTCCTTCACCTAGCTTGTTGGGAACACAAAGTTTCTCTTCAGTGGCAAACTCCTCTCCATACATATATATAGGGAGGTACTAGCTCCAACACGGTTTTACAGTGAAAACTGCAGGAACTTCAAACCGGCACTAGGAAACAGACTGAGAAACCAGAGTAAAAGTTTCTCCTGCAACCCGTTCCCTTTGTGCTAGATGAACGAACGTCTCTCCACATGCTCAGTTCTGAGAGATAAGTTTGTGTGAAAGCCGTCCTTCACCTAGCTTGTTTGAACACAAAGTTTCTCTTCAGGTGCAAACTCCACTCCATACATATATATGGGGAAGTACTAGCCCCAACTCGGTTTTACAGTGAAAACTGCAGGAACTTCAAACCGGCACTAGGAAACAGACTGAGAAACCAGAGTAAAAGATTCTCCTGCAACCCGTTCCCTTTGTGCTAGATGAACGAACGTCTCTCCATATGCTCAGGTCTGAGAGATAAGTGTGTGTGAAAGCCTTCCTTCACCTAGCTTGTTGGGAACACAAAGTTTCTCTTCAGGTGCAAACTCCACTCCATACATATATATGGGGAAGTACTAGCCCCATCTCGGTTTTACAGTGAAAACTGCAGGAACTTCAAACCGGCACTAGGAAACAGACTGAGAAACCAGAGTAAAAGTTTCTCCTGCAACCCGTTCCCTTTGTGCTAGATGAACGAACGTCTCTCCACATGCTCAGTTCTGAGAGATAAGTGTGTGTGAAAGCCGTCCTTCACCGAGCTTGTTGGGAACACAAAGTTTCTCTTCAGTGGCAAATTCCACTCCATACAAATATATGGGGAGGTACTAGCTCCAACTCGGTTTTACAGTGAAAACTGCAGGAACTTCAAACCGGCACTAGGAAACAGATAGAGAAACCAGAGTAAAAGTTTCTCCTGCAACCCGTTCCCTTTGTGCTAGATGAACGAACGTCTCTCCACATGCTCAGTTCTGAGAGATAAGTGTGTGTGAAAGCCGTCCTTCACCTAGCTTGTTGGGAACACAAAGTTTCTCTTCAGTTGTAAACTCCACTCCCTACATATATATGGGGAGGTAGTAGCTCCAACTCGGTTTTACAGTGAAAACTGCAGGAAGTTCAGACCGGCACTAGGAAACAGACTGAGAAACCAGAGTAAAAGTTTCTCCTGCAACCCATTCCTTTGTGCTAGATGAACGAACGTCTCTCCACATGCTCAGTTCTGAGAGATAAGTGTGTGTGAAAGCCGTCCTTCACCTAGCTCGTTGGGAACACAAAGTTTCTCTTCACTTGCAAACTACACTCCATACATATATATGGGGAGGTACTAGCTCCAACTCGGTTTTACAGTGAAAACTGCAGGAACTTCAAACCGGCACTAGGAAACAGACTGAGAAACCAGAGTAAAAGTTTCTCCTGCAACCCGTTCCCTTTGTGCTAGATGAACGAACGTCTCTCCACATGCTCAGTTCTGAGAGATAAGTGTGTGTGAAAGCCGTCCTTCACCCAGCTTGTTGGGAACACAAAGTTACTCTTCAGTGGCAAACTACACTCCATACATATATATGGGGAGGTACTAGCTCCAACTCGGTTTTACAGTGAAAACTGCAGGAACTTCAAACCGGCACTAGGAAACAGACTGAGAAACCAGAGTAAAAGTTTCTCCTGCAACCCGTTCCCTTTGTGCTAGATGAACGAACGTCTCTCCACATGCTCAGTTCTGAGAGATAAGTGTGTGTGAAAGCCGTCCTTCACCTAGCTTGTTGGGAACACAAAGTTTCTCTTCAGTTGTAAACCCCACTCCCTACATATATATGGGGAGGTACTAGCTCCAACTCGGTTTTACACTGAAAACTGCAGGAACTTCAGACCGGCACTAGGAAACAGACTGAGAAACCAGAGTAAAAGTTTCCCTGCAAGCCGTTCCCTTTGTGCTAGATGAACGAACGTCTCTCCACATGCTCAGTTCTGAGAGATAATTGTGTGTGAAAGCCGTCCTCCACATAGCTTGTTGGGAACACAAAGTTTCTCTTAAATTGCAAATTCCACTCCATACATATATATGGGAGGTACTAGCTCCAACTCGGTTTTACAGTGAAAACTGCAGGAACTTCAAACCGGCACTAGGAAACAGACTGAGAAACCAGAGTAAAAGTTTCTCCTGCAACCCGTTCCCTTTGTGCTAGATGAACGAACGTCTCTCCACATGCTCAGTTCTGAGAGATAAGTGTGTGTGAAAGCCGTCCTTCACCTAGCTTGTTGGGAACACAAAGTTTCTCTTCAGTGGCAAACTCCTCTCCATACATATATATGGGGAGGTACTAGCTCCAACACGGTTTTACAGTGAAAACTGCAGGAACTTCAAACCGGCACTAGGAAACAGACTGAGAAACCAGAGTAAAAGTTTCTCCTGCAACCCGTTCCCTTTGTGCTAGATGAACGAACGTCTCTCCACATGCTCAGTTCTGAGAGATAAGTTTGTGTGAAAGCCGTCCTTCACCTAGCTTGTTTGAACACAAAGTTTCTCTTCAGGTGCAAACTCCACTCCATACATATATATGGGGAAGTACTAGCCCCAACTCGGTTTTACAGTGAAAACTGCAGGAACTTCAAACCGGCACTAGGAAACAGACTGAGAAACCAGAGTAAAAGTTTCTCCTGCAACCCATTCCTTTGTGCTAGATGAACGAACGTCTCTCCACATGCTCAGTTCTGAGAGATAAGTGTGTGTGAAAGCCGTCCTTCACCTAGCTCGTTGGGAACACAAAGTTTCTCTTCACTTGCAAATTCCACTCCATACATATATATGGGGAGGTAGTAGCTCCAATTCGGTTTTACAGTGAAAACTGCAGGAACTTCAAACCGGCACTAGGAAACAGACTGAGAAACCAGAGTAAAAGTTTCTCCTGCAACCCGTTCCCTTTGTGCTAGATGAACGAACGTCTCTCCACATGCTCAGTTCTGAGAGATAAGTGTGTGTGAAAGCCGTCCTTCACCTAGCTTGTTGGGAACACAAAGTTACTCTTCAGTGGCAAACTACACTCCATACATATATATGGGGAGGTACTAGCTCCAACTCGGTTTTACAGTGAAAACTGCAGGAAGTTCAGACCGGCACTAGGAAACAGACTGAGAAACCAGAGTAAAAGTTTCTCCTGCAACCCATTCCTTTGTGCTAGATGAACGAACGTCTCTCCACATGCTCAGTTCTGAGAGATAAGTGTGTGTGAAAGCCGTCCTTCACCTAGCTTGTTGGGAACACAAAGTTTCTCTTCACTTGCAAATTCCACTCCATACATATATATGGGGAGGTAGTAGCTCCAATTCGGTTTTACAGTGAAAACTGCAGGAACTTCAAACCGGCACTAGGAAACAGACTGAGAAACCAGAGTAAAAGTTTCTCCTGCAACCCGTTCCCTTTGTGCTAGATGAACGAACGTCTCTCCACATGCTCAGTTCTGAGAGATAAGTGTGTGTGAAAGCCGTCCTTCACCTAGCTTGTTGGGAACACAAAGTTACTCTTCAGTGGCAAACTACACTCCATACATATATATGGGGAGGTACTAGCTCCAACTCGGTTTTACAGTGAAAACTGCAGGAACTTCAAACCGGCACTAGGAAACAGACTGAGAAACCAGAGTAAAAGTTTCTCCTGCAACCCGTTCCCTTTGTGCTAGATGAACGAACGTCTCTCCACATGCTCAGTTCTGAGAGATAAGTGTGTGTGAAAGCCGTCCTTCACCTAGCTTGTTGGGAACACAAAGTTTCTCTTCAGTTGTAAACCCCACTCCCTACATATATATGGGGAGGTACTAACTCCAACTCGGTTTTACAGTGAAAACTGCAGGAAATTCAGACCGGCACTAGGAAACAGACTGAGAAACCAGAGTAAAAGTTTCCCTGCAACCCGTTCCCTTTGTGCTAGATGAACGAACGTCTCTCCACATGCTCAGTTCTGAGAGATAATTGTGTGTGAAAGCCGTCCTCCACATAGCTTGTTGGGAACACAAAGTTTCTCTTAAATTGCAAACTCCACTCCATACATATATATTGGAGGTACTAGCTCCAACTCGGTTTTACAGTGAAAACTGCAGGAACTTCAAACCGGCACTAGGAAACAGACTGTGAAACCAGAGTAAAAGTTTCTCCTGCAACCCGTTCCCTTTGTGCTAGATGAACGAACGTCTCTCCACATGCTCAGTTCTGAGAGATAAGTGTGTGTGAAAGCCGTACTTCACATAGCTTGTTGGGAACACAAAGTTTCTCTTCAGTGGCTAACTCCTCTCCATACATATATATGGGGAGGTACTAGCTCCAACACGGTTTTACAGTGAAAACTGCAGGAACTTCAAACCGGCACTAGGAAACAGACTGAGAAACCAGAGTAAAAGTTTCTCCTGCAACCCGTTCCCTTTGTGCTAGATGAACGAACGTCTCTCCACATGCTCAGTTCTGAGAGATAAGTTTGTGTGAAAGCCGTCCTTCACCTAGCTTGTTTGAACACAAAGTTTCTCTTCAGGTGCAAACTCCACTCCATACATATATATGGGTAAGTACTAGCCCCAACTCGGTTTTACAGTGAAAACTGCAGGAAATTCAAACCGGCACTAGGAAACAGACTGAGAAACCAGAGTAAAAGTTTCTCCTGCAACCCGTTCCCTTTGTGCTAGATGAACGAACGTCTCTCCACATGCTCAGTTCTGAGAGATAAGTGTGTGTGAAAGCCGTCCTTCACCTAGTTTGTTGGGAACACAAAGTTTCTCTTCAGTTGCAAACTCCTCTCCATATATATATATGGGGAGGTACTAGCTCCAACTCAGTTTTACAGTGAAAACTGCAGGAACTTCAAACCGGCACTAGGAAACAGACTGAGAAACCAGAGTAAAAGTTTCTCCTGCAACCCGTTCCCTTTGTGCTAGAGGAACGAACGTCTCTCCACATGCTCAGTTCTGAGAGATAAGTGTGTGTGAAAGCCGTCCTTCACCTAGCTTGTTGGGAACACAAAGTTTCTCTTCAGTGGCAAATTCCTCTCCATACAAATATATGGGGAAGTACTAGCTCCAACACGGTTTTACAGTGAAAACTGCAGGAACTTCAAACCGGCACTAGGAAACAGACTGAGAAACCAGAGTAAAAGTTTCTCCTGCAAACAGTTCCCTTTGTGCTAGATGAACGAACGTCTCTCCACATGCTCAGATCTGAGAGATAAGTGTGTGTGAAAGCCGTCCTTCACCTAGCTTGTTGGGAACACAAAGTTTCTCTTCAGGTGCAAACTCCTCTCCATACATATATATAGGGAGGTACTAGCTCCAACACGGTTTTACAGTGAAAACTGCAGGAACTTCAAACCGGCACTAGGAAACAGACTGAGAAACCAGAGTAAAAGTTTCTCCTGCAACCCGTTCCCTTTGTGCTAGATGAACGAACGTCTCTCCACATGCTCAGTTCTGAGAGATAAGTGTGTGTGAAAGCCGTCCTTCACCGAGCTTGTTGGGAACACAAAGTTTCTCTTCAGTGGCAAATTCCACTCCATACAAATATATGGGGAGGTACTAGCTCCAACTCGGTTTTACAGTGAAAACTGCAGGAACTTCAAACCGGCACTAGGAAACAGATAGAGAAACCAGAGTAAAAGTTTCTCCTGCAACCCGTTCCCTTTCTGCTAGATGAACGAACGTCTCTCCACATGCTCAGTTCTGAGAGATAAGTGTGTGTGAAAGCCGTCCTTCACCTAGCTTGTTGGGAACACAAAGTTTCTCTTCAGTTGTAAACTCCACTCCCTACATATATATGGGGAGGTAGTAGCTCCAACTCGGTTTTACAGTGAAAACTGCAGGAAGTTCAGACCGGCACTAGGAAACAGACTGAGAAACCAGAGTAAAAGTTTCTCCTGCAACCCATTCCTTTGTGCTAGATGAACGAACGTCTCTCCACATGCTCAGTTCTGAGAGATAAGTGTGTGTGAAAGCCGTCCTTCACCTAGCTCGTTGGGAACACAAAGTTTCTCTTCACTTGCAAATTCCACTCCATACATATATATGGGGAGGTAGTAGCTCCAACTCGGTTTTACAGTGAAAACTGCAGGAACTTCAAACCGGCACTAGGAAACAGACTGAGAAACCAGAGTAAAAGTTTCTCCTGCAACCCGTTCCCTTTGTGCTAGATGAACGAACGTCTCTCCACATGCTCAGTTCTGAGAGATAAGTGTGTGTGAAAGCCGTCCTTCACCTAGCTTGTTGGGAACACAAAGTTTCTCTTCAGTTGTAAACCCCACTCCCTACATATATATGGGGAGGTACTAGCTCCAACTCGGTTTTACACTGAAAACTGCAGGAACTTCAGACCGGCACTAGGAAACAGACTGAGAAACCAGAGTAAAAGTTTCCCTGCAAGCCGTTCCCTTTGTGCTAGATGAACGAACGTCTCTCCACATGCTCAGTTCTGAGAGATAAGTGTGTGTGAAAGCCTTCCTTCACCTAGCTTGTTGGGAACACAAAGTTTCTCTTCAGTTGCAAACTCCTCTCCATACATATATATGGGGAG
This sequence comes from Camelus bactrianus, assembly GCF_048773025.1. Classification (NCBI taxonomy): domain Eukaryota; kingdom Metazoa; phylum Chordata; class Mammalia; order Artiodactyla; family Camelidae; genus Camelus; species Camelus bactrianus. The sequence continues at coordinate 7,101,631 of NC_133565.1, forward strand.
GTACTAGCTCCATCTCGGTTTTACAGTGAAAACTGCAGGAACTTCAAACCGGCACTAGGAAACAGACCGAGAACCCATAGTAAAAGTTTCTCCTGCAACCCGTTCCCTTTGTGCTAGATGAACGAACGTCTCTCCACATGCTCTGTTCTGAGAGATAAGTGTGTGTGAAAGCCGTCCTTCACCTAGCTTGTTGGGAACACAAAGTTTCTCTTCAGTTGCTAACTCCACTCCATACATATATATGGGGAGGTACTAGCTCCAACTCGGTTTTACAGTGAAAACTGCAGGAACTTCAAACCGGCACTAGGAAACAGACTGAGAAACCAGAGTAAAAGTTTCTCCTGCAACCCGTTCCCTTTGTGCTAGATGAACGAACGTCTCTCCACATGCTCAGTTCTGAGAGATAAGTGTGTGTGAAAGCCGTCCTTCACCTAGCTTGTTGGGAACACAAAGTTTCTCTTCAGTTGCAAACTCCTCTCCATACATATATATGGGGAGGTACTAGCTCCAACTCGGTTTTACAGTGAAAACTGCAGGAACTTCAAACCGGCACTAGGAAACATACCGAGAACCCATAGTAAAAGTTTCTCCTGCAACCCGTTCCCTTTGTGCTAGATGAACGAACGTCTCTCCACATGCTCAGTTCTGAGAGATAAGTGTGTGTGAAAGCCGTACTTCACCGAGCTTGTTGGGAACACAAAGTTTCTCTTCAGTGGCAAATTCCACTCCATACATATATATGGGGAGGTACTAGCCCCAACTCGGTTTTTCAGTGAAAACTGCAGGAACTTCAAACCGGCACTACGAAACAGACTGAGAAAGCAGAGAAAAAGTGTCTCCTGCAACCCGTTCCCTTGGTGCTAGATGAACGAACGTCTCTCCACATGCTCAGTTCTGAGAGATAAGTGTGTGTGAAAGCCGTCCTTCACCTAGCTTGTTGTGAACACAAAGTTTCTCTTCAGTTGCAAACTCCATTCCACACATATATATGGGGAGGTTCTAGCTCCAACTCGGTTTTACAGTGAAAACTGGAGGAACTTCAAACCGGCACTAGGAAACAGACTGAGAAACCAGAGTAAAAGTTTCTCCTGCAACCCGTTCCCTTTGTGCTAGATGAACGAACGTCTCTCCACATGCTCAGTTCTGAGAGATAAGTGTGTGTGAAAGCCGTCCTTCACCTAGCTTGTTGGGAACACAAAGTTTCTCTTCAGTTGCAAACTCCTCTCCATACATATATATGGGGAGGTACTAGCTCCAACTCGGTTTTACAGTGAAAACTGCAGGAACTTCAAACCGGCACTAGGAAACAGACCGAGAACCCATAGTAAAAGTTTCTCCTGCAACCCGTTCCCTTTGTGCTAGATGAACGAACGTCTCTCCACATGCTCAGTTCTGAGAGATAATTGTGTGTGAAAGCCGTCCTTCACCTAGCTTGTTGGGAACACAAAGTTTCTCTTCAGTTGTAAACTCCACTCCCTACATATATATGGGGAGGTAGTAGCTCCAACTCGGTTTTACAGTGAAAACTGCAGGAAGTTCAGACCGGCACTAGGAAACAGACTGAGAAACCAGAGTAAAAGTTTCTCCTGCAACCCATTCCTTTGTGCTAGATGAACGAACGTCTCTCCACATGCTCAGTTCTGAGAGATAAGTGTGTGTGAAAGCCGTCCTTCACCTAGCTCGTTGGGAACACAAAGTTTCTCTTCACTTGCAAATTCCACTCCATACATATATATGGGGAGGTAGTAGCTCCAACTCGGTTTTACAGTGAAAACTGCAGGAACTTCAAACCGGCACTAGGAAACAGACTGAGAAACCAGAGTAAAAGTTTCTCCTGCAACCCGTTCCCTTTGTGCTAGATGAACGAACGTCTCTCCACATGCTCAGTTCTGAGAGATAAGTGTGTGTGAAAGCCGTCCTTCACCTAGCTTGTTGGGAACACAAAGTTTCTCTTCAGTTGCAAACTCCTCTCCATACATATATATGGGGAGGTACTAGCTCCAACTCGGTTTTACAGTGAAAACTGCAGGAACTTCAAACCGGCACTAGGAAACAGACCGAGAACCCATAGTAAAAGTTTCTCCTGCAACCCGTTCCCTTTGTGCTAGATGAACGAACGTCTCTCCACATGCTCAGTTCTGAGAGATAAGTGTGTGTGAAAGCCGTCCTTCACCTAGCTTGTTGGGAACACAAAGTTTCTCTTCAGTTGTAAACTCCACTCCCTACATATATATGGGGAGGTAGTAGCTCCAACTCGGTTTTACAGTGAAAACTGCAGGAAGTTCAGACCGGCACTAGGAAACAGACTGAGAAACCAGAGTAAAAGTTTCTCCTGCAACCCATTCCTTTGTGCTAGATGAACGAACGTCTCTCCACATGCTCAGTTCTGAGAGATAAGTGTGTGTGAAAGCCGTCCTTCACCTAGCTCGTTGGGAACACAAAGTTTCTCTTCACTTGCAAATTCCACTCCATACATATATATGGGGAGGTAGTAGCTCCAACTCGGTTTTACAGTGAAAACTGCAGGAACTTCAAACCGGCACTAGGAAACAGACTGAGAAACCAGAGTAAAGTTTCTCCTGCAACCCGTTCCCTTTGTGCTAGATGAACGAACGTCTCTCCACATGCTCAGTTCTGAGAGATAAGTGTGTGTGAAAGCCGTCCTTCACCTAGCTTGTTGGGAACACAAAGTTACTCTTCAGTGGCAAACTACACTCCATACATATATATGGGGAGGTACTAGCTCCAACTCGGTTTTACAGTGAAAACTGCAGGAACTTCAAACCGGCACTAGGAAACAGACTGAGAAACCAGAGTAAAAGTTTCTCCTGCAACCCGTTCCCTTTGTGCTAGATGAACGAACGTCTCTCCACATGCTCAGTTCTGAGAGATAAGTGTGTGTGAAAGCCGTCCTTCACCTAGCTTGTTGGGAACACAAAGTTTCTCTTCAGTTGTAAACCCCACTCCCTACATATATATGGGGAGGTACTAGCTCCAACTCGGTTTTACACTGAAAACTGCAGGAACTTCAGACCGGCACTAGGAAACAGACTGAGAAACCAGAGTAAAAGTTTCCCTGCAAGCCGTTCCCTTTGTGCTAGATGAACGAACGTCTCTCCACATGCTCAGTTCTGAGAGATAAGTGTGTGTGAAAGCCGTCCTTCACCTAGCTTGTTGGGAACACAAAGTTTCTCTTCAGTTGCAAACTCCTCTCCATACATATATATGGGGAGGTACTAGCTCCATCTCGGTTTTACAGTGAAAACTGCAGGAACTTCAAACCGGCACTAGGAAACAGACCGAGAACCCATAGTAAAAGTTTCCCCTGCAACCCGTTCCCTTTGTGCTAGATGAACGAACGTCTCTCCACATGCTCTGTTCTGAGAGATAAGTGTGTGTGAAAGCCGTCCTTCACCTAGCTTGTTGGGAACACAAAGTTTCTCTTCAGTTGCTAACTCCACTCCATACATATATATGGGGAGGTACTAGCCCCAACTCGGTTTTACAGTGAAAACTGCAGGAACTTCAAACCGGCACTAGGAAACAGACTGAGAAACCAGAGTAAAAGTTTCTCCTGCAACCCGTTCCCTTTGTGCTAGATGAACGAACGTCTCTCCACATGCTCAGTTCTGAGAGATAAGTGTGTGTGAAAGCCGTCCTTCACCTAGCTTGTTGGGAACACAAAGTTTCTCTTCAGTTGCAAACTCCTCTCCATACATATATATGGGGAGGTACTAGCTCCAACTCGGTTTTACAGTGAAAACTGCAGGAACTTCAAACCGGCACTAGGAAACATACCGAGAACCCATAGTAAAAGTTTCTCCTGCAACCCGTTCCCTTTGTGCTAGATGAACGAACGTCTCTCCACATGCTCAGTTCTGAGAGATAAGTGTGTGTGAAAGCCGTACTTCACCGAGCTTGTTGGGAACACAAAGTTTCTCTTCAGTGGCAAATTCCACTCCATACATATATATGGGGAGGTACTAGCCCCAACTCGGTTTTTCAGTGAAAACTGCAGGAACTTCAAACCGGCACTACGAAACAGACTGAGAAAGCAGAGAAAAAGTGTCTCCTGCAACCCGTTCCCTTGGTGCTAGATGAACGAACGTCTCTCCACATGCTCAGTTCTGAGAGATAAGTGTGTGTGAAAGCCGTCCTTCACCTAGCTTGTTGTGAACACAAAGTTTCTCTTCAGTTGCAAACTCCATTCCACACATATATATGGGGAGGTTCTAGCTCCAACTCGGTTTTACAGTGAAAACTGGAGGAACTTCAAACCGGCACTAGGAAACAGACTGAGAAACCAGAGTAAAAGTTTCTCCTGCAACCCGTTCCCTTTGTGCTAGATGAACGAACGTCTCTCCACATGCTCAGTTCTGAGAGATAAGTGTGTGTGAAAGCCGTCCTTCACCTAGCTTGTTGGGAACACAAAGTTTCTCTTCAGTTGCAAACTCCTCTCCATACATATATATGGGGAGGTACTAGCTCCAACTCGGTTTTACAGTGAAAACTGCAGGAACTTCAAACCGGCACTAGGAAACAGACCGAGAACCCATAGTAAAAGTTTCTCCTGCAACCCGTTCCCTTTGTGCTAGATGAACGAACGTCTCTCCACATGCTCAGTTCTGAGAGATAAGTGTGTGTGAAAGCCGTACTTCACCGAGCTTGTTGGGAACACAAAGTTTCTCTTCAGTGGCAAATTCCACTCCATACATATATATGGGGAGGTACTAGCCCCAACTCGGTTTTTCAGTGAAAACTGCAGGAACTTCAAACCGGCACTACGAAACAGACTGAGAAAGCAGAGAAAAAGTGTCTCCTGCAACCCGTTCCCTTGGTGCTAGATGAACGAACGTCTCTCCACATGCTCAGTTCTGAGAGATAAGTGTGTGTGAAAGCCGTCCTTCACCTAGCTTGTTGTGAACACAAAGTTTCTCTTCAGTTGCAAACTCCATTCCACACATATATATGGGGAGGTTCTAGCTCCAACTCGGTTTTACAGTGAAAACTGGAGGAACTTCAAACCGGCACTAGGAAACAGACTGAGAAACCAGAGTAAATGTTTCTCCTGCAACCCGTTCCTTTTGTGCTAGATGAACGAACGTCTCTCCACATGCTCAGTTCTGAGAGATAAGTGTGTGTGAAAGCCGTCCTTCACCTAGCTTGTTGGGAACACAAAGTTTCTCTTCAGGTGCAAACTCCACTCCATACATATATATGGGGGAGGTACTAGCCCCAACTCGGTTTTACAGTGAAAACTGCAGGAAATTCAAACCGGCACTAGGAAACAGACTGAGAAACCAGAGTAAAAGTTTCTCCTGCAACCCGTTCCCTTTGTTCTATATGAACGAACGTCTCTCCACATGCTCAGTTCTGAGAGATAAGTGTGTGTGAAAGCCGTCCTTCACCTAGCTTGTTGGGAACACAAAGTTTCTCTTCAGTTGCAAACTCCTCTCCATACATATATATGGGGAGGTACTAGCTCCAACTCAGTTTTACAGTGAAAACTGCAGGAACTTCAAACGGGCACTAGGAAACAGACTGAGAAACCAGAGTAAAAGTTTCTCCTGCAACCCGTTCCCTTTGTGCTAGATGAACGAACGTCTCTCCACATGCTCAGTTCTGAGAGAAAAGTGTGTGTGAAAGCCGTCCTTCACCTAGCTTGTTGGGAACACAAAGTTTCTCTTCAGTTGCAAACTCCTCTCCATACATATATATGGGGAGGTACTAGCTCCAACTCGGTTTTACAGTGAAAACTGCAGGAACTTCAAACCGGCACTAGGAAACAGACTGAGAAACCAGAGTAAAAGTTTCTCCTGCAACCCGTTCCCTTTGTGCTAGATGAACGAACGTCTCTCCACATGCTCAGTTCTGAGAGATAAGTGTGTGTGAAAGCCGTCCTTCACCTAGCTTGTTGGGAACACAAAGTTTCTCTTCAGTTGCAAACTCCTCTCCATACATATATATGGGGAGGTACTAGCTCCAACTCGGTTTTACAGTGAAAACTGCAGGAACTTCAAACCGGCACTAGGAAACAGACTGAGAAACCAGAGTAAAAGTTTCTCCTGCAACCCGTTCCATTTGTGCTAGATGAACGAACGTCTCTCCACATGCTCAGTTCTGAGAGATAAGTGTGTGTGAAAGCCGTCCTTCACCTAGCTTGTTGGGAACACAAAGTTTCTCTTCAGTGGCAAATTCCACTCCATACATATATATGGGGAGGTACAAGCTCCAACTCAGTTTTACAGTGAAAACTGCAGGAACTTCAAACCGGCAGTAGGAAACAGACTGAGAAACCAGAGTAAATGTTTCTCCTGCAACCCGTTCCCTTTGTGCTAGATGAACGAACGTCTCTCCACATGCTCAGTTCTGAGAGATAAGTGTGTGTGAAAGCCGTCCTTCACCTAGCTTGTTAGGAACACAAGTTTCTCTTCAGGTGCAAACTCCACTCCATACATATATATGGGGAGGTACTAGCCCCAACTCGGTTTTACAGTGAAAACTGCAGGAACTTCAAACCGGCACTAGGAAACAGACTGAGAAACCAGAGTAAAATTTCTCCTGCAACCCGTTCCCTTTGTGCTAGATGAACAAACGTCTCTCCACATGCTCAGTTCTGAGAGATAAGTGTGTGTGAAAGCCGTCCTTCACTTAGCTTGTTGTGAACACAAAGTTTCTCTTCAGTTGCAAACTCCATTCCACACATATATATGGGGAGGTACTAGCTCCAACTCGGTTTTACAGTGAAAACTGGAGGAACTTCAAACCGGCAGTAGGAAACAGACTGAGAAACCAGAGTAAATGTTTCTCCTGCAACCCATTCCCTTTGTGCTAGATGAACGAACGTCTCTCCACATGCTCATTTCTGAGAGATAAGTGTGTGTGAAAGCCGTCCTTCACCTAGCTTGTTGGGAACACAAAGTTTCTCTTCAGGTGCAAACTCCACTCCATACATATATATGGGGAGGTACTAGCCCCAACTCGGTTTTACAGTGAAAACTGCAGGAAATTCAAACCGGCACTAGGAAACAGACTGAGAAACCAGAGTAAATGTTTCTCCTGCAAACCGTTCCCTTTGTGCCAGATGAACGAACGTCTCTCCACATGCTCAGTTCTGAGAGATAAGTGTGTGTGAAAGCCGTCCTTCACCTAGCTTGTTGGGAACACAAAGTTTCTCTTCAGTTGCAAACTCCTCTCCATACATATATATGGGGAGGTACTAGCTCCAACACGGTTTTACAGTGAAAACTGCAGGAACTTCAAACCGGCACTAGGAAACAGACTGAGAAACCAGAGTAAAAGTTTCTCCTGCAACCCGTTCCCTTTGTGCTAGATGAACGAACGTCTCTCCACATGCTCAGTTCTGAGAGATAAGTGTGTGTGAAAGCCGTCCTTCACCTAGCTTGTTGGGAACACAAAGTTTCTCTTCAGGTGCAAACTCCACTCCACACATATATATGGGGAGGTACTAGCCCCAACTCGGTTTTACAGTGAAAACTGCAGGAACTTCAAACCGGCACTAGGAAACAGACTGAGAAACCAGAGTAAAAGTTTCTCCTGCAACCCGTTCCCTTTGTGCTAGATGAACGAACGTCTCTCCACATGCTCAGTTCTGAGAGATAAGTGTGTGTGAAAGCCGTCCTTCACCAAGCTTGTTGGGAACACAAAGTTTCTCTTCAGTTGCAAACCCCTCTCCATACATATATATGGGGAGGTACTAGCTCCAACTCGGTTTTACAGTGAAAACTGCAGGAACTTCAAACCGGCACTAGGAAACAGACTGAGAAACCAGAGTAAAAGTTTCTCCTGCAACCCGTTCCCTTTGTGCTAGAGGAACGAACTTCTCTCCACATGCTCAGTTCTGAGAGATAAGTGTGTGTGAAAGCCGTCCTTCACCTAGCTTGTTGGGAACACAAAGTTTCTCTTCAGTGGCAAACTCCTCTCCATACATATATATGGGGAAGTACTAGCTCCAACACGGTTTTACAGTGAAAACTGCAGGAACTTCAAACCGGCACTAGGAAACAGACTGAGAAACCAGAGTAAAAGTTTCCCTGCAACCCGTTCCCTTTGTGCTAGATGAACGAACGTCTCTCCACATGCTCAGTTCTGAGAGATAAGTGTGTGTGAAAGCCGTCCTTCACCTAGCTTGTTGGGAACACAAAGTTTCTCTTCAGTTGCAAACTCCTCTCCATACATATATATGGGGAGGTACTAGCTCCAACTCAGTTTTACAGTGAAAACTGCAGGAACTTCAAACCGGCACTAGGAAACAGACTGAGAAACCAGAGTAAAAGTTTCTCCTGCAACCCGTTCCCTTTGTGCTAGAGGAACGAACGTCTCTCCACATGCTCAGTTCTGAGAGATAAGTGTGTGTGAAAGCCGTCCTTCACCTAGCTTGTTGGGAACACAAAGTTTCTCTTCAGTGGCAAACTCCTCTCCATACATATATATGGGGAAGTACTAGCTCCAACACGGTTTTACAGTGAAAACTGCAGGAACTTCAAACCGGCACTAGGAAACAGACTGAGAAACCAGAGTAAAAGTTTCTCCTGCAACCAGTTCCCTTTGTGCTAGATGAACGAACGTCTCTCCAAATGCTCAATTCTGAGAGATAAGTTTGTGTGAAAGCCGTCCTTCACCTAGCTTCTTTGAACACAAAGTTTCTCTTCAGGTGCAAACTCCATTCCATACATATATATGGGGAGGTACTAGCCCCAACTCGGTTTTACAGTGAAAACTGCAGGAACTTCAAACCGGCACTAGGAAACAGACTGAGAAACCAGAGTAAAAGTTTCTCCTGCAACCCGTTCCCTTTGTGCTAGATGAACGAACGTCTCTCCACATGCTCAGTTCTGAGAGATAAGTGTGTGTGAAAGCCGTCCTTCACCTAGCTTGTTGGGAACACAAAGTTTCTCTTCAGTTGCAAACTCCTCTCCATACATATATATGGGGAGGTACTAGCTCCAACTCTGTTTTACAGTGAAAACTGCAGGAACTTCAAACCGGCACTAGGAAACAGACTGAGAAACCAGAGTAAAAGTTTCTCCTGCAAACCGTTCCCTTTGTGCTAGATGAACGAACGTCTCTCCACATGCTCAGTTCTGAGAGATAAGTGTGTGTGAAAGCCTTCCTTCACCTAGCTTGTTGGGAACACAAAGTTTCTCTTCAGTTGCAAACTCCACTCCATATATATATATGGGAGGTACAAGCTCCAACTCGGTTTTACAGTGAAAACTGCAGGAACTTCAAACCGGCACTAGGAAACAGACTGAGAAACCAGAGTAAAAGTTTCTCCTGCAACCCGTTCCCTTTGTGCTAGATGAACGAACGTCTCTCCACATGCTCAGTTCTGAGAGATAAGTGGTGTGATAGCCGTCCTTCACCTAGCTTGTTGGGAACACAAAGTTTCTCTTCAGTTGCAAACTCCTCTCCATACATATATATGGGGAGGTACTAGCTCCAACTCAGTTTTACAGTGAAAACTGCAGGAACTTCAAACCGGCACTAGGAAACAGACTGAGAAACCAGAGTAAATGTTTCTCCTGCAACCCGTTCCCTTTGTGCTAGATGAACGAACGTCTCTCCACATGCTCAGTTCTGAGAGATAAGTGTGTGTGAAAGCCGTCCTTCACCTAGCTTGTTAGGAACACAATTTTCTCTTCAGGTTCAAACTCCACTCCATACATATATATGGGGAGGTACTAGCCCCAACTCGGTTTTTCAGTGAAAACTGCAGGAACTTCAAACCGGCACTACGAAACAGACTGAGAAAGCAGAGAAAAAGTGTCTCCTGCAACCCGTTCCCTTGGTGCTAGATGAACGAACGTCTCTCCACATGCTCAGTTCTGAGAGATAAGTGTGTGTGAAAGCCGTCCTTCACCTAGCTTGTTGGGAACACAAAGTTTCTCTTCAGGTGCAAACTCCACTCCATACATATATATGGGGGAGGTACAAGCCCCAACTCGGTTTTACAGTGAAAACTGCAGGAAATTCAAACCGGCACTAGGAAACAGACTGAGAAACCAGAGTAAAAGTTTCTCCTGCAACCAGTTCCCTTTGTGCTAGATGAACGAACGTCTCTCAAAATGCTCAATTCTGAGAGATAAGTTTGTGTGAAAGCCGTCCTTCACCTAGCTTCTTTGAACACAAAGTTTCTCTTCAGGTGCAAACTCCATTCCATACATATATATGGGGAGGTACTAGCCCCAACTCGGTTTTACAGTGAAAACTGCAGGAACTTCAAACCGGCACTAGGAAACAGACTGAGAAACCAGAGTAAAAGTTTCTCCTGCAACCCGTTCCCTTTGTGCTAGATGAACGAACGTCTCTCCACATGCTCAGTTCTGAGAGATAAGTGTGTGTGAAAGCCGTCCTTCACCTAGCTTGTTGGGAACACAAAGTTTCTCTTCAGTTGCAAACTCCTCTCCATACATATATATGGGGAGGTACTAGCTCCAACTCTGTTTTACAGTGAAAACTGCAGGAACTTCAAACCGGCACTAGGAAACAGACTGAGAAACCAGAGTAAAAGTTTCTCCTGCAACCCTTTCCCTTTGTGCTAGATGAACGAACGTCTCTCCACATGCTCAGTTCTGAGAGATAAGTGTGTGTGAAAGCCTTCCTTCACCTAGCTTGTTGGGAACACAAAGTTTCTCTTCAGTTGCAAACTCCACTCCATATATATATATGGGAGGTACAAGCTCCAACTCGGTTTTACAGTGAAAACTGCAGGAACTTCAAACCGGCACTAGGAAACAGACTGAGAAACCAGAGTAAAAGCTTCTCCTGCAACCCGTTCCCTTTGTGCTAGATGAACGAACGTCTCTCCACATGCTCAGTTCTGAGAGATAAGTGGTGTGAAAGCCGTCCTTCACCTAGCTTGTTGGGAACACAAAGTTTCTCTTCAGTTGCAAACTCCTCTCCATACATATATATGGGGAGGTACTAGCTCCAACTCAGTTTTACAGTGAAAACTGCAGGAACTTCAAACCGGCACTAGGAAACAGACTGAGAAACCAGAGTAAATGTTTCTCCTGCAACCCGTTCCCTTTGTGCTAGATGAACGAACGTCTCTCCACATGCTCAGTTCTGAGAGATAACTGTGTGTGAAAGCCGTCCTTCACCTAGCTTGTTAGGAACACAAGTTTCTCTTCAGGTGCAAACTCCACTCCATACATATATATGGGGAGGTACTAGCCCCAACTCGGTTTTTCAGTGAAAACTGCAGGAACTTCAAACCGGCACTACGAAACAGACTGAGAAAGCAGAGAAAAAGTGTCTCCTGCAACCCGTTCCCTTGGTGCTAGATGAACGAACGTCTCTCCACATGCTCAGTTCTGAGAGATAAGTGTGTGTGAAAGCCGTCCTTCACCTAGCTTGTTGTGAACACAAAGTTTCTCTTCAGTTGCAAACTCCATTCCACACATATATATGGGGAGGTACTAGCTCCAACTCGGTTTTACAGTGAAAACTGGAGGAACTTCAAACCGGCAGTAGGAAACAGACTGAGAAACCAGAGTAAATGTTTCTCCTGCAACCCGTTCCTTTTGTGCTAGATGAACGAACGTCTCTCCACATGCTCAGTTCTGAGAGATAAGTGTGTGTGAAAGCCGTCCTTCACCTAGCTTGTTGGGAACACAAAGTTTCTCTTCAGGTGCAAACTCCACTCCATACATATATATGGGGGAGGTACAAGCCCCAACTCGGTTTTACAGTGAAAACTGCAGGAAATTCAAACCGGCACTAGGAAACAGACTGAGAAACCAGAGTAAAAGTTTCTCCTGCAACCCGTTCCCTTTGTTCTATATGAACGAACGTCTCTCCACATGCTCAGTTCTGAGAGATAAGTGTGTGTGAAAGCCGTCCTTCACCTAGCTTGTTGGGAACACAAAGTTTCTCTTCAGTTGCAAACTCCTCTCCATACATATATATGGGGAGGTACTAGCTCCAACTCAGTTTTACAGTGAAAACTGCAGGAACTTCAAACGGGCACTAGGAAACAGACTGAGAAACCAGAGTAAAAGTTTCTCCTGCAACCCGTTCCCTTTGTGCTAGATGAACGAACGTCTCTCCACATGCTCAGTTCTGAGAGATAATTGGTGTGAAAGCCGTCCTTCACCTAGCTTGTTGGGAACACAAAGTTTCTCTTCAGTTGCAAACTCCTGTCCATACATATATATGGGGAGGTACTAGCTCCAACTCAGTTTTACAGTGAAAACTGCAGGAACTTCAAACCGGCACTAGGAAACAGACTGAGAAACCAGAGTAAATGTTTCTCCTGCAACCCGTTCCCTTTGTGCTAGATGAACGAACGTCTCTCCACATGCTCAGTTCTAGAGATAAGTGTGTGTGAAAGCCGTCCTTCACATAGCTTGTTAGGAACACAAGTTTCTCTTCAGGTGCAAACTCCACTCCATACATATATATGGGGAGGTACTAGCCCCAACTCGGTTTTTCAGTGAAAACTGCAGGAACTTCAAACCGGCACTACGAAACAGACTGAGAAAGCAGAGAAAAAGTGTCTCCTGCAACCCGTTCCCTTGGTGCTAGATGAACGAACGTCTCTCCACATGCTCAGTTCTGAGAGATAAGTGTGTGTGAAAGCCGTCCTTCACCTAGCTTGTTGTGAACACAAAGTTTCTCTTCAGTTGCAAACTCCATTCCACACATATATATGGGGAGGTACTAGCTCCAACTCGGTTTTACAGTGAAAACTGGAGGAACTTCAAACCGGCAGTAGGAAACAGACTGAGAAACCAGAGTAAATGTTTCTCCTGCAACCCGTTCCTTTTGTGCTAGATGAACGAACGTCTCTCCACATGCTCAGTTCTGAGAGATAAGTGTGTGTGAAAGCCGTCCTTCACCTAGCTTGTTGGGAACACAAAGTTTCTCTTCAGGTGCAAACTCCACTCCATACATATATATGGGGGAGGTACAAGCCCCAACTCGGTTTTACAGTGAAAACTGCAGGAAATTCAAACCGGCACTAGGAAACAGACTGAGAAACCAGAGTAAAAGTTCCTCCTGCAACCCGTTCCCTTTGTTCTATATGAACGAACGTCTCTCCACATGCTCAGTTCTGAGAGATAAGTGTGTGTGAAAGCCGTCCTTCACCTAGCTTGTTGGGAACACAAAGTTTCTCTTCAGTTGCAAACTCCTCTCCATACATATATATGGGGAGGTACTAGCTCCAACTCAGTTTTACAGTGAAAACTGCAGGAACTTCAAACGGGCACTAGGAAACAGACTGAGAAACCAGAGTAAAAGTTTCTCCTGCAACCCGTTCCCTTTGTGCTAGATGAACGAACGTCTCTCCACATGCTCAGTTCTGAGAGATAAGTGTGTGTGAAAGCCGTCCTTCACCTAGCTTGTTGGGAACACAAAGTTTCTCTTCAGTTGCAAACTCCTCTACATACATATATATGGGGAGGTACTAGCTCCAACTCAGTTTTACAGTGAAAACTGCAGGAACTTCAAACGGGCACTAGGAAACAGACTGAGAAACCAGAGTAAAAGTTTCTCCTGCAACCCGTTCCCTTTGTGCTAGATGAACGAACGTCTCTCCACATGCTCAGTTCTGAGAGATAAGTGTGTGTGAAAGCCGTCCTTCACCTAGCTTGTTGGGAACACAAAGTTTCTCTTCAGTTGCAAACTCCTCTCCATACATATATATGGGGAGGTACTAGCTCCAACTCGGTTTTACAGTGAAAACTGCAGGAACTTCAAACCGGCACTAGGAAACAGACTGAGAAACCAGAGTAAAAGTTTCTCCTGCAACCCGTTCCATTTGTGCTAGATGAACGAACGTCTCTCCACATGCTCAGTTCTGAGAGATAAGTGTGTGTGAAAGCCGTCCTTCACCTAGCTTGTTGGGAACACAAAGTTTCTCTTCAGTGGCAAATTCCACTCCATACATATATATGGGGAGGTACAAGCTCCAACTCAGTTTTACAGTGAAAACTGCAGGAACTTCAAACCGGCAGTAGGAAACAGACTGAGAAACCAGAGTAAATGTTTCTCCTGCAACCCGTTCCCTTTGTGCTAGATGAACGAACGTCTCTCCACATGCTCAGTTCTGAGAGATAAGTGTGTGTGAAAGCCGTCCTTCACCTAGCTTGTTAGGAACACAAGTTTCTCTTCAGGTGCAAACTCCACTCCATACATATATATGGGGAGGTACTAGCCCCAACTCGGTTTTACAGTGAAAACTGCAGGAACTTCAAACCGGCACTAGGAAACAGACTGAGAAACCAGAGTAAAATTTCTCCTGCAACCCGTTCCCTTTGTGCTAGATGAACAAACGTCTCTCCACATGCTCAGTTCTGAGAGATAAGTGTGTGTGAAAGCCGTCCTTCACTTAGCTTGTTGTGAACACAAAGTTTCTCTTCAGTTGCAAACTCCATTCCACACATATATATGGGGAGGTACTAGCTCCAACTCGGTTTTACAGTGAAAACTGGAGGAACTTCAAACCGGCAGTAGGAAACAGACTGAGAAACCAGAGTAAATGTTTCTCCTGCAACCCATTCCCTTTGTGCTAGATGAACGAACGTCTCTCCACATGCTCATTTCTGAGAGATAAGTGTGTGTGAAAGCCGTCCTTCACCTAGCTTGTTGGGAACACAAAGTTTCTCTTCAGGTGCAAACTCCACTCCATACATATATATGGGGAGGTACTAGCCCCAACTCGGTTTTACAGTGAAAACTGCAGGAAATTCAAACCGGCACTAGGAAACAGACTGAGAAACCAGAGTAAATGTTTCTCCTGCAAACCGTTCCCTTTGTGCCAGATGAACGAACGTCTCTCCACATGCTCAGTTCTGAGAGATAAGTGTGTGTGAAAGCCGTCCTTCACCTAGCTTGTTGGGAACACAAAGTTTCTCTTCAGTTGCAAACTCCTCTCCATACATATATATGGGGAGGTACTAGCTCCAACACGGTTTTACAGTGAAAACTGCAGGAACTTCAAACCGGCACTAGGAAACAGACTGAGAAACCAGAGTAAAAGTTTCTCCTGCAACCCGTTCCCTTTGTGCTAGATGAACGAACGTCTCTCCACATGCTCAGTTCTGAGAGATAAGTGTGTGTGAAAGCCGTCCTTCACCTAGCTTGTTGGGAACACAAAGTTTCTCTTCAGGTGCAAACTCCACTCCACACATATATATGGGGAGGTACTAGCCCCAACTCGGTTTTACAGTGAAAACTGCAGGAACTTCAAACCGGCACTAGGAAACAGACTGAGAAACCAGAGTAAAAGTTTCTCCTGCAACCCGTTCCCTTTGTGCTAGATGAACGAACGTCTCTCCACATGCTCAGTTCTGAGAGATAAGTGTGTGTGAAAGCCGTCCTTCACCAAGCTTGTTGGGAACACAAAGTTTCTCTTCAGTTGCAAACCCCTCTCCATACATATATATGGGGAGGTACTAGCTCCAACTCGGTTTTACAGTGAAAACTGCAGGAACTTCAAACCGGCACTAGGAAACAGACTGAGAAACCAGAGTAAAAGTTTCTCCTGCAACCCGTTCCCTTTGTGCTAGAGGAACGAACTTCTCTCCACATGCTCAGTTCTGAGAGATAAGTGTGTGTGAAAGCCGTCCTTCACCTAGCTTGTTGGGAACACAAAGTTTCTCTTCAGTGGCAAACTCCTCTCCATACATATATATGGGGAAGTACTAGCTCCAACACGGTTTTACAGTGAAAACTGCAGGAACTTCAAACCGGCACTAGGAAACAGACTGAGAAACCAGAGTAAAAGTTTCCCTGCAACCCGTTCCCTTTGTGCTAGATGAACGAACGTCTCTCCACATGCTCAGTTCTGAGAGATAAGTGTGTGTGAAAGCCGTCCTTCACCTAGCTTGTTGGGAACACAAAGTTTCTCTTCAGTTGCAAACTCCTCTCCATACATATATATGGGGTGGTACTAGCTCCAACTCAGTTTTACAGTGAAAACTGCAGGAACTTCAAACCGGCACTAGGAAACAGACTGAGAAACCAGAGTAAAAGTTTCTCCTGCAACCCGTTCCCTTTGTGCTAGAGGAACGAACGTCTCTCCACATGCTCAGTTCTGAGAGATAAGTGTGTGTGAAAGCCGTCCTTCACCTAGCTTGTTGGGAACACAAAGTTTCTCTTCAGTGGCAAACTCCTCTCCATACATATATATGGGGAAGTACTAGCTCCAACACGGTTTTACAGTGAAAACTGCAGGAACTTCAAACCGGCACTAGGAAACAGACTGAGAAACCAGAGTAAAAGTTTCTCCTGCAACCAGTTCCCTTTGTGCTAGATGAACGAACGTCTCTCCAAATGCTCAATTCTGAGAGATAAGTTTGTGTGAAAGCCGTCCTTCACCTAGCTTCTTTGAACACAAAGTTTCTCTTCAGGTGCAAACTCCATTCCATACATATATATGGGGAGGTACTAGCCCCAACTCGGTTTTACAGTGAAAACTGCAGGAACTTCAAACCGGCACTAGGAAACAGACTGAGAAACCAGAGTAAAAGTTTCTCCTGCAACCCGTTCCCTTTGTGCTAGATGAACGAACGTCTCTCCACATGCTCAGTTCTGAGAGATAAGTGTGTGTGAAAGCCGTCCTTCACCTAGCTTGTTGGGAACACAAAGTTTCTCTTCAGTTGCAAACTCCTCTCCATACATATATATGGGGAGGTACTAGCTCCAACTCTGTTTTACAGTGAAAACTGCAGGAACTTCAAACCGGCACTAGGAAACAGACTGAGAAACCAGAGTAAAAGTTTCTCCTGCAAACCGTTCCCTTTGTGCTAGATGAACGAACGTCTCTCCACATGCTCAGTTCTGAGAGATAAGTGTGTGTGAAAGCCTTCCTTCACCTAGCTTGTTGGGAACACAAAGTTTCTCTTCAGTTGCAAACTCCACTCCATATATATATATGGGAGGTACAAGCTCCAACTCGGTTTTACAGTGAAAACTGCAGGAACTTCAAACCGGCACTAGGAAACAGACTGAGAAACCAGAGTAAAAGTTTCTCCTGCAACCCGTTCCCTTTGTGCTAGATGAACGAACGTCTCTCCACATGCTCAGTTCTGAGAGATAAGTGGTGTGATAGCCGTCCTTCACCTAGCTTGTTGGGAACACAAAGTTTCTCTTCAGTTGCAAACTCCTCTCCATACATATATATGGGGAGGTACTAGCTCCAACTCAGTTTTACAGTGAAAACTGCAGGAACTTCAAACCGGCACTAGGAAACAGACTGAGAAACCAGAGTAAATGTTTCTCCTGCAACCCGTTCCCTTTGTGCTAGATGAACGAACGTCTCTCCACATGCTCAGTTCTGAGAGATAAGTGTGTGTGAAAGCCGTCCTTCACCTAGCTTGTTAGGAACACAATTTTCTCTTCAGGTTCAAACTCCACTCCATACATATATATGGGGAGGTACTAGCCCCAACTCGGTTTTTCAGTGAAAACTGCAGGAACTTCAAACCGGCACTACGAAACAGACTGAGAAAGCAGAGAAAAAGTGTCTCCTGCAACCCGTTCCCTTGGTGCTAGATGAACGAACGTCTCTCCACATGCTCAGTTCTGAGAGATAAGTGTGTGTGAAAGCCGTCCTTCACCTAGCTTGTTGGGAACACAAAGTTTCTCTTCAGGTGCAAACTCCACTCCATACATATATATGGGGGAGGTACAAGCCCCAACTCGGTTTTACAGTGAAAACTGCAGGAAATTCAAACCGGCACTAGGAAACAGACTGAGAAACCAGAGTAAAAGTTTCTCCTGCAACCAGTTCCCTTTGTGCTAGATGAACGAACGTCTCTCAAAATGCTCAATTCTGAGAGATAAGTTTGTGTGAAAGCCGTCCTTCACCTAGCTTCTTTGAACACAAAGTTTCTCTTCAGGTGCAAACTCCATTCCATACATATATATGGGGAGGTACTAGCCCCAACTCGGTTTTACAGTGAAAACTGCAGGAACTTCAAACCGGCACTAGGAAACAGACTGAGAAACCAGAGTAAAAGTTTCTCCTGCAACCCGTTCCCTTTGTGCTAGATGAACGAACGTCTCTCCACATGCTCAGTTCTGAGAGATAAGTGTGTGTGAAAGCCGTCCTTCACCTAGCTTGTTGGGAACACAAAGTTTCTCTTCAGTTGCAAACTCCTCTCCATACATATATATGGGGAGGTACTAGCTCCAACTCTGTTTTACAGTGAAAACTGCAGGAACTTCAAACCGGCACTAGGAAACAGACTGAGAAACCAGAGTAAAAGTTTCTCCTGCAACCCTTTCCCTTTGTGCTAGATGAACGAACGTCTCTCCACATGCTCAGTTCTGAGAGATAAGTGTGTGTGAAAGCCTTCCTTCACCTAGCTTGTTGGGAACACAAAGTTTCTCTTCAGTTGCAAACTCCACTCCATATATATATATGGGAGGTACAAGCTCCAACTCGGTTTTACAGTGAAAACTGCAGGAACTTCAAACCGGCACTAGGAAACAGACTGAGAAACCAGAGTAAAAGCTTCTCCTGCAACCCGTTCCCTTTGTGCTAGATGAACGAACGTCTCTCCACATGCTCAGTTCTGAGAGATAAGTGGTGTGAAAGCCGTCCTTCACCTAGCTTGTTGGGAACACAAAGTTTCTCTTCAGTTGCAAACTCCTCTCCATACATATATATGGGGAGGTACTAGCTCCAACTCAGTTTTACAGTGAAAACTGCAGGAACTTCAAACCGGCACTAGGAAACAGACTGAGAAACCAGAGTAAATGTTTCTCCTGCAACCCGTTCCCTTTGTGCTAGATGAACGAACGTCTCTCCACATGCTCAGTTCTGAGAGATAACTGTGTGTGAAAGCCGTCCTTCACCTAGCTTGTTAGGAACACAAGTTTCTCTTCAGGTGCAAACTCCACTCCATACATATATATGGGGAGGTACTAGCCCCAACTCGGTTTTTCAGTGAAAACTGCAGGAACTTCAAACCGGCACTACGAAACAGACTGAGAAAGCAGAGAAAAAGTGTCTCCTGCAACCCGTTCCCTTGGTGCTAGATGAACGAACGTCTCTCCACATGCTCAGTTCTGAGAGATAAGTGTGTGTGAAAGCCGTCCTTCACCTAGCTTGTTGTGAACACAAAGTTTCTCTTCAGTTGCAAACTCCATTCCACACATATATATGGGGAGGTACTAGCTCCAACTCGGTTTTACAGTGAAAACTGGAGGAACTTCAAACCGGCAGTAGGAAACAGACTGAGAAACCAGAGTAAATGTTTCTCCTGCAACCCGTTCCTTTTGTGCTAGATGAACGAACGTCTCTCCACATGCTCAGTTCTGAGAGATAAGTGTGTGTGAAAGCCGTCCTTCACCTAGCTTGTTGGGAACACAAAGTTTCTCTTCAGGTGCAAACTCCACTCCATACATATATATGGGGGAGGTACAAGCCCCAACTCGGTTTTACAGTGAAAACTGCAGGAAATTCAAACCGGCACTAGGAAACAGACTGAGAAACCAGAGTAAAAGTTTCTCCTGCAACCCGTTCCCTTTGTTCTATATGAACGAACGTCTCTCCACATGCTCAGTTCTGAGAGATAAGTGTGTGTGAAAGCCGTCCTTCACCTAGCTTGTTGGGAACACAAAGTTTCTCTTCAGTTGCAAACTCCTCTCCATACATATATATGGGGAGGTACTAGCTCCAACTCAGTTTTACAGTGAAAACTGCAGGAACTTCAAACGGGCACTAGGAAACAGACTGAGAAACCAGAGTAAAAGTTTCTCCTGCAACCCGTTCCCTTTGTGCTAGATGAACGAACGTCTCTCCACATGCTCAGTTCTGAGAGATAATTGGTGTGAAAGCCGTCCTTCACCTAGCTTGTTGGGAACACAAAGTTTCTCTTCAGTTGCAAACTCCTGTCCATACATATATATGGGGAGGTACTAGCTCCAACTCAGTTTTACAGTGAAAACTGCAGGAACTTCAAACCGGCACTAGGAAACAGACTGAGAAACCAGAGTAAATGTTTCTCCTGCAACCCGTTCCCTTTGTGCTAGATGAACGAACGTCTCTCCACATGCTCAGTTCTAGAGATAAGTGTGTGTGAAAGCCGTCCTTCACATAGCTTGTTAGGAACACAAGTTTCTCTTCAGGTGCAAACTCCACTCCATACATATATATGGGGAGGTACTAGCCCCAACTCGGTTTTTCAGTGAAAACTGCAGGAACTTCAAACCGGCACTACGAAACAGACTGAGAAAGCAGAGAAAAAGTGTCTCCTGCAACCCGTTCCCTTGGTGCTAGATGAACGAACGTCTCTCCACATGCTCAGTTCTGAGAGATAAGTGTGTGTGAAAGCCGTCCTTCACCTAGCTTGTTGTGAACACAAAGTTTCTCTTCAGTTGCAAACTCCATTCCACACATATATATGGGGAGGTACTAGCTCCAACTCGGTTTTACAGTGAAAACTGGAGGAACTTCAAACCGGCAGTAGGAAACAGACTGAGAAACCAGAGTAAATGTTTCTCCTGCAACCCGTTCCTTTTGTGCTAGATGAACGAACGTCTCTCCACATGCTCAGTTCTGAGAGATAAGTGTGTGTGAAAGCCGTCCTTCACCTAGCTTGTTGGGAACACAAAGTTTCTCTTCAGGTGCAAACTCCACTCCATACATATATATGGGGGAGGTACAAGCCCCAACTCGGTTTTACAGTGAAAACTGCAGGAAATTCAAACCGGCACTAGGAAACAGACTGAGAAACCAGAGTAAAAGTTCCTCCTGCAACCCGTTCCCTTTGTTCTATATGAACGAACGTCTCTCCACATGCTCAGTTCTGAGAGATAAGTGTGTGTGAAAGCCGTCCTTCACCTAGCTTGTTGGGAACACAAAGTTTCTCTTCAGTTGCAAACTCCTCTCCATACATATATATGGGGAGGTACTAGCTCCAACTCAGTTTTACAGTGAAAACTGCAGGAACTTCAAACGGGCACTAGGAAACAGACTGAGAAACCAGAGTAAAAGTTTCTCCTGCAACCCGTTCCCTTTGTGCTAGATGAACGAACGTCTCTCCACATGCTCAGTTCTGAGAGATAAGTGTGTGTGAAAGCCGTCCTTCACCTAGCTTGTTGGGAACACAAAGTTTCTCTTCAGTTGCAAACTCCTCTACATACATATATATGGGGAGGTACTAGCTCCAACTCAGTTTTACAGTGAAAACTGCAGGAACTTCAAACGGGCACTAGGAAACAGACTGAGAAACCAGAGTAAAAGTTTCTCCTGCAACCCGTTCCCTTTGTGCTAGATGAACGAACGTCTCTCCACATGCTCAGTTCTGAGAGATAAGTGGTGTGAAAGCCGTCCTTCACCTAGCTTGTTGGGAACACAAAGTTTCTCTTCAGTTGCAAACTCCTGTCCATACATATATATGGGGAGGTACTAGCTCCAACTCAGTTTTACAGTGAAAACTGCAGGAACTTCAAACCGGCACTAGGAAACAGACTGAGAAACCAGAGTAAATGTTTCTCCTGCAACCCGTTCCCTTTGTGCTAGATGAACGAACGTCTCTCCACATGCTCAGTTCTGAGAGATAAGTGTGTGTGAAAGCCGTCCTTCACCTAGCTTGTTAGGAACACAAGTTTCTCTTCAGGTGCTAACTCCACTCCATACATATATATGGGGAGGTACTAGCCCCAACTCGGTTTTTCAGTGAAAACTGCAGGAACTTCAAACCGGCACTACGAAACAGACTGAGAAAGCAGAGAAAAAGTGTCTCCTGCAACCCGTTCCCTTGGTGCTAGATGAACGAACGTCTCTCCACATGCTCAGTTCTGAGAGATAAGTGTGTGTGAAAGCCGTCCTTCACCTAGCTTGTTGTGAACACAAAGTTTCTCTTCAGTTGCAAACTCCATTCCACACATATATATGGGGAGGTACTAGCTCCAACTCGGTTTTACAGTGAAAACTGGAGGAACTTCAAACCGGCAGTAGGAAACAGACTGAGAAACCAGAGTAAATGTTTCTCCTGCAACCCGTTCCTTTTGTGCTAGATGAACGAACGTCTCTCCACATGCTCAGTTCTGAGAGATAAGTGTGTGTGAAAGCCGTCCTTCACCTAGCTTGTTGGGAACACAAAGTTTCTCTTCAGGTGCAAACTCCACTCCATACATATATATGGGGGAGGTACAAGCCCCAACTCGGTTTTACAGTGAAAACTGCAGGAAATTCAAACCGGCACTAGGAAACAGACTGAGAAACCAGAGTAAAAGTTTCTCCTGCAACCCGTTCCCTTTGTTCTATATGAACGAACGTCTCTCCACATGCTCAGTTCTGAGAGATAAGTGTGTGTGAAAGCCGTCCTTCACCTAGCTTGTTGGGAACACAAAGTTTCTCTTCAGTTGCAAACTCCTCTCCATACATATATATGGGGAGGTACTAGCTCCAACTCAGTTTTACAGTGAAAACTGCAGGAACTTCAAACGGGCACTAGGAAACAGACTGAGAAACCAGAGTAAAAGTTTCTCCTGCAACCCGTTCCCTTTGTGCTAGATGAACGAACGTCTCTCCACATGCTCAGTTCTGAGAGATAAGTGTGTGTGAAAGCCGTCCTTCACCTAGCTTGTTGGGAACACAAAGTTTCTCTTCAGTGGCAAACTCCTCTCCATACATATATATGGGGAGGTACTAGCTCCAACACGGTTTTACAGTGAAAACTGCAGGAACTTCAAACCGGCACTAGGAAACAGACTGAGAAACCAGAGTAAAAGTTTCTCCTGCAACCAGTTCCCTTTGTGCTAGATGAACGAACGTCTCTCCACATGCTCAGTTCTGAGAGATAAGTTTGTGTGAAAGCCGTCCTTCACCTAGCTTGTTTGAACACAAAGTTTCTCTTCAGGTGCAAACTCCACTCCATACATATATATGGGGAGGTACTAGCCCCAACTCGGTTTTACAGTGAAAACTGCAGGAACTTCAAACCGGCACTAGGAAACAGACTGAGAAACCAGAGTAAAAGTTTCTCCTGCAACCCGTTCCCTTTGTGCTAGATGAACGAACGTCTCTCCACATGCTCAGTTCTGAGAGATAAGTGTGTGTGAAAGCCGTCCTTCACCTAGCTTGTTGGGAACACAAAGTTTCTCTTCAGTTGCAAACTCCTCTCCATACATATATATGGGGAGGTACTAGCTCCAACTCGGTTTTACAGTGAAAACTGCAGGAACTTCAAACCGGCACTAGGAAACAGACTGAGAAACCAGAGTAAAAGTTTCTCCTGCAACCCGTTCCCTTTGTGCTAGATGAACGAACGTCTCTCCACATGCTCAGTTCTGAGAGATAAGTGTGTGTGAAAGCCGTCCTTCACCTAGCTTGTTGGGAACACAAAGTTTCTCTTCAGTTGCAAACTCCTCTCCATACATATATATGGGGAGGTACTAGCTCCAACTCGGTTTTACAGTGAAAACTGCAGGAACTTCAAACCGGCACTAGGAAACAGACTGAGAAACCAGAGTAAAAGTTTCTCCTGCAACCCGTTCCCTTTGTGCTAGATGAACGAACGTCTCTCCACATGCTCAGTTCTGAGAGATAAGTGTGTGTGAAAGCCGTCCTTCACCTAGCTTGTTGGGAACACAAAGTTTCTCTTCAGTGGCAAATTCCACTCCATACATATATATGGGGAGGTACAAACTCCAACTCAGTTTTACCGTGAAAACTGCAGGAACTTCAAACCGGCAGTAGGAAACAGACTGAGAAACCAGAGTAAATGTTTCTCCTGCAACACGTTCCCTTTGTGCTAGATGAACGAACGTCTCTCCACATGCTCAGTTCTGAGAGATAAGTGTGTGTGAAAGCCGTCCTTCACCTAGCTTGTTAGGAACACAAGTTTCTCTTCAGGTGCAAACTCCACTCCATACATATATATGGGGAGGTACTAGCCCCAACTCGGTTTTACAGTGAAAACTGCAGGAACTTCAAACCGGCACTAGGAAACAGACTGAGAAACCAGAGTAAAAGTTTCTCCTGCAACCCGTTCCCTTTGTGCTAGATGAACGAACGTCTCTCCACATGCTCAGTTCTGAGAGATAAGTGTGTGTGAAAGCCGTCCTTCACCTAGCTTGTTGGGAACACAAAGTTTCTCTTCAGTTGGAAACTCCTCTCCATACATATATATGGGGAGGTACTAGCTCCAACTCGGTTTTACAGTGAAAACTGCAGGAACTTCAAACCGGCACTAGGAAACAGACTGAGAAACCAGAGTAAAAGTTTCTCCTGCAACCCGTTCCCTTTGTGCTAGATGAACGAACGTCTCTCCACATGCTCAGTTCTGAGAGATAAGTGTGTGTGAAAGCCGTCCTTCACCTAGCTTGTTGGGAACACAAAGTTTCTCTTCATTTGCAAACTCCTCTCCATACATATATATGGGGAGGTACTAGCTCCAACTCGGTTTTACAGTGAAAACTGCAGGAACTTCAAACCGGCACTAGGAAACAGACTGAGAAACCAGAGTAAAAGTTTCTCCTGCAACCCGTTCCCTTTGTGCTAGATGAACGAACGTCTCTCCACATGCTCAGTTCTGAGAGATAAGTGTGTGTGAAAGCCGTCCTTCACCTAGTTTGTTGGGAACACAAAGTTTCTCTTCAGTGGCAAATTCCACTCCATACATATATATGGGGAGGTACAAGCTCCAACTCAGTTTTACCGTGAAAACTGCAGGAACTTCAAACCGGCAGTAGGAAACAGACTGAGAAACCAGAGTAAATGTTTCTCCTGCAACCCGTTCCCTTTGTGCTAGATGAACGAACGTCTCTCCACATGCTCAGTTCTGAGAGATAAGTGTGTGTGAAAGCCGTCCTTCACCTAGCTTGTTAGGAACACAAGTTTCTCTTCAGGTGCAAACTCCACTCCATACATATATATGGGGAGGTACTAGCCCCAACTCGGTTTTACAGTGAAAACTGTAGGAACTTCAATCCGGCACTAGGAAACAGACTGAGAAACCAGAGTAAAAGTTTCTCCTGCAACCCGTTCCCTTTGTGCTAGATGAACGAACGTCTCTCCACATGCTCAGTTCTGAGAGATAAGTGTGTGTGAAAGCCGTCCTTCAACTAGCTTGTTGTGAACACAAAGTTTCTCTTCAGTTGCAAACTCCTCTCCATACAAATATAGGGGAGGTACTAGCTCCAACACGGTTTTACAGTGAAAACTGCAGGAACTTCAAACCGGCACTAGGAAACAGACTGAGAAACCAGAGTAAAGTTTCTCCTGCAACCCGTTCCGTTTGTGCTAGATGAACGAACGTCTCTCCACATGCTCAGGTCTGAGAGATAAGTGTGTGTGAAAGCCGTCCTTCACCTAGCTTGTTGGGAACACAAAGTTTCTCTTCAGGTGCAAACTCCACTCCACACATATATATGGGGAGGTACTAGCCCCAACTCGGTTTTACAGTGAAAACTGCAGGAAATTCAAACCGGCACTAGGAAACAGACTGAGAAACCAGAGTAAAAGTTTCTCCTGCAACCCGTTCCCTTTGTGCTAGATGAACGAACGTCTCTCCACATGCTCACTTCTGAGAGATAAGTGTGTGTGAAAGCCGTCCTTCACCAAGCTTGTTGGGAACACAAAGTTTCTCTTCAGTTGCAAACTCCTCTCCATACATATATATGGGGAGGTACTAGCTCCAACTCGGTTTTACAGTGAAAACTGCAGGAACTTCAAACCGGCACTAGGAAACAGACTGAGAAACCAGAGTAAAAGTTTCTCCTGCAACCCGTTCCCTTTGTGCTAGATGAACGAACGTCTCTCCACATGCTCAGTTCTGAGAGATAAGTGTGTGTGAAAGCCGTCCTTCACCTAGCTTGTTGGGAACACAAAGTTTCTCTTCAGTGGCAAAATCCTCTCCATACATATAAAAGGGGAGGTACTAGCTCCAACACGGTTTTACAGTGAAAACTGCAGGAACTTCAAACCGGCACTAGGAAACAGACTGAGAAACCAGAGTAAAAGTTTCTCCTGCAACCCGTTCCCTTTGTGCTAGATGAACGAACGTCTCTCCACATGCTCAGTTCTGAGAGATAAGTTTGTGTGAAAGCCGTCCTTCACCTAGCTTGTTTGAACACAAAGTTTCTCTTCAGGTGCAAACTCCACTCCATACATATATATGGGGAGGTACTAGCCCCAACTCGGTTTTACAGTGAAAACTGCAGGAAATTCAAACCGGCACTAGGAAACAGACTGAGAAACCAGAGTAAAAGTTTCTCCTGCAACCCGTTCCCTTTGTGCTAGATGAACGAACGTCTCTCCACATGCTCAGTTCTGAGAGATAAGTGGTGTGAAAGCCGTCCTTCACCTAGCTTGTTGGGAACACAAAGTTTCTCTTCAGTTGCAAACTCCTCTCCATACATATATATGGGGAGGTACTAGCTCCAACTCAGTTTTACAGTGAAAACTGCAGGAACTTCAAACCGGCACTAGGAAACAGACCGAGAAACCAGAGTAAAACTTTCTCCTGCAACCCGTTCCCTTTGTGCTAGATGAACGAACGTCTCTCCACATGCTCAGTTCTGAGAGATAAGTGTGTGTGAAAGCCGTCCTTCACCTAGCTTGTTGGGAACACAAAGTTTCTCTTCAGTTGCAAACTCCATTCCACACATATATATGGGTAGGTACTAGCCCCAACTCGGTTTTACAGTGAAAACTGCAGGAAATTCCAAACGGTACTAGGAAACAGGCTGAGAAACCAGAGTAAAAATTTCTCCTGCAACCCGTTCCCTTTGTGCTAGATGAACGAACGTCTCTCCACATGCTCAGTTCTGAGAGATAAGTGTGTGTGAAAGCCGTCCTTCACCTAGCTTGTTGGGAACACAAAGTTTCTCTTCAGTGGCAAATTCCACTCCATACATATATATGGGGTGGTACTAGCTCCAACTCAGTTTTACAGTGAAAACTGCAGGAACTTCAAACCGGCAGTAGGAAACAGACTGAGAAACCAGAGTAAATGTTTCTCCTGCAACCCGTTCCCTTTGTGCTAGATGAACGAACGTCTCTCCACATGCTCAGTTCTGAGAGATAAGTGTGTGTGAAAGCCGTCCTTCACCTAGCTTGTTAGGAACACAAGTTTCTCTTCAGGTGCAAACTCCACTCCATACATATATATGGGGAGGTACTAGCCCCAACTCGGTTTTACAGTGAAAACTGCAGGAAATTCAAACCGGCACTAGGAAACAGACTGAGAAACCAGAGTAAAAGTTTCTCCTGCAACCCGTTCCCTTTGTGCTAGATGAACGAACGTCTCTCCACATGCTCAGTTCTGAGAGATAAGTGTGTGTGAAAGCCGTCCTTCACCTAGCTTGTTGTGAACACAAAGTTTCTCTTCAGTTGCAAACTCCATTCCACACATATATATGGGGAGGTACTAGCTCCAACTCGGTTTTACAGTGAAAACTGGAGGAACTTCAAACCGGCAGTAGGAAACAGACTGAGAAACCAGAGTAAATGTTTCTCCTGCAACCCGTTCCCTTTGTGCTAGATGAACGAACGTCTCTCCACATGCTCAGTTCTGAGAGATAAGTGTGTGTGAAAGCCGTCCTTCACCTAGCTTGTTGGGAACACAAAGTTTCTCTTCAGGTGCAAACTCCACTCCATACATATATATGGGGAGGTACTAGCCCCAACTCGGTTTTACAGTGAAAACTGCAGGAAATTCAAACCGGCACTAGGAAACAGACTGAGAAACCAGAGTAAAAGTTTCTCCTGCAACCCGTTCCCTTTGTGCTAGATGAACGAACGTCTCTCCACATGCTCAGTTCTGAGAGATAAGTGTGTGTGAAAGCCGTCCTTCACCTAGCTTGTTGGGAACACAAAGTTTCTCTTCAGTTGCAAACTCCTCTCCATACATATATAGGGGAGGTACTAGCTCCAACACGGTTTTACAGTGAAAACTGCAGGAACTTCAAACCGGCACTAGGAAACAGACTGAGAAACCAGAGTAAAAGTTTCTCCTGCAACCCGTTCCCTTTGTGCTAGATGAACGAACGTCTCTCCACATGCTCAGTTCTGAGAGATAAGTGTGTGTGAAAGCCGTCCTTCACCTAGCTTGTTGGGAACACAAAGTTTCTCTTCATTTGCAAACTCCTCTCCATACATATATATGGGGAGGTACTAGCTCCAACTCGGTTTTACAGTGAAAACTGCAGGAACTTCAAACCGGCACTAGGAAACAGACTGAGAAACCAGAGTAAAAGTTTCTCCTGCAACCCGTTCCCTTTGTGCTAGATGAACGAACGTCTCTCCACATGCTCAGTTCTGAGAGATAAGTGTGTGTGAAAGCCGTCCTTCACCTAGTTTGTTGGGAACACAAAGTTTCTCTTCAGTGGCAAATTCCACTCCATACATATATATGGGGAGGTACAAGCTCCAACTCAGTTTTACCGTGAAAACTGCAGGAACTTCAAACCGGCAGTAGGAAACAGACTGAGAAACCAGAGTAAATGTTTCTCCTGCAACCCGTTCCCTTTGTGCTAGATGAACGAACGTCTCTCCACATGCTCAGTTCTGAGAGATAAGTGTGTGTGAAAGCCGTCCTTCACCTAGCTTGTTAGGAACACAAGTTTCTCTTCAGGTGCAAACTCCACTCCATACATATATATGGGGAGGTACTAGCCCCAACTCGGTTTTACAGTGAAAACTGCAGGAACTTCAATCCGGCACTAGGAAACAGACTGAGAAACCAGAGTAAAAGTTTCTCCTGCAACCCGTTCCCTTTGTGCTAGATGAACGAACGTCTCTCCACATGCTCAGTTCTGAGAGATAAGTGTGTGTGAAAGCCGTCCTTCAACTAGCTTGTTGTGAACACAAAGTTTCTCTTCAGTTGCAAACTCCTCTCCATACAAATATAGGGGAGGTACTAGCTCCAACACGGTTTTACAGTGAAAACTGCAGGAACTTCAAACCGGCACTAGGAAACAGACTGAGAAACCAGAGTAAAGTTTCTCCTGCAACCCGTTCCGTTTGTGCTAGATGAACGAACGTCTCTCCACATGCTCAGGTCTGAGAGATAAGTGTGTGTGAAAGCCGTCCTTCACCTAGCTTGTTGGGAACACAAAGTTTCTCTTCAGGTGCAAACTCCACTCCACACATATATATGGGGAGGTACTAGCCCCAACTCGGTTTTACAGTGAAAACTGCAGGAAATTCAAACCGGCACTAGGAAACAGACTGAGAAACCAGAGTAAAAGTTTCTCCTGCAACCAGTTCCCTTTGTGCTAGATGAACGAACGTCTCTCCACATGCTCACTTCTGAGAGATAAGTGTGTGTGAAAGCCGTCCTTCACCAAGCTTGTTGGGAACACAAAGTTTCTCTTCAGTTGCAAACTCCTCTCCATACATATATATGGGGAGGTACTAGCTCCAACTCGGTTTTACAGTGAAAACTGCAGGAACTTCAAACCGGCACTAGGAAACAGACTGAGAAACCAGAGTAAAAGTTTCTCCTGCAACCCGTTCCCTTTGTGCTAGATGAACGAACGTCTCTCCACATGCTCAGTTCTGAGAGATAAGTGTGTGTGAAAGCCGTCCTTCACCTAGCTTGTTGGGAACACAAAGTTTCTCTTCAGTGGCAAAATCCTCTCCATACATATAAAAGGGGAGGTACTAGCTCCAACACGGTTTTACAGTGAAAACTGCAGGAACTTCAAACCGGCACTAGGAATCAGACTGAGAAACCAGAGTAAAAGTTTCTCCTGCAACCCGTTCCCTTTGTGCTAGATGAACGAACGTCTCTCCACATGCTCAGTTCTGAGAGATAAGTTTGTGTGAAAGCCGTCCTTCACCTAGCTTGTTTGAACACAAAGTTTCTCTTCAGGTGCAAACTCCACTCCATACATATATATGGGGAGGTACTAGCCCCAACTCGGTTTTACAGTGAAAACTGCAGGAAATTCAAACCGGCACTAGGAAACAGACTGAGAAACCAGAGTAAAAGTTTCTCCTGCAACCCGTTCCCTTTGTTCTAGATGAACGAACGTCTCTCCACATGCTCAGTTCTGAGAGATAAGTGGTGTGAAAGCCGTCCTTCACCTAGCTTGTTGGGAACACAAAGTTTCTCTTCAGTTGCAAACTCCTCTCCATACATATATATGGGGAGGTACTAGCTCCAACTCAGTTTTACAGTGAAAACTGCAGGAACTTCAAACCGGCACTAGGAAACAGACCGAGAAACCAGAGTAAAACTTTCTCCTGCAACCCGTTCCCTTTGTGCTAGATGAACGAACGTCTCTCCACATGCTCAGTTCTGAGAGATAAGTGTGTGTGAAAGCCGTCCTTCACCTAGCTTGTTGGGAACACAAAGTTTCTCTTCAGTTGCAAACTCCATTCCACACATATATATGGGTAGGTACTAGCCCCAACTCGGTTTTACAGTGAAAACTGCAGGAAATTCCAAACGGTACTAGGAAACAGACTGAGAAACCAGAGTAAAAATTTCTCCTGCAACCCGTTCCCTTTGTGCTAGATGAACGAACGTCTCTCCACATGCTCAGTTCTGAGAGATAAGTGTGTGTGAAAGCCGTCCTTCACCTAGCTTGTTGGGAACACAAAGTTTCTCTTCAGTGGCAAATTCCACTCCATACATATATATGGGGTGGTACTAGCTCCAACTCAGTTTTACAGTGAAAACTGCAGGAAATTCAAACCGGCACTAGGAAACAGACTGAGAAACCAGAGTAAAAGTTTCTCCTGCAACCCGTTCCCTTTGTGCTAGATGAACGAACGTCTCTCCACATGCTCAGTTCTGAGAGATAAGTGTGTGTGAAAGCCGTCCTTCACCTAGCTTGTTGGGAACACAAAGTTTCTCTTCAGTTGCAAACTCCTCTCCATACATATATAGGGGAGGTACTAGCTCCAACACGGTTTTACAGTGAAAACTGCAGGAACTTCAAACCGGCACTAGGAAACAGACTGAGAAACCAGAGTAAAAGTTTCTCCTGCAACCCGTTCCGTTTGTGCTAGATGAACGAACGTCTCTCCACATGCTCAGTTCTGAGAGATAAGTGTGTGTGAAAGCCGTCCTTCACCTAGCTTGTTGGGAACACAAAGTTTCTCTTCAGGTGCAAACTCCACTCCACACATATATATGGGGAGGTACTAGCCCCAACTCGGTTTTACAGTGAAAACTGCAGGAAATTCAAACCGGCACTAGGAAACAGACTGAGAAACCAGAGTAAAAGTTTCTCCTGCAACCCGTTCCCTTTGTGCTAGATGAACGAACGTCTCTCCACATGCTCACTTCTGAGAGATAAGTGTGTGTGAAAGCCATCCTTCACCAAGCTTGTTGGGAACACAAAGTTTCTCTTCAGTTGCAAACTCCTCTCCATACATATATATGGGGAGGTACTAGCTCCAACTCGGTTTTACAGTGAAAACTTCAGGAACTTCAAACCGGCACTAGGAAACAGACTGAGAAACCAGAGTAAAAGTTTCTCCTGCAACCCGTTCCCTTTGTGCTAGATGAACGAACGTCTCTCCACATGCTCAGTTCTGAGAGATAAGTGTGTGTGAAAGCCGTCCTTCACCTAGCTTGTTGGGAACACAAAGTTTCTCTTCAGTTGCAAACTCCACTCCATACATATATATGGGGAGGTACTAGCTCCAACTCGGTTTTACAGTGAAAACTGCAGGAACTTCAAACCAGCACTAGGAAACAGACTGAGAAACCAGAGTAAAAGTTTCTCCTGCAACCAGTTCCCTTTGTGCTAGATGAACGAACGTCTCTCCACATGCTCAGTTCTGAGAGATAAGTGTGTGTGAAAGCCGTCCTTCACCTAGCTTGTTGGGAACACAAAGTTTCTCTTCAGGTGCAAACTCCACTCCATACATATATATGGGGGGTAATAGCCCCAACTCGGTTTTACAGTGAAAACTGCAGGAACTTCAAACCGGCACTAGGAAACAGACTGAGAAACCAGAGTAAAAGTTTCTCCTGCAACCCGTTCCCTTTGTGCTAGATGAACGAACGTCTCTCCACATGCTCACTTCTGAGAGATAATTGTGTGTGAAAGCCGTCCTTCACCTAGCTTGTTGGGAACACAAAGTTTCTCTTCAGTTGCAAACTCCACTCCATACATATATATGGGGAGGTACTAGCTCCAACTCGGTTTTACAGTGAAAACTGCAGGAACTTCAAACCGGCACTAGGAAACAGACTGAGAAACCAGAGTAAAAGTTTCTCCTGCAACCCGTTCCCTTTGTGCTAGATGAACGAACGTCTCTCCACATGCTCAGTTCTGAGAGATAAGTGTGTGTGAAAGCCGTCCTTCACCTAGCTTGTTAGGAACACAAGTTTCTCTTCAGGTGCAAACTCCACTCCATACATATATATGGGGAGGTACTAGCCCCAACTCGGTTTTACAGTGAAAACTGCAGGAAATTCAAACCGGCACTAGGAAACAGACTGAGAAACCAGAGTAAAAGTTTCTCCTGCAACCCGTTCCCTTTGTGCTAGATGAACGAACGTCTCTCCACATGCTCAGTTCTGAGAGATAAGTGTGTGTGAAAGCCGTCCTTCACTTAGCTTGTTGGGAACACAAAGTTTCTCTTCAGGTGCAAACTCCACTCCACACATATATATGGGGAGGTACTAGCCCCAACTCGGTTTTACAGTGAAAACTGCAGGAAATTCAAACCGGCACTAGGAAACAGACTGAGAAACCAGAGTAAAAGTTTCTCCTGCAACCCGTTCCCTTTGTGCTAGATGAACGAACGTCTCTCCACATGCTCACTTCTGAGAGATAAGTGTGTGTGAAAGCCATCCTTCACCAAGCTTGTTGGGAACACAAAGTTTCTCTTCAGTTGCAAACTCCTCTCCATACATATATATGGGGAGGTACTAGCTCCAACTCGGTTTTACAGTGAAAACTTCAGGAACTTCAAACCGGCACTAGGAAACAGACTGAGAAACCAGAGTAAAAGTTTCTCCTGCAACCCGTTCCCTTTGTGCTAGATGAACGAACGTCTCTCCACATGCTCAGTTCTGAGAGATAAGTGTGTGTGAAAGCCGTCCTTCACCTAGCTTGTTGGGAACACAAAGTTTCTCTTCAGTTGCAAACTCCTCTCCATACATATATATGGGGAGGTACTAGCTCCAACTCGGTTTTACAGTGAAAACTGCAGGAACTTCAAACCAGCACTAGGAAACAGACTGAGAAACCAGAGTAAAAGTTTCTCCTGCAACCAGTTCCCTTTGTGCTAGATGAACGAACGTCTCTCCACATGCTCAGTTCTGAGAGATAAGTGTGTGTGAAAGCCGTCCTTCACCTAGCTTGTTGGGAACACAAAGTTTCTCTTCAGGTGCAAACTCCACTCCATACATATATATGGGGGGTACTAGCCCCAACTCGGTTTTACAGTGAAAACTCAAGGAAATTCAAACCGGCACTAGGAAACAGACTGAGAAACCAGAGTAAAATTTTCTCCTGCAACCCGTTCCCTTTGTGCTAGATGAACGAACGTCTCTCCACATGCTCAGTTCTGAGAGATAAGTGTGTGTGAAAGCCGTCCTTCACCTAGCTTGTTGGGAACACAAAGTTTCTCTTCAGTTGCAAACTCCTCTCCATACATATATATGGGGAGGTACTAGCTCCAACACGATTTTACAGTGAAAACTGCAGGAACTTCAAACCGGCACTAGGAAACAGACTGAGAAACCAGAGTAAAAGTTTCTCCTGCAACCCGTTCCTTTTGTGCTAGATGAACGAACGTCTCTCCACATGCTCAGTTCTGAGAGATAAGTGTGTGTGAAAGCCGTCCTTCACCTAGCTTGTTGGGAACACAAAGTTTCTCTTCAGGTGCAAACTCCACTCCACACATATATATGGGGAGGTACTAGCCCCAACTCGGTTTTACAGTGAAAACTGCAGGAACTTCAAACCGGCACTAGGAAACAGACTGAGAAACCAGAGTAAAAGTTTCTCCTGCAACCCGTTCCCTTTGTGCTAGATGAACGAACGTCTCTCCACATGCTCACTTCTGAGAGATAATTGTGTGTGAAAGCCGTCCTTCACCTAGCTTGTTGGGAACACAAAGTTTCTCTTCAGTTGCAAACTCCACTCCATACATATATATGGGGAGGTACTAGCTCCAACTCGGTTTTACAGTGAAAACTGCAGGAACTTCAAACCGGCACTAGGAAACAGACTGAGAAACCAGAGTAAAAGTTTCTCCTGCAACCCGTTCCCTTTGTGCTAGATGAACGAACGTCTCTCCACATGCTCAGTTCTGAGAGATAAGTGTGTGTGAAAGCCGTCCTTCACCTAGCTTGTTAGGAACACAAGTTTCTCTTCAGGTGCAAACTCCACTCCATACATATATATGGGGAGGTACTAGCCCCAACTCGGTTTTACAGTGAAAACTGCAGGAAATTCAAACCGGCACTAGGAAACAGACTGAGAAACCAGAGTAAAAGTTTCTCCTGCAACCCGTTCCCTTTGTGCTAGATGAACGAACGTCTCTCCACATGCTCAGTTCTGAGAGATAAGTGTGTGTGAAAGCCGTCCTTCACCTACCTTGTTGTGAACACAAAGTTTCTCTTCAGTTGCAAACTCCATTCCACACATATATATGGGGAGGTACTAGCTCCAACTCGGTTTTACAGTGAAAACTGGAGGAACTTCAAACCGGCAGTAGGAAACAGACTGAGAAACCAGAGTAAATGTTTCTCCTGCAACCCGTTCCCTTTGTGCTAGATGAACGAACGTCTCTCCACATGCTCAGTTCTGAGATATAAGTGTGTGTGAAAGCCATCCTTCACCTAGCTTGTTGGGAACACAAAGTTTCTCTTCAGTTGCAAACTCCTCTCCATACATATATATGGGGAGGTCCTAGCTCCAACTCAGTTTTACAGTGAAAACTGCAGGAACTTCAAACCGGCACTAGGAAACAGACCGAGAAACCAGAGTAAAAGTTTCTCCTGCAACCGGATCCCTTTGTGCTAGATGAACGAACGTCTCTCCACATGCTCAGTTCCGAGAGATAAGTGTGTGTGAAAGCCGTCCTTCACCTAGCTTGTTGGGAACACAAAGTTTCTCTTCAGGTGCAAACTCCACTCCATACATATATATGGGGAAGTACTAGCCCCAACTCGGTTTTACAGTGAAAACTGCAGGAACTTCAAACCGGCACTAGGAAACAGACTGAGAAACCAGAGTAAAATTTTCTCCTGCAACCCGTTCCCTTTGTGCTAGATGAACGAACGTCTCTCCACATGCTCAGTTCTGAGAGATAAGTGTGTGTGAAAGCCGTCCTTCACCTAGCTTGTTGGGAACACAAAGTTTCTCTTCAGTGGCAAACTCCTCTCCATACATATATAAGGGGAGGTACTAGCTCCAACACGGTTTTACAGTGAAAACTGCAGGAACTTCAAACCGGCACTAGGAAACAGACTGAGAAACCAGAGTAAAAGTTTCTCCTGCAACCCGTTCCCTTTGTGCTAGATGAACGAACGTCTCTCCACATGCTCAGTTCTGAGAGATAAGTTTGTGTGAAAGCCGTCCTTCACCTAGCTTGTTTGAACACAAAGTTTCTCTTCAGGTGCAAACTCCACTCCATACATATATATGGGGAGGTACTAGCCCCAACTCGATTTTACAGTGAAAACTGCAGGAACTTCAAACCGGCACTAGGAAACAGACTGAGAAACCAGAGTAAAAGTTTCTCCTGCAACCCGTTCCCTTTGTGCTAGATGAACGAACGTCTCTCCACATGCTCAGTTCTGAGAGATAAGTGTGTGTGAAAGCCGTCCTACACCTAGCTTGTTGGGAACACAAAGTTTCTCTTCAGTTGCAAACTCCTCTCCATACATATATATGGGGAGGTACTAGCTCCAACTCGGTTTTACAGTGAAAACTGCAGGAACTTCAAACCGGCACTAGGAAACAGACTGAGAAACCAGAGTAAAAGTTTCTCCTGCAACCAGTTCCCTTTGTGCTAGATGAACGAACGTCTCTCCACATGCTCAGTTCTGAGAGATAAGTGTGTGTGAAAGCCGTCCTTCACCTAGCTTGTTGGGAACAGAAAGTTTCTCTTCAGGTGCAAACTCCACTCCACACATATATATGGGGAGGTACTAGCCCCAACTCGGTTTTACAGTGAAAACTGCAGGAAATTCAAACCGGCACTAGGAAACAGACTGAGAAACCAGAGTAAAAGTTTCTCCTGCAAACCGTTCCCTTTGTGCTAGATGAACGAACGTCTCTCCACATGCTCACTTCTGAGAGATAAGTGTGTGTGAAAGCCGTCCTTCACCAAGCTTGTTGGGAACACAAAGTTTCTCTTCAGTTGCAAACTCCTCTCCATACATATATATGGGGAGGTACTAGCTCCAACTCGGGTTTACAGTGAAAACTGCACGAACTTCAAACCGGCACTAGGAAACAGACTGAGAAACCAGAGTAAAAGTTTCTCCTGCAACCCGTTCCCTTTGTGCTAGATGAACGAACGTCTCTCCACATGCTCAGTTCTGAGAGATAAGTGTGTGTGAAAGCCGTCCTTCACCTAGCTTGTTGGGAACACAAAGTTTCTCTTCAGTTGCAAACACCACTCCATACATATATATGGGAGGTACTAGCTCCAACTCGGTTTTATAGTGAAAACTGCAGGAACTTCAAACCGGCACTAGGAAACAGACTGAGAAACCAGAGTAAAAGTTTCTCCTGCAACCCGTTCCCTTTGTGCTAGATGAACGAACGTCTCTCCACATGCTCAGTTCTGAGAGATAAGTGTGTGTGAAAGCCGTCCTTCACCTAGCTTGTTGGGAACACAAAGTTTCTCTTCAGTTGCAAACTCCACTCCATACATATATATGGGGAGGTACTAGCTCCAACTCGGTTTTACAGTGAAAACTGCAGGAACTACAAACCGGCACTAGGAAACAGACTGAGAAACCAGAGTAAAAGTTTCTCCTGCAACCCGTTCCCTTTGTGCTAGATGAACGAACGTCTCTCCACATGCTCAGTTCTGAGAGATAAGTGTGTGTGAAAGCCGTCCTTCACCTAGCTTGTTGGGAACACAAAGTTTCTCTTCAGTTGCAAAATCCTCTCCATACATATATATGGGGAGGTACTAGCTCCAACTCAGTTTTACAGTGAAAACTGCAGGAACTTCAAACCGGCACTAGGAAACAGACCGAGAAACCAGAGTAAAAGTTTCTCCTGCAACCGGATCCCTTTGTGCTAGATGAACGAACGTCTCTCCACATGCTCAGTTCTGAGAGATAAGTGTGTGTGAAAGCCGTCCTTCACCTAGCTTGTTGGGAACACAAAGTTTCTCTTCAGGTGCAAACTCCACTCCATACATATATATGGGAAGTACTAGCCCCAACTCGGTTTTACAGTGAAAACTGCAGGAACTTCAAACCGGCACTAGGAAACAGACCGAGAAACCAGAGTAAAAGTTTCTCCTGCAACCCGTTCCCTTTGTGCTAGATGAACGAACGTCTCTCCACATGCTCAGTTCTGAGAGATAAGTGTGTGTGAAAGCCGTACTTCACCGAGCTTGTTGGGAACACAAAGTTTCTCTTCAGTGGCAAATTCCACTCCATACATATATATGGGGAGGTACTAGCCCCAACTCGGTTTTTCAGTGAAAACTGCAGGAACTTCAAACCGGCACTACGAAACAGACTGAGAAAGCAGAGAAAAAGTGTCTCCTGCAACCCGTTCCCTTGGTGCTAGATGAACGAACGTCTCTCCACATGCTCAGTTCTGAGAGATAAGTGTGTGTGAAAGCCGTCCTTCACCTAGCTTGTTGTGAACACAAAGTTTCTCTTCAGTTGCAAACTCCATTCCACACATATATATGGGGAGGTTCTAGCTCCAACTCGGTTTTACAGTGAAAACTGGAGGAACTTCAAACCGGCACTAGGAAACAGACTGAGAAACCAGAGTAAATGTTTCTCCTGCAACCCGTTCCTTTTGTGCTAGATGAACGAACGTCTCTCCACATGCTCAGTTCTGAGAGATAAGTGTGTGTGAAAGCCGTCCTTCACCTAGCTTGTTGGGAACACAAAGTTTCTCTTCAGGTGCAAACTCCACTCCATACATATATATGGGGGAGGTACTAGCCCCAACTCGGTTTTACAGTGAAAACTGCAGGAAATTCAAACCGGCACTAGGAAACAGACTGAGAAACCAGAGTAAAAGTTTCTCCTGCAACCCGTTCCCTTTGTTCTATATGAACGAACGTCTCTCCACATGCTCAGTTCTGAGAGATAAGTGTGTGTGAAAGCCGTCCTTCACCTAGCTTGTTGGGAACACAAAGTTTCTCTTCAGTTGCAAACTCCTCTCCATACATATATATGGGGAGGTACTAGCTCCAACTCAGTTTTACAGTGAAAACTGCAGGAACTTCAAACGGGCACTAGGAAACAGACTGAGAAACCAGAGTAAAAGTTTCTCCTGCAACCCGTTCCCTTTGTGCTAGATGAACGAACGTCTCTCCACATGCTCAGTTCTGAGAGAAAAGTGTGTGTGAAAGCCGTCCTTCACCTAGCTTGTTGGGAACACAAAGTTTCTCTTCAGTTGCAAACTCCTCTCCATACATATATATGGGGAGGTACTAGCTCCAACTCGGTTTTACAGTGAAAACTGCAGGAACTTCAAACCGGCACTAGGAAACAGACTGAGAAACCAGAGTAAAAGTTTCTCCTGCAACCCGTTCCCTTTGTGCTAGATGAACGAACGTCTCTCCACATGCTCAGTTCTGAGAGATAAGTGTGTGTGAAAGCCGTCCTTCACCTAGCTTGTTGGGAACACAAAGTTTCTCTTCAGTTGCAAACTCCTCTCCATACATATATATGGGGAGGTACTAGCTCCAACTCGGTTTTACAGTGAAAACTGCAGGAACTTCAAACCGGCACTAGGAAACAGACTGAGAAACCAGAGTAAAAGTTTCTCCTGCAACCCGTTCCATTTGTGCTAGATGAACGAACGTCTCTCCACATGCTCAGTTCTGAGAGATAAGTGTGTGTGAAAGCCGTCCTTCACCTAGCTTGTTGGGAACACAAAGTTTCTCTTCAGTGGCAAATTCCACTCCATACATATATATGGGGAGGTACAAGCTCCAACTCAGTTTTACAGTGAAAACTGCAGGAACTTCAAACCGGCAGTAGGAAACAGACTGAGAAACCAGAGTAAATGTTTCTCCTGCAACCCGTTCCCTTTGTGCTAGATGAACGAACGTCTCTCCACATGCTCAGTTCTGAGAGATAAGTGTGTGTGAAAGCCGTCCTTCACCTAGCTTGTTAGGAACACAAGTTTCTCTTCAGGTGCAAACTCCACTCCATACATATATATGGGGAGGTACTAGCCCCAACTCGGTTTTACAGTGAAAACTGCAGGAACTTCAAACCGGCACTAGGAAACAGACTGAGAAACCAGAGTAAAATTTCTCCTGCAACCCGTTCCCTTTGTGCTAGATGAACAAACGTCTCTCCACATGCTCAGTTCTGAGAGATAAGTGGTGTGAAAGCCGTCCTTCACCTAGCTTGTTGGGAACACAAAGTTTCTCTTCAGTTGCAAACTCCTCTCCATACATATATATGGGGAGGTACTAGCTCCAACTCAGTTTTACAGTGAAAACTGCAGGAACTTCAAACCGGCACTAGGAAACAGACCGAGAAACCAGAGTAAAACTTTCTCCTGCAACCCGTTCCCTTTGTGCTAGATGAACGAACGTCTCTCCACATGCTCAGTTCTGAGAGATAAGTGTGTGTGAAAGCCGTCCTTCACCTAGCTTGTTGGGAACACAAAGTTTCTCTTCAGTTGCAAACTCCATTCCACACATATATATGGGTAGGTACTAGCCCCAACTCGGTTTTACAGTGAAAACTGCAGGAAATTCCAAACGGTACTAGGAAACAGACTGAGAAACCAGAGTAAAAATTTCTCCTGCAACCCGTTCCCTTTGTGCTAGATGAACGAACGTCTCTCCACATGCTCAGTTCTGAGAGATAAGTGTGTGTGAAAGCCGTCCTTCACCTAGCTTGTTGGGAACACAAAGTTTCTCTTCAGTGGCAAATTCCACTCCATACATATATATGGGGTGGTACTAGCTCCAACTCAGTTTTACAGTGAAAACTGCAGGAAATTCAAACCGGCACTAGGAAACAGACTGAGAAACCAGAGTAAAAGTTTCTCCTGCAACCCGTTCCCTTTGTGCTAGATGAACGAACGTCTCTCCACATGCTCAGTTCTGAGAGATAAGTGTGTGTGAAAGCCGTCCTTCACCTAGCTTGTTGGGAACACAAAGTTTCTCTTCAGTTGCAAACTCCTCTCCATACATATATAGGGGAGGTACTAGCTCCAACACGGTTTTACAGTGAAAACTGCAGGAACTTCAAACCGGCACTAGGAAACAGACTGAGAAACCAGAGTAAAAGTTTCTCCTGCAACCCGTTCCGTTTGTGCTAGATGAACGAACGTCTCTCCACATGCTCAGTTCTGAGAGATAAGTGTGTGTGAAAGCCGTCCTTCACCTAGCTTGTTGGGAACACAAAGTTTCTCTTCAGGTGCAAACTCCACTCCACACATATATATGGGGAGGTACTAGCCCCAACTCGGTTTTACAGTGAAAACTGCAGGAAATTCAAACCGGCACTAGGAAACAGACTGAGAAACCAGAGTAAAAGTTTCTCCTGCAACCCGTTCCCTTTGTGCTAGATGAACGAACGTCTCTCCACATGCTCACTTCTGAGAGATAAGTGTGTGTGAAAGCCATCCTTCACCAAGCTTGTTGGGAACACAAAGTTTCTCTTCAGTTGCAAACTCCTCTCCATACATATATATGGGGAGGTACTAGCTCCAACTCGGTTTTACAGTGAAAACTTCAGGAACTTCAAACCGGCACTAGGAAACAGACTGAGAAACCAGAGTAAAAGTTTCTCCTGCAACCCGTTCCCTTTGTGCTAGATGAACGAACGTCTCTCCACATGCTCAGTTCTGAGAGATAAGTGTGTGTGAAAGCCGTCCTTCACCTAGCTTGTTGGGAACACAAAGTTTCTCTTCAGTTGCAAACTCCACTCCATACATATATATGGGGAGGTACTAGCTCCAACTCGGTTTTACAGTGAAAACTGCAGGAACTTCAAACCAGCACTAGGAAACAGACTGAGAAACCAGAGTAAAAGTTTCTCCTGCAACCAGTTCCCTTTGTGCTAGATGAACGAACGTCTCTCCAC
Organism: Camelus bactrianus; assembly: GCF_048773025.1. Taxonomy (NCBI): domain Eukaryota; kingdom Metazoa; phylum Chordata; class Mammalia; order Artiodactyla; family Camelidae; genus Camelus; species Camelus bactrianus. Next base: position 7,142,802 of record NC_133565.1, read on the forward strand.
ATGCTCAGTTCTGAGAGATAAGTGTGTGTGAAAGCCGTCCTTCACCTAGCTTGTTGGGAACACAAAGTTTCTCTTCAGGTGCAAACTCCACTCCATACATATATATGGGGGGTAATAGCCCCAACTCGGTTTTACAGTGAAAACTGCAGGAACTTCAAACCGGCACTAGGAAACAGACTGAGAAACCAGAGTAAAAGTTTCTCCTGCAACCCGTTCCCTTTGTGCTAGATGAACGAACGTCTCTCCACATGCTCACTTCTGAGAGATAATTGTGTGTGAAAGCCGTCCTTCACCTAGCTTGTTGGGAACACAAAGTTTCTCTTCAGTTGCAAACTCCACTCCATACATATATATGGGGAGGTACTAGCTCCAACTCGGTTTTACAGTGAAAACTGCAGGAACTTCAAACCGGCACTAGGAAACAGACTGAGAAACCAGAGTAAAAGTTTCTCCTGCAACCCGTTCCCTTTGTGCTAGATGAACGAACGTCTCTCCACATGCTCAGTTCTGAGAGATAAGTGTGTGTGAAAGCCGTCCTTCACCTAGCTTGTTAGGAACACAAGTTTCTCTTCAGGTGCAAACTCCACTCCATACATATATATGGGGAGGTACTAGCCCCAACTCGGTTTTACAGTGAAAACTGCAGGAAATTCAAACCGGCACTAGGAAACAGACTGAGAAACCAGAGTAAAAGTTTCTCCTGCAACCCGTTCCCTTTGTGCTAGATGAACGAACGTCTCTCCACATGCTCAGTTCTGAGAGATAAGTGTGTGTGAAAGCCGTCCTTCACTTAGCTTGTTGGGAACACAAAGTTTCTCTTCAGGTGCAAACTCCACTCCACACATATATATGGGGAGGTACTAGCCCCAACTCGGTTTTACAGTGAAAACTGCAGGAAATTCAAACCGGCACTAGGAAACAGACTGAGAAACCAGAGTAAAAGTTTCTCCTGCAACCCGTTCCCTTTGTGCTAGATGAACGAACGTCTCTCCACATGCTCACTTCTGAGAGATAAGTGTGTGTGAAAGCCATCCTTCACCAAGCTTGTTGGGAACACAAAGTTTCTCTTCAGTTGCAAACTCCTCTCCATACATATATATGGGGAGGTACTAGCTCCAACTCGGTTTTACAGTGAAAACTTCAGGAACTTCAAACCGGCACTAGGAAACAGACTGAGAAACCAGAGTAAAAGTTTCTCCTGCAACCCGTTCCCTTTGTGCTAGATGAACGAACGTCTCTCCACATGCTCAGTTCTGAGAGATAAGTGTGTGTGAAAGCCGTCCTTCACCTAGCTTGTTGGGAACACAAAGTTTCTCTTCAGTTGCAAACTCCTCTCCATACATATATATGGGGAGGTACTAGCTCCAACTCGGTTTTACAGTGAAAACTGCAGGAACTTCAAACCAGCACTAGGAAACAGACTGAGAAACCAGAGTAAAAGTTTCTCCTGCAACCAGTTCCCTTTGTGCTAGATGAACGAACGTCTCTCCACATGCTCAGTTCTGAGAGATAAGTGTGTGTGAAAGCCGTCCTTCACCTAGCTTGTTGGGAACACAAAGTTTCTCTTCAGGTGCAAACTCCACTCCATACATATATATGGGGGGTACTAGCCCCAACTCGGTTTTACAGTGAAAACTCAAGGAAATTCAAACCGGCACTAGGAAACAGACTGAGAAACCAGAGTAAAATTTTCTCCTGCAACCCGTTCCCTTTGTGCTAGATGAACGAACGTCTCTCCACATGCTCAGTTCTGAGAGATAAGTGTGTGTGAAAGCCGTCCTTCACCTAGCTTGTTGGGAACACAAAGTTTCTCTTCAGTTGCAAACTCCTCTCCATACATATATATGGGGAGGTACTAGCTCCAACACGATTTTACAGTGAAAACTGCAGGAACTTCAAACCGGCACTAGGAAACAGACTGAGAAACCAGAGTAAAAGTTTCTCCTGCAACCCGTTCCTTTTGTGCTAGATGAACGAACGTCTCTCCACATGCTCAGTTCTGAGAGATAAGTGTGTGTGAAAGCCGTCCTTCACCTAGCTTGTTGGGAACACAAAGTTTCTCTTCAGGTGCAAACTCCACTCCACACATATATATGGGGAGGTACTAGCCCCAACTCGGTTTTACAGTGAAAACTGCAGGAACTTCAAACCGGCACTAGGAAACAGACTGAGAAACCAGAGTAAAAGTTTCTCCTGCAACCCGTTCCCTTTGTGCTAGATGAACGAACGTCTCTCCACATGCTCACTTCTGAGAGATAATTGTGTGTGAAAGCCGTCCTTCACCTAGCTTGTTGGGAACACAAAGTTTCTCTTCAGTTGCAAACTCCACTCCATACATATATATGGGGAGGTACTAGCTCCAACTCGGTTTTACAGTGAAAACTGCAGGAACTTCAAACCGGCACTAGGAAACAGACTGAGAAACCAGAGTAAAAGTTTCTCCTGCAACCCGTTCCCTTTGTGCTAGATGAACGAACGTCTCTCCACATGCTCAGTTCTGAGAGATAAGTGTGTGTGAAAGCCGTCCTTCACCTAGCTTGTTAGGAACACAAGTTTCTCTTCAGGTGCAAACTCCACTCCATACATATATATGGGGAGGTACTAGCCCCAACTCGGTTTTACAGTGAAAACTGCAGGAAATTCAAACCGGCACTAGGAAACAGACTGAGAAACCAGAGTAAAAGTTTCTCCTGCAACCCGTTCCCTTTGTGCTAGATGAACGAACGTCTCTCCACATGCTCAGTTCTGAGAGATAAGTGTGTGTGAAAGCCGTCCTTCACCTACCTTGTTGTGAACACAAAGTTTCTCTTCAGTTGCAAACTCCATTCCACACATATATATGGGGAGGTACTAGCTCCAACTCGGTTTTACAGTGAAAACTGGAGGAACTTCAAACCGGCAGTAGGAAACAGACTGAGAAACCAGAGTAAATGTTTCTCCTGCAACCCGTTCCCTTTGTGCTAGATGAACGAACGTCTCTCCACATGCTCAGTTCTGAGATATAAGTGTGTGTGAAAGCCATCCTTCACCTAGCTTGTTGGGAACACAAAGTTTCTCTTCAGTTGCAAACTCCTCTCCATACATATATATGGGGAGGTCCTAGCTCCAACTCAGTTTTACAGTGAAAACTGCAGGAACTTCAAACCGGCACTAGGAAACAGACCGAGAAACCAGAGTAAAAGTTTCTCCTGCAACCGGATCCCTTTGTGCTAGATGAACGAACGTCTCTCCACATGCTCAGTTCCGAGAGATAAGTGTGTGTGAAAGCCGTCCTTCACCTAGCTTGTTGGGAACACAAAGTTTCTCTTCAGGTGCAAACTCCACTCCATACATATATATGGGGAAGTACTAGCCCCAACTCGGTTTTACAGTGAAAACTGCAGGAACTTCAAACCGGCACTAGGAAACAGACTGAGAAACCAGAGTAAAATTTTCTCCTGCAACCCGTTCCCTTTGTGCTAGATGAACGAACGTCTCTCCACATGCTCAGTTCTGAGAGATAAGTGTGTGTGAAAGCCGTCCTTCACCTAGCTTGTTGGGAACACAAAGTTTCTCTTCAGTGGCAAACTCCTCTCCATACATATATAAGGGGAGGTACTAGCTCCAACACGGTTTTACAGTGAAAACTGCAGGAACTTCAAACCGGCACTAGGAAACAGACTGAGAAACCAGAGTAAAAGTTTCTCCTGCAACCCGTTCCCTTTGTGCTAGATGAACGAACGTCTCTCCACATGCTCAGTTCTGAGAGATAAGTTTGTGTGAAAGCCGTCCTTCACCTAGCTTGTTTGAACACAAAGTTTCTCTTCAGGTGCAAACTCCACTCCATACATATATATGGGGAGGTACTAGCCCCAACTCGATTTTACAGTGAAAACTGCAGGAACTTCAAACCGGCACTAGGAAACAGACTGAGAAACCAGAGTAAAAGTTTCTCCTGCAACCCGTTCCCTTTGTGCTAGATGAACGAACGTCTCTCCACATGCTCAGTTCTGAGAGATAAGTGTGTGTGAAAGCCGTCCTACACCTAGCTTGTTGGGAACACAAAGTTTCTCTTCAGTTGCAAACTCCTCTCCATACATATATATGGGGAGGTACTAGCTCCAACTCGGTTTTACAGTGAAAACTGCAGGAACTTCAAACCGGCACTAGGAAACAGACTGAGAAACCAGAGTAAAAGTTTCTCCTGCAACCAGTTCCCTTTGTGCTAGATGAACGAACGTCTCTCCACATGCTCAGTTCTGAGAGATAAGTGTGTGTGAAAGCCGTCCTTCACCTAGCTTGTTGGGAACAGAAAGTTTCTCTTCAGGTGCAAACTCCACTCCACACATATATATGGGGAGGTACTAGCCCCAACTCGGTTTTACAGTGAAAACTGCAGGAAATTCAAACCGGCACTAGGAAACAGACTGAGAAACCAGAGTAAAAGTTTCTCCTGCAAACCGTTCCCTTTGTGCTAGATGAACGAACGTCTCTCCACATGCTCACTTCTGAGAGATAAGTGTGTGTGAAAGCCGTCCTTCACCAAGCTTGTTGGGAACACAAAGTTTCTCTTCAGTTGCAAACTCCTCTCCATACATATATATGGGGAGGTACTAGCTCCAACTCGGGTTTACAGTGAAAACTGCACGAACTTCAAACCGGCACTAGGAAACAGACTGAGAAACCAGAGTAAAAGTTTCTCCTGCAACCCGTTCCCTTTGTGCTAGATGAACGAACGTCTCTCCACATGCTCAGTTCTGAGAGATAAGTGTGTGTGAAAGCCGTCCTTCACCTAGCTTGTTGGGAACACAAAGTTTCTCTTCAGTTGCAAACACCACTCCATACATATATATGGGAGGTACTAGCTCCAACTCGGTTTTATAGTGAAAACTGCAGGAACTTCAAACCGGCACTAGGAAACAGACTGAGAAACCAGAGTAAAAGTTTCTCCTGCAACCCGTTCCCTTTGTGCTAGATGAACGAACGTCTCTCCACATGCTCAGTTCTGAGAGATAAGTGTGTGTGAAAGCCGTCCTTCACCTAGCTTGTTGGGAACACAAAGTTTCTCTTCAGTTGCAAACTCCACTCCATACATATATATGGGGAGGTACTAGCTCCAACTCGGTTTTACAGTGAAAACTGCAGGAACTACAAACCGGCACTAGGAAACAGACTGAGAAACCAGAGTAAAAGTTTCTCCTGCAACCCGTTCCCTTTGTGCTAGATGAACGAACGTCTCTCCACATGCTCAGTTCTGAGAGATAAGTGTGTGTGAAAGCCGTCCTTCACCTAGCTTGTTGGGAACACAAAGTTTCTCTTCAGTTGCAAAATCCTCTCCATACATATATATGGGGAGGTACTAGCTCCAACTCAGTTTTACAGTGAAAACTGCAGGAACTTCAAACCGGCACTAGGAAACAGACCGAGAAACCAGAGTAAAAGTTTCTCCTGCAACCGGATCCCTTTGTGCTAGATGAACGAACGTCTCTCCACATGCTCAGTTCTGAGAGATAAGTGTGTGTGAAAGCCGTCCTTCACCTAGCTTGTTGGGAACACAAAGTTTCTCTTCAGGTGCAAACTCCACTCCATACATATATATGGGAAGTACTAGCCCCAACTCGGTTTTACAGTGAAAACTGCAGGAACTTCAAACCGGCACTAGGAAACAGACCGAGAAACCAGAGTAAAAGTTTCTCCTGCAACCCGTTCCCTTTGTGCTAGATGAACGAACGTCTCTCCACATGCTCAGTTCTGAGAGATAAGTGTGTGTGAAAGCCGTACTTCACCGAGCTTGTTGGGAACACAAAGTTTCTCTTCAGTGGCAAATTCCACTCCATACATATATATGGGGAGGTACTAGCCCCAACTCGGTTTTTCAGTGAAAACTGCAGGAACTTCAAACCGGCACTACGAAACAGACTGAGAAAGCAGAGAAAAAGTGTCTCCTGCAACCCGTTCCCTTGGTGCTAGATGAACGAACGTCTCTCCACATGCTCAGTTCTGAGAGATAAGTGTGTGTGAAAGCCGTCCTTCACCTAGCTTGTTGTGAACACAAAGTTTCTCTTCAGTTGCAAACTCCATTCCACACATATATATGGGGAGGTTCTAGCTCCAACTCGGTTTTACAGTGAAAACTGGAGGAACTTCAAACCGGCACTAGGAAACAGACTGAGAAACCAGAGTAAATGTTTCTCCTGCAACCCGTTCCTTTTGTGCTAGATGAACGAACGTCTCTCCACATGCTCAGTTCTGAGAGATAAGTGTGTGTGAAAGCCGTCCTTCACCTAGCTTGTTGGGAACACAAAGTTTCTCTTCAGGTGCAAACTCCACTCCATACATATATATGGGGGAGGTACTAGCCCCAACTCGGTTTTACAGTGAAAACTGCAGGAAATTCAAACCGGCACTAGGAAACAGACTGAGAAACCAGAGTAAAAGTTTCTCCTGCAACCCGTTCCCTTTGTTCTATATGAACGAACGTCTCTCCACATGCTCAGTTCTGAGAGATAAGTGTGTGTGAAAGCCGTCCTTCACCTAGCTTGTTGGGAACACAAAGTTTCTCTTCAGTTGCAAACTCCTCTCCATACATATATATGGGGAGGTACTAGCTCCAACTCAGTTTTACAGTGAAAACTGCAGGAACTTCAAACGGGCACTAGGAAACAGACTGAGAAACCAGAGTAAAAGTTTCTCCTGCAACCCGTTCCCTTTGTGCTAGATGAACGAACGTCTCTCCACATGCTCAGTTCTGAGAGAAAAGTGTGTGTGAAAGCCGTCCTTCACCTAGCTTGTTGGGAACACAAAGTTTCTCTTCAGTTGCAAACTCCTCTCCATACATATATATGGGGAGGTACTAGCTCCAACTCGGTTTTACAGTGAAAACTGCAGGAACTTCAAACCGGCACTAGGAAACAGACTGAGAAACCAGAGTAAAAGTTTCTCCTGCAACCCGTTCCCTTTGTGCTAGATGAACGAACGTCTCTCCACATGCTCAGTTCTGAGAGATAAGTGTGTGTGAAAGCCGTCCTTCACCTAGCTTGTTGGGAACACAAAGTTTCTCTTCAGTTGCAAACTCCTCTCCATACATATATATGGGGAGGTACTAGCTCCAACTCGGTTTTACAGTGAAAACTGCAGGAACTTCAAACCGGCACTAGGAAACAGACTGAGAAACCAGAGTAAAAGTTTCTCCTGCAACCCGTTCCATTTGTGCTAGATGAACGAACGTCTCTCCACATGCTCAGTTCTGAGAGATAAGTGTGTGTGAAAGCCGTCCTTCACCTAGCTTGTTGGGAACACAAAGTTTCTCTTCAGTGGCAAATTCCACTCCATACATATATATGGGGAGGTACAAGCTCCAACTCAGTTTTACAGTGAAAACTGCAGGAACTTCAAACCGGCAGTAGGAAACAGACTGAGAAACCAGAGTAAATGTTTCTCCTGCAACCCGTTCCCTTTGTGCTAGATGAACGAACGTCTCTCCACATGCTCAGTTCTGAGAGATAAGTGTGTGTGAAAGCCGTCCTTCACCTAGCTTGTTAGGAACACAAGTTTCTCTTCAGGTGCAAACTCCACTCCATACATATATATGGGGAGGTACTAGCCCCAACTCGGTTTTACAGTGAAAACTGCAGGAACTTCAAACCGGCACTAGGAAACAGACTGAGAAACCAGAGTAAAATTTCTCCTGCAACCCGTTCCCTTTGTGCTAGATGAACAAACGTCTCTCCACATGCTCAGTTCTGAGAGATAAGTGTGTGTGAAAGCCGTCCTTCACTTAGCTTGTTGTGAACACAAAGTTTCTCTTCAGTTGCAAACTCCATTCCACACATATATATGGGGAGGTACTAGCTCCAACTCGGTTTTACAGTGAAAACTGGAGGAACTTCAAACCGGCAGTAGGAAACAGACTGAGAAACCAGAGTAAATGTTTCTCCTGCAACCCATTCCCTTTGTGCTAGATGAACGAACGTCTCTCCACATGCTCATTTCTGAGAGATAAGTGTGTGTGAAAGCCGTCCTTCACCTAGCTTGTTGGGAACACAAAGTTTCTCTTCAGGTGCAAACTCCACTCCATACATATATATGGGGAGGTACTAGCCCCAACTCGGTTTTACAGTGAAAACTGCAGGAAATTCAAACCGGCACTAGGAAACAGACTGAGAAACCAGAGTAAATGTTTCTCCTGCAAACCGTTCCCTTTGTGCCAGATGAACGAACGTCTCTCCACATGCTCAGTTCTGAGAGATAAGTGTGTGTGAAAGCCGTCCTTCACCTAGCTTGTTGGGAACACAAAGTTTCTCTTCAGTTGCAAACTCCTCTCCATACATATATATGGGGAGGTACTAGCTCCAACACGGTTTTACAGTGAAAACTGCAGGAACTTCAAACCGGCACTAGGAAACAGACTGAGAAACCAGAGTAAAAGTTTCTCCTGCAACCCGTTCCCTTTGTGCTAGATGAACGAACGTCTCTCCACATGCTCAGTTCTGAGAGATAAGTGTGTGTGAAAGCCGTCCTTCACCTAGCTTGTTGGGAACACAAAGTTTCTCTTCAGGTGCAAACTCCACTCCACACATATATATGGGGAGGTACTAGCCCCAACTCGGTTTTACAGTGAAAACTGCAGGAACTTCAAACCGGCACTAGGAAACAGACTGAGAAACCAGAGTAAAAGTTTCTCCTGCAACCCGTTCCCTTTGTGCTAGATGAACGAACGTCTCTCCACATGCTCAGTTCTGAGAGATAAGTGTGTGTGAAAGCCGTCCTTCACCAAGCTTGTTGGGAACACAAAGTTTCTCTTCAGTTGCAAACCCCTCTCCATACATATATATGGGGAGGTACTAGCTCCAACTCGGTTTTACAGTGAAAACTGCAGGAACTTCAAACCGGCACTAGGAAACAGACTGAGAAACCAGAGTAAAAGTTTCTCCTGCAACCCGTTCCCTTTGTGCTAGAGGAACGAACTTCTCTCCACATGCTCAGTTCTGAGAGATAAGTGTGTGTGAAAGCCGTCCTTCACCTAGCTTGTTGGGAACACAAAGTTTCTCTTCAGTGGCAAACTCCTCTCCATACATATATATGGGGAAGTACTAGCTCCAACACGGTTTTACAGTGAAAACTGCAGGAACTTCAAACCGGCACTAGGAAACAGACTGAGAAACCAGAGTAAAAGTTTCCCTGCAACCCGTTCCCTTTGTGCTAGATGAACGAACGTCTCTCCACATGCTCAGTTCTGAGAGATAAGTGTGTGTGAAAGCCGTCCTTCACCTAGCTTGTTGGGAACACAAAGTTTCTCTTCAGTTGCAAACTCCTCTCCATACATATATATGGGGAGGTACTAGCTCCAACTCAGTTTTACAGTGAAAACTGCAGGAACTTCAAACCGGCACTAGGAAACAGACTGAGAAACCAGAGTAAAAGTTTCTCCTGCAACCCGTTCCCTTTGTGCTAGAGGAACGAACGTCTCTCCACATGCTCAGTTCTGAGAGATAAGTGTGTGTGAAAGCCGTCCTTCACCTAGCTTGTTGGGAACACAAAGTTTCTCTTCAGTGGCAAACTCCTCTCCATACATATATATGGGGAAGTACTAGCTCCAACACGGTTTTACAGTGAAAACTGCAGGAACTTCAAACCGGCACTAGGAAACAGACTGAGAAACCAGAGTAAAAGTTTCTCCTGCAACCAGTTCCCTTTGTGCTAGATGAACGAACGTCTCTCCAAATGCTCAATTCTGAGAGATAAGTTTGTGTGAAAGCCGTCCTTCACCTAGCTTCTTTGAACACAAAGTTTCTCTTCAGGTGCAAACTCCATTCCATACATATATATGGGGAGGTACTAGCCCCAACTCGGTTTTACAGTGAAAACTGCAGGAACTTCAAACCGGCACTAGGAAACAGACTGAGAAACCAGAGTAAAAGTTTCTCCTGCAACCCGTTCCCTTTGTGCTAGATGAACGAACGTCTCTCCACATGCTCAGTTCTGAGAGATAAGTGTGTGTGAAAGCCGTCCTTCACCTAGCTTGTTGGGAACACAAAGTTTCTCTTCAGTTGCAAACTCCTCTCCATACATATATATGGGGAGGTACTAGCTCCAACTCTGTTTTACAGTGAAAACTGCAGGAACTTCAAACCGGCACTAGGAAACAGACTGAGAAACCAGAGTAAAAGTTTCTCCTGCAAACCGTTCCCTTTGTGCTAGATGAACGAACGTCTCTCCACATGCTCAGTTCTGAGAGATAAGTGTGTGTGAAAGCCTTCCTTCACCTAGCTTGTTGGGAACACAAAGTTTCTCTTCAGTTGCAAACTCCACTCCATATATATATATGGGAGGTACAAGCTCCAACTCGGTTTTACAGTGAAAACTGCAGGAACTTCAAACCGGCACTAGGAAACAGACTGAGAAACCAGAGTAAAAGTTTCTCCTGCAACCCGTTCCCTTTGTGCTAGATGAACGAACGTCTCTCCACATGCTCAGTTCTGAGAGATAAGTGGTGTGAAAGCCGTCCTTCACCTAGCTTGTTGGGAACACAAAGTTTCTCTTCAGTTGCAAACTCCTCTCCATACATATATATGGGGAGGTACTAGCTCCAACTCAGTTTTACAGTGAAAACTGCAGGAACTTCAAACCGGCACTAGGAAACAGACTGAGAAACCAGAGTAAATGTTTCTCCTGCAACCCGTTCCCTTTGTGCTAGATGAACGAACGTCTCTCCACATGCTCAGTTCTGAGAGATAAGTGTGTGTGAAAGCCGTCCTTCACCTAGCTTGTTAGGAACACAATTTTCTCTTCAGGTGCAAACTCCACTCCATACATATATATGGGGAGGTACTAGCCCCAACTCGGTTTTTCAGTGAAAACTGCAGGAACTTCAAACCGGCACTACGAAACAGACTGAGAAAGCAGAGAAAAAGTGTCTCCTGCAACCCGTTCCCTTGGTGCTAGATGAACGAACGTCTCTCCACATGCTCAGTTCTGAGAGATAAGTGTGTGTGAAAGCCGTCCTTCACCTAGCTTGTTGGGAACACAAAGTTTCTCTTCAGGTGCAAACTCCACTCCATACATATATATGGGGGAGGTACAAGCCCCAACTCGGTTTTACAGTGAAAACTGCAGGAAATTCAAACCGGCACTAGGAAACAGACTGAGAAACCAGAGTAAAAGTTTCTCCTGCAACCAGTTCCCTTTGTGCTAGATGAACGAACGTCTCTCAAAATGCTCAATTCTGAGAGATAAGTTTGTGTGAAAGCCGTCCTTCACCTAGCTTCTTTGAACACAAAGTTTCTCTTCAGGTGCAAACTCCATTCCATACATATATATGGGGAGGTACTAGCCCCAACTCGGTTTTACAGTGAAAACTGCAGGAACTTCAAACCGGCACTAGGAAACAGACTGAGAAACCAGAGTAAAAGTTTCTCCTGCAACCCGTTCCCTTTGTGCTAGATGAACGAACGTCTCTCCACATGCTCAGTTCTGAGAGATAAGTGTGTGTGAAAGCCGTCCTTCACCTAGCTTGTTGGGAACACAAAGTTTCTCTTCAGTTGCAAACTCCTCTCCATACATATATATGGGGAGGTACTAGCTCCAACTCTGTTTTACAGTGAAAACTGCAGGAACTTCAAACCGGCACTAGGAAACAGACTGAGAAACCAGAGTAAAAGTTTCTCCTGCAACCCTTTCCCTTTGTGCTAGATGAACGAACGTCTCTCCACATGCTCAGTTCTGAGAGATAAGTGTGTGTGAAAGCCTTCCTTCACCTAGCTTGTTGGGAACACAAAGTTTCTCTTCAGTTGCAAACTCCACTCCATATATATATATGGGAGGTACAAGCTCCAACTCGGTTTTACAGTGAAAACTGCAGGAACTTCAAACCGGCACTAGGAAACAGACTGAGAAACCAGAGTAAAAGCTTCTCCTGCAACCCGTTCCCTTTGTGCTAGATGAACGAACGTCTCTCCACATGCTCAGTTCTGAGAGATAAGTGGTGTGAAAGCCGTCCTTCACCTAGCTTGTTGGGAACACAAAGTTTCTCTTCAGTTGCAAACTCCTCTCCATACATATATATGGGGAGGTACTAGCTCCAACTCAGTTTTACAGTGAAAACTGCAGGAACTTCAAACCGGCACTAGGAAACAGACTGAGAAACCAGAGTAAATGTTTCTCCTGCAACCCGTTCCCTTTGTGCTAGATGAACGAACGTCTCTCCACATGCTCAGTTCTGAGAGATAACTGTGTGTGAAAGCCGTCCTTCACCTAGCTTGTTAGGAACACAAGTTTCTCTTCAGGTGCAAACTCCACTCCATACATATATATGGGGAGGTACTAGCCCCAACTCGGTTTTTCAGTGAAAACTGCAGGAACTTCAAACCGGCACTACGAAACAGACTGAGAAAGCAGAGAAAAAGTGTCTCCTGCAACCCGTTCCCTTGGTGCTAGATGAACGAACGTCTCTCCACATGCTCAGTTCTGAGAGATAAGTGTGTGTGAAAGCCGTCCTTCACCTAGCTTGTTGTGAACACAAAGTTTCTCTTCAGTTGCAAACTCCATTCCACACATATATATGGGGAGGTACTAGCTCCAACTCGGTTTTACAGTGAAAACTGGAAGAACTTCAAACCGGCAGTAGGAAACAGACTGAGAAACCAGAGTAAATGTTTCTCCTGCAACCCGTTCCTTTTGTGCTAGATGAACGAACGTCTCTCCACATGCTCAGTTCTGAGAGATAAGTGTGTGTGAAAGCCGTCCTTCACCTAGCTTGTTGGGAACACAAAGTTTCTCTTCAGGTGCAAACTCCACTCCATACATATATATGGGGGAGGTACAAGCCCCAACTCGGTTTTACAGTGAAAACTGCAGGAAATTCAAACCGGCACTAGGAAACAGACTGAGAAACCAGAGTAAAAGTTTCTCCTGCAACCCGTTCCCTTTGTGCTAGATGAACGAACGTCTCTCCACATGCTCAGTTCTGAGAGATAATTGGTGTGAAAGCCGTCCTTCACCTAGCTTGTTGGGAACACAAAGTTTCTCTTCAGTTGCAAACTCCTGTCCATACATATATATGGGGAGGTACTAGCTCCAACTCAGTTTTACAGTGAAAACTGCAGGAACTTCAAACCGGCACTAGGAAACAGACTGAGAAACCAGAGTAAATGTTTCTCCTGCAACCCGTTCCCTTTGTGCTAGATGAACGAACGTCTCTCCACATGCTCAGTTCTGAGAGATAAGTGTGTGTGAAAGCCGTCCTTCACCTAGCTTGTTAGGAACACAAGTTTCTCTTCAGGTGCAAACTCCACTCCATACATATATATGGGGAGGTACTAGCCCCAACTCGGTTTTTCAGTGAAAACTGCAGGAACTTCAAACCGGCACTACGAAACAGACTGAGAAAGCAGAGAAAAAGTGTCTCCTGCAACCCGTTCCCTTGGTGCTAGATGAACGAACGTCTCTCCACATGCTCAGTTCTGAGAGATAAGTGTGTGTGAAAGCCGTCCTTCACCTAGCTTGTTGGGAACACAAAGTTTCTCTTCAGTTGCAAACTCCATTCCACACATATATATGGGGAGGTACTAGCTCCAACTCGGTTTTACAGTGAAAACTGGAGGAACTTCAAACCGGCAGTAGGAAACAGACTGAGAAACCAGAGTAAATGTTTCTCCTGCAACCCGTTCCTTTTGTGCTAGATGAACGAACGTCTCTCCACATGCTCAGTTCTGAGAGATAAGTGTGTGTGAAAGCCGTCCTTCACCTAGCTTGTTGGGAACACAAAGTTTCTCTTCAGGTGCAAACTCCACTCCATACATATATATGGGGGAGGTACAAGCCCCAACTCGGTTTTACAGTGAAAACTGCAGGAAATTCAAACCGGCACTAGGAAACAGACTGAGAAACCAGAGTAAAAGTTCCTCCTGCAACCCGTTCCCTTTGTTCTATATGAACGAACGTCTCTCCACATGCTCAGTTCTGAGAGATAAGTGTGTGTGAAAGCCGTCCTTCACCTAGCTTGTTGGGAACACAAAGTTTCTCTTCAGTTGCAAACTCCTCTCCATACATATATATGGGGAGGTACTAGCTCCAACTCAGTTTTACAGTGAAAACTGCAGGAACTTCAAACGGGCACTAGGAAACAGACTGAGAAACCAGAGTAAAAGTTTCTCCTGCAACCCGTTCCCTTTGTGCTAGATGAACGAACGTCTCTCCACATGCTCAGTTCTGAGAGATAAGTGTGTGTGAAAGCCGTCCTTCACCTAGCTTGTTGGGAACACAAAGTTTCTCTTCAGTTGCAAACTCCTCTACATACATATATATGGGGAGGTACTAGCTCCAACTCAGTTTTACAGTGAAAACTGCAGGAACTTCAAACGGGCACTAGGAAACAGACTGAGAAACCAGAGTAAAAGTTTCTCCTGCAACCCGTTCCCTTTGTGCTAGATGAACGAACGTCTCTCCACATGCTCAGTTCTGAGAGATAAGTGGTGTGAAAGCCGTCCTTCACCTAGCTTGTTGGGAACACAAAGTTTCTCTTCAGTTGCAAACTCCTGTCCATACATATATATGGGGAGGTACTAGCTCCAACTCAGTTTTACAGTGAAAACTGCAGGAACTTCAAACCGGCACTAGGAAACAGACTGAGAAACCAGAGTAAATGTTTCTCCTGCAACCCGTTCCCTTTGTGCTAGATGAACGAACGTCTCTCCACATGCTCAGTTCTGAGAGATAAGTGTGTGTGAAAGCCGTCCTTCACCTAGCTTGTTAGGAACACAAGTTTCTCTTCAGGTGCTAACTCCACTCCATACATATATATGGGGAGGTACTAGCCCCAACTCGGTTTTTCAGTGAAAACTGCAGGAACTTCAAACCGGCACTACGAAACAGACTGAGAAAGCAGAGAAAAAGTGTCTCCTGCAACCCGTTCCCTTGGTGCTAGATGAACGAACGTCTCTCCACATGCTCAGTTCTGAGAGATAAGTGTGTGTGAAAGCCGTCCTTCACCTAGCTTGTTGTGAACACAAAGTTTCTCTTCAGTTGCAAACTCCATTCCACACATATATATGGGGAGGTACTAGCTCCAACTCGGTTTTACAGTGAAAACTGGAGGAACTTCAAACCGGCAGTAGGAAACAGACTGAGAAACCAGAGTAAATGTTTCTCCTGCAACCCGTTCCTTTTGTGCTAGATGAACGAACGTCTCTCCACATGCTCAGTTCTGAGAGATAAGTGTGTGTGAAAGCCGTCCTTCACCTAGCTTGTTGGGAACACAAAGTTTCTCTTCAGGTGCAAACTCCACTCCATACATATATATGGGGGAGGTACAAGCCCCAACTCGGTTTTACAGTGAAAACTGCAGGAAATTCAAACCGGCACTAGGAAACAGACTGAGAAACCAGAGTAAAAGTTTCTCCTGCAACCCGTTCCCTTTGTTCTATATGAACGAACGTCTCTCCACATGCTCAGTTCTGAGAGATAAGTGTGTGTGAAAGCCGTCCTTCACCTAGCTTGTTGGGAACACAAAGTTTCTCTTCAGTTGCAAACTCCTCTCCATACATATATATGGGGAGGTACTAGCTCCAACTCAGTTTTACAGTGAAAACTGCAGGAACTTCAAACGGGCACTAGGAAACAGACTGAGAAACCAGAGTAAAAGTTTCTCCTGCAACCCGTTCCCTTTGTGCTAGATGAACGAACGTCTCTCCACATGCTCAGTTCTGAGAGATAAGTGTGTGTGAAAGCCGTCCTTCACCTAGCTTGTTGGGAACACAAAGTTTCTCTTCAGTGGCAAACTCCTCTCCATACATATATATGGGGAGGTACTAGCTCCAACACGGTTTTACAGTGAAAACTGCAGGAACTTCAAACCGGCACTAGGAAACAGACTGAGAAACCAGAGTAAAAGTTTCTCCTGCAACCAGTTCCCTTTGTGCTAGATGAACGAACGTCTCTCCACATGCTCAGTTCTGAGAGATAAGTTTGTGTGAAAGCCGTCCTTCACCTAGCTTGTTTGAACACAAAGTTTCTCTTCAGGTGCAAACTCCACTCCATACATATATATGGGGAGGTACTAGCCCCAACTCGGTTTTACAGTGAAAACTGCAGGAACTTCAAACCGGCACTAGGAAACAGACTGAGAAACCAGAGTAAAAGTTTCTCCTGCAACCCGTTCCCTTTGTGCTAGATGAACGAACGTCTCTCCACATGCTCAGTTCTGAGAGATAAGTGTGTGTGAAAGCCGTCCTTCACCTAGCTTGTTGGGAACACAAAGTTTCTCTTCAGTTGCAAACTCCTCTCCATACATATATATGGGGAGGTACTAGCTCCAACTCGGTTTTACAGTGAAAACTGCAGGAACTTCAAACCGGCACTAGGAAACAGACTGAGAAACCAGAGTAAAAGTTTCTCCTGCAACCCGTTCCCTTTGTGCTAGATGAACGAACGTCTCTCCACATGCTCAGTTCTGAGAGATAAGTGTGTGTGAAAGCCGTCCTTCACCTAGCTTGTTGGGAACACAAAGTTTCTCTTCAGTTGCAAACTCCTCTCCATACATATATATGGGGAGGTACTAGCTCCAACTCGGTTTTACAGTGAAAACTGCAGGAACTTCAAACCGGCACTAGGAAACAGACTGAGAAACCAGAGTAAAAGTTTCTCCTGCAACCCGTTCCCTTTGTGCTAGATGAACGAACGTCTCTCCACATGCTCAGTTCTGAGAGATAAGTGTGTGTGAAAGCCGTCCTTCACCTAGCTTGTTGGGAACACAAAGTTTCTCTTCAGTGGCAAATTCCACTCCATACATATATATGGGGAGGTACAAACTCCAACTCAGTTTTACCGTGAAAACTGCAGGAACTTCAAACCGGCAGTAGGAAACAGACTGAGAAACCAGAGTAAATGTTTCTCCTGCAACACGTTCCCTTTGTGCTAGATGAACGAACGTCTCTCCACATGCTCAGTTCTGAGAGATAAGTGTGTGTGAAAGCCGTCCTTCACCTAGCTTGTTAGGAACACAAGTTTCTCTTCAGGTGCAAACTCCACTCCATACATATATATGGGGAGATACTAGCCCCAACTCGGTTTTACAGTGAAAACTGCAGGAACTTCAAACCGGCACTAGGAAACAGACTGAGAAACCAGAGTAAAAGTTTCTCCTGCAACCCGTTCCCTTTGTGCTAGATGAACGAACGTCTCTCCACATGCTCAGTTCTGAGAGATAAGTGTGTGTGAAAGCCGTCCTTCACCTAGCTTGTTGGGAACACAAAGTTTCTCTTCAGTTGGAAACTCCTCTCCATACATATATATGGGGAGGTACTAGCTCCAACTCGGTTTTACAGTGAAAACTGCAGGAACTTCAAACCGGCACTAGGAAACAGACTGAGAAACCAGAGTAAAAGTTTCTCCTGCAACCCGTTCCCTTTGTGCTAGATGAACGAACGTCTCTCCACATGCTCAGTTCTGAGAGATAAGTGTGTGTGAAAGCCGTCCTTCACCTAGCTTGTTGGGAACACAAAGTTTCTCTTCATTTGCAAACTCCTCTCCATACATATATATGGGGAGGTACTAGCTCCAACTCGGTTTTACAGTGAAAACTGCAGGAACTTCAAACCGGCACTAGGAAACAGACTGAGAAACCAGAGTAAAAGTTTCTCCTGCAACCCGTTCCCTTTGTGCTAGATGAACGAACGTCTCTCCACATGCTCAGTTCTGAGAGATAAGTGTGTGTGAAAGCCGTCCTTCACCTAGTTTGTTGGGAACACAAAGTTTCTCTTCAGTGGCAAATTCCACTCCATACATATATATGGGGAGGTACAAGCTCCAACTCAGTTTTACCGTGAAAACTGCAGGAACTTCAAACCGGCAGTAGGAAACAGACTGAGAAACCAGAGTAAATGTTTCTCCTGCAACCCGTTCCCTTTGTGCTAGATGAACGAACGTCTCTCCACATGCTCAGTTCTGAGAGATAAGTGTGTGTGAAAGCCGTCCTTCACCTAGCTTGTTAGGAACACAAGTTTCTCTTCAGGTGCAAACTCCACTCCATACATATATATGGGGAGGTACTAGCCCCAACTCGGTTTTACAGTGAAAACTGTAGGAACTTCAATCCGGCACTAGGAAACAGACTGAGAAACCAGAGTAAAAGTTTCTCCTGCAACCCGTTCCCTTTGTGCTAGATGAACGAACGTCTCTCCACATGCTCAGTTCTGAGAGATAAGTGTGTGTGAAAGCCGTCCTTCAACTAGCTTGTTGTGAACACAAAGTTTCTCTTCAGTTGCAAACTCCTCTCCATACAAATATAGGGGAGGTACTAGCTCCAACACGGTTTTACAGTGAAAACTGCAGGAACTTCAAACCGGCACTAGGAAACAGACTGAGAAACCAGAGTAAAGTTTCTCCTGGAACCCGTTCCGTTTGTGCTAGATGAACGAACGTCTCTCCACATGCTCAGGTCTGAGAGATAAGTGTGTGTGAAAGCCGTCCTTCACCTAGCTTGTTGGGAACACAAAGTTTCTCTTCAGGTGCAAACTCCACTCCACACATATATATGGGGAGGTACTAGCCCCAACTCGGTTTTACAGTGAAAACTGCAGGAAATTCAAACCGGCACTAGGAAACAGACTGAGAAACCAGAGTAAAAGTTTCTCCTGCAACCCGTTCCCTTTGTGCTAGATGAACGAACGTCTCTCCACATGCTCACTTCTGAGAGATAAGTGTGTGTGAAAGCCGTCCTTCACCAAGCTTGTTGGGAACACAAAGTTTCTCTTCAGTTGCAAACTCCTCTCCATACATATATATGGGGAGGTACTAGCTCCAACTCGGTTTTACAGTGAAAACTGCAGGAACTTCAAACCGGCACTAGGAAACAGACTGAGAAACCAGAGTAAAAGTTTCTCCTGCAACCCGTTCCCTTTGTGCTAGATGAACGAACGTCTCTCCACATGCTCAGTTCTGAGAGATAAGTGTGTGTGAAAGCCGTCCTTCACCTAGCTTGTTGGGAACACAAAGTTTCTCTTCAGTGGCAAAATCCTCTCCATACATATAAAAGGGGAGGTACTAGCTCCAACACGGTTTTACAGTGAAAACTGCAGGAACTTCAAACCGGCACTAGGAAACAGACTGAGAAACCAGAGTAAAAGTTTCTCCTGCAACCCGTTCCCTTTGTGCTAGATGAACGAACGTCTCTCCACATGCTCAGTTCTGAGAGATAAGTTTGTGTGAAAGCCGTCCTTCACCTAGCTTGTTTGAACACAAAGTTTCTCTTCAGGTGCAAACTCCACTCCATACATATATATGGGGAGGTACTAGCCCCAACTCGGTTTTACAGTGAAAACTGCAGGAAATTCAAACCGGCACTAGGAAACAGACTGAGAAACCAGAGTAAAAGTTTCTCCTGCAACCCGTTCCCTTTGTGCTAGATGAACGAACGTCTCTCCACATGCTCAGTTCTGAGAGATAAGTGGTGTGAAAGCCGTCCTTCACCTAGCTTGTTGGGAACACAAAGTTTCTCTTCAGTTGCAAACTCCTCTCCATACATATATATGGGGAGGTACTAGCTCCAACTCAGTTTTACAGTGAAAACTGCAGGAACTTCAAACCGGCACTAGGAAACAGACCGAGAAACCAGAGTAAAACTTTCTCCTGCAACCCGTTCCCTTTGTGCTAGATGAACGAACGTCTCTCCACATGCTCAGTTCTGAGAGATAAGTGTGTGTGAAAGCCGTCCTTCACCTAGCTTGTTGGGAACACAAAGTTTCTCTTCAGTTGCAAACTCCATTCCACACATATATATGGGTAGGTACTAGCCCCAACTCGGTTTTACAGTGAAAACTGCAGGAAATTCCAAACGGTACTAGGAAACAGGCTGAGAAACCAGAGTAAAAATTTCTCCTGCAACCCGTTCCCTTTGTGCTAGATGAACGAACGTCTCTCCACATGCTCAGTTCTGAGAGATAAGTGTGTGTGAAAGCCGTCCTTCACCTAGCTTGTTGGGAACACAAAGTTTCTCTTCAGTGGCAAATTCCACTCCATACATATATATGGGGTGGTACTAGCTCCAACTCAGTTTTACAGTGAAAACTGCAGGAACTTCAAACCGGCAGTAGGAAACAGACTGAGAAACCAGAGTAAATGTTTCTCCTGCAACCCGTTCCCTTTGTGCTAGATGAACGAACGTCTCTCCACATGCTCAGTTCTGAGAGATAAGTGTGTGTGAAAGCCGTCCTTCACCTAGCTTGTTAGGAACACAAGTTTCTCTTCAGGTGCAAACTCCACTCCATACATATATATGGGGAGGTACTAGCCCCAACTCGGTTTTACAGTGAAAACTGCAGGAAATTCAAACCGGCACTAGGAAACAGACTGAGAAACCAGAGTAAAAGTTTCTCCTGCAACCCGTTCCCTTTGTGCTAGATGAACGAACGTCTCTCCACATGCTCAGTTCTGAGAGATAAGTGTGTGTGAAAGCCGTCCTTCACCTAGCTTGTTGTGAACACAAAGTTTCTCTTCAGTTGCAAACTCCATTCCACACATATATATGGGGAGGTACTAGCTCCAACTCGGTTTTACAGTGAAAACTGGAGGAACTTCAAACCGGCAGTAGGAAACAGACTGAGAAACCAGAGTAAATGTTTCTCCTGCAACCCGTTCCCTTTGTGCTAGATGAACGAACGTCTCTCCACATGCTCAGTTCTGAGAGATAAGTGTGTGTGAAAGCCGTCCTTCACCTAGCTTGTTGGGAACACAAAGTTTCTCTTCAGGTGCAAACTCCACTCCATACATATATATGGGGAGGTACTAGCCCCAACTCGGTTTTACAGTGAAAACTGCAGGAAATTCAAACCGGCACTAGGAAACAGACTGAGAAACCAGAGTAAAAGTTTCTCCTGCAACCCGTTCCCTTTGTGCTAGATGAACGAACGTCTCTCCACATGCTCAGGTCTGAGAGATAAGTGTGTGTGAAAGCCGTCCTTCACCTAGCTTGTTGGGAACACAAAGTTTCTCTTCAGGTGCAAACTCCACTCCACACATATATATGGGGAGGTACTAGCCCCAACTCGGTTTTACAGTGAAAACTGCAGGAAATTCAAACCGGCACTAGGAAACAGACTGAGAAACCAGAGTAAAAGTTTCTCCTGCAACCCGTTCCCTTTGTGCTAGATGAACGAACGTCTCTCCACATGCTCACTTCTGAGAGATAAGTGTGTGTGAAAGCCGTCCTTCACCAAGCTTGTTGGGAACACAAAGTTTCTCTTCAGTTGCAAACTCCTCTCCATACATATATATGGGGAGGTACTAGCTCCAACTCGGTTTTACAGTGAAAACTGCAGGAACTTCAAACCGGCACTAGGAAACAGACTGAGAAACCAGAGTAAAAGTTTCTCCTGCAACCCGTTCCCTTTGTGCTAGATGAACGAACGTCTCTCCACATGCTCAGTTCTGAGAGATAAGTGTGTGTGAAAGCCGTCCTTCACCTAGCTTGTTGGGAACACAAAGTTTCTCTTCAGTGGCAAAATCCTCTCCATACATATAAAAGGGGAGGTACTAGCTCCAACACGGTTTTACAGTGAAAACTGCAGGAACTTCAAACCGGCACTAGGAAACAGACTGAGAAACCAGAGTAAAAGTTTCTCCTGCAACCCGTTCCCTTTGTGCTAGATGAACGAACGTCTCTCCACATGCTCAGTTCTGAGAGATAAGTTTGTGTGAAAGCCGTCCTTCACCTAGCTTGTTTGAACACAAAGTTTCTCTTCAGGTGCAAACTCCACTCCATACATATATATGGGGAGGTACTAGCCCCAACTCGGTTTTACAGTGAAAACTGCAGGAAATTCAAACCGGCACTAGGAAACAGACTGAGAAACCAGAGTAAAAGTTTCTCCTGCAACCCGTTCCCTTTGTGCTAGATGAACGAACGTCTCTCCACATGCTCAGTTCTGAGAGATAAGTGGTGTGAAAGCCGTCCTTCACCTAGCTTGTTGGGAACACAAAGTTTCTCTTCAGTTGCAAACTCCTCTCCATACATATATATGGGGAGGTACTAGCTCCAACTCAGTTTTACAGTGAAAACTGCAGGAACTTCAAACCGGCACTAGGAAACAGACCGAGAAACCAGAGTAAAACTTTCTCCTGCAACCCGTTCCCTTTGTGCTAGATGAACGAACGTCTCTCCACATGCTCAGTTCTGAGAGATAAGTGTGTGTGAAAGCCGTCCTTCACCTAGCTTGTTGGGAACACAAAGTTTCTCTTCAGTTGCAAACTCCATTCCACACATATATATGGGTAGGTACTAGCCCCAACTCGGTTTTACAGTGAAAACTGCAGGAAATTCCAAACGGTACTAGGAAACAGGCTGAGAAACCAGAGTAAAAATTTCTCCTGCAACCCGTTCCCTTTGTGCTAGATGAACGAACGTCTCTCCACATGCTCAGTTCTGAGAGATAAGTGTGTGTGAAAGCCGTCCTTCACCTAGCTTGTTGGGAACACAAAGTTTCTCTTCAGTGGCAAATTCCACTCCATACATATATATGGGGTGGTACTAGCTCCAACTCAGTTTTACAGTGAAAACTGCAGGAACTTCAAACCGGCAGTAGGAAACAGACTGAGAAACCAGAGTAAATGTTTCTCCTGCAACCCGTTCCCTTTGTGCTAGATGAACGAACGTCTCTCCACATGCTCAGTTCTGAGAGATAAGTGTGTGTGAAAGCCGTCCTTCACCTAGCTTGTTAGGAACACAAGTTTCTCTTCAGGTGCAAACTCCACTCCATACATATATATGGGGAGGTACTAGCCCCAACTCGGTTTTACAGTGAAAACTGCAGGAAATTCAAACCGGCACTAGGAAACAGACTGAGAAACCAGAGTAAAAGTTTCTCCTGCAACCCGTTCCCTTTGTGCTAGATGAACGAACGTCTCTCCACATGCTCAGTTCTGAGAGATAAGTGTGTGTGAAAGCCGTCCTTCACCTAGCTTGTTGTGAACACAAAGTTTCTCTTCAGTTGCAAACTCCATTCCACACATATATATGGGGAGGTACTAGCTCCAACTCGGTTTTACAGTGAAAACTGGAGGAACTTCAAACCGGCAGTAGGAAACAGACTGAGAAACCAGAGTAAATGTTTCTCCTGCAACCCGTTCCCTTTGTGCTAGATGAACGAACGTCTCTCCACATGCTCAGTTCTGAGAGATAAGTGTGTGTGAAAGCCGTCCTTCACCTAGCTTGTTGGGAACACAAAGTTTCTCTTCAGGTGCAAACTCCACTCCATACATATATATGGGGAGGTACTAGCCCCAACTCGGTTTTACAGTGAAAACTGCAGGAAATTCAAACCGGCACTAGGAAACAGACTGAGAAACCAGAGTAAAAGTTTCTCCTGCAACCCGTTCCCTTTGTGCTAGATGAACGAACGTCTCTCCACATGCTCAGTTCTGAGAGATAAGTGTGTGTGAAAGCCGTCCTTCACCTAGCTTGTTGGGAACACAAAGTTTCTCTTCAGTTGCAAACTCCTCTCCATACATATATAGGGGAGGTACTAGCTCCAACACGGTTTTACAGTGAAAACTGCAGGAACTTCAAACCGGCACTAGGAAACAGACTGAGAAACCAGAGTAAAAGTTTCTCCTGCAACCCGTTCCGTTTGTGCTAGATGAACGAACGTCTCTCCACATGCTCAGTTCTGAGAGATAAGTGTGTGTGAAAGCCGTCCTTCACCTAGCTTGTTGGGAACACAAAGTTTCTCTTCAGGTGCAAACTCCACTCCACACATATATATGGGGAGGTACTAGCCCCAACTCGGTTTTACAGTGAAAACTGCAGGAAATTCAAACCGGCACTAGGAAACAGACTGAGAAACCAGAGTAAAAGTTTCTCCTGCAACCCGTTCCCTTTGTGCTAGATGAACGAACGTCTCTCCACATGCTCACTTCTGAGAGATAAGTGTGTGTGAAAGCCATCCTTCACCAAGCTTGTTGGGAACACAAAGTTTCTCTTCAGTTGCAAACTCCTCTCCATACATATATATGGGGAGGTACTAGCTCCAACTCGGTTTTACAGTGAAAACTGCAGGAACTTCAAACCGGCACTAGGAAACAGACTGAGAAACCAGAGTAAAAGTTTCTCCTGCAACCCGTTCCCTTTGTGCTAGATGAACGAACGTCTCTCCACATGCTCAGTTCTGAGAGATAAGTGTGTGTGAAAGCCGTCCTTCACCTAGCTTGTTGGGAACACAAAGTTTCTCTTCATTTGCAAACTCCTCTCCATACATATATATGGGGAGGTACTAGCTCCAACTCGGTTTTACAGTGAAAACTGCAGGAACTTCAAACCGGCACTAGGAAACAGACTGAGAAACCAGAGTAAAAGTTTCTCCTGCAACCCGTTCCCTTTGTGCTAGATGAACGAACGTCTCTCCACATGCTCAGTTCTGAGAGATAAGTGTGTGTGAAAGCCGTCCTTCACCTAGTTTGTTGGGAACACAAAGTTTCTCTTCAGTGGCAAATTCCACTCCATACATATATATGGGGAGGTACAAGCTCCAACTCAGTTTTACCGTGAAAACTGCAGGAACTTCAAACCGGCAGTAGGAAACAGACTGAGAAACCAGAGTAAATGTTTCTCCTGCAACCCGTTCCCTTTGTGCTAGATGAACGAACGTCTCTCCACATGCTCAGTTCTGAGAGATAAGTGTGTGTGAAAGCCGTCCTTCACCTAGCTTGTTAGGAACACAAGTTTCTCTTCAGGTGCAAACTCCACTCCATACATATATATGGGGAGGTACTAGCCCCAACTCGGTTTTACAGTGAAAACTGCAGGAACTTCAATCCGGCACTAGGAAACAGACTGAGAAACCAGAGTAAAAGTTTCTCCTGCAACCCGTTCCCTTTGTGCTAGATGAACGAACGTCTCTCCACATGCTCAGTTCTGAGAGATAAGTGTGTGTGAAAGCCGTCCTTCAACTAGCTTGTTGTGAACACAAAGTTTCTCTTCAGTTGCAAACTCCTCTCCATACAAATATAGGGGAGGTACTAGCTCCAACACGGTTTTACAGTGAAAACTGCAGGAACTTCAAACCGGCACTAGGAAACAGACTGAGAAACCAGAGTAAAGTTTCTCCTGCAACCCGTTCCGTTTGTGCTAGATGAACGAACGTCTCTCCACATGCTCAGGTCTGAGAGATAAGTGTGTGTGAAAGCCGTCCTTCACCTAGCTTGTTGGGAACACAAAGTTTCTCTTCAGGTGCAAACTCCACTCCACACATATATATGGGGAGGTACTAGCCCCAACTCGGTTTTACAGTGAAAACTGCAGGAAATTCAAACCGGCACTAGGAAACAGACTGAGAAACCAGAGTAAAAGTTTCTCCTGCAACCCGTTCCCTTTGTGCTAGATGAACGAACGTCTCTCCACATGCTCACTTCTGAGAGATAAGTGTGTGTGAAAGCCGTCCTTCACCAAGCTTGTTGGGAACACAAAGTTTCTCTTCAGTTGCAAACTCCTCTCCATACATATATATGGGGAGGTACTAGCTCCAACTCGGTTTTACAGTGAAAACTGCAGGAACTTCAAACCGGCACTAGGAAACAGACTGAGAAACCAGAGTAAAAGTTTCTCCTGCAACCCGTTCCCTTTGTGCTAGATGAACGAACGTCTCTCCACATGCTCAGTTCTGAGAGATAAGTGTGTGTGAAAGCCGTCCTTCACCTAGCTTGTTGGGAACACAAAGTTTCTCTTCAGTGGCAAAATCCTCTCCATACATATAAAAGGGGAGGTACTAGCTCCAACACGGTTTTACAGTGAAAACTGCAGGAACTTCAAACCGGCACTAGGAAACAGACTGAGAAACCAGAGTAAAAGTTTCTCCTGCAACCCGTTCCCTTTGTGCTAGATGAACGAACGTCTCTCCACATGCTCAGTTCTGAGAGATAAGTTTGTGTGAAAGCCGTCCTTCACCTAGCTTGTTTGAACACAAAGTTTCTCTTCAGGTGCAAACTCCACTCCATACATATATATGGGGAGGTACAAGCCCCAACTCGGTTTTACAGTGAAAACTGCAGGAAATTCAAACCGGCACTAGGAAACAGACTGAGAAACCAGAGTAAAAGTTTCTCCTGCAACCCGTTCCCTTTGTTCTAGATGAACGAACGTCTCTCCACATGCTCAGTTCTGAGAGATAAGTGGTGTGAAAGCCGTCCTTCACCTAGCTTGTTGGGAACACAAAGTTTCTCTTCAGTTGCAAACTCCTCTCCATACATATATATGGGGAGGTACTAGCTCCAACTCAGTTTTACAGTGAAAACTGCAGGAACTTCAAACCGGCACTAGGAAACAGACCGAGAAACCAGAGTAAAACTTTCTCCTGCAACCCGTTCCCTTTGTGCTAGATGAACGAACGTCTCTCCACATGCTCAGTTCTGAGAGATAAGTGTGTGTGAAAGCCGTCCTTCACCTAGCTTGTTGGGAACACAAAGTTTCTCTTCAGTTGCAAACTCCATTCCACACATATATATGGGTAGGTACTAGCCCCAACTCGGTTTTACAGTGAAAACTGCAGGAAATTCCAAACGGTACTAGGAAACAGACTGAGAAACCAGAGTAAAAATTTCTCCTGCAACCCGTTCCCTTTGTGCTAGATGAACGAACGTCTCTCCACATGCTCAGTTCTGAGAGATAAGTGTGTGTGAAAGCCGTCCTTCACCTAGCTTGTTGGGAACACAAAGTTTCTCTTCAGTGGCAAATTCCACTCCATACATATATATGGGGTGGTACTAGCTCCAACTCAGTTTTACAGTGAAAACTGCAGGAAATTCAAACCGGCACTAGGAAACAGACTGAGAAACCAGAGTAAAAGTTTCTCCTGCAACCCGTTCCCTTTGTGCTAGATGAACGAACGTCTCTCCACATGCTCAGTTCTGAGAGATAAGTGTGTGTGAAAGCCGTCCTTCACCTAGCTTGTTGGGAACACAAAGTTTCTCTTCAGTTGCAAACTCCTCTCCATACATATATAGGGGAGGTACTAGCTCCAACACGGTTTTACAGTGAAAACTGCAGGAACTTCAAACCGGCACTAGGAAACAGACTGAGAAACCAGAGTAAAAGTTTCTCCTGCAACCCGTTCCGTTTGTGCTAGATGAACGAACGTCTCTCCACATGCTCAGTTCTGAGAGATAAGTGTGTGTGAAAGCCGTCCTTCACCTAGCTTGTTGGGAACACAAAGTTTCTCTTCAGGTGCAAACTCCACTCCACACATATATATGGGGAGGTACTAGCCCCAACTCGGTTTTACAGTGAAAACTGCAGGAAATTCAAACCGGCACTAGGAAACAGACTGAGAAACCAGAGTAAAAGTTTCTCCTGCAACCCGTTCCCTTTGTGCTAGATGAACGAACGTCTCTCCACATGCTCACTTCTGAGAGATAAGTGTGTGTGAAAGCCATCCTTCACCAAGCTTGTTGGGAACACAAAGTTTCTCTTCAGTTGCAAACTCCTCTCCATACATATATATGGGGAGGTACTAGCTCCAACTCGGTTTTACAGTGAAAACTTCAGGAACTTCAAACCGGCACTAGGAAACAGACTGAGAAACCAGAGTAAAAGTTTCTCCTGCAACCCGTTCCCTTTGTGCTAGATGAACGAACGTCTCTCCACATGCTCAGTTCTGAGAGATAAGTGTGTGTGAAAGCCGTCCTTCACCTAGCTTGTTGGGAACACAAAGTTTCTCTTCAGTTGCAAACTCCACTCCATACATATATATGGGAGGTACAAGCTCCAACTCTGTTTTACAGTGAAAACTGCAGGAACTTCAAACCTTCACTAGGAAACAGACTGAGAAACCAGAGTAAAAGTTTCTCCTGCAACCCGTTCCCTTTGTGCTAGATGAACGAACGTCTCTCCACATGCTCAGTTCTGAGAGATAAGTGTGTGTGAAAGCCGTCCTTCACCTAGCTTGTTGGGAACACAAAGTTTCTCTTCAGTTGCAAACTCCACTCCATACATATATATGGGGAGGTACTAGCTCCAACTCGGTTTTACAGTGAAAACTGCAGGAACTTCAAACCAGCACTAGGAAACAGACTGAGAAACCAGAGTAAAAGTTTCTCCTGCAACCAGTTCCCTTTGTGCTAGATGAACGAACGTCTCTCCACATGCTCAGTTCTGAGAGATAAGTGTGTGTGAAAGCCGTCCTTCACCTAGCTTGTTGGGAACACAAAGTTTCTCTTCAGGTGCAAACTCCACTCCATACATATATATGGGGGGTACTAGCCCCAACTCGGTTTTACAGTGAAAACTCAAGGAAATTCAAACCGGCACTAGGAAACAGACTGAGAAACCAGAGTAAAATTTTCTCCTGCAACCCGTTCCCTTTGTGCTAGATGAACGAACGTCTCTCCACATGCTCAGTTCTGAGAGATAAGTGTGTGTGAAAGCCGTCCTTCACCTAGCTTGTTGGGAACACAAAGTTTCTCTTCAGTTGCAAACTCCTCTCCATACATATATATGGGGAGGTACTAGCTCCAACACGATTTTACAGTGAAAACTGCAGGAACTTCAAACCGGCACTAGGAAACAGACTGAGAAACCAGAGTAAAAGTTTCTCCTGCAACCCGTTCCTTTTGTGCTAGATGAACGAACGTCTCTCCACATGCTCAGTTCTGAGAGATAAGTGTGTGTGAAAGCCGTCCTTCACCTAGCTTGTTGGGAACACAAAGTTTCTCTTCAGGTGCAAACTCCACTCCACACATATATATGGGGAGGTACTAGCCCCAACTCGGTTTTACAGTGAAAACTGCAGGAACTTCAAACCGGCACTAGGAAACAGACTGAGAAACCAGAGTAAAAGTTTCTCCTGCAACCCGTTCCCTTTGTGCTAGATGAACGAACGTCTCTCCACATGCTCACTTCTGAGAGATAATTGTGTGTGAAAGCCGTCCTTCACCTAGCTTGTTGGGAACACAAAGTTTCTCTTCAGTTGCAAACTCCACTCCATACATATATATGGGGAGGTACTAGCTCCAACTCGGTTTTACAGTGAAAACTGCAGGAACTTCAAACCGGCACTAGGAAACAGACTGAGAAACCAGAGTAAAAGTTTCTCCTGCAACCCGTTCCCTTTGTGCTAGATGAACGAACGTCTCTCCACATGCTCAGTTCTGAGAGATAAGTGTGTGTGAAAGCCGTCCTTCACCTAGCTTGTTAGGAACACAAGTTTCTCTTCAGGTGCAAACTCCACTCCATACATATATATGGGGAGGTACTAGCCCCAACTCGGTTTTACAGTGAAAACTGCAGGAAATTCAAACCGGCACTAGGAAACAGACTGAGAAACCAGAGTAAAAGTTTCTCCTGCAACCCGTTCCCTTTGTGCTAGATGAACGAACGTCTCTCCACATGCTCAGTTCTGAGAGATAAGTGTGTGTGAAAGCCGTCCTTCACCTAGCTTGTTGTGAACACAAAGTTTCTCTTCAGTTGCAAACTCCATTCCACACATATATATGGGGAGGTACTAGCTCCAACTCGGTTTTACAGTGAAAACTGGAGGAACTTCAAACCGGCAGTAGGAAACAGACTGAGAAACCAGAGTAAATGTTTCTCCTGCAACCCGTTCCCTTTGTGCTAGATGAACGAACGTCTCTCCACATGCTCAGTTCTGAGATATAAGTGTGTGTGAAAGCCATCCTTCACCTAGCTTGTTGGGAACACAAAGTTTCTCTTCAGTTGCAAACTCCTCTCCATACATATATATGGGGAGGTCCTAGCTCCAACTCAGTTTTACAGTGAAAACTGCAGGAACTTCAAACCGGCACTAGGAAACAGACCGAGAAACCAGAGTAAAAGTTTCTCCTGCAACCGGATCCCTTTGTGCTAGATGAACGAACGTCTCTCCACATGCTCAGTTCCGAGAGATAAGTGTGTGTGAAAGCCGTCCTTCACCTAGCTTGTTGGGAACACAAAGTTTCTCTTCAGGTGCAAACTCCACTCCATACATATATATGGGGAAGTACTAGCCCCAACTCGGTTTTACAGTGAAAACTGCAGGAACTTCAAACCGGCACTAGGAAACAGACTGAGAAACCAGAGTAAAATTTTCTCCTGCAACCCGTTCCCTTTGTGCTAGATGAACGAACGTCTCTCCACATGCTCAGTTCTGAGAGATAAGTGTGTGTGAAAGCCGTCCTTCACCTAGCTTGTTGGGAACACAAAGTTTCTCTTCAGTGGCAAACTCCTCTCCATACATATATAAGGGGAGGTACTAGCTCCAACACGGTTTTACAGTGAAAACTGCAGGAACTTCAAACCGGCACTAGGAAACAGACTGAGAAACCAGAGTAAAAGTTTCTCCTGCAACCCGTTCCCTTTGTGCTAGATGAACGAACGTCTCTCCACATGCTCAGTTCTGAGAGATAAGTTTGTGTGAAAGCCGTCCTTCACCTAGCTTGTTTGAACACAAAGTTTCTCTTCAGGTGCAAACTCCACTCCATACATATATATGGGGAGGTACTAGCCCCAACTCGATTTTACAGTGAAAACTGCAGGAACTTCAAACCGGCACTAGGAAACAGACTGAGAAACCAGAGTAAAAGTTTCTCCTGCAACCCGTTCCCTTTGTGCTAGATGAACGAACGTCTCTCCACATGCTCAGTTCTGAGAGATAAGTGTGTGTGAAAGCCGTCCTACACCTAGCTTGTTGGGAACACAAAGTTTCTCTTCAGTTGCAAACTCCTCTCCATACATATATATGGGGAGGTACTAGCTCCAACTCGGTTTTACAGTGAAAACTGCAGGAACTTCAAACCGGCACTAGGAAACAGACTGAGAAACCAGAGTAAAAGTTTCTCCTGCAACCAGTTCCCTTTGTGCTAGATGAACGAACGTCTCTCCACATGCTCAGTTCTGAGAGATAAGTGTGTGTGAAAGCCGTCCTTCACCTAGCTTGTTGGGAACAGAAAGTTTCTCTTCAGGTGCAAACTCCACTCCACACATATATATGGGGAGGTACTAGCCCCAACTCGGTTTTACAGTGAAAACTGCAGGAAATTCAAACCGGCACTAGGAAACAGACTGAGAAACCAGAGTAAAAGTTTCTCCTGCAAACCGTTCCCTTTGTGCTAGATGAACGAACGTCTCTCCACATGCTCACTTCTGAGAGATAAGTGTGTGTGAAAGCCGTCCTTCACCAAGCTTGTTGGGAACACAAAGTTTCTCTTCAGTTGCAAACTCCTCTCCATACATATATATGGGGAGGTACTAGCTCCAACTCGGGTTTACAGTGAAAACTGCACGAACTTCAAACCGGCACTAGGAAACAGACTGAGAAACCAGAGTAAAAGTTTCTCCTGCAACCCGTTCCCTTTGTGCTAGATGAACGAACGTCTCTCCACATGCTCAGTTCTGAGAGATAAGTGTGTGTGAAAGCCGTCCTTCACCTAGCTTGTTGGGAACACAAAGTTTCTCTTCAGTTGCAAACACCACTCCATACATATATATGGGAGGTACTAGCTCCAACTCGGTTTTATAGTGAAAACTGCAGGAACTTCAAACCGGCACTAGGAAACAGACTGAGAAACCAGAGTAAAAGTTTCTCCTGCAACCCGTTCCCTTTGTGCTAGATGAACGAACGTCTCTCCACATGCTCAGTTCTGAGAGATAAGTGTGTGTGAAAGCCGTCCTTCACCTAGCTTGTTGGGAACACAAAGTTTCTCTTCAGTTGCAAACTCCACTCCATACATATATATGGGGAGGTACTAGCTCCAACTCGGTTTTACAGTGAAAACTGCAGGAACTACAAACCGGCACTAGGAAACAGACTGAGAAACCAGAGTAAAAGTTTCTCCTGCAACCCGTTCCCTTTGTGCTAGATGAACGAACGTCTCTCCACATGCTCAGTTCTGAGAGATAAGTGTGTGTGAAAGCCGTCCTTCACCTAGCTTGTTGGGAACACAAAGTTTCTCTTCAGTTGCAAAATCCTCTCCATACATATATATGGGGAGGTACTAGCTCCAACTCAGTTTTACAGTGAAAACTGCAGGAACTTCAAACCGGCACTAGGAAACAGACCGAGAAACCAGAGTAAAAGTTTCTCCTGCAACCGGATCCCTTTGTGCTAGATGAACGAACGTCTCTCCACATGCTCAGTTCTGAGAGATAAGTGTGTGTGAAAGCCGTCCTTCACCTAGCTTGTTGGGAACACAAAGTTTCTCTTCAGGTGCAAACTCCACTCCATACATATATATGGGAAGTACTAGCCCCAACTCGGTTTTACAGTGAAAACTGCAGGAACTTCAAACCGGCACTAGGAAACAGACTGAGAAACCAGAGTAAAAGTTTCTCCTGCAACCCGTTCCCTTTGTGCTAGATGAACGAACGTCTCTCCACATGCTCAGTTCTGAGAGATAAGTGTGTGTGAAAGCCGTCCTTCACCTAGCTTGTTGGGAACACAAAGTTTCTCTTCAGTGGCAAACTCCTCTCCATACATATATAAGGGGAGGTACTAGCTCCAACACGGTTTTACAGTGAAAACTGCAGGAACTTCAAACCGGCACTAGGAAACAGGCTGAGAAACCAGAGTAAAAGTTTCTCCTGCAACCCGTTCCCTTTGTGCTAGATGAACGAACGTCTCTCCACATGCTCAGTTCTGAGAGATAAGTTTGTGTGAAAGCCGTCCTTCACCTAGCTTGTTTGAACACAAAGTTTCTCTTCAGGTGCAAACTCCACTCCATACATATATATGGGGAGGTACTAGCCCCAACTCGGTTTTACAGTGAAAACTGCAGGAACTTCAAACCGGCACTAGGAAACAGACTGAGAAACCAGAGTAAAAGTTTCTCCTGCAACCCGTTCCCTTTGTGCTAGATGAACGAACGTCTCTCCACATGCTCAGTTCTGAGAGATAAGTGTGTGTGAAAGCCGTCCTACACCTAGCTTGTTGGGAACACAAAGTTTCTCTTCAGTTGCAAACTCCTCTCCATACATATATATGGGGAGGTACTAGCTCCAACTCGGTTTTACAGTGAAAACTGCAGGAACTTCAAACCGGCACTAGGAAACAGACTGAGAAACCAGAGTAAAAGTTTCTCCTGTAACCAGTTCCCTTTGTGCTAGATGAACGAACGTCTCTCCACATGCTCAGTTCTGAGAGATAAGTGTGTGTGAAAGCCGTCCTTCACCTAGCTTGTTGGGAACAGAAAGTTTCTCTTCAGGTGCAAACTCCACTCCACACATATATATGGGGAGGTACTAGCCCCAACTCGGTTTTACAGTGAAAACTGCAGGAAATTCAAACCGGCACTAGGAAACAGACTGAGAAACCAGAGTAAAAGTTTCTCCTGCAACCCGTTCCCTTTGTGCTAGATGAACGAACGTCTCTCCACATGCTCACTTCTGAGAGATAAGTGTGTGTGAAAGCCGTCCTTCACCAAGCTTGTTGGGAACACAAAGTTTCTCTTCAGTTGCAAACTCCTCTCCATACATATATATGGGGAGGTACTAGCTCCAACTCGGTTTTACAGTGAAAACTGCAGGAACTTCAAACCGGCACTAGGAAACAGACTGAGAAACCAGAGTAAAAGTTTCTCCTGCAACCCGTTCCCTTTGTGCTAGATGAACGAACGTCTCTCCACATGCTCAGTTCTGAGAGATAAGTGTGTGTGAAAGCCGTCCTTCACCTAGCTTGTTGGGAACACAAAGTTTCTCTTCAGTTGCAAACACCACTCCATACATATATATGGGAGGTACTAGCTCCAACTCGGTTTTACAGTGAAAACTGCAGGAACTTCAAACCGGCTCTAGGAAACAAACTGAGAAACCAGAGTAAAAGTTTCTCCTGCAACCCGTTCCCTTTGTGCTAGATGAACTAACGTCTCTCCACATGCTCAGTTCTGAGAGATAAGTGTGTGTGAAAGCCGTCCTTCACCTAGCTTGTTGGGAACACAAAGTTTCTCTTCAGTTGCAAACTCCACTCCATACATATATATGGGGAGGTACTAGCTCCAACTCGGTTTTACAGTGAAAACTGCAGGAACTTCAAACCGGCACTAGGAAACAGACTGAGAAACCAGAGTAAAAGTTTCTCCTGCAACCAGTTCCATTTGTGCTAGATGAACGAACGTCTCTCCACATGCTCAGTTCTGAGAGATAAGTGTGTGTGAAAGCCGTCCTTCACCTAGCTTGTTGGGAACACAAAGTTTCTCTTCAGTTGCAAACTCCACTCCATACATATATATGGGGAGGTACTAGCTCCAACACGATTTTACAGTGAAAACTGCAGGAACTTCAAACCGGCACTAGGAAACAGACTGAGAAACCAGAGTAAAAGTTTCTCCTGCAACCCGTTCCCTTTGTGCTAGATGAACGAACGTCTCTCCACATGCTCAGTTCTGAGAGATAAGTGTGTGTGAAAGCCGTCCTTCACCTAGCTTGTTGGGAACACAAAGTTTCTCTTCAGGTGCAAACTCCACTCCACACATATATATGGGGAGGTACTAGCCCCAACTCGGTTTTACAGTGAAAACTGCAGGAACTTCAAACCGGCACTAGGAAACAGACTGAGAAACCAGAGTAAAAGTTTCTCCTGCAACCCGTTCCCTTTGTGCTAGATGAACGAACGTCTCTCCACATGCTCACTTCTGAGAGATAATTGTGTGTGAAAGCCGTCCTTCACCTAGCTTGTTGGGAACACAAAGTTTCTCTTCAGTTGCAAACTCCTCTCCATACATATATATGGGGAGGTACTAGCTCCAACTCCGTTTTACAGTGAAAACTGCAGGAACTTCAAACCGGCACTAGGAAACAGACTGAGAAACCAGAGTAAAAGTTTCTCCTGCAACCCGTTCCCTTTGTGCTAGATGAACGAACGTCTCTCCACATGCTCAGTTCTGAGAGATAAGTGTGTGTGAAAGCCGTCCTTCACCTAGCTTGTTGGGAACACAAAGTTTCTCTTCAGTTGCAAAATCCTCTCCATACATATATATGGGGAGGTACTAGCTCCAACTCAGTTTTACAGTGAAAACTGCAGGAACTTCAAACCGGCACTAGGAAACAGACCGAGAAACCAGAGTAAAAGTTTCTCCTGCAACCGGATCCCTTTGTGCTAGATGAACGAACGTCTCTCCACATGCTCAGTTCTGAGAGATAAGTGTGTGTGAAAGCCGTCCTTCACCTAGCTTGTTGGGAACACAAAGTTTCTCTTCAGGTGCAAACTCCACTCCATACATATATATGGGAAGTACTAGCCCCAACTCGGTTTTACAGTGAAAACTGCAGGAACTTCAAACCGGCACTAGGAAACAGACTGAGAAACCAGAGTAAAAGTTTCTCCTGCAACCCGTTCCCTTTGTGCTAGATGAACGAACGTCTCTCCACATGCTCAGTTCTGAGAGATAAGTGTGTGTGAAAGCCGTCCTTCACCTAGCTTGTTGGGAACACAAAGTTTCTCTTCAGTGGCAAACTCCTCTCCATACATATATAAGGGGAGGTACTAGCTCCAACACGGTTTTACAGTGAAAACTGCAGGAACTTCAAACCGGCACTAGGAAACAGGCTGAGAAACCAGAGTAAAAGTTTCTCCTGCAACCCGTTCCCTTTGTGCTAGATGAACGAACGTCTCTCCACATGCTCAGTTCTGAGAGATAAGTTTGTGTGAAAGCCGTCCTTCACCTAGCTTGTTTGAACACAAAGTTTCTCTTCAGGTGCAAACTCCACTCCATACATATATATGGGGAGGTACTAGCCCCAACTCGGTTTTACAGTGAAAACTGCAGGAACTTCAAACCGGCACTAGGAAACAGACTGAGAAACCAGAGTAAAAGTTTCTCCTGCAACCCGTTCCCTTTGTGCTAGATGAACGAACGTCTCTCCACATGCTCAGTTCTGAGAGATAAGTGTGTGTGAAAGCCGTCCTACACCTAGCTTGTTGGGAACACAAAGTTTCTCTTCAGTTGCAAACTCCTCTCCATACATATATATGGGGAGGTACTAGCTCCAACTCGGTTTTACAGTGAAAACTGCAGGAACTTCAAACCGGCACTAGGAAACAGACTGAGAAACCAGAGTAAAAGTTTCTCCTGTAACCAGTTCCCTTTGTGCTAGATGAACGAACGTCTCTCCACATGCTCAGTTCTGAGAGATAAGTGTGTGTGAAAGCCGTCCTTCACCTAGCTTGTTGGGAACAGAAAGTTTCTCTTCAGGTGCAAACTCCACTCCACACATATATATGGGGAGGTACTAGCCCCAACTCGGTTTTACAGTGAAAACTGCAGGAAATTCAAACCGGCACTAGGAAACAGACTGAGAAACCAGAGTAAAAGTTTCTCCTGCAACCCGTTCCCTTTGTGCTAGATGAACGAACGTCTCTCCACATGCTCACTTCTGAGAGATAAGTGTGTGTGAAAGCCGTCCTTCACCAAGCTTGTTGGGAACACAAAGTTTCTCTTCAGTTGCAAACTCCTCTCCATACATATATATGGGGAGGTACTAGCTCCAACTCGGTTTTACAGTGAAAACTGCAGGAACTTCAAACCGGCACTAGGAAACAGACTGAGAAACCAGAGTAAAAGTTTCTCCTGCAACCCGTTCCCTTTGTGCTAGATGAACGAACGTCTCTCCACATGCTCAGTTCTGAGAGATAAGTGTGTGTGAAAGCCGTCCTTCACCTAGCTTGTTGGGAACACAAAGTTTCTCTTCAGTTGCAAACACCACTCCATACATATATATGGGAGGTACTAGCTCCAACTCGGTTTTACAGTGAAAACTGCAGGAACTTCAAACCGGCTCTAGGAAACAAACTGAGAAACCAGAGTAAAAGTTTCTCCTGCAACCCGTTCCCTTTGTGCTAGATGAACTAACGTCTCTCCACATGCTCAGTTCTGAGAGATAAGTGTGTGTGAAAGCCGTCCTTCACCTAGCTTGTTGGGAACACAAAGTTTCTCTTCAGTTGCAAACTCCACTCCATACATATATATGGGGAGGTACTAGCTCCAACTCGGTTTTACAGTGAAAACTGCAGGAACTTCAAACCGGCACTAGGAAACAGACTGAGAAACCAGAGTAAAAGTTTCTCCTGCAACCAGTTCCATTTGTGCTAGATGAACGAACGTCTCTCCACATGCTCAGTTCTGAGAGATAAGTGTGTGTGAAAGCCGTCCTTCACCTAGCTTGTTGGGAACACAAAGTTTCTCTTCAGTTGCAAACTCCACTCCATACATATATATGGGGAGGTACTAGCTCCAACACGATTTTACAGTGAAAACTGCAGGAACTTCAAACCGGCACTAGGAAACAGACTGAGAAACCAGAGTAAAAGTTTCTCCTGCAACCCGTTCCCTTTGTGCTAGATGAACGAACGTCTCTCCACATGCTCAGTTCTGAGAGATAAGTGTGTGTGAAAGCCGTCCTTCACCTAGCTTGTTGGGAACACAAAGTTTCTCTTCAGGTGCAAACTCCACTCCACACATATATATGGGGAGGTACTAGCCCCAACTCGGTTTTACAGTGAAAACTGCAGGAACTTCAAACCGGCACTAGGAAACAGACTGAGAAACCAGAGTAAAAGTTTCTCCTGCAACCCGTTCCCTTTGTGCTAGATGAACGAACGTCTCTCCACATGCTCACTTCTGAGAGATAATTGTGTGTGAAAGCCGTCCTTCACCTAGCTTGTTGGGAACACAAAGTTTCTCTTCAGTTGCAAACTCCTCTCCATACATATATATGGGGAGGTACTAGCTCCAACTCCGTTTTACAGTGAAAACTGCAGGAACTTCAAACCGGCACTAGGAAACAGACTGAGAAACCAGAGTAAAAGTTTCTCCTGCAACCCGTTCCCTTTGTGCTAGATGAACGAACGTCTCTCCACATGCTCAGTTCTGAGAGATAAGTGTGTGTGAAAGCCGTCCTTCACCTAGCTTGTTGGGAACACAAAGTTTCTCTTCAGTGGCAAACTCCTCTCCATACATATATAAGGGGAGGTACTAGCTCCAACACGGTTTTACAGTGAAAACTGCAGGAACTTCAAACCGGCACTAGGAAACAGACTGAGAAACCAGAGTAAAAGTTTCTCCTGCAACCCGTTCCCTTTGTGCTAGATGAACGAACGTCTCTCCACATGCTCAGTTCTGAGAGATAAGTTTGTGTGAAAGCCGTCCTTCACCTAGCTTGTTTGAACACAAGTTTCTCTTCAGGTGCAAACTCCACTCCATACATATATATGGGGAGGTACTAGCCCCAACTCGGTTTTACAGTGAAAACTGCAGGAACTTCAAACCGGCACTAGGAAACAGACTGAGAAACCAGAGTAAAAGTTTCTCCTGCAACCCGTTCCCTTTGTGCTAGATGAACGAACGTCTCTCCACATGCTCAGTTCTGAGAGATAAGTGTGTGTGAAAGCCGTCCTTCACCTAGCTTGTTGTGAACACAAAGTTTCTCTTCAGTTGCAAACTCCATTCCACACATATATATGGGGAGGTACTAGCTCCAACTCGGTTTTACAGTGAAAACTGGAGGAACTTCAAACCGGCAGTAGGAAACAGACTGAGAAACCAGAGTAAATGTTTCTCCTGCAACCCGTTCCCTTTGTGCTAGATGAACGAACGTCTCTCCACATGCTCAGTTCTGAGAGATAAGTGTGTGTGAAAGCCGTCCTTCACCTAGCTTGTTGGGAACACAAAGTTTCTCTTCAGGTGCAAACTCCACTCCATACATATATATGGGGAGGTACTAGCCCCAACTCGGTTTTACAGTGAAAATTGCAGGAACTTCAAACCGGCACTAGGAAACAGACTGAGAAACCAGAGTAAAAGTTTCTCCTGCAACCCGTTCCCTTTGTGCTAGATGAACGAACGTCTCTCCACATGCTCAGTTCTGAGAGATAAGTTTGTGTGAAAGCCGTCCTTCACCTAGCTTGTTTGAACACAAAGTTTCTCTTCAGGTGCAAACTCCACTCCATACATATATATGGGGAGGTACTAGCCCCAACTCGATTTTACAGTGAAAACTGCAGGAACTTCAAACCGGCACTAGGAAACAGACTGAGAAACCAGAGTAAAAGTTTCTCCTGCAACCCGTTCCCTTTGTGCTAGATGAACGAACGTCTCTCCACATGCTCAGTTCTGAGAGATAAGTGTGTGTGAAAGCCGTCCTACACCTAGCTTGTTGGGAACACAAAGTTTCTCTTCAGTTGCAAACTCCTCTCCATACATATATATGGGGAGGTACTAGCTCCAACTCGGTTTTACAGTGAAAACTGCAGGAACTTCAAACCGGCACTAGGAAACAGACTGAGAAACCAGAGTAAAAGTTTCTCCTGCAACCAGTTCCATTTGTGCTAGATGAACGAACGTCTCTCCACATGCTCAGTTCTGAGAGATAAGTGTGTGTGAAAGCCGTCCTTCACCTAGCTTGTTGGGAACAGAAAGTTTCTCTTCAGGTGCAAACTCCACTCCACACATATATATGGGGAGGTACTAGCCCCAACTCGGTTTTACAGTGAAAACTGCAGGAAATTCAAACCGGCACTAGGAAACAGACTGAGAAACCAGAGTAAAAGTTTCTCCTGCAACCCGTTCCCTTTGTGCTAGATGAACGAACGTCTCTCCACATGCTCACTTCTGAGAGATAAGTGTGTGTGAAAGCCGTCCTTCACCAAGCTTGTT
The DNA here is from genome assembly GCF_048773025.1 of Camelus bactrianus. NCBI lineage: Eukaryota > Metazoa > Chordata > Mammalia > Artiodactyla > Camelidae > Camelus > Camelus bactrianus. The sequence continues at coordinate 7,182,399 of NC_133565.1, forward strand.
GGGAACACAAAGTTTCTCTTCAGTTGCAAACTCCTCTCCATACATATATATGGGGAGGTACTAGCTCCAACTCGGTTTTACAGTGAAAACTGCAGGAACTTCAAACCGGCACTAGGAAACAGACTGAGAAACCAGAGTAAAAGTTTCTCCTGCAAACCGTTCCCTTTGTGCTAGATGAACGAACGTCTCTCCACATGCTCAGTTCTGAGAGATAAGTGTGTGTGAAAGCCGTCCTTCACCTAGCTTGTTGGGAACACAAAGTTTCTCTTCAGGTGCAAACACCACTCCATACATATATATGGGAGGTACTAGCTCCAACTCGGTTTTATAGTGAAAACTGCAGGAACTTCAAACCGGCACTAGGAAACAGACTGAGAAACCAGAGTAAAAGTTTCTCCTGCAACCCGTTCCCTTTGTGCTAGATGAACGAACGTCTCTCCACATGCTCAGTTCTGAGAGATAAGTGTGTGTGAAAGCCGTCCTTCACCTAGCTTGTTGGGAACACAAAGTTTCTCTTCAGTTGCAAACTCCACTCCATACATATATATGGGGAGGTACTAGCTCCAACTCGGTTTTACAGTGAAAACTGCAGGAACTACAAACCGGCACTAGGAAACAGACTGAGAAACCAGAGTAAAAGTTTCTCCTGCAACCCGTTCCCTTTGTGCTAGATGAACGAACGTCTCTCCACATGCTCAGTTCTGAGAGATAAGTGTGTGTGAAAGCCGTCCTTCACCTAGCTTGTTGGGAACACAAAGTTTCTCTTCAGTTGCAAACTCCTCTCCATACATATATATGGGGAGGTACTAGCTCCAACTCAGTTTTACAGTGAAAACTGCAGGAACTTCAAACCGGCACTAGGAAACAGACCGAGAAACCAGAGTAAAAGTTTCTCCTGCAACCGGATCCCTTTGTGCTAGATGAACGAACGTCTCTCCACATGCTCAGTTCTGAGAGATAAGTGTGTGTGAAAGCCGTCCTTCACCTAGCTTGTTGGGAACACAAAGTTTCTCTTCAGGTGCAAACTCCACTCCATACATATATATGGGGAAGTACTAGCCCCAACTCGGTTTTACAGTGAAAACTGCAGGAACTTCAAACCGGCACTAGGAAACAGACTGAGAAACCAGAGTAAAAGTTTCTCCTGCAACCCGTTCCCTTTGTGCTAGATGAACGAACGTCTCTCCACATGCTCAGTTCTGAGAGATAAGTGTGTGTGAAAGCCGTCCTTCACCTAGCTTGTTGGGAACACAAAGTTTCTCTTCAGTGGCAAAATCCTCTCCATACATATATAAGGGGAGGTACTAGCTCCAACACGGTTTTACAGTGAAAATTGCAGGAACTTCAAACCGGCACTAGGAAACAGGCTGAGAAACCAGAGTAAAAGTTTCTCCTGCAACCCGTTCCCTTTGTGCTAGATGAACGAACGTCTCTCCACATGCTCAGTTCTGAGAGATAAGTTTGTGTGAAAGCCGTCCTTCACCTAGCTTGTTTGAACACAAAGTTTCTCTTCAGGTGCAAACTCCACTCCATACATATATATGGGGAGGTACTAGCCCCAACTCGGTTTTACAGTGAAAACTGCAGGAACTTCAAACCGGCACTAGGAAACAGACTGAGAAACCAGAGTAAAAGTTTCTCCTGCAACCCGTTCCCTTTGTGCTAGATGAACGAACGTCTCTCCACATGCTCAGTTCTGAGAGATAAGTGTGTGTGAAAGCCGTCCTTCACCTAGCTTGTTGGGAACAGAAAGTTTCTCTTCAGGTGCAAACTCCACTCCACACATATATATGGGGAGGTACTAGCCCCAACTCGGTTTTACAGTGAAAACTGCAGGAAATTCAAACCGGCACTAGGAAACAGACTGAGAAACCAGAGTAAAAGTTTCTCCTGCAACCCGTTCCCTTTGTGCTAGATGAACGAACGTCTCTCCACATGCTCACTTCTGAGAGATAAGTGTGTGTGAAAGCCGTCCTTCACCAAGCTTGTTGGGAACACAAAGTTTCTCTTCAGTTGCAAACTCCTCTCCATACATATATATGGGGAGGTACTAGCTCCAACTCGGTTTTACAGTGAAAACTGCAGGAACTTCAAACCGGCACTAGGAAACAGACTGAGAAACCAGAGTAAAAGTTTCTCCTGCAACCCGTTCCCTTTGTGCTAGATGAACGAACGTCTCTCCACATGCTCAGTTCTGAGAGATAAGTGTGTGTGAAAGCCGTCCTTCACCTAGCTTGTTGGGAACACAAAGTTTCTCTTCAGTTGCAAACACCACTCCATACATATATATGGGAGGTACTAGCTCCAACTCGGTTTTACAGTGAAAACTGCAGGAACTTCAAACCGGCACTAGGAAACAGACTGAGAAACCAGAGTAAAAGTTTCTCCTGCAACCCGTTCCTTTTGTGCTAGATGAACGAACGTCTCTCCACATGCTCAGTTCTGAGAGATAAGTGTGTGTGAAAGCCGTCCTTCACCTAGCTTGTTGGGAACACAAAGTTTCTCTTCAGGTGCAAACTCCACTCCACACATATATATGGGGAGGTACTAGCCCCAACTCGGTTTTACAGTGAAAACTGCAGGAACTTCAAACCGGCACTAGGAAACAGACTGAGAAACCAGAGTAAAAGTTTCTCCTGCAACCCGTTCCCTTTGTGCTAGATGAACGAACGTCTCTCCACATGCTCACTTCTGAGAGATAATTGTGTGTGAAAGCCGTCCTTCACCTAGCTTGTTGGGAACACAAAGTTTCTCTTCAGTTGCAAACTCCTCTCCATACATATATATGGGGAGGTACTAGCTCCAACTCGGTTTTACAGTGAAAACTGCAGGAACTTCAAACCGGCACTAGGAAACAGACTGAGAAACCAGAGTAAAAGTTTCTCCTGCAACCCGTTCCCTTTGTGCTAGATGAACGAACGTCTCTCCAAATGCTCAGTTCTGAGAGATAAGTGTGTGTGAAAGCCGTCCTTCACCTAGCTTGTTGGGAACACAAAGTTTCTCTTCAGTGGCAAACTCCTCTCCATACATATATAAGGGGAGGTACTAGCTCCAACACGGTTTTACAGTGAAAACTGCAGGAACTTCAAACCGGCACTAGGAAACAGACTGAGAAACCAGAGTAAAAGTTTCTCCTGCAACCCGTTCCCTTTGTGCTAGATGAACGAACGTCTCTCCACATGCTCAGTTCTGAGAGATAAGTGTGTGTGAAAGCCGTCCTTCACCTAGCTTGTTGGGAACACAAAGTTTCTCTTCAGTTGAAAACACCACTCCATACATATATATGGGAGGTACTAGCTCCAACTCGGTTTTACAGTGAAAACTGCAGGAACTTCAAACCGGCACTAGGAAACAGACTGAGAAACCAGAGTAAAAGTTTCTCCTGCAACCCGTTCCTTTTGTGCTAGATGAACGAACGTCTCTCCACATGCTCAGTTCTGAGAGATAAGTGTGTGTGAAAGCCGTCCTTCACCTAGCTTGTTGGGAACACAAAGTTTCTCTTCAGGTGCAAACTCCACTCCACACATATATATGGGGAGGTACTAGCCCCAACTCGGTTTTACAGTGAAAACTGCAGGAACTTCAAACCGGCACTAGGAAACAGACTGAGAAACCAGAGTAAAAGTTTCTCCTGCAAACCGTTCCCTTTGTGCTAGATGAACGAACGTCTCTCCACATGCTCACTTCTGAGAGATAATTGTGTGTGAAAGCCGTCCTTCACCTAGCTTGTTGGGAACACAAAGTTTCTCTTCAGTTGCAAACTCCTCTCCATACATATATATGGGGAGGTACTAGCTCCAACTCGGTTTTACAGTGAAAACTGCAGGAACTTCAAACCGGCACTAGGAAACAGACTGAGAAACCAGAGTAAAAGTTTCTCCTGCAACCCGTTCCCTTTGTGCTAGATGAACGAACGTCTCTCCACATGCTCAGTTCTGAGAGATAAGTGTGTGTTAATGCCGTCCTTCACCTAGCTTGTTGGGAACACAAAGTTTCTCTTCAGTGGCAAACTCCTCTCCATACATATATAAGGGGAGGTACTAGCTCCAACACGGTTT